>NW_024100400.1:0-616814 GCF_016545835.1 Crotalus tigris | reverse complement strand
AGTCAAACTGATGGCCATGTTGTGCCATATGCATCCACAATTGAGAATGCTGCTCGCCCCTTCTTATAGCTAACTGATGTTCATGCAAGCGAGATCTTAAATGCTTAGCTGTTTCACCCACATAGTTGCCATCGCAGTTCTTGCAATTGATTTTATAGATTACTGCTGATCTATCCATGGCAGGGCGTGGGTCCTTAACTCGATCTGCTCCGACATCCAGTTTACAGTGGAGGAAGAAAAACAAGGTCACCTAGCCTTCCTGGACATGTCAATATACTGTCAGTTGGATGGGACGTTACTTACAGGGGTGTTTCGTAAACCCACCCACACGGACAGAATACTCTACTATAGGAGCAACCACCCCGTATCTCATAAAGCTAGCTGCATTAAAGCATTGTTTAAGCGCGTGGACTCCCACTGCAGCACTGAGGAGTTTAAGAAGAAAGAAAGGCAATAGCTTTTCCGGATTTGTCAACGTAATGGGTATCCTTTGAGGTTTATCAGACAGTACGGTCTTACACCCCAGTCCCGGAACAACCAAAAGAGAGAGGAACCATTATTACAAAGAATGCGTGTTTCTTTGCCATATATTAATAACGTCTCGGAAGCAACAGCCAGACTGCTGGCCCCCCATGGAATAGAAGTGGCCCACAGACCCAATCAGACATTACGGTCCAAGGTCTTTCGCCCCAAGGACCCACTCCCTGCCATGGATAGATCAGCTATTGAAAGAGGCGTGGTATTCTAACAAAGATGCGGTTAATCATCACATTGACTTACATCCAGCGCAACAAGCATTGAGGAAATGGGATTTTAAACACCATGCCAATCATTATAAGCGGCCTGAACAATGCTTGTACAGCTGTAAATGTGACGGGATATCTGGCCTCCATCCTGAACAGATAGATGGAACTTTGGCCAACCCTCTACACTCCAGGGGCACCCCCGTTTCGCCTGATCAACACCAATACCGCTCTAATGAACGTCTGAGGAGGCTACCACTGTCAAACACACGTAATCATCCACCGATGGAAGACCTCCCCCTTCCCCAATATCATCATGATAGACCCCCACCCCCAGAACTTAACAACAACTGTGGAGAGTGTGGAAGATCCAGCATGAGGAGCTTGCAGCCTGACGCTGTGGGTAGGGGGGAGAAGAACGAAAGCATGGCTCGATTGCCTAGGCATACGGTGAAAGGGAGAGACACAGAATTCTGCCTGGATTCCCTGAAGACAAGGAATACCCCCACCAACAATACAGCCCCCTCCCGGGACGAACACTTTGAAATCCCCCCAAAGATGAGCACAGAAGAGGGGAGTGAGAACGCGGGGAATCAGAATGCAGAGATCTGGAGACCTGGTGTCCGCCTGAATACCGTTCCTATCAGCAATGGGGAAGAGCGTGCGATAGGGAGGAGGGATGAATTGAGAGACGGGGTAAGCACCCGATCACGCAGCAAACAAATGGAATGGTGGAGAACTGTCGACACGAAGATTACCAGGACGGAGGAGGAGGGCATAGACCCCCAAATATGTAACACCCGTATGAAAGTTACTCATGACAGTGGAAGAGTGAGAAGAAAGGGTGTGGAGCAGGGATTGGGAAAAGCGTGTGTGTGGGGGAGCTTCTGTGAGCCCAGGGAAGCTTGTAACACTGATAGAGGGGAAACAGATGCCCCCAGGGTGGAGAATGAAAACAAAAAGGGGAGGAGGGTCAGTGCTATGGAAGGAAATAAGGATAAAGGGGTGGTGGAGGAGATGAATACCAGTAATGAGATAGTGGAAGGAATGATCTGGAAGAACCATAGAAGGAAGCATAAGGAGAGTAATAAAGAAACATCTGGAACACTAATTAACCGGCCGGGACCGGTGACGCGGTCCATGAGCCGGGTGCAGATGCCGGCAAAACCCATTTAAGTCATCATTGTTTACTGGCTCCTTAGCCCTGATGAAATATATATATATGTATATATATATATATATATATATATATATATATATATATAGGTCTTTGGTTGTTCGGGTTTTCTCCCGCGTAAAATTGGAAGTGTCTTGGCAATGTTTCGACGAAGTCACATTCGTCATCTTCAGGCTGGTGTTTTTAGCTTCTTGCTTTGAGCAGCAATGTGTGGTTTAGCTGTTTCTTCCTTTTAACTGCCAGTGGGGGTATGAACTGATTGGGTGGGAGCTTGGCTGTGTTCTGATTGGGTGGAGGTGTGTTCTGAATGGTTAGGGGCTTGGCTGTGCTCTGATTGGCTGGGGGAGTGTTCTGTTTGGTTGTGCTCAGGTTAGTCTGAGTTGCAGAGGGGTTTAAGATTTTGGGGTTAGGGAGTCGTTTGTCAATAAGGGCAGGTTTCCAAATGGCTGGTAGGCGGGAGGTATCATCTCGCTTGTTCATGCTGTGTGGGCGTTTTTCTATCTCGATGGCTTCTCTGATTATTCTGTTATTAAAATGTTCACTTTTGGCAATGGTTCTGGTATTTTTAAAGTCAATTTCATGTCCTGTGGCTTTAAGGTGTTGGACCAGGGAAGATGTTGGTTCCTCTTTTTTGACTGAGTTCTTATGTTCTTCAATGCGTGCACTTATTCTTCTGTTGGTTTGTCCGATGTATGTGGTGGGACAAGTGGTGCATGGGATTTCGTATACTCCTTGATTTTCTAATTCAATTTTATCTTTGGGGTTTCTAAGGATACACACACCAACAAACTCCGAAGACTACAAGAACGCCAGAAACAAACCCCTCCTCCCTCACAGCCACACATGAAACAAACAGTGCATAACATCTCAGATAGGATCCTCACCAAAGCCGAAACCAATGTCCTTTCCAAAGGATTCAACTTTGCAGTCGCTCCCAAACACATCCCCACTGAAACCATTATATGTGGAGTTGAAACCAGCCTGACCAAAATCAACCCCGATGACGCTAACAAAATCAGACTCAAAATCACCAACATCCTCTGCACCAGCAAGCCACCCAAAAGCAACTTACCCAAAGAGGAACAGACAGCACTACGTAACCTGAAAGAAGACACCAGCATAATAATCCTACCAGCAGACAAGGGCAACGCCACGGTGGTTATGAACACATCTGACTACCAAACCAAATTAACCAACCTACTCCAAGACTCCACATACAAACCCCTAAATACAGATCCCACCACCTACCTGGAAAAAACCACCAGATCCAAAATAAAAGCCTCCCCCATTAGCGAAGAGATCCAGCAAAGAATCATTCCCAGAGAGAAATCATCCAGATGCCCTAAACTCTATGGTCTCCCCAAGATACACAAAGAAGGAACCCCACTCAGACCTATAGTCAGCTCCATAGGCTCACCTCTACAAAACCTAGCCAAATTTCTCGCCAAACAACTACAGCCCTATGCAGAATCCATCACCTCACACGTAAAAAACTCATTCCAGTTTATAGAGATCATAAAGAAACAAAACTTACAGCCCAGCAACCTACTAGTGAGCTTCGATGTCATATCCCTCTTCACCCAAGTGCCTATCAAAGAAGCCTTGACAGCTATTCAAAACAAATATAACCCCCCCAAACACATCTTAGATCTGACCAACCACTGCCTATCCAACACATACTTCATCTATAATGGACAAAAATACAAACAAACAGAAGGAGCACCCATGGGATCACCCCTCTCACCTGTCATTGCCAACCTCTACATGGAACACTTTGAAACCCAAGCTCTAGAAAAATCGGATCACAAACCCAAACTCTGGCTCAGATACGTAGACGACACCTTCATAATCTGGCCACATGGGAAAGAAAAACTGGACAACTTCCTCACACACCTCAACAGCCTACACCCCAAAATACAGTTCACCATGGAAACAGAAGCTAACAACCAACTTCCCTTCCTGGATGTCTTAGTCTACAAGAAATCCAATGGCTCCCTAGGACACACCATCTACCAGAAGAAAACACACACAAACCGCTATCTGCACGCTCTCTCACACCACCACCCAGCACAGATCAACTCTGTAGCCAAGACACTCATCTCCAGAACAAAACGCTTAGCTGACGAACAACACCTAAAACCCGAACTACACACTCTCACCAATGTACTAACATCCAATGGATTCCATAGAAATAAGATTACAAACCTAATCCAAAAAGAAACCCCCACCAAAATCCAAGACAAAGAACAAGAAAACGGCAAAGCCCTCCTCCCATACATAAAAGGCACCACAGACAGAATCAGTAAGATCCTTCATAAACACAACATCAAAACAGCATTCTGCACAAACAGAAAAATATCCACCATCCTTAGAAACCCCAAAGATAAAATTGAATTAGAAAATCAAGGAGTATACGAAATCCCATGCACCACTTGTCCCACCACATACATCGGACAAACCAACAGAAGAATAAGTGCACGCATTGAAGAACATAAGAACTCAGTCAAAAAAGAGGAACCAACATCTTCCCTGGTCCAACACCTTAAAGCCACAGGACACGAAATTGACTTTAAAAATACCAGAACCATTGCCAAAATGAACATTTTAATAACAGAATAATCAGAGAAGCCATCGAGATAGAAAAACGCCCACACAGCATGAACAAGCGAGATGATACCTCCCGCCTACCAGCCATTTGGAAACCTGCCCTTATTGACAAACGACTCCCTAACCCCAAAATCTTAAACCCCTCTGCAACTCAGACTAACCTGAGCACAACCAAACAGAACACTCCCCCAGCCAATCAGAGCACAGCCAAGCCCCTAACCATTCAGAACACACCTCCACCCAATCAGAACACAGCCAAGCTCCCACCCAATCAGTTCATACCCCCACTGGCAGTTAAAAGGAAGAAACAGCTAAGACCACACATTGCTGCTCAAAGCACGAAGCTGAAAACACCAGCCTGAAGATGACGAATGGGACTTCGTCGAAACGTCGCCAAGACACTTCCAATTTACGCGGGAGAAAACCCGAACAACCAAAGACCTATATACAAATACCCGCGAAAACCTCAGAAAACAAATATCGAACCTCTACGGGGAGGAAATCCACCATCTGACCAGGACCTATGAAAAACTTGAAGTCCAAAGAGCTTCCATTTTATGTGACCTCGCATTCCTACGTAACTGCCGAGATCAAAATCTAATCCCCACATGTTTCCAACTGAAATTCCACTCCAACTCTGCAGCCACCAAACGGATCCTGAAAAGAACAGAATTGGCCCTAATCAGAAATGAACTTCACACAAAAAGATTCCTCCTAGACCGAATTAACAAAGATCTCCTCACACTCCACCTCAAACTCAGCAACAAGATCCACCCCGCACTTTGGGACAAATCCAAACAACTCGCCGTCTGGAGAGCCGAAACACAGACCACCCTCAAGACAGATACACACACCAACAAACTCCGAAGACTACAAGAACGCCAGAAACAAACCCCTCCTCCCTCACAGCCACACATGAAACAAACAGTGCATAACATCTCAGATAGGATCCTCACCAAAGCCGAAACCAATGTCCTTTCCAAAGGATTCAACTTTGCAGTCGCTCCCAAACACATCCCCACTGAAACCATTATATGTGGAGTTGAAACCAGCCTGACCAAAATCAACCCCGATGACGCTAACAAAATCAGACTCAAAATCACCAACATCCTCTGCACCAGCAAGCCACCCAAAAGCAACTTACCCAAAGAGGAACAGACAGCACTACGTAACCTGAAAGAAGACACCAGCATAATAATCCTACCAGCAGACAAGGGCAACGCCACGGTGGTTATGAACACATCTGACTACCAAACCAAATTAACCAACCTACTCCAAGACTCCACATACAAACCCCTAAATACAGATCCCACCACCTACCTGGAAAAAACCACCAGATCCAAAATAAAAGCCTCCCCCATTAGCGAAGAGATCCAGCAAAGAATCATTCCCAGAGAGAAATCATCCAGATGCCCTAAACTCTATGGTCTCCCCAAGATACACAAAGAAGGAACCCCACTCAGACCTATAGTCAGCTCCATAGGCTCACCTCTACAAAACCTAGCCAAATTTCTCGCCAAACAACTACAGCCCTATGCAGAATCCATCACCTCACACGTAAAAAACTCATTCCAGTTTATAGAGATCATAAAGAAACAAAGCTTACAGCCCAGCGACCTACTAGTGAGCTTCGATGTCATATCCCTCTTCACCCAAGTGCCTATCAAAGAAGCCTTGACAGCTATTCAAAACAAATATAACCCCCCCAAACACATCTTAGATCTGACCAACCACTGCCTATCCAACACATACTTCATCTATAATGGACAAAAATACAAACAAACAGAAGGAGCACCCATGGGATCACCCCTCTCACCTGTCATTGCCAACCTCTACATGGAACACTTTGAAACCCAAGCTCTAGAAAAATCGGATCACAAACCCAAACTCTGGCTCAGATACGTAGACGACACCTTCATAATCTGGCCACATGGGAAAGAAAAACTGGACAACTTCCTCACACACCTCAACAGCCTACACCCCAAAATACAGTTCACCATGGAAACAGAAGCTAACAACCAACTTCCTTCCTGGATGTCTTAGTCTACAAGAAATCCAATGGCTCCCTAGGACACACCATCTACAGAAGAAAACACACACAAACCGCTATCTGCACGCTCTCTCACACCACCACCCAGCACAGATCAACTCTGTAGCCAAGACACTCATCTCCAGAACAAAACGCTTAGCTGACGAACAACACCTAAAACCCGAACTACACACTCTCACCAATGTACTAACATCCAATGGATTCCATAGAAATAAGATTACAAACCTAATCCAAAAAGAAACCCCCACCAAAATCCAAGACAAAGAACAAGAAAACGGCAAAGCCCTCCTCCCATACATAAAAGGCACCACAGACAGAATCAGTAAGATCCTCCATAAACACAACATCAAAACAGCATTCTGCACAAACAGAAAAATATCCACCATCCTTAGAAACCCCAAAGATAAAATTGAATTAGAAAATCAAGGAGTATACGAAATCCCATGCACCACTTGTCCCACCACATACATCGGACAAACCAACAGAAGAATAAGTGCACGCATTGAAGAACATAAGAACTCAGTCAAAAAAGAGGAACCAACATCTTCCCTGGTCCAACACCTTAAAGCCACAGGACATGAAATTGACTTTAAAAATACCAGAACCATTGCCAAAAGTGAACATTTTAATAACAGAATAATCAGAGAAGCCATCGAGATAGAAAAACGCCCACACAGCATGAACAAGCGAGATGATACCTCCCGCCTACCAGCCATTTGGAAACCTGCCCTTATTGACAAACGACTCCCTAACCCCAAAAATCTTAAACCCTCTGCAACTCAGACTAACCTGAGCACAACCAAACAGAACACTCCCCCAGCCAATCAGAGCACAGCCAAGCCCCTAACCATTCAGAACACACCTCCACCCAATCAGAACACAGCCAAGCTCCCACCCAATCAGTTCATACCCCCACTGGCAGTTAAAAGGAAGAAACAGCTAAGACCACACATTGCTGCTCAAAGCACGAAGCTGAAAACACCAGCCTGAAGATGACGAATGGGACTTCGTCGAAACGTCGCCAAGACACTTCCAATTTTACGCGGGAGAAAACCCGAACAACCAAAGACCTATATATATATATATATATATATATATATATATATATATATATATACACACACACACATACAGGAACTGTCATAACTCAGGGATTAAATGAGAATTTTAACACTCTTCTAGAAGTTGGTTGCAAGGAACACTGATTGGCTCATGGTATTCCCATGCCAGGCTTGATATTTTAAGGTCAGCAGAAGTAAAAGTAAGAACATAAAAAAATCCCTGCTGGATTTGGCCATCTCCATCTAGTTCAGCATTCTGTGTTTCACGAGGGCCAAATGAATGTTTTGGGGAAGCCCATAAGCCCGGATTGGAGTGTGATAGCCTTTATGTTGTCATTTATCTGCAAGCTATGACTTAGGAGACATGAAACAATTATCAGTACCAATGAAGGAGAATATTTGTAGTTCAGGCTTGCACTGATGATGTTACCTAGTTCGGGAAATGAAATGTCTGCAAGAAAACAACCAAACTCAGAGAGCACCAAGGACCCATCACAATTATTAGTGTTAGTAGATGTCGATAGCCTGATACTTCATGAACATGCCCTATCCCTTTACAACAAATGCATCACTTTACTCTGCACCATATAAACAAGTATTTCCCTCTATGATGCCCTGTATTTAATTCAATTAGAATACCTCACCTTCTACCATCGCAAGAGAACAGTTCTCTCTCTACCACATCTATGCTGGTCATCCTGGTATATATCTCATCCATCTCTCTCTCTCTCCTTACCTTTCTCTGCTCCATTTTAGAGAGTCCTGTTTCCTGGAGCCATTCCTCACCGAAGCTTCAAAATAGCATAGCTGGCTTCCAAATGCTCTGGAAGGATTGGGGAGTGGAAACTTGCCATGTGGAAGTGCCCTCAATTATGTTTAATAAGGATTGATCTGTTTCCACCCAGCTCATGTGTGAGTTACTCTGATTCCAATTGCCCAAAGGATAACAAGTTCTTGTCAGAGGTACATCAGAAATGTGCTGAAGGAGGGCTGGCTCCCATCCAAGCCTTTAAAGCCTAATAGGTGAGACAGGAGTTCCAGTTCTCATATTCCCAAGACAACAGTTCTGGAAGGCAATTCCAGGAAAAGCAATTTAGGCAAATGGGGAGAGGAGAGTTGCAGCTGGATGCTCAACAGCATACTGTTCTTAATCCTACTATACAGGGGAATGCTTTAAGTTCACTTTCTGCACTATATAGTGGCTTGGCTGTAATCGCCTAAGAACCTTTTCTGACTTACTCCATGCTTCTGTACTCTTCTTTCGCCATGCTAGATCCCAGCATTATGTCTGACCACTAGATTTTGCACCAACTGAAGCACACGTAAGATGCGCCCATTAAGGAACAAGTTGGAATGAGTACAATGGGACAATCTGGACTGCATTGTCAGATTGATTGCTTACAGAGGAAGAGACAAAGAATGTTGGTTGCAGCTTAAACATGGTTAAATAAGGGGAGTAATTTCCAATCCTTGTTGTGGAAGAGGGGTACTTGCTCAGCTGCCAAAAAAAAAATCCTATCCAAAAGATGACACTGAGGGATGGACAGTGTTTAGGAACGGAAACAGGTGATCCTGCCTAGAAGAGATTAATTCCAAAATAGATGTCAGCCTCCCTTGATTATGTTTACTTACAACCTCCAAACCTGTTAAAATGCTATTTAATTTGGTTTCCAAGTTGTTTTTTGATCTATAAAATTAATTATTGTTACCCATTTTTTGATTGGGAAAGCAGCAAGGAAGGGAACACTCTGATTATGCCTTTTTTATTGTAGTGCACCTGACCCAAAACCCAGGATGCCAATGGAGTTCTGGCTTTCACAGTAAAGCATCTTAAAGATTCCACATCTGTTTCCAAAGCAAACCCAACAAGTTTCATTGTTCTTCCAAACCTTCTGAGCAGTGTCATTTCCAGAGAAATATTTTAGTGAGCTCTTAATTAAACACTGCCATGGAGAAAAGCTGACTTTAATAAGCTATCTGGTTCTTCTTGCATCTAATTTACTGAAACACATCTGAAATGCTGGTTGTGTTCCTTTGGAATTTTAAGATAAAAGTAGAATTGATGCAAATGAGAACTCCAACAGATAAAACCATCCCTGGGTCCTTATGCTGATAGGTAGATGGTGCAGAGAAACTGACACACTGCTTTGCACTGAGGTAGACAAGATAAAACCTGGATTATGAGGAACCCTGCTGAGATTCATGATCATTTAAAATATATATTCTGAAGAATGAGTGAAAAGCAGAAATCTGAGCAGATGTTTTAAGTAAACAAGGATACCAGCTGTCCTTTTAATCTTATAAACTGCACACTTTTTCATTTGCAGTACTGCTGATAACTAAACAGGGCCCCCTTCCCTCCCCAAATGCAATCTTTCATTATAGAAAAGCCTTTGATAAAAGTCTAATTTTCACTGAAATGGTGCCATTTGAGACTTTCAGTTGGAGTGCACATGAGACTATATTTGATTAGAGAAAGAATTATTTTATTATTGTTTTCAGCATACCTTTTATTTCATTTTAATACCACTGCATGTTACTGTATATTATCTTGGAAAGATCTGTCGTAAAAACTAGATTATAAATTGTTAAAAAGAGAGGAATGGTGATAAATTAAATGTCATGGTTACAACAGACAGAGACAAATAAAGCAGAACTCCAAGGCTTGCAAATTCCTCAAAGAACATGTTTATTAGTTACAAAGTATCAGCACGTCAAAAGTGAAACCAAGTCTGAAGACACAAGTAACAATTCCCCAATAAATCTCACCTCTAAAACTATGCAAGCAACTATGTTCCCCAATACATCTTCTTGGCGGGCTTTTCATGAAATGCCCAGCCTGTAGTCTTGGGAGCAGCTGATGACCTTGGTTCCCATGGGGCAAAAAATTATTTTGACTAGCAAGCACCTGGCAATTCCCCCTCTCACCTTTCTATGTGTCAACTGAAAATGAATAGGGAAAATGGTCACAGCATGCTCATTTTTAAAGTTGACAGTCGGCTCCCCATCAGAAAGAAAGAGTCTCCTGCAAGAAAAAGAAAAAACAGTTTAAGCATTCCTTGAGGTTTGTGAGGGTATTTATCATAAATCTTCTTTATCACATTTGTATATTTCACCCATGTAGCTTCTGAAAGGTGGTAACCTTTCCACTGAACAAGGTATTGTAACTTTCCATTGTACAACCTTGTACAAGAATACATTTTATTTCATAATGTGTCTCCTCCTCCACCACCATTGGACCCTGTAGCTTCTTTAGGACAGGTCTCAAAGAGGATTCTAATACAGGTTTTAATAGACTGCAGTGAAACACAGGATGAACTTTCCCCAACAATCATGGTAGTTTCAATTCCACTGTGACAGGGTTAATGATCTTAGTGATAGGAAAAGGACCAAGGAACTTTGGCCCCAATTTTCTACTGAGTGATTTTAACCTTAAATATTTCATTGAAAGATAAACTAATTGTCCAACATGAAAAGGTTTATGAAGGAAGTGTTGTTTGTCAGCTTGCTGTTTGTAAACCTCAGTAGCTTTGGTCAATGCCTTCTTCACATTCACCCAAACCCCCTGAAAGAATGTCACCCATTGGTCCAAAGTCTCAGAGGTAGGTGGCTTCTGTGGATACTCAGACATGGGCACAAAGTCTCAACCCATTACTATTTTAAAAGGGATTAGTCCAGTGCTACTGTGCACCGTATTGTTGTAGACTACCTTTGCGAAAGGCAGGAAGTCAGCCCAATTGCACTGCTGGTAATTTACATAGCATCTGAAGTACTGTTCCACCATAGCATTAGCTTTCTCAGCATCTCCATTAGTATTCAGATAAAAAGCTGATGATAACCCCTGAGAGGACCCAATCATTTAAACAAACTCCCTTCAAAATTTTGCAGTAAACTGGACCCCTATGTCAGAAATAATCCACTTTGGGGCACCATGGAGTCAGTATATGTGCTTCAAAAATAGTTTGGCTAGCTTCTGGACAGAGAGAAGTCCCGAGCAAGCGATGAAATGTGCCTGTTTAGAAAATATATCAATCACAGTCCTTATTACAGTATTCCCCTTGCTCTCAGATAATTCCAATATAAAATCCATGGCTATCTCCTCCCAAGGTTGAGAGGGATCGGCCACCTGCTGCAACAAACCTGCTGGTTTTCCAGGATGCCTCTTCATGGCAGCACAAGTGGCACAAATCTTAACATAACTCTCAATGTCCTTCTTCATTCGTGGCCACCAGAATTTCCTTCGCACCAGATGCAATGTCTTTTAAAAAAAACAAAGTGACCTGCTTGCTTAGTGTCATGACTTCGTTACAATGCTTGGAGCCTGAGGCCATCTGGGAGGTATAACTTAGAACCCTTCCAAGCTAGCCCTCCCCTTAAGGTTAATATAAAATTTGTTATCTTTAAACCAGGCATCAGTCTCTAACTTCTCCTTTAATTTCTTTAGCAAGCAATCATCAGAACTAGCAGGGGGTCCCTGGGTGTGTGATCTGGTTGTTATTTGAGAAGCAGATTGCTGTGGACGAATAATGGAGTTAATGATTTCCTCTCGGCTGCCCTTGAACTGGGGTATTCTAGATAAGACATCAGCTAAAAAGTTCTTACCTCCAGGAAAATATTTTAAAGTGAAATTAAAATGGTTGAAGTACTGAGCCCACCGAACTTGCTTGGGGGAAAATTTATGGGGGGTCTTGATAGCCTCCAAATTTTTGTGATCAGTCCATACCTCAAAAGTTATTTTTTCCCCTTCCAAGAAATGACACTATGTCAGCAAAACCCAACAAACTGCAAAAGTCTCTTTCTCCCAAACAGCCCTCCTCTCGGTGTCAGTTAATTTCCGGGAAGTGTAAGTGCAAAGTTGTAACTCCCCTCTGCGATTTTTTTGTAGGACAACAGTCCCCATAGCCATCAGCTTGAATGATGAATTGTTATCCAGGGTCAGGGTGTTTAAGAACTGGTTCAGCTGCAAAGAGTCTCTTTAGTCTTTTGAATGCTGCTTGGCATTCTAATGACCATTGCAATGACTGACCAGGTCAGGGTTTTTCTCCTTCTTTGCCTGTTTTGAGTAAATCAGTGATTGGCATGGCTATCTTTGTGAAAGAGAGAATAAATTGACAATAAAAGTTTGCAAACCCCAGAAAACTTTGAAGCTGCTTGCGGGTGTATGGGGGTTGCCATTCCAATACTGCTTTGACTTTGGCAGGGTCCATCTCTACCCTGTCATTCAAAATCTGATACCCTAGATCAGGGGTGTCAAACTCGCAATGTCACAGGACGTGTCACGACGTATCACAATTTTTTTTACATTGCCAGCAATGGAGTGGGCGTGGTTTCAGCATGATGCATTTGGCTTGTGGCCCAGCAGTTTGACACCCCTGCCCTAGATAATCTAAGTGGTTCTGATGAAATTCACACTTTGTCAGCTTTGCGTACAGTTTGGCTTTCAACAGTCTCTTTAATACATACCATTTTGAAGTGTTCATCGATGGTTTCAGAGTAAATAAGGATGTCATCAAGATAAATCAAAAACCCCTTGTATAAATGATCATGGAGCACTTGATTTATCAATTGCATAAACACAGCATGGGTGCCCTGCAGTCCAAAAGGCATCACTTTAAATTGGAAAGTCCCCAATGGGCAATTGAACACTGTTCTCCATTCATCCCCCTCCTTGATCTGGATTTGGTAAAAAGCCTTTCTTAAATCCAGCTTGGTAAAGATTTTTTCTTTAGCCAGATGAGCTAACATGTCCATCATCAGGAGGAGGGGATATGTATTTTCCATGCTGACAGCATTGACGGATTTAAAATCAGTTGCTCCATGAATAGATTAATGTCATACAATTCAGGAGCCCCTTCATCAGGAAGTTGGTCACCTAGTCGACCGCTTCTCTCTCTAGATTTGCAGCCACAGCCTTCACCATCATAGCCCCATCCAGGTAGGCATAGGCATGGTGATCTAAATGAGCCCACACCTGGTTTAAGAAGATGAGCTTCTCAGGATCCCCATCAAAGGTGGGCTTGATGGAAGGTAGTTCGAACCTCAGTGGAGCCGCCTGCACCTGCAGCTGGGCTTGGGTGGCTTGCTGGGTTTGGGCAGCTTGCTGGTACTGGGGATGTGGCCAAACCACTCTCCAGACTTCTCTTGGCTGGATTCTGGGACTGGCATCCCAAGGTTGTGACAACAAACTTGGCTGGGATACAGGGCTTGGTATCACAGCTGGTGGGGGGTTGGGCGAAGCAGTATGGACTCCAGCAGCTGGGCTGGAGCTCCAGCAAAGGGGGGAGAAAGAGATGGGTAGTTCTTGGCATTTCCCCCCACGGCACCCACCTGGGCAACAGGGATTGTATCCCTTATCTCCAGCCAGCCGAACTTCTCCTTCAGCTGTTTGGGTGAGGGGCTGTGGACTGCGGACTGAAATCTCCACTTGCTGGAGTTGTCCCATCTCATCAACCTCTTTCCTTTGTTGCCATCCACAGATGAAGAACCCTGGGACAGCAGCAATAGGAGCTCCTCTCCAGCGGTTGCAGGAGTGCTTCTGCACTGAGGGGCAGCCTCAGCTTGGAAGAGGTTCGCTAGGGCTGTAGCTCCCTCCTACGGTGCCAGCTTCCCAGGCTGGATCACCCTGGTCTTCAGCCAAGCCCCTGCCAGTGATGCCTCCTCGGTGGCTGAAGCACCTGCCTGTGCTTTAACAGTCCAAGTCCCATTGTAGCTAGCAGCGGTTTCAATTTTCTCCTCCATCCTGAGTCTTCACCGAGTCTTTACTGCTCTCCCAAAAGTGAGTGGGTAGACGGTTGGAGCCCAGCACTCTGAGAAAATGAAGTTTTAAGAGACTTGGTTTAATGTCATGGTTCTGACAGACAAAGACAAATAAAGCAGAATCTGAGGCTTGCAAATTCCTCAAAGAACATGTTTATTAGTTACAAAGAATTGGCACGTCAAAAGTGAAACCAAGTCTGAAGACACATGAAACAATTCCCCAATAAATCCCACCTCTAAAACTATGCAAGCAACTATGTTCCCCAATACATCTTCTTGGCAGGCTTTTCATGAAACACCTAGCCTGTAGTCTCGGGATCAGCTGATGACCTTGGTTTCCACAGGACAAAAAATTATTTTGACTAGCAAGCACCTGGCAATCCCCCTTCCCACCTTTCTGTGTGTCAACCAAAAATGAATAGGAAAAATGGCTACAGCATGCTCATTTTTAATTTCTAGTCCAACCCCCTGCCCAGGGAAGGAGTCCTTATACCATCCCAGACAAAACAATCTTTTCTCAAGGGCCTCCAGTGGTTTGGCACCTACAATTGCAGAAGGCCAGCCATTTCATTGATTAATTGTTCTCACTGTCAGGAAAATTCTCTTTAGTTCCAAGATGGATCTCTCTTTCACCCATTGCTTCTTGACCTGCCATCATGTGCTTTGGAGAATAAATCTATCCACTTTTCTCTGTGACTGCCCTGAAGTACTGGAAGACAGCTATCATGTCACTCCCTTATCCTTCTCTTAATTAGGCTATACATACCTAGTTTCCTTAGCTGTTCATCATACAGCTTAGCCTCCAGATCCCTAATCATCTTTGTTGTTCTTCTCTGCACTCTTTCTAGAGCCTTAGCACCTGTTCTATACTGTGGTTACTAGAGCTGGACACAGTATTCCAAGTGTCGTCTTATTAATACATTATAAAGCAGTACTATCACTTCTTATGATCTTGATACTATTCTCTGTAGATGCAACTTAGGACTGCATTGGCTTTTCTGGCAGCTGATCCATGCTGCTGACACATACTTCACTAGGACACCTAGATCCCTCTCACAGTTACTCCTGTTGAGCCAGATTCTGCCTATTCTACATCTGTACATTTGGTTTCTGATCCCACTTCAATCATTTCAAGACCAAACATCCCAAGTTCCTCCAGTCTTTGGTTTCTAGCCCCCTAATTGCAGATCATTATGTTTTTCTTTGTTAAATTCCATTCTGTTACATTTAGCTCATTTTTCAAACCCTTCAAGATTTTTCTAAATGTTATTGATTTGAAATGTTAGTAATTTTTCTAGAAATTTTATATGCAGTCCCTTAATCTCTTTATCTAAGTTTTCTATAAAAACATTAACAAATAGAAGTATAAAGCAGAGCATTGTGGCACCCTATTTGATACATGCATCAGTTTGATGTGGAACCATTGGTAAGCAATCTTTCTCTATGCTTTTCTGAAATCAAGAAATTGCTATGTATTAGCTGCTGGCAGTCAGGCAGCATATAAATTTAATAAATTATGGTTGGTCACATAGTCAGCCAGATGTTTAAACTGGATTTGGCATTTTTATCCATCTATTGAGTCCTTGCCAAGGATCTGGGACAGGCAAATGTTGTGGTTTCATGGTGTTAAAAGTCTGGTCACGCAATGTTGCTGTTCCAAGTAAAGCTGCTTTTGGTAATTGACTGATGGTGATTTTGTCAATGCTGATAGTGTTCAAGTGGTGTTCCAGTTGTTTTGAGATTGTATCCAAGGTGCCCAACACTATTGGTGTATGTATTTCCTTTTTTTTTTGCCACCACAGTTGTTCTATTTCTGGGTTGTTGTGTTTTGTGACTTTCTTCAGTTCTTTCTCTTCTATTCTGCCTTCTTTATGTTATGCACCTAGCTATTTAAGCCATTTCATTCTACACTAGCTAAAGCTTCCAAGTGTGTTGTAATAGTGCAGTCAATAAGTGACCAAGGAATCAGTCACTGTGAGCAACAGCTTCCAAACCTGAAATTGTTCTTATTGGTGTATCACATGGAATAGTGCAAAGGACCTTCTGGCCATAGCTACCACTTGCTTTTTAAGGAAAAATTGCAAGCTCAAGAAGAAACCCCATTACAAACCATTTCAATATGGGGAATTGTAAGCTCATCCAGGGTCAGGATAGAACATTTCTGGAATTGGTTGACTTTTGAAATCAGAGTTCTTCCATCTTGCTGGAATTCAAATACAATCATGTTCCTCTCATCCAGTCTTTAACAGCTTCCAGACACTGGAACAAAATCTCAACCACTTCCCTTATTTTGCCTGAGTCAAGATACTGATTGATTCTGTTCTGGTGAATGACCTTCTTCAATGGTTTCATGTAGATGTTACATAGGAGTGGTAAAAGAATTAAGCCATCTGGCACTACACATTCTCTGCCACTAAGACTGGCTGAAATTGCCTGCTCAGAAAGGAAAAGACTATAAAATCATTCTCCCAGCCCCTGCAAGGGACACAGAAGAATACTATGATTTATGGTGTCAAAGGCCACTGAACAAGAGGTCCCATCTCAGTCCTGTCACAAGTCATATAGAAAAGTCATCACTGTAATCTCAGTTCTAAACACAAACTTGAAACTAATTCTGTACATTCAGAGTACTACCCAGCTGCAGCCCATCTCCTTCTCAGCAATCTTCTCCTCAAAGAGGAACTTGGAGATTGGCCAATAATTCTCTAAAACAGCTGCAGCATGTTGAAGGCTAGTACACATAGCATGTCATTTTTTTACTGGCGATTTTTCCCATTTGCACCTAATTATGGAGCAAGCATACTCTGGCAATATTGTTTCTGCCATATCCCCATAATGTTTTCTTCATCTTGACCCCATCCATATACGAGACTGGCTTAAGTCATCCTTAGTTGTATCAAGGATAAACTAGTGTTTTCCAGTGACAGCATCCAAGGACAACCACAAGATAAGTAACATTTGTTATATTTTTTCACCCATTATGTTGAAAGCACAGTCAAATAACAAATATTGGATAATATCAGACCAATGGCTGCAAGTCAATGTACAAACCTCTGGACATTGGTTAATCTTATCTACCATTTTCATATTGTTCCTCTAAACACATGGCTCTGCTAATATACTCTCAGAACTATGCAATAATCTAAACTACTTAGCTAGTGGTAGTTTGGTAAGCACTTTAATTTTATAACCACCACAGGTTTGATGGTTATAAAATGGTAAAACAGTGGAATGACAATTTTGGTTCTACCTCACCCCAATTGCCCTCTGACCAGAGGAGGGAAGAATCCTTGAAATCAGCATTCTGCCTACATAGAGAATACAAAGGGGAATAAATGCTAAGTAAAAATGATTCTTGTGACTCAGTTCTTTGGAGACACCATTATTTTATTCAGCTTGGGTTGTGAACAGAATGGGATATAGGCAGGGCTTTTTTTCTCATAGAACGCCCAGAACGGAGTTCTGGCACCTTTTTTGGGGGGATGGAATCTTGTAGGGTAGGCAAGGCTGGTTGTATGACGTGTGTGAGTTCTGGCATCTTTTTTTTTTTTTTAGAAAAAAAGCACTGGCTATAGGAGTAAGGATCCAGGATGACATGCAGCAATGACAGACAATACTCCCCCTGCTGTCCTTTACTTGCAAGTTGTTCCTCTTACCAGCTGATGACATGTGGAAAAGGGAACACAGGCAAGGGGAAGAAAAGGGCTTTTCGTTCTGCTGGCCTCAGCAATGGCCATTGGTGGTTAGCAGCAGGGAACGTGATTAAAACTGGTACAACTGGAGTGTGTTTAACTGCTGCTTGATACTTGTTCTGATGAAGGTTGATATCAGCTGTGTTATCATGTAGCAGCAAACACACCTGATATGTCTGTTTGCATGCTTTCATATGTTAAGTAATATCTAGTATAAGATTTCTTCTATGTTATCTAGAGCCAGAACAGCTAGATATTAAAGTAGAAGGAAAGATCTAATCCACAAGCTTCTTTGGGAAATACTTTATATTTCAGGCCAATTTTAGTTTAAAGAAGTGATTAAAGACTATTTTCCTGAAAAGAAAGCAAAGGGAGTTGTCAGATTCGACATGATAATATCGTTACTACAAGAAATATTAAGGAGCAAAAAGAACCTAGCTGTGGGATTAAGACACTGTATTTGTAGGATCTTTTTTGAAAATAACCACCCAAAGAAAGAAATGACTAAGACATAGCTCAGACAACATTCAACAATGTAAAAGAAAGCTGGGGAAGGAGCAAGGCAAGTTGAAGAAAGGGGGGGGGGGAATCTGGTTTATTTGTCATGTGGAGTACATGAACAATCAAGACAACACCAGTTGGCAGTAGGCATTGAGAGCAGTGACTGTTCTGATGGCCTTACAAAGTGAAGGCTTTATGACCTCTTCTAGAATCTTTCTAACTATGAATATGAGGTACACTGCTCTGCAGATCTCTGGCTCTTTTTACCATGTTTTGAAGAAAGAGGCAGGGCTTCTCAAAGTTAATACATAAAGATTTGATCAAACCACAGCAAATTCCTTCATTATATTAGAATGGAATTAATTCAGCCCTGGGGGTTTAAACTTATTTTAATGAAATAGATATTTCCTAATTGTAAGTCTATCCATCTCAAGCTTCAGTGCTGCCCTTTCTTTTATAGCATCTGACAGCAAGAGTTTTCTGAATGGTGAATAGTTAAAATAGATTATTAAAATTGTTATTATAATATTGTAAAAATAAGACATCAGCTTAAGAATCAAATGATAGACAAGATACACATGAGGGCAAAATAGTAATGGCAATAAATAAAGCATAAAATTATGATAATAAAGAAGCAACAAAATGTTAAAACACTAGGTATGTATGTATGTATGTATGCATGCATGTATGAAAAGCTCTTGTTGAAGGGCGAAGGGAAGGGAAAGCAGGGAAACGTAAAAGGAGAGATGAGAGACAAAACAGCTTTACAAGTGACCCAACAAGATGAAGGTGTGATACAGACATTCTTACACTGAATAACTTAGTTGATGTATGCTGTATAGTAAGAAATCCTGTTCTTGGTTTAGTCTGTAAGAAATCACATTAAATGTTCTAATGTATTTCAGTTCAGCTGTTTTATGAAAAAATTGTTCTCTGCTTTTCTTTAAGTCAGAGAAAAGACGCCACAGGGAGTTGAAATGTTCTCCACTGGTTTCTGTTACCACATTTATGTTGACTTATTGTTCCTCATAGAGAATGGACAGTTTGTGCAATGTCATTTGTAGTAGGACATTGTTGACACATGACAGCCTTTCCACAATCAAGGATGAGAAAGCATATGGTTCTCCTGATGGGGTAATCTCATTATGTCCTTTAGCAGGGTTGTCAGCGTAGATCCAGGGACAAACTTGTCATCTATCATTTGCCCAGGTCTGTATAACCTTGACTTGACAAAAGCTCTGGTCACCAAATTAGAAAAAGATATTTCAGTTAGATCAGTCAAGTGAGCCCATCTTATGGAATATGACTTTCTGCCTCTAGGAATACATGTGCTGGAGGAAAGAAATTTGCAGCACAATCAAGAAAGCAGCTAAAAATGAAAGAGTGCTGTGCCTCGCTGATAGCAACAGCAAATTATGTTCATCATCTCATAACCTTAATGGGATCAATGTAGTAATGAATTCAAAATTGTGATAGAAAAAAGCAGCTGAACATTAGAAGACTCTCCCATTTTAGCAATCTCAGAGTCTAAGGAGATGAGATAGTGGACATATGTGATGGATGTCCCATGTTTTAAAATAAATGTGTAGACTGGGAGGAGTGAGTAGGATGGAGATAATAGCATTGGGGAAGAACAAAAATTTTCTCCAGTACTGTTTTACTCTCTTCCTACTCCAAGTTATTTTTTGCCCTGTTTACATGCTACATGACATTTAGACTCTAAGTAGCAGGTGCCAAATGCTGTCACTTTCATAGGTTTGATGAAAAAAATATGGAGCAACAACCTTTTATTTTTCTGAATAATGGGTAATAGAACCTTTACACAGACTTCTTTAAAAAAAAAAGAAATACCTTTGTGGAAGCAAAGCAATATGTAAATGTATGCAAGTTTAATCAATCAATTGATTAATTGGTTAAAAGCCAGAGAGTTAATCAACTAAAAGGTCTTTAATCAGTTGATAGACCTAGAAAATACCCTTTATAAAAAAACCCAGATGAAAGCAATTTTACAGTTTGCCTATTCCCATCCATGAGAATGAATGTTAATGGAAAATAGACAATTCCTACTAATTAAAGCCATAACATTTCACAAAAGCAATTTCCTTCATGTGTTTTCATGACTGCACACCAAGCAGGTTGCAACTTTTTCACAAAGAGAGAGGACATTGTGTGATACACAATGACATTTGAATGAGCTGCTGATGGTTTCAGAAGAGCAGCAGAGATAATAAGAACAGTACTGCAACTAATTAATTCAATTTAAGCTCTTAACCCCAATATAAAGAATATAAGAGAAAATTAGATTGCATGTTGTAGTTCTACAAACATGTGAAACAGCAGGATTCTAGCACAAATAAAAGAAACAACCCAGCAGTCATTTTTGAGTGTTTTACCTTTTCCATCACTGTTCTGAAGTATCTTTTTGCCTTTAAATCGGAAGAACCACCACAGCCCTTCCTTCTAGGCAGCAATTCTCCCCCAAAGGTTTTTAGCTGTTCCTTTGGCTTTTGTTATTGTTGTTTTTGCATTCCTGGTTCCTAACAGGGTTATTTCATGATCTTTTCTTTCTTTTGGTGGTAATTTCTACTAATGATCTAGGAAAATTCATTCAGGAAGAGGGAGCCTCTGAAATGAATCACTATCTTGCTTCATCCACCCCATGGAAAAAAATAATTTGCCTCCACCAATTAGGGCCAATCAACTCCTGCAACCAAGCAAACATATAAGGAGGTCTACTCTTCTGATTTGATTTTTTTTGTTTTATTATTTTTATTTTATTAAAATTGGTGCATACAAAAATGTATTAAAAATTGAAGAAAAGACAGGAGAAGGGGAGGAAAAAGTGAATAAAAAAAATCTAGAATTATGACTTCTGCCTGTCTTTCTACTGAGTAATTTCCGTCTTATCCTATCTCCTCTTTAACTCTTTTTAGTCCCCAAATCAGTTCAGATTTTTCTTCTTTTAACAATAAACCCATGGAAGACTCCCAGTTTTTTAAAAATCTTTATTCTTTTTTTTCCTGACCAAACTGGTCAGCTTTGCTATTTTCACAAACTCCATCAATTTTATATTCCAGTCAAAAGAGCATTCCATTTGTTTTTCCATACAAAAATCTTGCCACAGTGACCTCACATATACAGGTAGTAATCAATTTACAATCATTTGTTTAGTAACTGTTTGAAGTTACAATGGCACTAAAAAATATGACTCAATCAGTCCTCGCATTTATGACCGTTGCAGCATCCCTACAGTCACGGGATCAGAATTAGGGTGCTTGGCAACTGCCATGTATATACGATGGTTGCAGCCTTCTGGGCTCAACGTGATCACTATTTGTCACCTTCCCAGCCAGCTTCCAACAAGCAAAGCCAATAGGGGAAGCTAGACTCACTTAACAATTACATAATTCATTTAATAACTGCAGTGATTTCCTTAACCATGGCAAAAAATTGGGTGCAATTTGCTTAACAATTGCCTTGCTTAGCAATGGAAATTCTGGTCCTAATTGTGATTGTAAGTCAAGGACTAACTATGAAATATTTGACCCATGCAGTATTTCTTTTCTAGTTCAATGTCCATAAAGCCTAATAGAAATAATTCTGGTTTTATCAGTTATTAATCCTCAATATTACTCTCCTGATTTGGATGAAGTGTAATATTTTATCATTCCATTGCAAAGTCCACATTTCTATCTGAGTCATAAAACCTGCCAGACAATAGCAGTGACAGATGGTGCAAAGATGTATAAAAATTATATAGTGCATTTTGTGGTTTTGTGGCATTAAGCTAAATTCTTATTTGTGTGGTTCTGAAATGGAATAGAGAACTTAATTCCTTCTTTCAGGTTTAGATGACCTGACCTGGTTAAGGGAGTTAATACACAATTAACCTTATGTATTTTCAGATACTCTAGATCACAAGGCAACTTAGAATTAATCAGGTTACTAAATTTACATGATATCCTAGATCAGCGGTTCTCAACTTATGGGTCGCGACCCCATTTGGGGTCGAACGACCATTTTACGGGGGTCGCCAAACAACGTGATCTGCCATTTTCCCCCCTCAGGGGGCGGCGCCGCGCATGGGCGCCGCGTCCATGTGACGGGGGTCGCAGTCACACAAACGTTGAGAAACGCTGTCCTAGATCTTTAACAGACCTTGTTAAAATCTCGTGTGAACATATCTGTACCAAAGGACTCATTTCCACATAAATCAGTTTAAAAGGGCAGGAAATATTGAGTTGGACCAAGGCATTTGCTGTCTCATATGGATTGGGAACTGTATTCTTCAAAGTTGGCCTTAGGCCAGTCTCAACACTCATTCGAACTTTACTCAGGCAACTGGGGAAAGATAATATCAAGAAACTTTCAGGTATTAGAGGAGAGGCTGGGTGTACATGAACTAGAATAGAATTATCAAATAATATACTTGAAAAACATAACATTACAGTTAAATATAATCCTTACTATGTAAAATGCCAATTTCTGCACTGTCTACACATATATCTAGTGCCTACTTTTAGATTAATCGTATTGATATTTTGGAACAGGAGCAAAATCCTGAAGACAGATGCCAATTTCTATAATTCATAATAAGACCAAGATATGAAAACAACCTGTTGACATAGACCTCCACCAGGAACAATATAAACGTGTATATATTGGCTCTGAAGTAAGGCTATTCAGTTTAATGGGGCTTGCTCACAAATATCTATAGGATTTCTGCCTATATAAATGGAATACATAATACACTATTTAGAAAACAAAATCCATTATTTATCTGAAATTGTAACCTGGATACTCTCAACTTTCTCTGTGTTACTACATTGCTGTTAAGGGTCACAGAGTTGTCCCCAGCTGCATTTTCCTTAAAAGCAAAAGCAAACTACCAGTCATACCAACAAATTGGAAAAGAATACACTAGGTCTACTTAGAGACCCCAGATGTGAAGACCAAATGAATGATTTAGGAAGCAGGTGGGTTTCCTGCCAGCCACTTCTTAAACAAGCTGAGCTTATGCCACAATCCAAGGGGGTAAAAATCACAACTGATTTAAAGAAGTGCCAAGAGATGTTTATCCATGTCCCAAGTGTTCTTCAAATCCCATTTTCCTCTTCTGGTCTAAATTCCTGGACAGTGGGCTTCACTACTTTTCTTCTTGCCTTTCTAGCAATATGGAAATAGCTAAAGGCTATTTGCAAATGAATGCTTATCCATAATGCTTACACCCATCCTGCCTATACACTATGGATAATGGATGTTCTTCACTTTGGCAGGGTAATTTTTCATTGTTAACAGCTTTAAGAGAAGCTCTTTCATTTCTTTGCTTCCCTTCCCCTAATTCCTTTTTTCTTTTTCATGAGATAAGACTTGAGCAAAACCAAAAACCAAAAAACAGAACTCCTGTTGTTTTTGCTACCTGATATTTTTTTTTAGATAAGCTATTGCTTGGTCACCAACACTAAAATTCCAGATTTCAGAATTTTTTTCTGTAAGACACAGTCAATGCTGATTGAGAGGTCATAGACAAAGCATTAAGTTTAGAGTGAATAAGGAAGCCTCTCTCTGCAAGGGAAAAATAAAAAAGGGCCATCTTGCCTTTTTCTTTATAATCAGAAAAGCTCTCAGTCATGATTGGACTTCATTGTTAAATACACTGAATGGCGGTATGAGTTTTCTTTCTCACAAAACAATGGAATAGAAGAGACATATTTTTGTCATGCGTCTCATTTTTTGCAATGGCAGGCTTGTTAAAACTGCATACGATATATATCTAGGAGTATTTGAGTGAGAAATTTATCTATTTTCAAACATTTCCTTGTATGTCTCTGTTTTAGTTATGCCATTTTTACCAGTTGACAGATGGATTTAGAGCTTTTGAAGAATACCTTCAAATTTCCCTGAGAACATATGTCTGTTTAGGGACTTAAATGCACAGTATTTTTCTTCAAATTATTCTATGAAGCAAAAAACCATCTTTCCTTTTACTAAAACACAATACAGTTACAGGTTATAGAAGGTTCCAAAGTCTATCAAGTTAGTTTAGTGTGCACAACATTCAAACAATCAAACCACTAAAATTTCTACATCAAGCCTAGTCAAGACAAATCAGTCTGACATCAATATCTGGGAAAATACTGGAAATGAGCATCAAGCAGTGGATTTGTGAGCACCTTGAACAAGGTGATTACTAAAAGTCAGCATGGGTTTGTTAAAAACAGGTCATGCCAGACAAACCTTATGTCCTTTGTTGATAAAAGTGACTAAATTAGTGAAGTAGTGAAATGCTGTGGTCATAGTAAACTTAAACTTTAGTAAGGTGACTTTGCAGAATTTTCAGACAACACCAAGCTGGAGGGATTGTGAACACTGTAGATGACAGACTCAAGATTCAGAAGGATCTTCATAGATTTAAGCATTGGACTTTATCCAACATGATGCAGTTCAATGGTGAGAAAAAGAAAGACTTGCTCCTAGGCAGGAAAAATAAAATGCAGATGTATAGAATATATAGTTTAACAGTCGTAACTGTGAAAGGCTTCTAAATGACCACCATTTAAATATGAGCCAGTGTACTGCAATTCCCCAAAATGCCAATGCAGTCCTAGGATGAATCAACAGATAGCTAGTATTAAGATCACAAGAAATGTGATCAGATCAAGGTCAGAAATGAGGAGGTGATAAGCTACCTGGGAAAGCCAAGGGAAATCATCAAAACAATTAAAAAACGAACATTAGAATATTTCAGACACGTAATGCGACACCCATAAAAATATGGCATACTCCATTTAATCCTCCAAAGGAAAGATTGAAGGCAAACAAGGTCCAGGCAGAAGAAGAACATCATGGCTTCAAAATCTAAGGGACTGGTTTGGACAAAACTCAGCAGCACTTTTTGTGCAGTTGCTGATAAAAACAGGATCGCCAACATGATCGCCAACGTCCGATAACAGATATGGCAGAAGAAAAAGAAGAAGGAGGAGGAGGAGGAGGAGGAGGAGGAGGAGGAGGAGGGAGGCTATACTTGCATACTGCATCCAGTACTGGTCACCACAACACAAAAAAGATGCTGAGACTTAGGAAAAACTACAGAGAAGAGCAACAAAGATGATGAGGGGTCTGGAGGCTAAACTGTATGATGAATGATTAAGAGAACTAGGTATATCTACTCTATCAAAAAGAAAGATTAGGGGGTGACATAATACCTATCTTCCAGTATTTGAAGGGCTGTCACAGAGAACAGGGGGTTGACCTCTTCTCTATAGTACTGAGGGCAGGACAAGAAGTAATGGGTGGAAGCTCATTAAAGAGAACTAAGGAGAAATTTCTTGATAGTGAGGACAATTAATTGATGGAACAACTTGCCTTCTGGAATTGAGAATGCTCTATCACTGGAGATTTTCAAGAAGAGATTGGACAACATTTAGTCCAGAATAATACAGGATCTTTGGACTAGAAGAGCTCTAAGACCTTTCTAAGCCTGTTATTCTGTGTTCTAGCAAAGTATTTGCTTAATAGTTCTGTCTGAATTATACAGTACATGTTGGACAGCTCAACTGACTTCAGTATTCATTTCCCTTTTTATACATTTCTAATCTAATATTCATTTAATCATTTGTATCTCACATTTGACAGATATTTCTGAGTGGATAACTTGCGATAACACCATCTTCTCTCCCTGGTCATAAAATATTCTTGTGTCAAACATCTTTATCAATATGCATTTTCCTGAGACAGATTGATGTGGGTAAAACCATACTCCCAAAACATGGAATATGTGTGCATTTCTAGGTCTGCCTATCTAAAAACCAAGCAAAGAAGTTGTAGCATTTTTACCACTCTGATTTCCATTGATATGGCACCAATAGTAGATAGCTGGGTCAGCAAAAAACAAAACAAAACATGGGAATATTGCTTTTTACTGAATTGTAGGCTTCTCCTTGCCAGAATCCTTTTCTCCCCCCCCCCTTATACACACACATACTTCTCTCTCACACACACACAAAACACAGACACTAAAAAAGAGAGAAAACAGAAGTGTGAGATTTTCTAATTTTAATCCAGTGACAGATGGTACTTGACCAATGTGTAAAGCTTTAAAAAAAAATACCTTTTCTACATTTTTACTCTGAAAAATGGAAACTGAGATAACAGAAGGCAATGGCTGGATCCTCAGACTGTAGAATCATTCATACAGTTGTCTAAAGTGTCTTCTGCTATATATATGTTTTCTGAGGTTTTCGCGGGTTTTGTATGTAGGTCTTTGGTTATTCAGGTTTTCTCCCGCATCAAATTGGAAGTGTCTTGGCGATGTTTCGACAAAGTCTCATTCATCATCTTCAGGCTGGTGTTTTTGGCTTCGTGCTTCTAAGAGCACAAAGCCGAAAACACCAGCCTGCAGATGACAAATGAGACTTCGTCGAAACGTCGGCAAGACACTTCCAATTTGACACGGGAGAAAACCTGAATAACCAAAGACACACACACACACACACACACACACAGACTCACACACAGAGTTTTTTTTTCTTTCCACCCAGACTGGTTTTTTGGTTGATACACCTTGGTATTTTGACTGCTATACTGCAGTTCTACTGTTATAATTACTTTTGCCTTGCAGCCCCCAAACTAGGGGCGTTAAGCAGGCTCAAGTCACTACTGCGATACATTACAGGGGATGAAATAATTAAATTAAATTAAATCTGAGTGTTTGAGTACATACTAAGAAATTAGCAAGCATAAATTTATCAACATCCTGTGGTCATATGGCAATTCAGGCATGATTTTGAGAAATTATTTTTCTTTTCATTATTTCTCACATTAATATCATCTCAAAAGCAGGATCTTTTTTTTCCCCTAAAGCCAATTAATGGCATTGAAGTCTTCATTTTATTTTGGAGACATATAATTAGAATCCCCAGAGAAGAGGCTTTTATCATTGAACTACCCATTCTGTTATTTACTTGTGTTTACATAATATATTTTTATATTGTCATTATGTAAGAACCTCTTGAAATGGTGTGCACTATGGTTTTAGATGATCAGAACTGAAGGCTTAAGAGCACCAAAGCCTTGTCACATTCTCAAAGAGAAGACTAGGAGGCAGCAAGAATGCTTCCCTGGCATACCCAGATTTCACAGGCATGTTCCCATAGAAGCCTTGAGCACATTTCATCCAAAAGAGCAAACTGGGAATGTCATATTAATTGTGGGAAAACAGAAAGGTCTCTATCAGTCCTTGCCAAGAGAGGATGGGAAAGAAATGTATTTCCAAGTTGGGGGTTACATTTATTTATTTATGGATTTATACCATTGGCCAACTCTAATAGTGAGATTCTTTGTGATATATAAAGATCACACATGCACATCTATAGTACTATTAAACATAGCACCATTAAACATACTAAGAATAACATGACAAATAATATTAAAACTATTACAACTCACCTACTAGGAACTCTGCTCAAAGGCTGGGGAAAAAAAACAGGTCTTAACCAACCACATTGTTGAAGGCCTGTTGGGTTCTCTAATTTTCAGGTTCAAACCACAGAGCACTGATCTTTAGATTCAAAATGTTGCTTTGGGGGAAATGAAAAACAAAATTTGGGCCACACCTTTGGGAAGATCTGCAAATTGCATTCTTCCCATATTTTAATCCCACCATTCTGGAAATGTATGACATTTTCCTACCATTAAATGTATTATTTATTTAATTAGGGGACTCATATGGCCACTTAACTCCATGAGTGGTGACATGCAGAAATAAAATCAGAATTACAGTGTCCCAGAAACAAAAACAACCAGGAATCAACAACTGCAAACACGCAGCTGAGGTACACCAACATAAAGATTAATAATAATAATAGTAATAATAATAATAATAGTAATGACCCCCAGTGAGGCACTACCTTGACGTGGTTTGTGGGCTTGTGTACTCTGAGGAAGATGAGAGCTATGCCAGAGGTTCAACCATACTGGACAGGTCTCACCAGAGGAGTCAGACAAAGAGTGTCTCTCCCATAAAAAATATGGTGAGACGTAAATTTCAGAATGCCATACTGGCTCGGATGTCGCCCAGGTTAACAAGGTCCACGCTAGATATTGGAGTTCCTGGATATCTGGTGAAAAATGGGTTACAGGACTCAGGACTGTTGGCTGAGCAACCAGGGCCAGCAGCTGCAGAACTACTGGAAGAAAAGGTGTCTACCCGTTGCAGATACACAGTGATTGCAAACAAAGAAATAATGATCTGTTACTACAGATCAAGTCCAACAAGAAGAGGATATCTAAAACAAATGCACCAGTTGTGGAAAGAACAACATCCAGAATCAGAAATAACAGAACAGAGACTAGCAGATCAACGCCGAGTTATAATACGAAATAAAGTATTCACAGAAACAGAATTGGACGAACTGCAAAGGTTTACCCAGGGCAAAGAAATCAAAGCCTTACCAGAAGTAATTCAGAATGTAGAGGCAAACCAGGGGAGTTGGCAGTGAAGGAATCCAGCAGAGATATACAACTGTTCTCATTTGGAAACCAGGCACCTCTTCCTCAGGAAGAACAAAACCCTCTAACTAAAGAAATAAAAGAATTGAAACAAAGAATAACTGAGCATCTAGAACAGCACAAAAACAATAGAATAAGGCTGCCTGCATTGAAGCTTGTTCCAAAGAAACAGCTAGCACAAGCATTAAAAGATGCAAATACTGCAATATCAAGTATAAGCACCAATTCACTGCAAGAAACAAACCAACTAATGTACAGCACAGCTGCAGTTATAACAGTATACCTGGGATGCAAAATCAACAAAGAAGAAAAACAAACAAACAGTGCACCACAAAAATGGAAAGTTAGACTAGAAAATAAGATCAGCAAGTTAAGATCACATGCAAGCAAGCTAGAACAGATGAAAGAAAAGAAGCTGAAGAACAAGAAGACCAAAGAATACCTAATCAAGAAATACCACTTAGAAACAAGGAAGATCAAGGAAGCACTGGAAATAATAAAGCAACAAATAACAGCTATAGCCAGGAAAATCAGTAGATATGAAGCTCGAATTGCAAACTATAGGCAGAACCTCCAATTTCAATCCAATCAGAAACGTTTCTACCAATCCATCAATGGAGAAACTGCAAGGAATCAGTCAGTACCTGACAAGAAGAAACAGTGCAGTTCTGGAAGCAGATATGGGATAACCCAAAGAAATACAACAAGGATGCGGCTTGGTTAAAAGAGGTGGATACAAATAAAACAGAAGTTGAAATGAAAGAACTAGTAATAACAACAAAAATGGTAGAAAAAAGAGCAAGGAAAATCAAAAATTGGTCAGCACCAGGTGAAGATGAACTGCATGGGTTTTGGTTGAAACATCTAACTGTTATACACCCACTCATTGCCAAGCAGTTCAACAATATACTACAAGGAGGAGAAATTGAAAAGTGGCTAACAACTGGGAAAACCTACCTAATAATGAAAAATCCAGCAAAAGGGGCAACACCAGGTAACTACAGGCCAATTACCTGCTTACCAACAACTTTCAAATTACTAACTGGTGTGGTAGCTGATGCAGTACAACAGCATCTAGTTGAAAACAATCTCTTTCCACCTGAGCAGAAAGGAAACCGCCCCAATAGCAGAGGAACAAAAGATCAACTCCTAATAGACAAAATGATCTTGGAAAACTGCAAGAGAAGGAAGACCAACCTGAATGTGGCATGGATTGACTACAAAAAGGCATTTGACTCTCTGCCACATGACTGGATAATCAAGTGCCTAGAAACATCAGAAAATTTGTGCAAAGATCGATGGCACAATGGAAGACACAGTTGCAGATCAATGGTGAGAGACTGGGAGAGGTTAATATCAAGAGAGGAATATTTCAAGGAGATTCATTGTCACCATTACTATTTGTGATTGCACTGTTTCCTCTGTCAACAATGCTGAATAACTCAGGACATGGCTATCAAACATCAAAAACATCTACCAGATTATCCCATCTCCTTTACATGGATAATGTGAAGCTGTATGGAAAAACATCATCTGAAATAGAATCACTGTTCAACACTGTCCGTATATATAGCCAAGATATTGTTATGGAGTTTGGCTTGGACAAATGTGCCACACTTACTATCAAACAAGGAAAAGTAGTGAAAACTGAAGGAATCAAGATGCCCCACGAAAATAACGTTAAGAGTCTGGATGAGGAAGATTACTACAAATACTTGGGTATCCTTCAAGCTGACAACATCAAGCACACTGAAGTCAAGAAAAAGATTAGAGGTGAATACATCAAGAGAGTGAAGAAGATCTTAAAGTCCAAACTCAATGGAGGAAATACCATAAAGGCAATCAACACCTGGGCAATCCAGTCATTAGGTACACAGCTGGAATAGTGGACTGGACTCAAGCAGAACTAAAAGCAATGGATAGGCAGACCAGAAAAATAATGACAATGAATCATGCCCTTCATCCACGCAGTGACATTGACAGACTTTATCTACCAAGGCAAATAGGTGGGCGTGGAATGTTACAAGTACATCAGATGGTTGAAGAAGAAGAAATGGCCTTGGAAGAATATCTGAAGAACAATGATGAACATGCACTGAAATTAGTATATCAGGAAGGCTTACTGACTACTGGAGAGACCAAACTGGCCTACAAGAAAGACCAAATGAAGAACAGAATAGATGCATGGGAAGACAAAGCACTACATGGCCAATACATTAAAAAAATAGCTGGGAAAGCAGATAATAACAAGACCTGGCAATGGCTAAGAGCAGGAAAATTGAAGAAAGAGACCGAGGGACTAATTCTGGCTGCACAAGACCAAGCCTTAAGGACAAATGCATATAAAGTCAAAATTGAGAAGACAGCAACAGACAGTAAGTGCCGCCTATGCAAAGAAGCTGAAGAAACAGTGGACCACCTGGTAAACGGTTGCAAGAAAATTGCACAGATTGACTACAAGCAGCGGCATGACAAAGTAGCAACAATGGTGTATTGGAAGATCTGCAAAAAATATCATTTGCCTGTAAGCAAAAACTGGTGGGATCATAAAATAGAGAAAGTCATAGAAAATGATAAAATTAAACTGCTCTGAGACTTCCGAATTCAAACAGACAAGCACCTGCAACATAACACCCCAGACTTAACAACTGTCGATAAGAAAGACAAAAAAGTCTAGATAGTGGATGTGGCAGTGCCTGGAGACAGCAGAATAGACGAGAAAGAACTGGAGAAGATAACAAAATACAAAGACCTACAAATAGAAATAGAAAGACTGTGGCAAAAGCACGCAAGGGTAGTACCAATAGTCATAGGCTCCTTGGGTGCAATCCCAAAACAACTGGAGCACCACTTGAACACCATTGGCATCGACAAATTCGCTATTAGTCAATTGCAAAAGGCGGCCTTACTGGGAACTGCTTCCATCCTGTGACGATATCTGTAATACCATCAAACATCTGCCTATCCCAGGTCCTGGGTAAGGACTCGATAGGTAGACAAAATGCCAAATCCAGTCTGAACATCTGGCTGACTGTGCGATGATCAATAGTAGTAGTAGTAGTAGTAGTAGTAGTAGTAGTAGTAGTAGTAGTAGTAGTAAAGTTGGAAGGGACTTTGGAGGTCATCTAGTCCAACCTCCTGCTCAGGCAGGAAACCCTATACCATTTTGGACAAATGGCCGTCCAGTCTCTTCTTAAAAATGTCCAGTGTTGGAGCTTTCACCGCTTCTGGAGGCAGATTGTTCCACTGGTTAATTGTTCTCACTGTCGGTAAGTTTCTCCTTAGTTCTAGGTTGCTTCTCTCCTTGATTAGTTTCCACCCGTTGCTTCTTGTCCTGCCTTCAGGTGCTTTGGAAAATAGCTTGACTCCCTCTTCTCTGTGGCAGCCCCTGAGATATTGGAACACAGCTATTATGTCCCCCCTCGTCCTTCTCTTCATTAAACTAGACAATCCCAATTCCAGCAGCCGTTCCTTATATGCTTTAGCCTCCAGTCCCCTAATCATCTTTGTTGCTCTTCTCTGTAAAGGTTTCCCATGTTCAGTCATGTCTGATTCTAGGGGGCAGTGCTCATCTCTGTTTCTTAACTGAGGGAGCCAGTGTTGTCTGAAGACAGTTCTGTGGTCATGTAGCAGCAAGACTATACACAGAGGCTCATGGAATGCTGTTACCTTCCCACTGAAGTGATACCTATTTATCTACTCACATACTTTGCATACATTCGAACTGCTAGGTGGGCAGGAGCTGGGATGAGTAACTCACCCCATTGCACAGCCCTCAGGTCATGAACCTGAGCTGTCAGCTTTCCAGCTGACAAGCTCAGCATCTTTAGCCATTGAGCCATTGTATCCCCTCCAGCAACATACATTGCACCTTCCAAGATAAACTTATGTAACATCTTGGTCCCAATGCTGCCTTGAATTATTTAAAAAATAATTAGGGCAGGATAAAATATCAAAAAGATAAGACACAAAAATTCCCTGTGGTAAAGGCAAAAAGAAAAAGACCCCCCTCTTCCTTTTAACTCACTTAAGAAGCAGGGAAACATTGCTGCTCATGATTATGGTTCCTGGGCTTTTCTGGTCTCTGTCTACCTTGACAGGTTTAGAATTGATTGATGAACTCTTTCATATCTGAATCTCATAGAATTCAGTCCTTTCATGGCTCAAAACAAAATTATTTTTTAACTCTTACCAACAATATAATAGCACAGAATAGAGCTTTATGCTATTGGATAGTTCCGTTCTAAGCCCCTGTAAGGTTCAGGACACCCATTTTAGCCTAGACAATCAACCACAGTCCCTAAAATCAGACTCCGGAATTAAAGGCTAAATATTGGAGATGGGAGGGACCATGAAGGAGTTCTAGTCCAACCCCCTGCTAAAGCAAGAGACCCTATATCAGTGATGGCGAACCTTTTAGAGACTGAGTGCCCAAACTGCATCCTAAAACCCACTTATGTATCGTCAGGTGCCAGGTGAGTGTGGCCCATTGGGTGGGTGTGGCTCATTGCATGGGTGTGGCTGCAGTGGTAACCGCAGACTGGGTGGGATTAAAAAGTTCAATCAATCAATTGATTGCGAGATCTTTTTTTTCCCACAAAAAGTTGAACTTGATTGATTGAACCTTTTTTTTTTTTTTGCACATGGCGGCGGAGGCCTAAAGCGAAAAGGTTTTATAAAACCCAGTTGAAGGCCTAGGACTGGGGCAATGGTGCACGTGCCCACAGAGAGGGCTCTGCATGCAACCTGTGGCACGTATGACATAGGTTCGCCACCACAGCCCTATATTTATTTATTTTTATTTATTTGTTTATCAAATTTTATTTGCCATCCATTTTGTGGTTCAAGGCAATTCTTTATAAATATTTATTATTTATTTATTTGGGGTGTTGTTCTGAGCCCACAAAAAGAGTCTGGAGGCACATGAGAAAATGATGGAATTCTTTGAGCCTGGAAAAGTATTCTGCTTCTAAGATTTTGTAATCTGACCCATTTTCCCTTGAAGTAATCATGCCTATTCAGAATGCAACAATCTTACTTTCCAGGTTGTGAACTATTGTGAGGTACTTGACAGAGGCAAAAGGGTTTCCTATCTGTGCTATCTATGGAAAGTAATCTTAAGTTGGAGTTACCTTGCACTATAGCCCAAAATATCAGTTACATGCTGTGCACTAAGTATGGGTGCAGTGACCCACAGTTTATCTAAATTAGAGACATCTGTGGAAAGATCTTTAAAAAAAAAAAAGATCAAAATCCTCTAAAAAGTAGTGTCAGGAAAGAGAAGGTTGCTGCAGTCATGGACATCTATTGGAGGCAGTGATGGTGGGGAGCAAGAGAGGAAAAAGCAGCAATTTATGTATTTGTGGCAGATGCTGTGGTGGCATTTGCATGATATGCTATCACACATGTGTTGTCATGTAGGTATCATTGCAGCTGACTTTGGACATTGCTAACTGCAATGTTTATCAATGGTCACATCAGCAGGGAAAGTGGAGATGTTTAATTCTTTTCCTACAAAGCTTCCAGGTTGCCTTTTTCAAATTGCTGTTTTGCAGAATGTATTGCTTTTTTTTTTTTTGCAGTCAGGAAAACAACCAGCATGGATTCTTTTAGGAGCTCAGTTTGATAGTCCAATGCCTTTTGACTTAGAAATAATTTTCATTCCTTAAACTGGGCATTATTCTCCAAGACATTTGTGCAGATAAGGAGCCCAAAGTCTAGCTGGTGTCTCAAAAAATTCCACACCTCTACAGGATCACTATCTTCTTCCAGTAAGAGGCAGGAGGGTGAAATTGGAGCTGTTAGAAAACCCCCACCCCTACCTTTATTGTTGGTTGGTTGTGGATTGACAGAATAGCAAAGACTGTAGTGCTAGATTTTCTGCTTGGGTCAGGATCTCAGGATCTCTGTCCCCCAAACCCTAGGAGAAATGGAGAATTATTAGTTGAACCCAATATAAATGTAACTGTATTATGAGTTCATTGGAATTATTTTCAAATTTGTATTTTAAAGTGTGTGGATGTGTCTGTATGTGTATAGTTTTTTTTGTCAGCTATCCAAGATTATCTATTTAAGATGGTTGCCTATATATATTCTCCAAGCAAACAGCTAAGAATATTTAAGTGTTTTGTCAATTTTGCAAAAAACCTTTTCAATCCTAGTTTAGTTGCTATGTGACTGCCTGTTGATTTCAGCTTGATCCTCCATATTATGTAATGTTTCAGTAACTGATTATCACTATTCATAACCTTGAGATGTTGAAAATGCTTTTCAGATCCCATATGATGCAATTCTTATTCTATGGTATCTTTTTAGTTTGAAGAAACTAGAAGCAGAAAGCCTGTTAGGGAAAATGGGATCTTCAGCCAGTATTAACCACTAGCCTCCAAGCTTCTGCCCTGATTTTAGGCATCTCTGTCTCCAATTCACTACGGGCATTTCCTACGTATACTTCCTATGTTTCTTCACAACTTCAATGTGTCCTTCTCAGCTCATTACAAGTAACAACCAGGTCTTAGGAAGGAATGCATCTCAGAAGGACATAACTCTGATTTGAGGGTTGCTTTTCTGTGTGCCAGTGGAAAATCTGCAGGAATTTGATACTGGTAGCATCAGGAGCATCAACACTGTGAAAAGGATATTGATAATTCTTAAGAAGCAGATTTTGGCCAACTGAAGCTGTAGGAGATCTCATACAAGATTTAGAGAGCTCCCTTGCCTGTCTGTGGCATGTCTAGGGGAATCAGTGTTCTTTTCATGAAGGATTATCCAGCCTTGGCCAATGGCCTGCAGTGCTGAAAAAGACCCGTGGTTCAAAATAAACTAATAATTAGGTCAATGGGGAACTTTCAGTTCCAAATAGCTGCCGAAGAGACATTCCAGAGTTTAAAAAGAACCTTTGCTGTTTTCTGATAAAATGGAGGTTCAGGATAGTTATCCTTGTGAACAGCAGTGTATGTGAAGTACAAGGGTGATTTGATCAAACTCAAGAGCCAAAAGTAATCTGCTTATATATAACCTCTGTGACTCAGGGATTTAATTACAAAGAGATGCAAGAGTCTCACTTCTCATCTTTTCTCAGAATGAATGGAAAGGGAAGCAACAATCACTCACTCCTTCTTTGTAGTGAAGCAAGCAGACATGATGAAAGGATGGAATAGAAATTTGTTTTATCTGAAATATTATGTCAGTTAACCCATCTAAGCATCTTAGAAAATAATACAAAACCTGTGTATAATTGAAATGCAATATTACTTGAGAATATTAGAAAATATATCATTTCCCCCAATTTTACCCTTCAATTAAATAACTTAATAAAATAATTAAAGGCAGCCCGTAGAAAAAGGAGGGATATGCACAAAATAACCATAAATAATTTTTGTATATATAATTTTTATTTTTATTAAACATTTTGATTACCATAGTAAAAACTAATACAAACTAACCTCAAAGAAAGAAAATAGTAAGAAAGAATAAAAGTGCAAGAAAAAAGAAAAAGAAAGAGAAAAATATGATAAAAAAATATACAAAGAAGTGATTTCCAATCCTCATTACATCTTCATCCTCTATGAGGTTACAAATATTTCTTCACCCCGTAGTCCATCCCTTATCTCTGAACAAATCCATAAAACATCAACTTTTCAATCCTGGTAGAGCAAAAAGTCTGTAAAAAGTCTTGCCAAAATTTTGCAAGTAAATGTCTTATTTTAACTTTGATAAACAAATCAACTTTATATTCCTTTCTTTTACTTGTAACAGTCTTAATCTTTAGTTCATCTAAATATTGTCATAGGATTTGATTTCTCTCCAGTTCTTCTTTATTCCATTGTATAGACCTCTTCGGGGGTTTAACAAGCCTCCTTTGTCGATGTAATTAAGAACAAAATCCAAGTCATTTTCTTGGTTTGTCATTTGTATTTCCCCTTTAAATTTTTAAACTAAAAATTAATTTCTTTTACATATCTAATACATTGTCCTTTTCCATTTCATTCTCTTGGCCTGCTATTTATAATTCCACTTCTGTGCTTTCTCTTTCTTGTCAGATTAATTTTCTTCCACATCTGTCATTCTCTCATTGATATATTTTGAACATAATCTATCCATAGAATCACATATCATTACTGTTGCTATTGTAGCTACTTATTTCTGGCTCCATTCTTCAAAGATCTCCGTTAATATTTCCAATCTTATGAATTTTAGTGTCATTTTTTAAACCCCAGTTAGCTTGTATTTTCTTTTCATTCTATATTACTTAGAAACTTTAGTCATTTCAAGTGTCCAGTTTCATAAATCATGAAGTTTTCTCAAAGTGCTATCCATATAATGGGCAGAAATGAAGGATGGACACAGTGTATGGAGAAGATAATAGCACTAGAGAAGAGAGTCATAGCTATTTAAAGTTTTGTTGCATTTGTATTTGTCTGTAAGGTCAAGTTTCATAATAATTCTTTTCCCAGCGAGCAATTCAGGAACTGCAAGATATTAAGGTTGGTTGCCTCTCTTCTCAAATCTTTCAGCAAAGTCATAATGCAACTCAGCCATTTTTCTTTGCAGCAGCATTTACCACCATCACCATCCTGCAAAAAAAAAAAAAAATCTTTATAGGAATTACTGATATCCACTTAATATTAAAAGTGGGTAGGTAGGGAGGGAGAGAGAGTGAGAGAGACTGACATTTATAGATGCATAAAATTAGATGACTACAAGAGGGCAGCAAGGAGATACAGAAAACTGTTACTCTTTACTGCCATCTAGCTGTAAATTGTATAAATGATTGCTCGTGTTTTTTTTTTAATAAACCACAACAAATGGATACAAAGTTTTTAAAATTGAAGCTCTAAACTGTAAAAACAAAGGTGTTAAAACTGCTGCAAATTTTCCCAAGGTAACATCAGCAGAAAAAGAAGAGATGCTAAATAGTTTTATCCACAAGCCATCTTCTAATCAAAACTGCCTTTCTCACGCTGCTTGTTCCCCTGCAGACAAAAAGATGGAGAAAAAACACATTTTCATTATGTAGAAAAAGCAGCTGGAACTGATTATGAATGGGGAAACAGTTCATGCAGGAAAATATTAAGTATTCCCTTGCTCTGCTGGTGAGATCAAAACAGTTTTTATTATTAGTGGTGGTGATGGTAGGAGGCAGTTGATCGTGGTCTTTTATATTGCATATATTGGGCCAAAGACTACCAGTTTGATTGCACAATTATTTGACCTATCTGTATACACAGGAGAGATAGTGCCAATGTCTTTCTAAGGTACCCTTGATAAATAGCATTTCTTGTCTGTTCTTTAGATCCACAATCCCAATGAATTTTATCAAATATAAGATTCAAGCCCAACCCAGTGTATCCTTTTGAGACAAAACACCATGAAGATTTCATAGGCACTTTAGAAAGAAAAATACATTGCATGGTGAGGGGGTTTAAATTTTGAATTAGCAAATTTGTTGTGAGGAAAATATCAAACTATCTCAGTTTTCTGCTTTTCTTGCAGCTGTTGCAACTAAGAAACCTGTCCATTAATTAAACAATGCTCAAACACAAACAAATAGCACTCCATAAATATATACAAAAATACATTTTATTAACAATGGCATAAATGCATGGAAAAATAAGAGTACTGTAAAACGTATCAACTAAAATTAAAATATATACTGTGGTAATTGAATTTTCAAAAGTGCTCTTATTTATTTAATTTGTTACTAATTTCCACATTGTGGTACTTTGTATCAAAAGACTGAGTGTGTTCCTAACCATTTGCTTTTTAAAGAGAGAAAGAAAGATAGACTGATCCTGGAAATAGCTAATTTGCCATTATATTGCAAATGAATTACTTGAATTTCTAGTAGTTTGTAAAACAAAACAAATTTCTAGTAATTTGCAAAACCAAAACCAAAACCAAAAAAACCCAAACCCATTCAGAAAGATCCACTCTTCCTGAGATCTCATCTCATGCCTACAGAAAGCCTGAGGCCAGTCTTTTCTTCTCTGCGTTGCTTTACTGACCCAGCTTCTTCCCCACAGCCCTTCTCTTCACTGGTAACCTGACCTTTGGCTTTCTTCACTTGACTCTACCTGCCACTGGCTTTTCTCTCCCCTCCTTGCTTTCCGTAGCTTTCTCCGGGGCCCCATCATTGTCCTCCACCTTCCCATTGATCCCCTTGCCCTGCTTAAATATGAAGCATTCCAATATTTCAAAATACAGTCAGGATGTAATCAAAATGTTCTGCTGGTCACAGTCAATGGCAGCTGAATTATACACACAAATAATTGTGTGTTTGCCATTTACACAAAAACAGTTCAACAGACTTGCAACCAACTACTTTCAACTTAGAAGCTTCCCATGGCTGACTCTTTTGAAGTCTATATGGGTTTAATAATGAGATCCTGACCTGTATTAATTCCATCACACTCGTATCACTTGTTTTTGTTTATTTCTTTCTTTTGTTCTGAATGTTGCACCTTATCTGAAAAAAATACTGTGTTTTTACTTCTGTAGTTCCATCATTAATTTGAACTGAATAAAACCATGGTGTTTTATACTAGTTGATTACAGTATCAGGCCTCCACAATCCATTTTATTTATGTAAACATTATCTTCTACTTCTAAAGGAAGTAAAACTCTGAAACAGTGATCAAATCTTTCTGGTCTCAGTTTCAATTATTCTAATACGTTCTCTTGATCATCTTAAAGCTTTAGCAAGACTGTGGTTAATGGTAAACATGTTCTTAAATGCTGTACTATTAAAAATTGAGTTGGTGACCTATAAGCCAAAAGATCAAAATATTCATATCATCAACAATATTTTTTCTTCCGAGTTTGTATGATTTTATCTATCGTTCTATTTGGCTAAACAAAATATGAAGAAGTATGAAGTCTTTAGTAAATGATCAACATTCCTCTGAACCAAGCTTATTATTCTTCAGGGGTTCTATTATCCACAAAAATAAAATGGCAAGGTATTGTAACAGTTTTACTAATCAGATATTATAACAGTTCCATAAATACATACAATAAAATAAATAATAAAATCAAAATAAAATAAATAAGAAATTTCACAAATTTTGAATTTAATTTTAAATTTCACCATCAAGCGATAGTCTCTCTTCTGAAACTCAGATAGCTCCAATTTTTCCTTTTATAAGTAACACATGTTTTCAGTGGTTCTCAACCTGTGGGTCGCGACCCCATTTGGGGTCGAACAACCATTTCACGGGGGTGGCCAAACAAGGCTGTCCGCCATTTTGTCCCCCTTTTCCTTAGCTGTGCTATTCCCTTTTATTCTATTGGCTTTTGAAAGCCAATAGAATAGACTCTCTTGAATAGAGTCTAATTCTATTGGCTTTTAAAAGCCAATAGGAATTGTCCAGACTGTCTCTGCCCTGCTGAGCCCGCCAAAAGTCCCATTCTGCAAACGGTGCTGCAAGTTGTCTGCAGCAAAGGTGAGCTGTCTGGAAGTTTCCACCCCTCCCTGCTGAGCAACTACTAAAAATGTAAGTAAAAGAGGGCCAGGGGTGGGAGGCGGGAGGCCGGCGGGTGCAGGGAGGGTTGCTGGCACGCGTGGGGCCCGGCAGGTGCCTTACCTCCCTTGGGCTGGGCCAGCTGGTGGCCCAGCCGGTGGTCCGCCTGCGCTGTGTCTGCCGCTTGCCAGCTATGCCTCGGCCGGTGCAGGGGGCGGCACCACGCATACACGGTGCTCCCGGGCAGGGAAAGTCCTTGACTTACGACCGGTTGGGTAGTCCTCGACTTACGACCGGTTGGGGGTTGCAGCATTAAAAAGGTTGAGAACCACTGATCTACATTTACAAAATCATCATCAGCCAATTGCAAAAAGCAGCTTTACTTGGATCAGCTTAATCTTATAACAATACCTTTAACACCGTGAAGCAATCTCTGCCTATGCGAGGTCCTTGGGAAGGACTAGATATGCTGATAAAAATGCCAAATGCAATCTAAACATCTGAATGACTGTATGCCCAACAACAACAACAAGAAGAAGAACTGTTCCAAAATGGTGTATCTGAAAGAGGTAAATACAAAAAAAATAAATGAATTGCAACTGTAGAATAATATGAATCCAGTGCCTCTCCTTTGTCAAAATCTTTACCTATTTACTGCATTTATTTTGATGGGATCTCAACAATAACAATTGTATTTAGGGGATTGGCAATTCTTCTTCCATGTTCTCATGGCTTCCTCTCCTCTTCTCTCCTCTCCTCTCCTCTCCTCTGCGGCTATCTTATTCTCAGTCAATGTCTAGTAACTAGGATTACCTTCATCCATTGTGGGGCACAGTCTTTAGTTGCCTGCTCTTTTCCTGCTCTCTGTATGCTTCTGGGGTAGTCGATAACTGCAGATCTTCTTCCATATTATAAAGTTTTTTTTTACAATCATGTGCCAATATTATAATTCAAATTGCTGTTCAATGCAGCAAAATTATAGTTCCTGAAGCTTTGTGAAGTACATGCCCTGTTGTGTTTCTTTCTTTATCAGATTCATTCTCCAACACAGTCATCACATTTCTTCCTATAAAATCTTTTAGTTACCAAAATGATGTCTGGTCCATGGGCTGCATTACTGTTATATTTTGAGGTAAAAACATACAAGCATTTTTTGTGATTGATTGAGCATTATCAAAACTTAGCAGATGATATTTTCATTGTCTCATTTTGATACGGTCTGATTTTGGCACAGAAAAACTGAAGACACAATTTTGATTACGTAAATTATGCATTTGGTGAATTATAATATATGACTGGCAGTTGTTGCATGATGTCTTTCAGCATTCTTGGACAAAGTGACTGGCCAGCAGTGTTTGTGCAGTCCATTGGCATTTGCAGAAAAAGAACACAAGATCCACTCCTTGCTGATTTTTCTTCCTACTATTGATCTGTTATGCTCAAGTGTCTGACCTTTGTGGGGAGCTGAAAACCAGAACACACCAGTCTCCACAGCATTGTAAATTTGGGACAGTATGAGTCATACATCCTCAATGAAGGGGTCTGTCTTCTCCATAGGTGCACTCAATGTTTCATTGAATGTTCACTTGTTAACAATACCATGACATTTACAAAATCATTGCATCTCCCCAATACTGGCTTTGAATGTTGTCTTCATGTGGTTTGTTATTAGTAAATATAAACACTACCTGAAGGTTGCTGAGCATACCATTTTAGCACTGCTCCACTGAATGACGTTTCATGCATCATTTTCATGTTTTCTTCCCCCATCATGCTTTCTAAATAATTGACACATTTCTCTTTTTTATACCACATTTTACAAATACAAGCAATGGGCACCCCAAGTCTAATTTTTCACTCATTCTTAACTTTTGATTTAATTCTTTATTTTAAGCCTACCTTTGAAGTCTTTGAAATTATAGCAGTGTACTCTACAATACTATGCTTGTCACAATCAAGTGAAGAGTCAACATACCCATTTTTTTTTCTCCAGGTCCACCATATTTATTTATTTATTATTTCTTTTATTTTTATTTATTTATTTACTCATTCATTCATTCATTCCTTTCCTTCCTGCCAGCATGCCATCAACCAACACCAGCTTGCCAAATTTACCAGGAGTGAAACATAGTACTTAAGCTGGAAAAAATGGCTAATTCCTGCACAGAATCAACCACCATATAGACCAAAAGTGTCAAATTGCTGGCCCATGGGCTGGTTGCATCATGTGGAGGTCGCGCTCACCCCAGCTCCGTCAATGTGAAAAAAGTCACAATACGTTGCGACACATCACGTGACAGGGTGAGTTTGACATCCATGATATAGACTGTTTAGAAATAATGTATCTATCCAATCAATTTACTCCATAGTAAAATTTTGTCTATTGTATCGGATGTCTGCTGAGTGAGCATCAATAAAATCAAGAGTTTGCTCTATTCCAGTGGTGGTGAATCTATGGCACGTGTGCCAGAGGCAGCACTCGGAGCACTCTCTGTGGGCACATGTGGGCTGCTGGTGAGGAGGGGGCCCCAGCCCCACCTCTCCCCCATGGCCCCCTCCTCACCAGCAGCCCCCCTGGAAGAGAGTCACCCCCCCAGGCAGCGCAGCCAAGAACATAGTCGGGAAGTATGGACAAGACTCTGCCCTCGTGCCCCATAGCGTGCAGATGATGCTGCGGAGTGTGGGTGGAGGGTGTGGCTGCCATGGCGCTGCAGGGCTGCCTGGGCAATCTGCTGCGGTGGGCCATGGAGGCGATGTGTGGCCCTGTAGTCAGGCGGGCAGGGGGCGGGCAGGGGTGGAGCAGGCAGGGCAGAGGTGGAGCAGGCAGGGCGGGAGGCGGAGTGGGGGGGTGGTTTTGGGCACTTGGTCTCTAAAAGGTTCGCCATCACTGCTCTATTCGAACATCTGAAAACTGAACAAATTCCAAATGATTCCTCCATGATTTTTTTTCTTCCATGATCATTATAGGACTGTGGTGACTGTGGCATGCAGAGCCCTCTCTGTGGGCACGCGCGCTGTCACCCCAGTCCTAGGCCTTCAGCTGGGTTTTATAAAACCTTTTCACTTTAGACCTCTACCGCCATGTGCAAAAAAAAAAAGGTTCAATCAATCAATTTTAATTTCTCACAGGAAAAAAATGATCTCGCAAAGTTGGAATTGATTGATTGAACCTTTTAGTCCCATCCAGTCTGACGTACCACTGCAGCCGCACCCACCCAATGGGTCATGCCCACCTGGCACCCGACAGTACATAAGTGGGTTTTGGGTTGCAGTTTGGGCACTCGGTCTCTAAAAGGTTCGCCATCAGTTATAGGATTTACATACTTTGAAGGTTGATTTATAATTGCCACCTATTCTATTAATTTAAATACTTTTTCAATTTTTTTCTTGTTATCACAGTAATAATTTTTCCTGAGGTATAAGCCCCTAGAGATACATGCAGGTTTAATGTAATAGAACTGTGACCTGACCTATTTTTTTCAAAATATATCTCTAAAGTTGGAGGCATAATCATCTTTTAGTTAAGAGTATGTTTAGGTGTGTGTTGACTCTTGACAATCAATCAAATAGATGATAGATAGATAGATAGATAGATAGGTAGATAGATAGATAGATAGATAGATAGATAGATAGATAGATAGATAGATAGATAGTTTTATGTATTGGGGTTTGTAGCATTGAAGTGATAGACAAGTTGTTAACCAAGCTCTTTCTTTTATTTGTTCCACAACACAACTCAGCAAGCAACAGGCGCGCAGGCCTTTTATAGCTTCCCAAACCAACCAAATCACAAGCACCTCTTTTCACGCCTTGTGCATGTGCACAAGACCGGCGCCAAAAGCGTGCCTCCAAGCAATTACAGATAGCTTCAGATGAAAGTGATCCTTCAGCATGTTCTTCAGGTCTGTGTAGGTTACAGACTCAAGCGGTGCAGGAGCTACTAAATTTTCGGCCACGTCAAAAGTGTTCTGACCGCAGATGCACAGCAGGGTTGTTGCCTTCAACCCGTCTTCTCAAACCTGGTTAACTCACAGGTAATTTTCCACCCGGGCCATGTAAGAGTTCTAGCGCTCCAGGTGAGACATGTCAAACTCTGACAACCGGCCAATCTTCAACATTGCTAGCTTCTCTTAGCCTCGTTGCAACTCTGGCTGGGAAGAGGCCTGTTTGCCAAGCCCACCTCCAGCGTTTACGTACTGGCAGGTGAGTGCAGATCTGGGCACCGACTTCCTGGCTTCCAGCTCTTTGTAGAGGCTAGGTTCTTCGAGTTGTCTTCTTCTTTGCAGCGATCCCACCCTCGTTGTCACTTTTAGGTATTGGGGTTCGCAGCATTGAAGTGACAGAAGTGAAGTTGTTAACCAAGCTCTTTCTTTTATTTGTTCCACAACACAACTCAGCAAGCAACAGGCGCACTGGCCTTTTATAGCTTCCCAAACCCAACCAAATCACAAGCATATCTTTTTGCGCCTTGCGCATGCGCACAAGACCGGCACCAACCAGTGAGAGAGAGGCACTTGCGTTTCCCTGCTTCTCTCTCTCTCTCTCTCTCTCTCTCTCTCTCTCTCTCTCTCTCCCTCTCTCTCTCTCTCTCTCTCCCTCCCTCCCTCCCTCTCTCTCTCTCTCTCTCTCTGTGTGTGTGTGTGTGTGTGTGTGTGTGTGTGTGTGTGAAAGAGAGTGCACTCACAGTGTTCTCTGAGGAGCTGAAAAGCTTACTGGGCAGAGCTCCTCCCTTTGCTGCGTCTCTGCAGGAAGCAGGAAGGGCAGGAGAGAGCTAGCTAGCCCAGCTAGGCTGACTCAGGAATTCTGGGAGTTGAAGTCCATGAGTCATAAAAGAGACGAGGTTGCCTACCCCTGAGCTTGTTGGACAACAGCTTGAAGCTTGCCAGGTGAGCACCAGATAGGAGGGGGGGGGAGAAAGAGAGAGAGAGAGAGAGAGAGGGAGGGAGGGAGGGAGGGAGGGAGAGAGAGAGAGGAAAGAGAGAGAGAAAGAAAGAGAGTGGGGGAAGAGGAGTGGCAGACCAAGGGCAGATAGAGAGGGAGGGAGAGAGAGACCCTTTTGACATCTAAAATGAAGATAACACTGCATATATCCTTTTTTTACCTCTTTGTGTATGTAATTTTATTCTCTTAAAGCATTCTCTTGGTGATCATTGTTTTAATAGTATGGATATTCCCAAGAGTCATATTTTTACTTTTATTTTTAATGTGTATATATACATATACATACATACACACACACACACACACACACACACACACACACAAACACACACACACACCTATAATAAAGGTAAAAAAGCATATATGCAGTGTTATCTTCATTTTAGATATCAAAAGGGTTTTGCGGCTCCCAGTGTTTTGTTTTTAGTGGGAAACCAGTCCAAGTGGCTCTTTGAGTGTTTTAGGTTGCCTACCCCTGATATAGAGAGAGATAGACGATAGATATATAGAGATAGATAGATGAAAGATAGATTGATAGATAATGATAGATGGTAAATAGATAGATAGATGACAGATGATAGATAGATAGATGATATAGCGAGAGATAGATGATAGATACATAGAGATAGATAGATGAAAGATAGATAGATAGATGATAGATATAAAGAGAGAGATAGAGAGATAAATGATAGAATAGATAGATAGATAGATAGATAGATAGATAGATAGATAGATAGATAGATAGATAGATAGATAGATAGATAGATAATACAACTAAAGATAGAGGAAAACCCCCACCACCCCAAAAAAAGATCAAATAAAGATAAAAGAGAACTGGTAAAAACTGTCAACAGCATTAGATTAAAAATAATATTTTCTTTCTGACTGATATAGCAGCTGATAAAAACAGCCCCTCTACTAACAACAGTTGAATTGTGATCGTGGAAGTGGATGTATACAGCGTCTATGAGGTCATCATTTATTGCCAATACTGTATTAAATTTAATTTGCTACTGCTTTCATTCTAGAACAACTTCAACCTCAAAATCGACTACTTGAACTTCATAATGCTTCAGTGAAGCAATATACTTGATGTGGTTTCAGAAGCGTGCCTTCTTTGTCATGGCACTTAGCTTATGGTACAGGCTTCCCTGGAGATATGGTTGGCCCTGATCCTATTGGCCTTCAGGAAAATAGTGAAGACCTTTTCCCAAGCACTGGGGCCAGGATGTTGATAGAATTAGCATGGGAATGGGGCCTCAATTCAGTTTATTGTTTAAAATTCTGTTTTTAACATATTGTATTTTTTATTTTGTTTGCCATCCAGAGTCCTTTTGGAAAATGAGTGGCTGTATTTGTTAGATGAATGAAATCCTTGGATTTAAAGTCTGTTCACATTTCCCCAACAGTTGCAATGTTTGTCCAGAATAAATAACTAATACAATAATTACATTTTACAAAAATTAATAAACACTAAAGGACAATGCATTTGTTTGTGCTCTTGTGTCTATATTTAAATATTAAATTTTATGTCTACAAACAAGTAAAGCAACCATCTAGTCTTCTTCTATTTCAACTGGATTCCACATACCAACAATTGTCCAAATTATTTAGATAAATTTGTCCAAAGTGAACAATTGTTTACAGTCCATGCAGAGGACTGCTCTAAGTCAATTACTCATGGTTCTTTAGTTTCTCATCTAAATTATTTTGTGAAATGTATGTCTTTCACCATGTTAACTTTTTTCTTCTGTGATAACTTTCAAATGTATTATTTAACATACATATCCCTGCCTTATCTTCTTCTCCTCCAGGCACAGTATTAAACAAGGCATTAAACCCTCCTTCTACTTCTCCCTCTGCAGCATGTATAAGCAAGACTACTTGTAATTTTTCATTCTTCATTTCATCAGCGCTGTAAGCCGGACAACATAGTTAAGTACAATGTGTTTGCCCTTCTCCTGTTTTCAGCTACATTTCCTTCAAAGTTTAACTTATCTGTAGAGTTGAGTTAATCTAGTTTCCTCAGACTTCTTCCTGCCTTCTTTAGAATCCATCTTGTTCCATGTTATGTTATCCCAAGCAAAGAAGGATTCAAAGAATTCAGAAGAAAGTTGAATAAAACCAAAATACTTCACTGCTCTGAGTCAGCACCAACTGAGCTGAGCATGCCGCTTTACTCAAATATAACCTTAACCATAGTTAATACGAACCACATACTGCTCTACCCTGATATTGTTCATGCCTCCTCATCCTTCCACATCCCTCTGCCATGGTCTCAGCTCCTTTCCTCCTTCCCAACATAATTCCTTACACCATTCCACTATCTCATGTGTTTCTTAGAGATTCTTGGTTATTTCCACATTATTTCCCAGGTTTCCCCTCCCCACTGCTTCCTCTGCTTGGGTGTATTAGTTAAGGCCTCCCTGTTCTCAGTGACACTCGGTTTACTCTTCAGGCATAATAATGGCTCATGACTGCAGATGGATTCCTTCCTTCCTTTTCATGTAAGATGGGGGAGATAAAACTATGCTTTTTACATAGTATGTCCTTGTCTGATATATGTATTTATGGTGCATTTACTGGTGTATAATCATATACAAGACATTGTTATAAACAGTGCTGAGACAGCAAAATATTATTGGCAGGTTTTCAGGATTCTTAGCTTTGTGCGAGATCTAAATACAGAACAAAATGAAGGTAACAGATGAGAGTTTCTGTTTTACAAATGATTTTTGGGGTATTAATCATTCTTGCATTGCTAGACAGATGGAATATGGAAATAAAAGATGGGCCATGCTGTATACAGAGAACTCTGGGTTTATGTTTGCAAACAAATATGTACTTGTTACCTATGAAGCATGAACACATACATCTCTTTGGAAAGAAGACCTACTGAATTGCTTAGGTCTTTCTCTCTGATAAGTGTGCTTAGGATTGCATTATGGCAGTTTAAGTGAAAAATAGCTTGTATGTATAGGGAATTAATTTGACGCAACAGGCATCTGTATTCAGATCTTGACTTCTTGGGAGTAAATTGAGAGATACTACTGGCTGGCTGTTGTTTTCTTCTAATCTCTCAGCAATGAGAAGAAACACATTTGTGCACTATATGGCATTTGTTAAAAATAAATTCCCAGGAGGGAAATTTCTAGGTACTTATCATGTATTTGAAAAACTGTCATTGGTCACAAGTGTAGTTTCTTGCTCTAAATTCTTTATGTAATATATTTTTCCATGCCATGCCATGTCTCATTATTATAGCATCAAAATATAAACAGTATGATATAACAGAAATATATATATGCCATTTACATAGACAGGAAATGCAAGAAAGGAACAACTGTTAGTAAGAAACCGGCAACCGGAACACAGTCTATTTCATCAGGCCCGGTGATGAGATCTAAGAGCCGGGTGCAGATCCTATTCAATGTATAAAAGGGACTCTCCTACTGACCGGCATCTTGAACCCTGATGATGTCGGCAGCCGACGACGAAAGCTAGGCATTTTATTAAAAATTTTATTAAAATTTTATAGCATTCTGTTATATCATACTGTTTATATTCACACACACACACACACACACACACACACACACACACATATATATATATATATATATATATATATATATATATATATATATACACACATACATACATACATACATACATACATACATATATATATGTTTTCTGAGGTTTTCGCGGGTATTTGTATGTAGGTCTTTGGTTGTTCGGGTTTTCTCCCATGTAAAATTGGAAGTGTCTTGGCGACGTTTCGACGAAGTCCCATTCGTCATCTTCAGGCTGGTGCTTTCAGCTTCGTGCTTTGAGCAGCAAATGCATTTTATATATATTAAGAATATTAAAAACAAAACGGTGATTCCTGGGTAGACTCAGGTTAAACGATAAAATATACGAACACCAGGAAGTTACAAAATTATAAAAAGTTTTAATAGAATAAAACCAAGCTTTCGCTGGCTTCTGCCAGCATCATCAGGGTAGCATCCAGTCGATGGGAAAAGCTATTTATAAATGTGGCGCTCTTTGCGCCCGGCTTCTTGACCTCGTCATGGGTCCCAGCCAATCCACCTGCGTTTTGATCGTAGTTTCTGTATTGCAAGCTGTAATTTCCTCAGTTTCCTTACTTGTGCCTATACCGCAGTTTATATATGAATATAAACAGTATGATATAACAGGAATATATATATAATATTTCTAGCTTCAGGTTTGGGAAGCAGACAGACAGATAGATAAATATTCTCTGTGCACTGCCTCCTAAACTTAAACTTGAATGCTTTAATGGTAAGATGCCTTGAAATTATACTTTCTCAAATGTTCTGAACAAGCTATAGAAATATCTCCTCCATTCTCCAGACATTGCCCTGAAACAATTTCACTCAGTTCTGCAATTAGTGAGTGGAATATAGTAACCATTGCCATCTCATTTTGTACTGCAGATAAAACTATTGTAAATATGGGTGTTCTGGCCATGTTCAGCTTTGCTATGCTGAAAAAGTCTTGATTTTTTAAACCATTCTTAGATAGCTTGATAGAAAATGAATTGCTTGTAAACCATCTTTGGAAAAAGAACATGTTTATGAAATTCTCCTGCATAATGTGTAGGGCTCTTGTCCTTGCCAGCTGTATTTTATTGTGTCCTGTGTTTTTATTGTACCAACTAAAGAAATCTGCAGCACTTTGGCTTGCCATACTTCATTTCAAACCCATTGCTGATAAAGTTTATTGAAATCCCAGCGTGAAGGAGGAGTTCTTTCATAAGCGTTTTCGGAAGCAGGAAGCAGGGTAGACAGTGAGACAATTGAATGATGGCTAGATGTATACAAAAAGTAGCATCTTCTACTACTTTGTAACAAAGAAGTACCATTAAAACATATTTAAAAGAAGTTCTTAAGCATTCTAAAAAGCCTTCTAGGCCTGGCTGTTTATTAGCATGGCCCAGATACACAGATACCTTGTGTGTTTGGGTTTATGCTTACTTATCTATCCCCCTGTTGGAAATTTAATCTTATAATTCTGGTGCTGGGATACCAAGCCAATGCTTGCAAATTATTCTGCTGAACCATCTCTTTACTCAGCCAGCTAATTTTTCCCCATTCCAGATTCCTCTTTGTGTGGCATATTGCATCAGAAACACCTACCTTGGGGGTTCTAGACAGCTGTCATAATCTAGTTTCCATACTTTCCTCAGGCAAAGTAAGTATCTTCTATGCTATTTTGAAAACTGCTATTATAGTATCTGTCTCTGTACTTGCTGAAACACTGCTGGGAACCTATGACCATATATCTGGCCACTTCTCTCAGGCAGGTCACCGTAGAGCAGACATGTCAAACACAAGGCCTGGGGGCCAGATGTGGCCCGCAAAGTGGTTTCATGTGGCCTGCGAAGCCATCCTGGAAACAGTGAGGGAACGGCCCCCTCTGCCATGGCCCTGGCCCAGACTGGCCAAGAGCCAGTATACAATTTTGTGCTGGCCATTTATGCTGAAACGCATTCAGTCTTAGCTCCACAAGGCTGTCTGGAAACAGCGAGGAACCAGGAGAACCTTGAGCAGCAGCCTTGGGGAAGTGGGGCTGGGTTTGGTGCTGCGGGTGTGCAAGGGCCAGGCTGGGCATTTGACCTCTGCTGCCCAGGGCTCTGGGCAGCCTGTACCACCATCCAGCCCCCCCCACATGGCCTGAGAGGAACAGTGAGGCTCGTCCAATGGACCATGCCTTGGTGCTTGCCCTGGTCCCACCCCCTTCTGCTAGAGACCCTCAGATCTGTCACACTCCTGCCTGGGCCCCCACAGGCACCCTTGACACGAACGATGTAGAGCTGGCCACACCTACCCAGTAGGCCACACCCACTCCATCCACACCCACCCAGTAGGCCGCACCCACCCTGGCCACACTCACCTGGCCCCCTGAGGGCAACCACAATGCTGATGTGGCCCTCAATGAAATTGAGTTTGACACCCCTGCCGCAGAGCCAAGATGGAAATTCCAGTGGAAAGCTAAGATTTGAAAACTTCTTTGGTTAACTGATGTGAAATGTGCTCATTTTTCCCTCCTCACAAAATTGACTATTATGGTTTTAATTTGAATACATGTTTGATTGAATTGAATAACCCAAAGTGCCATGCAATGGGTGAGCTCCTGTCCTAACCCCAGCTTCTGGGAACCTAGTAGTTTGAAAGCATGCAAATGTGAGTAGACAAATAGGTACCACTTCATGGGAAAATAACAGCACTCTGTGACATCATGCTGGCCACATGTCCAGGTGCATTGTTAAACTAGACATACTTAGTTCCTTAATCATTCATCATCTGGTTTAGCCTCCAAACCCTTTATCATCTTTGTTGCTCTTCTCTGCACTCTTTCTAGGGTTTCAACATCTTTTTTTCTATTGTGGGGACAGAATTGGGTGCATTATTCCAAGTGTTGTCTCACCAGTGTAGTATAAAGTAATACTGTCCCTTTATTTGATCCTAAACTATCCTATATCTGTTGGTGTAATCTAGGACTGCATTTACTAATATTCTAGGTTTTCAAGAAAAGATTGGACAACCATTTGTATGAGAGGGTATAAGGACTCTTGCCTTGGGCAGGATGTTGGACTAGGAGACCTCCAAGGTCTCTTCCAGCTCTATGAGTCTATGATTCTAGGGCCCATAGTCAAAGTGGTCAAGGAGGGCTGAGTGGATCCCTATGCCCAATGGCATCATTACTAATATTTTTTCTGTTGTGTTATCAATTCTATCCATGGTAAGACTTGGGTTGGCAGAAGAGGAGAAACACTACTTTAAATTGAAACATCTAAAACTGAACTTAAAATGCTTCCATAGGATTAGATGTGGGCAGATGTAGGAAGACATGCTCTCTAAAAGTGGTTAGTGAAGTCACCTTCATTATGCAGTTCCCCTAACTGGAGGAGAGTCCCTAGCACCTTCTCCATAGATTATCTGTTGGATTGGAGCTGTAGATTCACTTACACTTTTTCTTGCACATAATTGTGTGTGTGTATGTGTGTGTGTGTGTGTGTGTGTACAATAGAATAGATTATTTGAAAGAAAAATCTTACAAAGAGTCTTAACCATTTTGAATGAAAGCTAAGAGGATATTATCAGTGTGGAGGGGAATAAAAACTGATTTTCTCATAATTTCTAATGGGTTTTGTGTAGCCTTACCATTTTATAGATGGTAACTGATGTTAATAAAAAAATTATAGCTATTGATAGCTGTTTATAGTTGGAATAACATTTGATCTATTGCCAACTCTTTTCCAATTTTTGTAAAGGCAGGGAAAATTATTACTGTTACAATTGTATGACTGAAGTCCATTATTGTGAAATTAACATAAAACACTTAGAAACCTTTTTAAAGTAATGCATTCTACTTCATAAAATGATCTGATTCCAAACTACAATTGCTAATTATAGAAAAATTGCATTAAGGTTAATAAGATACAACATTAATGGACAGATAAACACCTGAGTATCTTCAAATTAAGCCTAGATGCATTTGTCTCAGTCTATCTTAGATATACTAAAAAAGTGGAAGAAGGTCAAATGATTTCAGTGAAATACATTACTCTTTGTTTATGTTTGCTGAAAATAAGGATAAGAAAATTTGCCAAAATTAATTTGGTATAATTTTTCATTTTCTACTTCCAGTTCATTCCACTTATTTTTATACAGTATAGTGTTTCTTGCATATCTGTTATTAGAAAGATCTTGCATGCCTGTAGTTCACAATCGGTGCATCTTTGAATGGAACTCTTCAGTCATGAACTGAACCATAAAATTTGGGAAACTGTAGACATTCGGGCAGTTTGTACATACCGTAGATTTAATTAATGTAAATTGGGTAGGTTTGAATAGAAATGCAGATACAACAAATTTATCTCCTGTTCCTCTGCCTGAAAGTAAATCAATAATTTCAAATTAGAAGGAAGAAGAAGTATTTACACTTTAAACTACAAAATCCCCACAAGAAGACAGACAGATTTAGAATGAAGGAAGATTGAAGGAAATGTGCAAATCTTTTCATCAGATTCACATAAGTCAAATTTCTAAAACTAAAGTAAAGGATTTAACTAATCACTATCCTCAGGGATCTGTTTCAAATCCTGATCAAACTTTATTTTGAGTAATAACAGCCATTCTTTTAAATTAACCATTTATGATGCAGCAGAAGCATAACAATCAGTAAAACTGCTAGTTGAAATTTCAGTAGATAGCATTATACACTACATTGATTGCTCCTGGACTAGTCCCTACAGGGTTTTTTTTTTCTTCAAGATTTTTGGGTAGTGGTTTGCTACATTCCTAGAGAGAGGGAGTACCCAAAAGTCACCCATCTGGCTTTGTGCCTCAGGCAGGATTAGACCTCACAGTCTTGCCTGATGTATTAATTAGTGGAATGAAATAGTAGATAGGCTAATTTGATGTCAACAAGAAAGGCTACTGATTACCAATTACATGTAACATCTTTATGTTGTATGTTGATAGTTAGAAGTAGACAGATCTCTTTGCTGCCCTGTCAGGCAAGTGGCTTGGCACTTTAGGACAATCCCACAGTGGTCCTATTCTCTGTGGCATTTTTGAAGGAAAAACAAAATCTTGCCACCAGCCACGTCTTTTCCCCACAGGAATATCTCTGGGAATTACACTGTACCACCATGTGTAGCTTCTCACCAAGCCCTTTACTCTCAGGAATCCACCATCTATGAACACAGAGGTTGCAGAAGCCACTGTAAAAGCCAATAAATGAAAAGACAATAGCAGAACCAAAGGCATTTGAAGATACAGTTGCACTTCATTGGAGAGATAGGAATGACACTCTTCTCTTCAAAATTAAGAAGCAACAAAGCTGTTTCACTGTATTTGAAATATTAGCATCAATTTTACTGGTGTGGAGGTGTGGGGGGGGGGAGAGAAATCCGTAAGTTCATTCTCAGTATTGATAAGTCATTGTCTGACATAATTCAGCTTCATGCTGTCATCCGACCAGCATTGCATGGCACAGTGAAGCCTTGGAAACTACAAACAAACAATATTAATTTGATGCAAATGTATGGGTATTGAATTAATTCATATGTATTGATTGGTTTTCTTTGTCCTAGCCCTTCTCCTTTTTGCAGTGCTGTCCTCAGTGTACCACACAAAAACAAATGTTCCCTTTGACATTGCACAGCCTAGATTTAGATTTGAAATGTACAACTGAGGTTTTAGCTATCTACAGCTTTATGACTTTTAATGTGACAAAATAATGAAATGATTAAATAGACCAGACATGTCAAACAAAAGGCCTGGGGGCTGCGTGCGACCCACGAAGTAGTTTCATGTGGCCCGCAGAGCCATCCTGGAAACAGTGAGGGAACAGCCCCCACAGCCTTGGCCCTGGCCCAGGCCGGCTGGAAGCCAATGTACAATTTTGGCCATCTATGCTGAAATGCATTCAGTCTTAGCTCCACAAGGCCATCTGGAAACAGCGAGGAACCAGCCCCTGCCACATCAGCCCCACCCCCTGGGTGCATGCTGGAGAGGTGTCATCCTTTGTGAGGAATGAAGAAATGCACCATCGCCTGGAAGTGGCCAGCAAATGGCCCTCGTCTACTTCACATATCTGGCTTGATGGGCTCTGGGGGAGAGGTTTCTGTAGGCAGTGGGGTGCTCTCCTCACAGCACTGAGAGGTTGAGCCAGGTGGTATAAATCCAAAAAGAAATGCGAGGCCGCCAGCTCCCAGCCTGCCTGGTTTTAGCAGGCAGCGGGGCGCTCTCCTCAAAGCGCCAAGAGCTGAGCCGGGTGGCACGAATTTGATGAGAAGTGCAAAGCTGCCTAGCCCCCAGCCTGCCCAGTTTCGGCAGGCAGCAAGGTGCAAAGTTGGCGAGCTTTGCACCACCGGCTCAACCTCTCGGCGCTGTGAGGAGAGCGCCTGGCTGCCTGCCGAAACTGGGCAGGCTGGGGGCTGGGTGGCATCGTGCTTCTTTTTGGATTTGCGCCACCCAGTTCAGCCTCTTCGCACTATGAGGACAGCGCCCCGCTGCATGCTGAAACCGGGCAGGCTAAGGGCTGGGTGGCATTGTGCAGGTAATGTTGACTCTGCTCATGGCATCCCCTCCCCCAGAGTCCAGCAAGCCAGATATGTGAAGTAGTTAAGGGCCATGTGCTGGCCACTTCCAGGCAATGGTGGATTTCTTCATTCCTCATGAAGGGTGACACCTCCCCAGCTGCGTTTCTTGCCTGTTTTTCCTCCCTCCCTCATCTAAAATATTTTACCACCACTCTGTACTTAGGAAGGAAGGAAAGAAGGAGACGGAGGGTCTGAGGGAAGTCCTGCCTTAGTCCTGTCCTGCTGCCCTTTAACCATCCCCTTGCCCCCTCCTCCTGGCCTATCCTGGGGGTCTCCCATCCTATTGCTAAGGAAGCTTTGGATACAAAGCCGGTCTCCTTCCATGGAGAGGGAATGGGCCTCCCTCTGACTTTGCCCTTGTACCCATCATGAGCAACCTGGGTAAGGAGAGCAAACATAGCAGCAGCAGCCTTGAGGAGGAGGTAAGTGCAGCTGGGTGCCCCCTTGGGGAAGTGGGCTTGGCTTGATGCCGCAGGTGCTCAAGGGCCAGGCTGAGCATTTGACCTCTGCTGTCCAGGGCTCCCAGCAGCCCACACCACCATCCAGCCCCCCTCGCATGGCCTGAGAGGAACAGTGAGGCTCCTCCAGTGGACCATGCCTTGGCACTTCCCTGGTCTTACCCCCTTCTGCCAGAGACCCTCAGATCTGTCCCACTCCTGCCCAGGTCCCCACAGGCACCCTTGACGTGAATGATGTAGAGCTGGCCATGCTCACCCAGTAGGCCACACCCACTCCATCCACACCCACCCTGTCCACAGCTACCCAGCCCCACCAAGGGCAATTGCAATGCTGATGTGGCCTTCAATGAAATTGAGTTTGACACCCCTGAAATAGACAATTGGAAAGAATAATATTTATGGTTAAATTACACTTACTTGAAATCAAGCTTAGTTCTTATTTTGGCTCCACACATTTCTTTTGGAAATGTTAGCCTCATGATACCACTCAAAGACTAAATTTGGCACTTGATGATAAAAAAGCTGTGAATTGTTTATTTATAGCATTAAGAGGGTGAATCACGATATCCTCAAAGTGTACCGCCAAAGTTTGGGAACTGTAAAAAGACATTTTTTAGAGTAGATATCAATAAACTGTGAACAACCAAGGAAAGCTGTGAAGGATGGTTAGATGTAGTTAACCCTCCTTGTTGGCTTCACAACCAGTTGATGAACAAAATGTCTTATGTCTATCCTTTCTCATATCAAGACTTATGTTTCTGGCATCTCCTCTATACACAGCAATCCTGTTTTCCAAATTGTTTAATTGTTTGAAATTCTCTAGTCTGTTAGGGACTATCTATGTCTCCATAGCACTGCAGATGCCAGAAGATGTGTCTCTTCTTCATCACATCTTGCCATTCCATAGAGAGAGCAAAGGCCTGAGAGCATCACCTTCTCTAGCTTGCACAAAAATCTCATAATATTCAGAAGTCCATTACATTCCATAAATCTTCAAGAAAAAAACTTAGGTGCCTTCCTTATACAGGAGGAAAACTACCCTGAAATTGAATTTTATCAAGGAATGGTCTGGCCATGATCATGGGGTACTACTTATACTATACTTCAAGATAATAATAAAGTTACATCTTGCTATCTGTCAGGCTGGTGACTAATTAAAATATTCCTATGATTGCGATAAAGGCCTCAAATTCCCAAGCTGGCTATCCAGTGTGGTCTTAGGTTGAAGGTTTCCTGGTATACAATTGTTCTAGATTCTTCCCTACTTCCCAAACCACTTTTGCTAGCTGCTGAACAGGAATATCTCATAGCCTGACCCAGGGTAAGTATCCTGATATATGAGATAATGACTCTGTGGATCATGGCAGCTTTTCCTTGACTCGCTGGTCTTTGTTGCTTCTGAATGGAATGGTCAAGTAGGTACTGCTTTTTCAGATCAAGAACTTCTAGCTCACCTACCACTCCATGTTATCTGTTTTATGTGATTAAATGACAATACTAATCCTATTATAGATTAGTTGAGCATTGAATGTGAGCTATAGAGAACTGTAGCTATGCATCAAGAATTCTGGATATTAAAAGATTGAAATAAATTCCATGGATCCTGGCTTACTTTCCATAATCTCTATTTTCAGGTCATATCTTATCCTTCCCTCCCAATAGTTGCCCAGACTCAATGACAGTCAACTTAGATGGTCTGAATTAAAACCTCTAGAAATAGTGTAGTTCTCAGTCATTCGGGGATTAATCTTACTAAATTTAGTTCCTGGATTGAAACCAGGATTTTGAAAAATGGATCTCTGCACTTCTAGTTTAACTTGAGAAAAATAGGAACAGCTGTCAGAATCCAATTATATTTCATTTCTAGTTATCTACTATGGGAAAAAACCCATTTCTGCCCTCTCTGGATTCTGTCATACTACGAAGGGGAAGGGGGATGAGCAGGGGGGTTTTATGGCTCGCACTTCCTTCACTAAACTACAAAAGGACTGGATGTTGATTCCCATCAAGAGGACTGACCATAACAATATGGCCATTGCCTTTCATCTACTCAGCTCTCTGAAGTCTTCCTTTTGTCGGAAGAGAGGGAAAATTGGGGGAACAAGGCAGCACCTGGAATCTGGGAAAAGAGGATGAGTGATCGTTGCCGGAAGAACTATGGGGTGGGGCTGCTTGGGAGCACTAAAAACATTGAAGGATGGGAGAGAACTCCTCAGATCCTGTCTAGAACGCCTGCAACCATCTTCTCTTAATAAAGATGCCTGTTGGAAGAGATATTCCAAGAGTTCTGTCTTCTTAAGATGTAAAATGGGGTGGGTCCTTACAACAGCTAGAAGTATTTTATTTTTATATTCAAATGGGAAGGAATTTGCAAAAAATGTACATCATTAGGAATAGTAACTAAATTTCACAGAAATGGATAAGGGTTTCTAAGCTGTTTTTTTAAAACTGATTTAATTGTAACTGCCAATCATACTGTTTTATTTTTGAGGAGGCAAACATGATGTGAGGGTTAGGGTTAGGGTTAGGGTTTCCTGATAGTGAGAGCAATTAATTAGCGGAACAGCTGCCTCTATTACTCCATCACAGAGGTTTTCAAGAAAAGACTGCACAGCCATTTGTCTGAAATGGTATAGGGTCTCTTGCTTGAACGGAGGGTCAGACTAGAAAATCTGCAAGATCCTTTCCAGCCCTATAATTCTATGATCCTGGAGGAAGAGGAAACAGCTAATAGAAACCATACTGTTGTGTGGTATAAAGGGAGGGAGTATACAGCCAAATAAATGCCACTGTTTATGGTACATGGTATTAATATCTATAATTGGGGGAAATAGAGCCCCATTAGTAGAGTTGAATAGATAGCTATAGCAAGGTCATCCCATAGTATTCTCAGATGCTACATGCTGGTTGTAAAGGACACAGTATGATGATTACTATTTTCTTTATAGTTCCTGTGTAACATTTTGGATGGTATATAACCTTAACCATGCTTAGTTAGGAGGTCTTTGGCTTCATTTGGCTGTGAGCCCAGGAAACACTATAGCTGTACAGGGCAATAAAAGATAACCTTTGTCACATCAATTTTCAATGGTGTTGGTTATTTAAGTAGGCATTTTTCCACAACAGTTGTCAAATAGACTACGCTGGGAAAAAAAAAGAATTCATATCTGGTGCAGGTCTTTCAATACACCATTACATATTTCACCTAATGTTTAGTGTGGGTCAGAGTGAGAGCTTAGTGGTATATGACATATAGTAACTTGCCTTGAAAAAACAGTTGGTTCAATATCAGTTAACAAGGCTGAGAAAATAATTTTTAAGTTAAACTACAACAACCATGGGACAGTTCACCATTCTCTAATTCCTTTTGCTCAGTAGTTCCTCTCTTCCCATACTGGGCAGGCTCCAATTTCCCAGCAGCTGCTTGCTTAGTTTCTCATTTAGAGAATTCAAATGCTCTACAAGCAATATTCTAAGAAGCAATAAAACAGGTTAAGCACTGGATAGATTTATTGGATAACGACACACCAGTTTTACAAAGAGAAAGAAAGAAAGCAAAAGGAAAGAAAAGTTAATTAGTAAAAGTCTTGTGAAATATGAATTACTATTATTCAACTGACCACAAGAGTTAACTCATTCTGCAGAAGCTACCTTTAAAAGAAATTAAGATTGGAAAGAATTCACAAATGGAAGTTTCTTAATAAAACACAGGGGAAAACCTGAATACAGTTACAATGAAAACCAGTAAAGGATATCATAGTAGCTAAGCAGGTTAGGATATTAAATAGGTCATGGTCCATGGCAGAGTCCACTCATGCTAGTCAATATAAAGATTTTCCAATTATTAATACATAGGATATTAACTTCATTGGCTGATCCTGGCCACCTTAGACAAAGATTGTCTCTTTAGCCTTGAGGAAGATTTCAAAATACAGATAACAGAGTTGGAAGGGACTTGGGAGGTCTTCTAGTCCAACCCCCTGCTCAAGAAGGAGACCCTATACCATTTCAGATGAGAGACTGTCCAGTCTCTTCTTAAAAACCTGCAGTGATGAAGCATCTATAACACGGGTGTCAAACTCGCTAGTTCTCATGATGTGTCGCGATGTATTGTGACTCTTTTTGCATTGCTGGCAATGGGATGGGTGTGGCTTTGGTATGATGAAACTGGCCTACAGGCCAGCAGTTTGACACCCCTGATCTATAACTTCTGAATGCAAGCTGCTCCATTGGTTAATTGTCCTCATTGTTAGGAAGGTTCTCCTTAGTTCTAGGTTGCTTCTCTCCTTAATTAGTTTCCATCCATTGTTTCTTGTCCTGCCCACATGTGCTTTAGTAAATAAGTTATTCCTCTTTGTGGCAACCACCCAAATACTGTAATACTGTTATCATGTCCCCCCAGTCCTTCTTTTTTCTAGACTACCCAAACCCAAATCCTTCATATGTTTTAGTTTTCAGGCCTTTAACCATTTAGTTGTTCTTCTTTGCACTTTTTCCAAAGTCTCAACATCTTTTTTGTAATGTGGTGACCACAACTGGATGTAATATTCCAGGTGTGGCCTTACTAAGGCTTTATAAAGTGGTACTGATACTTCACATGATTTTGATTCTATGCCTCTGTTTATACAACCAAGGATTGTGTTAGCTTTTTTGACTCTGCTGAATACTGCTGGCTCATATTTAAGTGATCATCTACTAGGATTCCAAGGACCCTCTCACAGTTACCGTTAGTTTTCACCTAATCTGTACTTAAAATAGAATAGAGCTGGAAGGAACCTTGGAGATCTTCTACTCCAACCCCCTGCTCAAGCAGGAGAATCTATACCATCTCAGACAATTGACTGTCTAGCCTCTTCGTAAAAATCTCCAATGATGGAACACCCACGATTTCTGAAGGCAAGCTGTTCCACTGGTTAATTGTCCTTTCTCTTTAATTCCACGTTGCTTCTCTCTTTGATTGGTTTCCAACCATTGTTTCTTGTCCTGCCCTCTGGTGCTTTGGAGAATAATTTGACCACCTCTTCTTTGTGGCAGCCCCTCAAATACTGGAATACTGCTATCATGTCACCTCTATTTCTTCTTTTCTTTAGACTAGCCAAACCCAAGTCCTGCAGCCATTCTTCATATGTTTTAGTCTCCAGGCCTTGGATCATCTTAGTTGCTCTTCTTTGAACTTTTTCCAAAGTCTCAACATCTTTTTTGTAATATGGTGACCAAAATTGGTTGCAGTATTCTAGGTGTGGTCTAACTAGGGTTTTATAAAGCAGTACTAATACTTCTCATGATCTTGATTCTATGCCTCTGTTTATGCAACCCAGGATTGTATTAGCTTTTTTGATTGCTGCTGCACATTGCTGGCTCATAGTCAAGTGATTATCCACTATTACTCCAAGGTCCCTCTCACAGTTACTGTTTTTGAGTCAGGTCTCACCTAATCTGTACTTATATCTTTGGTTTTTCCTGCCTAAATGTAAAACTTTGCTTTTTTCCACATTAAAACTCATTTTGTTGGATAGGACCCATTGTTCCAGTTTGTCAAGATCTTTTTGGATTCTGAGCTTGTCTTCTGGGGTGTTGGCTATTCCTGCCAGCTTAGTGTCATCTGCAAATTTGATGAGTTCCCCTTCTATTCCCTCATCTAAGCCTTTTATGAAGATATTGAAGAGTACTGGGCCTAAGACAGAGCCTTGTGGTACTCCACTGCTTACTTCTCTCCATGTGGATGTAGTACCATTAAGGACTACTTGTTGAGTATGGTTTGCCAGCCAATTATAAATCCATCTGGTGATGATGCTGTCTTTCCCACATTTGTCTAGCTTACCAAGAAATAGGTTGTGGTTTATTTTGTTGAATGCCTTGCTAAAATCTAAGTATGCTATGTCCACAGCATTTCGCTGGTCTACTAATTTAATCACTTTGTCAAAGAATGAAATAAGATTGGTTTGGCATGATCTGTTTTTAACAAACCCATGCTGGCTTTTACTTATAACTTTATTTGTTTCTAGATGTTCACAGATTTTTTTGATTATCTTCCCAGGTATTGATGTTAGGCTGATTGATCTGTAGTTTCTTGGGTATGGCTTTTTTTTTTTTTTACCTTTTTTTGAAGATGGGAACCACATCAGCCTTTTCCAATCCTCTGGTAATTCCCCAGTGTTCCAGGATTTTTGAAAAATATGGTACAATGGTTCTGAGATAACATCTGCCAGTTCCTTCAGAATTCTGGGATGTAATCTATCAGATCCTGGTGATTTATATTTGTCAAGATCAGATAGGTCTTCTCTAATCATTTTCTTGCTTATTTTAATTTTTATTTCTAGTTTGTCTTTTACAGTTAGGTTTTTAGTAGGTTGGGCTATAGTTTCTTTTTGCTTGGAATCAGGTTCTAATGGTGTTGAAGATTTGCCTCTCTCCCCCCTCAATTTTAGTTTAAAGCCCTTCTAATAAGATGAGCCAGTCATTTTCTGCATATTCTTTCCAGTTCTTGTGAGATTCACTCCATACCTTGCCAGTAGCCCTTCATTTAGGTAATACAACCCATGGTCTAGAAACCAATGTTCTCTTGACAACACCAGTTTTTAAGCCAGTGGTTCATTTCTAAAATCTTTTGCTCTCTCATTCGATGTTGGCCTTTTGTTGGAAGTACACATGAAAACATCACTTGAGCTCCTAATTTTTAAACTTTCTTCCCTAGCTGTTTGTAATCTCTTGTTATTGTTTTTAGATTCATTGTTCCATCATTGGTTTTTAGATTCATTGTTGTATCATGTGTAGGAGAAGAAAGGGGTAATAATCTGTTGGGTTGATTATTTTAGTAAGTTTCTCAGTTACATCTTTGATGTTTGCACCAGGGAGACAACTTACCTCCCTAGATTGATTGTTCGGTCTGCAGACTATAGTTTCTGTTCCCCCAAAGAACTGAATCTCCTATCACTAATATTTACCTTTTTTTCTGTAGGAAAGTCTGGGATACTATTCTTCCTGTCACAGGAATACTGGGTTGAGTCTCTTTTTTAGAAACTATTGATGACTGCTCTTTTATAGGTGTCTGCATATTTTCTTCCAAGGGAAGGTTGTATAAGGTCATTTTTTTTTTGAAGTTAGTTGTTGCCTATTGTGTTCGCTTTGGGTGTTTTGGTTTTCTTCATTTTGTTCTATATGGGGTCATTTTTAGAAGCTGTTTGCTCCCTATTGTGTTTAATTTTGGTGTAGTCTTCTTGTTTAGGTTGGGGATTCTTCATTTGTTCACTGAGTTTCAGAGTGGCTAGAGTTGCTTCTAGACTCTTTACTTTTTCTTCTAGTAATTCATATGATTTATATTTATACATCTATCGTTTTGGGTCTATGACATATGACATATTTTGCAAGTCACTATATCAGTATCTATGTCCATGATGCTTATAACCTTCCCTGTTGACTTTCCCATTGGCTATTTAGGAAAGCTAGCAAGATTACAAATAGTTATCAGATTATCATAGGGCAAGCGGTCATACATGCAAACACGTTACCAAGCACCCAGTTCACAATTACATGACTGCAAGGAATGATGATGCAATATTTAATGATGGCTTTCCAGGTAATCATAATTCAAGACCATCATTAAATCAATGGCTGTAAGTTGAGAACTATTTGTATATCCTCTCTTAAACCCACTCAAGGTCCCACTTTCTCCTTGATCATAGATCATCAGCTTTTCAAGTGCAGCGTCCATGCCATATTGTACTCAGAGGTCCTGAATGGCAGCACCACATCCCTACACCACCCATCTGCAGCAAAACTGTAAGCACCAGGCTCCAGATGGTACCTCTGACAATAGATTTAGTTGGAAACTATTGGATCACTTTCAGATTTTGTGTTCCTCTCTAACTATGTAGGTTTTCTTTCATGGATACCATAGTAAACTCTTAACCAACCCTATGTCAAATCTTCTTGTGGTTTCTAAAGCATTTCCAGAATTCTAGCAGGAAGTCTCCTTCCTTTAATGAAGAAGGGCAATAGAATTTATTCTTCTGGAGTACTGCATACTTGCTCTCTTTCTTCTCCAAAAAGCGTGGCAAACTCAGACATATAATGGATCTTTGTGATTTTCAGTGTTTTATGTGGTTTTTCTAATTCAGGAACATTTCAGTCCTTACCATTTTTTCACTTCTGAAGAAAGGATGTAGTTTGCATCTATTAATTTGCAGGATGCCTACATTCCTAGCGTCTTGCCATTCATCTTTCTTTCATTTTATAGTAGAGGGTTCCATTTATCACTTTAAAGTTTTGCCATTTGGACTCAGCATGTTCTTTTCTTCTAAACACATGACACCTGTTGGACAGTTATCATTTTCTTTCTTTGTCTGGATGGCAGGTTTTTTGCTTTTGCCTTTCAGTATTAAGTTTTCTTGTCAAATAGCAAAAATAAGCAGGATTTGTGCCATCATCTTCCTTTTATTGCCATACCATACTCTATACACTACATCTACTCATATGTCAGATTTCATCTTTAGAAAGAGTGAGATCGTCATCCAATTATTGAACCATATGGCTATTGTGACTTCAGTCTTTCATTCTGCCAATCTTGGAATAGCTCCTCATAGATGTAACACCCTTGTACTGCTTCACCAATGGCTTCATTTCTTGGGCCCGCCTTACATAAAAGAACTACTGTTCTGGTCACAGATTATAAGTGATCCCACTGAAGATGTATCATGCATCCTTCCCTGATGTAGATCTTCACCACCAACTTTGATTAGATAGATATCCTACCTATTTTATATCTGAAGCACTTGATCCATATAAGAGACCCACTGGCATATCAATGAATTGACAACTGAGATTTTTTTTATCGTTATCTGCAAAGTTGAACTGTCTTTAACAACATTATATTTTGTCTGATAAATAGACAAACCAGTGGTAACCAGATTTGCCCACTATGTATGCCTTGATTTGCCAATATGGCATTAATGTGCTCTTATGTTCCACATTTATCCTGGCAATCTATAGGTCTGGAAATGACAGTGTCCTTGTTCACCAGCTCAAGTGCACCCTCAGCTCTGGCTCTTATCAAATTGCACTGTTTTACATCAGGATCAGTCTTTTTACATAGGAAGCCAGCCGTTAAGTTTCTACAGTAGGGGCAGGATAAATCCCCAGTCTTCAGATAATGCACTCCTGTTCTCTTGAAACTGACCTTTACTAAACTATTTCCCCACCAATTCCTCTTCAAGCCTTTAGGGATTCATAGTTGGCCTCAAAAACATTGATTCACTCCAATGTTGTGTTTCTCTCACCAAAATCATCTTTATCTCCCAAGTCTTCCTGGCTACTTTAACTAACAAAGACTGGTGGACCAGTGAGATCTTAATTTTCTATACTTTACAGCTTAAAAGGATCTGATGCCTTTGCATAGAAATATTCTGATGGCTTTTTCACAAAATAAATCATTATACTTTGGCTTTCTCTCATTTATAGACCAGCCTGACTTCCTGTTTCCTTTTGTACAACTGTACCTTGCAGTCATTTCCTCCTTTTCTGTGTGGAATCTCATTTTCTTTGTTCCCAATGATAAAATATCCCCACCTAGAATCCATCTTGGAATCTTTCCCTCTAAATCAGGGGTCTTCAAACTTGGCCCTTTTATGTCTGGTTGAGGAATTCTGGGAGTTGAAGTCCACAAGTCATAAAAGGGCCAAGTTTAAAGACCCCTGCTCTAAATGTTAAGATTAGTATCATTTGATATCATGGTTGCAGCCCCCTTGGGCTGCCAAGAAAAACAAAATTGCTGGCAGCTCTGACATTGACTAACTGAATAGTAGAATTTTAAGTCTTGTGTAAAGATGCTCCCTTATTTATTTTTCATGAGGATGAAGTAGTTCTTTGTCCAGGTATCTCCCCTCTGCCAAATACATCTAGGCATTCCACTGGAATCAGGACATTACATTACTCCTCTTTTCTTTTCCCTCAGTCGCTTGACACCAATAGAAAGATTGCTTCTTTTTGATATTTAAGTAAACTTAATATTAACACACCCAAAAGAATTTATATTTCCCTCTACACAAGAATGAAGATATGAAAAGCTGATATTGCATAAAATAGCACAAATGTCATTAATTATAATAGGAACTGTATTATGGAAAGTCCTGGACACAATAAATCACTAGAACTGTTTGTCCTCCTCTTCTCCCATCGTCAGTGGAAAATAAGGTGGACAAGTTAGCAGTTCTGTTGTTGGGCATATCAAGAAGATCTATCTCTCAGTTGTTTGCATTACCTGTTAAGGTATGACCAATAAGATGAATCCAATTAGCAAATAAAATTTTAGCCCAAGAGTCAATAATCTGAAATAGAAAAAAAGGGGAGACAATCGTCAAGCAGGGCAATCAAGTAAACATATAGTGTTATTTTGCTGTGTAAAGACTTGCCCTCTGCCCTGCTCTGACACCCAGCCATATGAGGGCTGATTCATGCAGTTGCTTTGTGCCTCCTTCTTGCAAAGAGAGGGGAGGTAACTATAATTTATTTTTGCCAGGGTACACTTTTATGCATGATTACTTTAATGATAATGTGTCTGTTGGCTAGTAGGATGAATCCATCTGGGCCTGCAGTGTAAAGTTAGTGTATGTGTTTAATGGAAAGAGTCAATTCACTTACTAGATGTCTTCACATTTACATTAAGGTAAAATTCACCAAACTGTATAGCTCTGAAAGAGAAGGCAGATCCACAGTGACATTCTCATTCCTTTCAGACTATCTTTCAGCTTGTTTGTATGCATTACCATGGAGAACAGCTTTGCAGAGACCACCTGTGGAGGAATGATGAACTCTGCAGATAATGCTTAATCTCAAATGGCGTTTTAACCCAATTGAAGCATGCACGGAATTTTGAACATCTTATTTCTGCTAGAGTATTCTTTGTGCTGCTATATTAAAAGCATTTGTAGCTTCAAACAAATTCCCGACAACTTTAATAGAAGGCAAAAGAGCCAAAATGAAAATGAGGGGGAAAAAATGAAGATTAAATGATAAAACCACAAAATCAAATCTTAACCCTGCTCCTAATGCATGTTGGGACTGAAATCTTGAGGCAATGGTTGGGAAACCTATTTTACACTGAATTAACTTGGATTTGGACATACTACCATATATAGTAGATGGCAGCACTGTTGGTCCAGGTCAACACTGGCAGAGACACCCCACATTCGTTATATGGCTTTATTAAGCAAGCCTGGAAAAACCTTATCATGCATATCACACTTATACTCTTGAACATATAATTAGGCTGAAGGGAGAACAATTGCTGCTTAACATTGGGAGAATCTGGACTGGTTCTCTGATGAATTGCGTACATGTCCTTTTCACTTTCAAAGGAAAATGAGGAGGGAAGCTAAATCCTAGGAAGAGTCACCTCAAGAATTGCCAGAACCTTGAGAGAAATGGTGGGGAAGGGTTTGGTTTAGGATCAGCAAAATTGAAATTTCCTTCTCTCTGCCCTAGAACATCTATAATCAGAATTTAGAACACTTCTGTCTCCAGTAATTTGAACCCGATTTCCTATTGTCTTTACAATCTAGCTGACAGATAACCTGACTAATAAACAAAACACTATTTTGTTAATCTAAGCATGTCTTAATTATTGCTAGTATGTGTGAAAATTGTGCTTCCAGTTGTTTCTCTGCTTTTTTAATTATTTTGAGTGCTTTAAGTAGACTATTTAATTAAATTATCATACTCATCTCCCCTTCTTTATCAGTTTGTTTAAAATATATTGAAAAACCACTTTGGGAGATTTAGGGACCTCACTGATGATTAGTCAACTAGTGCTAGGTGAAAAGCTAACACAAAGAAAAAAAGTTTCCTTCTGGTAAATTTAAAACACAATCTAGAACATAATAAGTACCCTTCTACAGAAGTGTCAGTACTAAAATTCAGTTATCACTTATTTACTTATTCCCCATACAATCTTGAATAAAATCTATCAGTACATGGGTACAGGATCCTAAAACTAGAATCTAGGAATTCCATATGGATCCAGACAAATGTATTCTAGGCTTATATGAACATTAAGGAAAGCAGGAAAAAATTCAAGAGCTTTTCTCACTTACTTTTAACCAGGGTATAAAGATGCCCAGTTGCTACTGTTTTGTTTTATTTTGTTACATCCTCATGACATGGCCTTTGTCTCTAGCTCATACCTCAGGCATTTAAAGTCATCTTTAGTTGTTCCAGAACTGTTTTCACTCTTTCCCTAACACATATTTTTTTTGTGTGCTATGGATGTGTTTTACTAATCATTTAATTGCTGGCACAGTGGAGTACTGGGATCTCTGCAGCTCCTTTTGGCTGCTTCAGGCTACTGTGAGTCACCCCTTCACCTCCAGTTACAGGCTGCTCCTCTCCATGCAGCCTTGACCTCTTCTACAGGCCAGATCCGACATCCAGCTTCTATACAGAGGCATCTGCTCATTCAACTGGGGCTTTCCAGAGTTCTCATCAAACAAGGTCCAGTATGGGATCCTTATACATATGTGTTTTCTGATCTTTTGACATAATACTAGACACACACACACACACACACACACACACACACACACACTCACATACATTCACACACACATTTATGACTCTTTTGGAAGAGTGCTAATTCAGAGCTGCACAAAGAGCAAATTTAAACAGGTCAAGAGAACCAGATTCTGCCACTTATGTTCCTAATTCTGCCACAACTAGATGTGTTGGAGTTTTTCCATTACTTCAGTGATCTAGGGGAAAATTATTCTTCTAGATCAGGGGTTCCCAACCAGGGGGTGCAAGATGATATTCCAGGGGGTACGAAAACAGGTTTTCAAAATTATAGTGTATATGCATAATTCATTGTCGTTATTTCAAACTTTTTTAAGGGGTGCGACAATAAATCAGAAGCATTCTAGGGGTGCGGGATATAGAAAAGTTTGAGAGCTGCTGTTCTAGATTAAGACTTTGTGAGGCTTTGATCAGCAAAAGGCTGACCTTCCTGGCATGGAATAAAGGTGCTGAAGGCAGGACATTTCTTGTGTATGCTACTATAGACAAATACAGGAAACACATAGGTTATTCTGATTCCTCATATCTTTGTTTGAGATGGTCTCCCAGATAAAAATAGATATCTATAGGCAATTTAGTGGGACTAAGATTCTTAGTAATATTATATTGCATGGAATGGGCAGAGGTTGAACCACAAGACAATTGTTTGCTTAAACTAGCAAGTGAGTTAAAAGGCATCCCGTTTAGATCCAGGCTTTGCCTGGGTGGTGGAGAAATCATTAAAACCAACTAATATGTTTTATTATACTGCCATTTTATGCTGACACTTACTGCTAACCCCACCCCTAATTAAATATCCTAATCACTCTGATCAGTTTTATTTAATTTTTTAACTTTCAGATTCAATAATTTCAATTTCTTAAGTGTGGCTATGTTTTGTCATGTAATAAGTAAGATGTGAGGCAGTTGAATTGATCTGTTTATCTAATTGGTTAATCAATATCAGATTTATGTGTGCAAGATGTTTTACGGACTAGTCATTGACCATAATAAAGTTTCTACTTCTTCACTGTTGAGTTCACAAGAGGCAAGATGTTTACAAGAAAATGTGATCAGGATAAATACCTTGGTCTTTGAGTTCTCCTTTAAATATTCCACCACCTACTTATTCTCTCCTATGTCAGATATCAAACAAACTTTAAACTATATTACTGCAATGAATTGCAATATTAAATATTAATTTATAATTTGAAAGTGAGTCATTATTTCTTTACAATTTCTGCTTGTGAAAGATATCATGATCTGGGATTTTACAGCTGTACCTCTGCTCATTTGATCATTTCACTTGTGTCACAATGAGACTTTTGCTTCCATGTCAAGGGATGTTATAGAGGAAAAATGAAAGGAAGAACATGCCACTGGTGTCATTAATTATTCAAGGCCTGATGATAATTGCCTGTCTGCCTGACTATAGGGCTGTATCTTGTAACTGATAGTATCAACCTATACAGCACTGCAGTACTTTGTTCAAATGGGGCACTTTCTTTTCTGCCTGAAATGAGGATATCACAAAAATGGAAAACAGTTATTCAAATAATAGGAACAATTAAGTCTCAAAATGAAAACTGATGAAAACTTACTGAACATCACACAATACAGTTCGAATGAATAAAAATGCTGCTGGTAGCTTTTAATTTACATCGCTTTTTTCTATTGCCTGAATAAGAGACTCCATCTTAAATATTATTGGCTGGGAAGTTACTGTGTAAGAGACTCTCATCCCAGTGAGCTGCTTATGGGTTTGCTTGATATGTAACGTCAGAAGAGGGGTGGGGATGGCACTGGCCTGATTTTAGGTTTTTGGTTTTTTTAGATTCTTCTGAACCATTTCTCAAAATCAGTATTTGCAAACTATAAAAATTAAGAAAAAAATATTCTGAATATTTAAAATATGTGATGATAATATTCAAGTTCGTACCTTATAATACACCCAGCACAGGTGAAATCAAATCCCTCTTGCTTCTTTAATTGCCTAAATGTTTGCTTTACAGCTATATAGTCATCTCTTTATAATAATGAAATAAATATTTGTTCTGCAGGAAACTGATTAACCAGCACCAGACACTTAATCCTTAATTTGGATTCCTGTACTGAGCAGGAAATTGAACTTAGTAGCTAAATGTTCTTTCCAATCTATGATTCTATGACACTATGTTATACCAGGAGAAAACAAGAAAGAGGTGCTAGAAAACAGAATGATCTTTTAATTATCATTCCAATTGGATGTAGAAGATTTATCTGTAGTAATGCCATGATGTTCATTAATATGTACTAACAGTTCAGGAACCTAACAGCTCTGTAGGATGAGACCTTATGTCCAACTAGTTCAGCATTTTGTGTCCTACTGTGGCCAACTGTATGTATTTAAAATGCTTTTATGTTTGGACTGGAGGATGACAATCTCCTTTCTATTGTCATTTCCCAGCAACCAGACAATGGTAGTTCAATCATTCATAAAATTATTTCACTCCTGAAATGGCTCAGTCATCTTTTAAAACCATCCAGATTTGTTGTCATTACAATGTTGGCAATAAATTGAACTTTTAACAATGCACAATGCAAACAAGTACTTCCTTCTAATGGACTTTGTTGTGTCCTGAGCCTGCAAAGGCAGGCTCGGGACGTTGCAATGGTCCCGGGCTGCTGCAAGCTGCCCGGGACCAGACTGAGTGGCGCCGGCTTCGTGTGCATGCGCGAGGCGCGGAAGCGCACCAGATTGTTACCTTTTTGCCTGGGGATTCTATTAAAGGAGACAGAGGCCTGTGAGCCTCAGAGTTGTGTCGGAGGGAGAACTACTGAGAATAAAGGCTGTTGGAATTACAGAATGTGTGCTCTTCATTCGCCGTTGACTCGAGGACTCAACACCGGCAACGAAGGTGGGATCGCTTACAAGAACAAAGAAGAAGAATTGTAAGCTCATCCCAAGAGTCCTGGAGAGAGGAATACAGCGTTAAATTCAGCACCTGGCCTGCCAGTACAGTGTCGCTGGAGGTAAGCTGGCTGATAGACCCCTTCCTAGAGTAAGAAGCAAGAATGGCGAAGATAGGAAGACTGTCTGAATTCGAGGTTACTCACCCAGAAAGATGGGAGTCTTATATTGCTAGAGTAGAAAATTACTTTCGAGTGAATCAAGTTAGAGAAGATCGCTTGAAGGCCGCTACTTTGCTGTGTGTCTGTGGTTAAGATGCATTTGAAATTGCAGAAAATTTGGCAGCCCCTACTCCTCTTGAATCTATCACTTACACAGATTTAAAGAAGTTATTGAAGGAACATTTCTAGCCCAAGTTGTCTGTTATTGCGTGGAGACACACGTTTGAACAGAGGGATCAAAGAGCTCATGAATCAGCCAAAGAATACATTGCAGCCTTGAGAAGAGCAGCTAAGCCTTGTGACTTTAAAGATTTAGAAGAAAGGCTGAGAGACCAATTTGTATGCGGGTTTAGGAACAGACTTGCAACAGAGACTCTTTGCAAAAGAAGACATTTCCTTCCAAGATGCCTTGAGAGAGGTCACTGCAGAAGAAGCAGCAGGTGGGGCAGTCAAGAATATGAGGCCTATCAGGAACAACCCAGAAGCCGTCTCCGTGCACCATGAGGGAGTCCAGGAGAGCTCGGAGGAAGATCCTGAAGATGAGGTGGATCATCTCTACCCATCCAGAGAAAGGAAGCAGAAGGAAGGCAAAGAAAAGTCTTCAACTGTACCCAAGTGCTTCGGGTGTGGAGGTCGCCACAAGAGGACCGACTGCAAGTTCCATTCTGCAATCTGTAGAGCATGTGGCAAGCAAGGCCACATAGCAGCTGTGTGTCTGGGCCATCAGAAGGTACAACCCCAAGAAGAATTGCGCCTGAAAGGTACCAGGTCCCCAGCCAAAACAGGGTAGGTTTCTGTGCATCACGTAGAAGCATTTATAGGACAGGCACACACAGGCCACTCAAAAAGAAACTGTCACTTAAGGTGAAGTTGCAAGGAGTTCCATTGGTTATGGAACTGGACACTGGGTCTGCCCTTTCAATCATTTCTATCCACACTTTCAGAAAGATTTGCTCCAGCAGTGGGTTCCAGGCCAAGCTTAGGCCATCCAATATAGTCTTAACAGACTTCCAAAATTCCAAGGTGTGTGTTAAGGGAGAGGCCACCCTTAAAGTACAATACAAGGATTTTGAAGGTCCATTATATGTATTGGTAGTTGGGGGTGAACGAACGAGTCTCATTGGACTCGATTGGTTTGAGAATACAAGTTACAGGGCTACACAATTTGCAAACACCAGGTCTACAACAAGTCTGCAAAGAGTTTGCAGATGTCTTCAGCCCCCAGCTGGGAGCTTACAAAGGCCCCCCAGTTTCTTTGAAACTGGACCCCACTGTCATTCCCATTAAGGTGAAAGCAAGGAGAGTACCCTTTGCTTTAAAAGGGAAAATTGATGCTGAATTGGACAAATTGATCCAGCAAGGTGTTTTAGAACCTGTTGGGAAACCCCCACAGTTACTCCTCTCAAGGCTAATGGGGACATTCGCATCTGTGCAGACTACAAATGCACACTAAATAAGGCATTGCAACAGCATGCATATCCTGTACCTGTAGTCAGCCATATTTTGGCCTCCCTCAAAGGGGGGCGTGTTTTTGCAAAGCTAGATTTAGCACAGGCTTATCAACAGTTACCTGTTGATGAAGCTGCTGCTGAAGCACAGACTATTGTAACTCAAAGGGGGGCATTCAAAGTCAAAAGACTACAATTTGGAGTAAATGTAGCTCCTGGAATCTTCTAAAGTGTAATGGAAAACACCCTGAAGGTATACCAGGGGTTTGCCCCTATTTTGATGATGTCCTTATTGCAGGAGAATCCACTCAGAATTTAGCTGAGAGATTGAGGGCTGTTCTGCTGCGTTTCAGAAAACAGGTCTCAAACTTAAAAAAGACAAATGCAAAATTGGAGTGTCTTCTACAGATTTCCTGGGATTCAGAATAGATGCCAGGGGTATTCACCCTGCTGAGTCTAAATTAAAGGCTATACTGCAAGCTCCTAGGCCTAAGTCTAAAGCTGAGTTACAAGCTTTTCTGGGCCTCTTGAATTTTTACAATGCTTTCATACCTAACAAAGCTAATGTAGCAGAGCCACTTCATAGATTCCTAGACAAGCAGGCAGTATGGCAGTCGTCACAAGCACATGAAAAAAGCTTCAATGAGATCAAGGCCTTACTTACATCAAATGATGTGCTTGCACATTTTAATGAAACTCTTCCTGTGTGCACCGCTTGTGATGCTTCCCCTTATGGGGTGGGAGCTTTACTTAGCCACTTAAGAGCTGATGGAACTCAGGTTCCTGTTGCATATTACTCCAGAACCTTGTCCTCTGCTGAGTGAAACTACGCTCAGATAGACAGAGAAGCCTTGGCCATTGTTGCTGGAATCAAAAAATTCCATGATTTTCTATATGGCAGACACTTCACGGTCTATACTGACCATAAGCCTCTGTTGGGGTTGTTTACCACAAACAAACAAACTCCCCATATCATCTCCCCTAGAATGCTGAGATGGTCTATCTTTCTGTCAGCCTATGATTTTTCATTGGTTCACAAACCTGGCAAGCAAATGGGCCACGCTGATGGCCTAAGTAGATTACCTTTACAAATGGTGGAGGCTGACCCTGCCCCTGCCATCAACATCCTTTCCATTCAGGCATTGCCTGAGTCTCCCTTAAATGCCAGGGATGTGGCTGCTGAATCAGCCACGGATCTCACACTCACCCGTGTGTTGTCCTGGGTTTTGTCTGGATGGCCTGAGAGTTGTCCAGGTACTGAGTTCCAGAGTTTCTGGCTCAGGAAGCATGAATTATCCATTTTCCAGGGTTGTCTGTTGTGGGGCAGCAGAGTTGTTATTCCTACCTCAATGAGACCTAGAGTCTTAGCTTCCCTTCATGAGGATCATCCTGGCATTGTCAGGATGAAGGCGCTTGCGCATAGCCATTTATGGTGGCCAGGTCTAGACAGGGAAATAGAGGCCCAAGTGCATGGATGCCACTTGTGTCAGCGCTCACGCCCTGAAATGCCTCAGGCTCCTGTGCATAGATGGGAGGAGACACGGTCACCTTGCATGTAGATTACGCTGGGCTCTTTCAGGGACAATTTTTCTTGGTCCTTGTTGACAGCCATTCAAAGTGGCTTGAGGTTGTTCCTGTCTCTTCCACCACTGCTGCCAAGACCATTCAAGTACTGAGAGGGATTTTTGCTGCACATGCCCTTCCAGATGTTCTGGTTTCTGACAATGGTCCTCAATTCACTTCTTTTGAGTTTCAGGCTTTCTTGCAGGCCAACATGATTTGTCATGCAACTTCAGCACCATTCCACCCTTCCACCAACGGTATGGCTGAGTGTGGTTCACATCACCAAGGATGCTTTAAAGAGACTGACCTATGGGGACTGGCACCACAGGTTGGCAGATTTTCTTCTTGCTTACCGCACCACATCTTCCACTTCCACTGGGAAGAGCCCGGCTGAACTCCGCTGGGGGTGCAAACTAATCACCAAACTTGACAGGTGGCATCCAAACAGACTGCCTCTTAGGGTCACCCAACCCAGAGCACCGCCATGTCTGCAAGTGAGTGCCCCAGTATGGACCCGGAACTATGGGCCCGGTCACCTGTGGGTTTCTGCTGTAGTATGCAAGGTCACTGGTCCATTGTCCTACAAGGTTTCCTTGGACGACAGTCATGTCCTTCGGTGGCATATCGATCAGCTGCGTACGAGACTGGACTTACCCTCTGCAACTCCTGGGATTTCTCCAGGGAGGAGGGGGACCACTGTGGGCAAAGGGAAGGGTGTTGGCAGCAGCCGGGGCCAAACGGAGAGGCTGAAGAAGGCTTGTTCCAAGGTTCCGCAAGTGTCCCTAACAGGAATTCAGGGGAACAAGAAATAATACAGGCATCAGTGCCTACTCCAGCCAGGGAGTCACTCAGGGGGCATACTCATCATTCACAACCACAATTCAGCACTCCAAGCAGGGAGAATAACCGGGAACATCCAAACAACCCAAACAATGCAAGAGAACTGGCACACAAACAATTAAGCTGGCCCAGTACTGCTACTGCTTCCAAAAGGAAGTCTACACACAGGGAGGTAGTCGGAGAGGCAAATCCTGATTCTGGCACCTCTGGCATAGAATGGGGGGCAACAGAGTATTGGGGCACTGCAGAAACCCCAGACAATCCCGTTACGGGGCTTGGGAGTGAAGGGATGCATTCCCTTGATAGGTCCATTGTGGACTTGGAGAGTTCTACTGAAATGCCAAATACTGGCGGGCACATAGAGGGGCCCAAGAGCCTACAGTTAGGCAGATCAACCAGGTTCAGTGGGGAGCAAGTCCTGATCTGATAAGCCCAGTGGGCAAGCAAGCAGACCAGGCAACAGAACACAGTTCACGGGGACCACCAGGGTTTAAAAGAGGAGGCAACTTCACTCCAACCTCTGTACAAGAGGAATTAGGGGGTTCTCAGAACCTGAGGAGGTCACAGATTTTGTAACCTTGCTGTCAAAGCAAGGAAGCTGAGAGGGTGTCTGCTGTTGTTGGGGGAACTTGAAAGTGTGAGTGTTGGCACTTAATTCCAAAACAATAGCCTGGTACCATGCTGTGGTGTGGCTAGTGAGTAGCTGCAACAGATGTGCAGGTTCCCTGGATTGGCACACCATGCTTGTGTTGAGGTCGTGTATAACTACCTATATAGTTAATAAGTCTCATCCGGGGGGGAAGGGGTGTTGTGTCCTGAGCCTGCAAAGGCAGGCTCGGGACATTGCAATGTTCCCGGGCTGCTGCAAGCTGCCCGGGACCAGACTGAGTGGCGCCGGCTTGGTGTGCATGCGCAAGGCGCGGAAGTGCGCCAGATTGTTACCTTTTTGCCTGGGGATTCTATTAAAGGAGACAGAGAGGCCTGCGAGCCTCAGAGTTGTGTCGGAGGGAGAACTACTGAGAATAAAGGCTGTTGGAATTACAGAATGTGTGCTCTTCATTCGCCGTTGACTCGAGGACTCAACAGACTTAATCTTCTAGTACAGGGGGGTCAAACTCAATTTCACTGAGGGCCGTATCAGCATTGTGGTTGCCCTGGGGGGCTGGGTGGGTTTGGCCAGAATGGGTGCAGCCTACTGAGTGGGTGTGCATGGAGTGGGTGTGACCTACTGGGTGGGCGTGACCAGTTCTACATCATTTGCATCAAGGGTGCCTGTGGGGGCCTGGGCAGGACAGATCTGAGGGTCTCTGGCAGAAGGGGTGGGACCGGGGCAAATGCCAAGCCATGGTCCACCGGGGCAAGTGACAGGATGGCCACCACAAAATTGTACATTGGCTCCCAGCTGGCCTGGGCCAGAGCCAAGGTAGCGGGGGCCATTCCCTCACTGTTTCCAGGATGGCTTTGCGGGCCACATGAAACCACTTCGCAGGCCGCATCTGGCCCCCGGGCCTTGTGTTTGACATGTCTATTCTAGTATTACCTTTCTTCCTTCTAATCTAAAAAGATTTGACTGCTGTATTAATTTCTTATTTAGGTGAACTGATCCTAATTATTTTTATAATTATCTAATTATTTTGATTGCCATTTTTGCACAGTTTGTAGTTCTTTTTAAGGTGTGGTATCTAAAAATCTACACTTGGATAATCTCACAATGCAGTAGATCTATTTAAGGGCATTATCATATTGGCAGTTCTATTTTCAATTCTCTGCCTAATGCTTGAAAATGCAGCATTTGTGTATGCACATGTACACGCTCTCTCTCCCTTCCCCCCTCTTTTGACAGAAGTTATACATTGGGTTGACATTTTCATAAAGACATCCACTGAGACTCTGACCCTTTTCTGGCCAGTCACTGCTAATTCAAATCACATTAATGTAAAAGTGATTCCTTATTCCAAACTCATCATTTTAGTCAGGTTTACACTGAACTGCATATGACAGCATTCCCCCAACCTTCCTGGGTTGGCAGCCCAGCACAGGGGACCAGGGAAGAGGGGATGATTTTATGCAAGAGGTAGGCATGTGCACGAGCACAACTTCATTTGTGTGAGTGCTGGGTGCTGGCTCCCGCCACTCACACAAGTGGGGCTACGAACGCCAATACCCACCACTTATGTGAGTCAGGCTGTGCATGTGCATGCGCTGGCCTGCTGCTCACATGGCCCAGTTGTGCACAGGCTATGGCCTGGTAGTGGGCCATGGCCCACATATTGGGGACTCCTGGCATATGACATTTTAAAACCCATTTGTCCAGTCTAGAGAGAGCATTCATCATTCTTTTTTTATTTTACTACCTTGCAGTGTTAACATGACTAGTCCAGGAAGCACAAAGTTCCCTGTGTGTTTTTACATCTAAAAGTTAATCCAGCCTTCCTTCGTCTCTAAAGCAGGCCAATAAATGGAGGACTGTTCCAGTTATCCAAACTCAGAATTCAGTTCCTTAAATGGAAAGTATATTAAAATCAGGGGGGCCCTTATTGGAACATCTTTAATATGGAAATATTCCAGGCATGATTTATATAGTTCTTCACCTCATTACGTTTCTGAGATTGTATTCCCATATTTTTTACAAGGATTAATTTGAATGTTCCCTTTGGCTCACATTTCTTTCTTTATCATTGCCAGAGTTCAAGCTGCTGCCTCAAATGGGATGGTTCTATATACACATTTTGAATAATCAGATTTGGAAAGCAAGAGTTTAGAAGTATTTCATTATTAAAATATGATATCTTGCCATCCCTTTCCAGGACATTAATACATAGGTTATTATTAAGGCAAAACAAACTGTTAAAAGAGCACCGTATGCTGTTTTAAAGCTGCCAAATGAATTCTAAATAATATATAATTGTACAATTATATAACAATGATAAGCATTATATATTACATAATAATAGTGTAATTTATATTGAATGCAGCTGTTCTGGATGGCATTTGTGAGTGAATGATAATCACTGGATCTATTGTATTACGGCAGATTTGTGATTTATCTGATTTTTTTTAGATTTTTACTATGTTTTATCTTTAATAGTGTAAATTGTGGAACTATTTTCTAACATTGGAAAAATACAAATAAATGAACAAATGAATGAATGAACAAAGTAGAAAGGTAGATACTGAAGTCTTAACTAGAAGCAGGAGTAAATTTGTGGTGAAAAATTCTAAATACAATCTTTATAATGATTCTTTAATTTCATTTTATTAAACTGCAGGAATTCAAAAACACTATATCATTTAAAAACATTACTACCAAGAAAATACATAAGTGAATTTTTAAAAATTCTCAAACACACTGAATGAGCAATTTTCATTGCTCCATGAATCTTTATTTGTTGCTGGAAAGGACAATTTCCTTTCTTTAAATCTAATTTGCCCAGTCAACTTAGTTACTTCATTGGTGGGACTACTAGCTAGGCCTATTCACTCCTTACATAGGAATAGCAATAGCATTCATAATGCTTTCCAGCCCTCTCCAAGCAATTTACAGAGTCAGCATATTGCCTCCAACAATCTGGGTCCTCCTTTTACTGACTTTGGAAGGATGGAAGGCTGAATCAACCATGAGCCAATCAAGATCGAACTCCTGGTAGTGAGCAGAGTCAGCCTGCAATACTGCATTCTAACCACTACGCCACCACAGCTCTTATACATTCCTCCCCTCTCCTCTTTGCTACTGTGGCAATGTATGTTCTATCCATTCCTCATCCTTCCCCCAAAGGGGGATAAGCAGAGCACACAGACAAAAATGGCAGAATCACCACAAAACCCCCACAGTTCATCCAGTGTGCATCTTCTGTGGCTGTTACGCAGACACAGTAAGAGGGTAGAGCTGCTAATGTCATCCACTCTTCCAGGTCAGATAAGGTGGGTGGCTTGGCTTCTAGACCAATCCATTTCCCCCTTCTTTGCTTAATAGATGTCTTGCCCAAACATTTGTACTATGCCAGTTTTGTCACAGCAGGCGTTTGCCAGCTCTTTTCAAACAAAGTGGCAGAGACCTTCCTCTGGTTTACTGACAAATCAATCTCAGAGCACACTGAAGATTCACTGCAAATTCAAAATCACATATTTGAACTTTTCACTTCACAAGATAAAGGGTTAAATGTTCATATGAATATAAAAATGGATGAATAATCAGTCTTGGTTTGCAAATAAGTTATGGATTGGGAAATAGTTTGAATCATGGCCAGGTGAAGGCAAATTTACTCCCCCCCATCCAGACTTTATACTCTAAGCTGCAACACAAACTACAGCTTGCAAAATCATACTGTTGTGTTCTTTCAGATTAATAACAATACTCACTGTTTGAGACTCTTAGAGAACCAATGAAAAAGGGATAAAAAATTTATAAAGAAAGAATACATTAGCATATGCAAAAAGGTTATGTTGCGTCCCTCGCGAAATGGCAAGACACGAGAAGCAGTTGTAGTTCTCAGATTTGCTTTATTCTTCATTCAGCTTACAGATTGAATGCTCCAGCAACGCCCAAAACTCCTGGCCTCTTATATAGGCCTTCCCCGGGTCAATGTGTTACTTTTCGCGCGCCAGCACCCGAACATGCGCACAGGCGCTGGCGACAGCCTGTCTGGTCCCGGGCAGCTTGCACCTGCCCGGGACCGCCTGCAAACGCCCCGAGCCCGTTTGCAAGGCTCAGGACATAACACCCCTTTCCCCCGGGCTAAAACTACTACCAACATACAACCCTTTTTCTTGATGCAGTGCTCTACTCCCCCGTGCTCCTACCCTTCTACTGGCTCTGTTTAGCCAGCAATGTTATGTAATCCTCTAAGTACTTAGGAGATTTCCTTGCTCTCTGTGACCTCCTAAGCTCTGGGTGTCTGGCAGGTGCCCCCTGACCGAGGGGTGACGTGTGCCTGTTCCCCTTATCATGCCTTGGTGCCTTCCAAGGACTGTGCCCCAATGCCTGGCCTGCTTGCTTGCCCACCGGGCTCGTCAGGCCAGGGCTTCTGTCACTTTGTGACCTGGTTGACCCGCCTAGCTGTAGGCTCTCTGGCCCTTCTAAGTGATGGCCACTGTTGGGCGTCTCTGTAGAATCTCCTAGGTCCGTCCAAGACCTGTCAGGAGGCTGTCCATCCTCTAAATCCCGTTCTGTGCCGGGGCTTGTGTGGGTTTCTGTGTTTTCCCAAAACTCAGTTACTCCCTGATTTGGGTCAGAGGTGTTGTAGTCGGGACTTGGTTCCTCAACCACCTCCCTGTATGTTTGCCCCCTTGTAGGACTAGGGGTAAGGTCAGGCCAACTCTGGGGATTATGTGCCAGCTCTCTTGCAGGGTATGATTTATTGGGATGCTCCCGGGTATCCTCCCTGACTGGAGTACTGAGTGGTGCAGGTGAATAGTGGTTGTGCCCCCGGGGTGACTCCCTGGCTGGAGTAGGCGTGAATGCCTGATGACTGGATAAGCTCCTTGAATTCCTGTTTGGAGCACTCGCAGAATCTTGGAATGGGCTGTTTGTGGCTCCATCATTGTTGATGGGCAGCAGCCCGTGTCCTTCCCTTTGCCCAAAGGGGTCCCCCTCCCCCCCCTGGAAAAGACCCAGGAGTCTCAGCTGGAAGGTCCCGCCTAGGGCGGAGTTGGTCAATGTGTCGACGCAGGACACGACCGTTGTCCAGGGAGACCTCGTAAGAGAGAGGACCTGTGACCCTGGATATAGAAGCGGGGACCCATGTATGACCAGGCCCGTAATTACGAGTCCAAACCGGGGCACCCACAAGTAGTTGTCTAGGTGCCCTGGGGTGTGAGGTAGATAAAGGCAGTCTGTCCGGATGCAACTGGTCAAGCTTAGTAGTCAGTTTGCGCCCCCAGCGAAGTTCAGCTGGGCTTCTTCCTGTAGAAGTGGACGGTGTGGTGCGATAAGAAAGGAGGAAGTCAGCCAACCTGTGATGCCAGTCCCCATACGTGAGTTTCTTCAAAGCGTCCTTGGTGATGCGAACCATGCGTTCAGCCATACCGTTGGTGGACGGGTGGAAGGGTGCAGAAGTGGCATGACGAATCATGTTAGCCTGCAAGAAAGCTTGGAATTCGGAGGAAGTAAATTGAGGGCCGTTGTCAGACACAATGCCGTCAGGGAGCCCGTGTGCAGCAAAAATCCCCCTCAGTACCTGGATAATCTTTGCAGTGGTGGTGGATGAGACAGGTACAACCTCAAGCCATTTTGAATGGCTATCAACGAGGACCAAGAAGAATTGGCCCTGAAAGGGCCCAGCGTAGTCAATGTGCACCCTAGACCATGGGGACTGTGTTTCCTCCCATCTATGCACAGGAGCTTGGGGCATTTCTGGGCGAGAGCGTTGGCAAGGGTGGCATGCATGCACCTTAGCCTCAATGTCCTTGTCCAGGCCAGGCCACCACAAGTGGCTGCGCACAAGGGCCTTCATTCGAACAATGCCAGGATGACCCTCGTGGAGGGACCCTAAGATCCTAGTCCTCATTGAGGTGGGAATGACAACTCTGCTCCCCCAAAGCAGACAACCCTGAGAGGTGGACAACTCGTTCCTTTTAGACCAGAAACTCTGAAACTCAGGACTAGGACAGTGCTCAGGCCATCCAGACAAAACCCAAGAAAGGACACGCGAAAGTGTGTGATCTGTGCCCGATTCAGCAGCTACATCCCTAGTGTTCAGAGGGGACTCGGGCAAGGCTTGGATAGATAGAACGTTGACAGCTGGTGCAGGGTCAGCTTCTATTACTGGCAGGGGCAATCTACTGAGGCCATCAGCATGGCCCATTGCTTTCCCAGGCTTGTGAAGTAAGGAAAAATCATATGCGGACAAAAAAATAGACCACCTAAGCATTCTGGGGGAGATGATTTGGGGAGTTTGCTTACGTGTGGTAAACAGTCCCAGCAGAGGCTTATGGTCAGTGAAGACCGTGAAATGCCTGCCATATAAAAAATCATGGAATTTTTTAATTCCAGCAACAACAGCCAAGGCCTCCCTGTCTATCTGAGCGTAGTTGCGCTCGGCAGAAGACAATGTTCTGGAGTAATATGCAACAGGAACCTGAGTTCCATCAGACCTGAGGTGGCTCAGGACAGCTCCTACCCCGTAAGGGGAAGCATCACAAGCGATGCACACAGGAAGGGACTCATTGAAGTGTGCAAGTACACTGTTAGAAGTGAGCAAGGCCTTGACCTCATTGAAACTAGCCTCATGTTTTTGTGACCACTGCCACACTGCTTGTTTATCTAATAGCCTGTGAAGAGGCTCAGCTACACTAACTTTATGTGGAAGAAAAGAATTGTAAAAGTTCAGGAGGCCCAGAAAGGCCTGAAGTTCGGCCTTAGACTTTGGCCTAGGTGCTTCTAAAATGGCAGTTAGTTTGGATTCAGCAGGGTGAATCCCAGCAGCATCAATTTTGAACCCCAAAAATTCAGTAGAAGGCACCCCTATTTTGCATTTGTCCTTCTTAAGCTTGAGGCCTGTTTTCCTGAACCTTAACAGGACAGCCCTTAGCCTTTCAGCTAAAATGTGTGTGGAGTCTCCTGCAATTAAGACATCATCAAAGTAGGGGCAAACCCCCGGTATACCCCGTAGTGTGTTTTCCGTTACGCTTTGGAAAATCCCAGGAGCGACATTCACTCCGAACTGTAACCTCTTTACCTTAAAGGCCCCTCTGTGGGTCACAATAGTCTGAGCTGTAGCAGCATCATCATCAACAGGCAGCTGTTGATACGCTTGAGCTAGGTCAAGCTTTGCAAAAACACACCCCCCCTTGAGGGAGGCCAGAATATGACTGACCACAGGAACAGGATAGGCATGTTGCTGCAATGCCTTATTCAGAGTGCATTTGTAGTCAGCACAAATGCGAATGTCCCCATTTGCCTTTAGAGGCGTGACAATGGGGGTCTCCCAGGGACTGGAATCAACAGGCTCCAGAATTCCCTGTTGGATCAGTTTGTCCAACTCAGTGTCAATTTTACTCTTTAAAGCAAAAGGGACCCTTCTTGCTTTAATTCTAATGGGAGTGACAGTGGGGTCTAGTTTTAAGGACACAGGGGGTCCTTTGAATGTGCCCAGCTGGGGGCTGAAAACATCTGCAAATTCTTTGCAGACTTCCTGTAGGTCGAGTGTTTGTAGGCTGTTGAGCCCCGTGACGTGTATCCCCAAGGCCTCAAACCAATCGAGTCCTATGAGACTCGTTCGTTCACCCCCTACTACTAATAGGTCTAGTGGACCTTCAAAATTCTTATACTGTACATTAAGGGTGGCCTCCCCCTTAACACACACTCTCAAATTTTGAAAGTCTGTTAGCAAAATGTCAGAAGGCCTTAACTTGGCCTGAGTTCCACTGCCGGAACAAATCTTCCTAAATGTATGCAAAGAGATGATTGAAAGTGCAGACCCCGTGTCTAGTTCCATAGTTAATGGAACCCCTTGTAGCTTCACCTTAAGTGACAGCTTTTTCTTAATGGGCTTGTGTGTGCCTGTCCTAAAGATGCTTCTTCGTGAAGCGCAAAACCCCACCCTATTCTGGCTGGGGACCCTGGTACCTTTCAGGCGCAATTCTTCCTGGGGTTGTACCTTTCGTCGGCCCAGGCACACAGCTGCAATGTGTCCTTGTTTTCCGCACGCCCTGCAGATAGCAGAGCGGAACTTGCAGTCGGTTCTCCTGTGGCGACCTCCACAGCCGATGCACTTGGGGAGAGCTGAAGAGCTTCCTTTCTGGTTCCCTTCCTTTGTGGGGTGGAGACGGTCGACTTCCTCGTCCGGATCCTCCTCGGAGTTCCCTTGGATTTCTTCTTGGTGCACAGATGCAACATCTGGACTGTTCCTGATCGGCCGCATGTTCTTGATGGCGCCGCCTGCTGCTTCTTCTGCGGTGACCTCTCTCAAGGCATCTTGGAAAGACAAGTCCTCTTTGGCAAAAAGCCTCTGTTGTAGCTCTCGATGCCTTAGCCCGCACACGAATCGGTCCCTCAGTCGTTCTTCGAGGTCCTTGAATTCGCAGTGCTTGGCGGCCTTCCTCAATGCGGCAATGTACTCTTTGGCCGATTCTCCAGATCGTTGATCCCTCTGCTCGAAGGTGTGGCGCCATGCGATGACGGACATCTTGGGCTGGAAGTGCTCCTTCAGTAGCTTTTTTAGATCTGCGTAGCTGACAGACTCTAGTGGGACAGGTGCTGCAAGGTTCTCCGCGATTTCGAAGGCGTCTTGACCGCAGACACACAGCAGGGTGGCAGCCTTCAAGCTATCTTCCCTCACTTGGTTCACCTTGAGGTAGTTCTCCACCCTGGCTACGTAGGACTCCCACCTCTCTGGATGTGAGACGTCGAACTCCGAAAGCCTTCCAATTTTTGCCATTTTAGGAGACGGGTCTATCAGACAGCCTACCCCCGAATGCGCACTGGATTGGCAGGTAGCTGCCGAGTCAACGCCGCTCCGCCGCTCAGGACTCACTTGGGTAAGCTTACACCTCTTTCTTTTCTGTTGATGTAAGGCATCCCACCTTCGTCACCAGTGTTGCGTCCCTCGCGAAATGGCAAGACACGAGAAGCAGTTGTAGTTCTCAGATTTGCTTTATTCTTCATTCAGCTTACAGATTGAATGCTCCGGCAACGTCCAAAACTCCCGGCCTCTTATATAGGCCTTCCCCGGGTCAATGTGTTACTTTTCACGCGCCAGCATCCGCGCATGCGCACAGGCGCTGGCGACAGCCTGTCTGGTTCCGGGCAGCTTGCACCTGCCCGGGACCGCCTGCAAACACCCCGAGCCCGTTTGCAAGGCTCAGGACATAACAGGTTACAAACAGCATCAAGAATGTATTGACACAATGGTCATGAAACATAATGTCTTCAATCTTCTCTTTGTGTTTGCAAGTGTCTCAGTTTGAATTATTTTTGTTTTTCCTACAGGTACAAGTCAGAACCTGCCTATGTAGTTCTTGGGTATCCTAAAGAGAAATGAAGATGAATACTACCTTATGATTTGGAGCCAGAACAGAAAAAAATCCCATGGTCCACAGCTCTTTTTTCATGTAAAAACACAGATGATTATTGTCTTGTTCGCTTCAAGTCAGGATTCAGAAGGCTGAGTCAGACAATGGTATGGAGCCATGATCTCTGAAGTATATCTGCAACAAGGATAGATTATTCTTTATAATCAGAAAGTTTGGTAATGAAAGGTAAGTTGAACTCAATTGCTCATATGTGTGCCTATTTCTACCACATGTTCCAAAGAATTCAACACAACATTGAAAACTGACTGTGGTCAAAGGAACATGATTGTTCATTACCTGTTATAGAAAACTCTGCAATTCTTTGTTTAAAAAGATGTGTAGGAAGTCAGCACCCTCCCTTCCCCCGAGAATGAAATATTTTGGGGAATATTAAAAAGAGGCAGAATATTATATACCCCCCCAATGGAGAAAAAAAGGCAGAAAGCAGCTCCAGGAAAACAGCTTCAAACTAAGAAACCTGAAGAGGTTGGGCTTTAGGACTGCAGATTTTCTGATCTATTCAGAAAAACTTGGCCAATCTATTCATACACAAAATGCCTTCAGCCCTCACAACTGATGGGATTAAGAATTTACATTCCCCGACCCAGCTCCAAGGATGGGACATGACTTCCCAGCCACAATGGGAGTCAGGCAACAATAATTAGAATACCAAAAGGGCACACTCAAGCACAGATCAAACTACATTTCACAACAGGCATCTCAAACACAAAGCCCCAAAGAAGATATAAAAATCTTCTTTTTTTCAGCAGAACTGCATGATGTTGCTGGTTCTTCTCATTAATAAACAAGAATCTTCTTTCCTAAGCAACCTCTGTTTTATTTCCAGCATCTTAGCTTCCATTTTATTTCCAGCGTCTTACTCCCGGCTTGGAACTAGACCCGATTTTGCTTTCAATGGGTGTTTGCAAAACATTTGTGCCTCAGTTTTCATCTTTGTTCTTTGAATATAATAACACTGAATTGTGTCAGGACAATTGTAAGAGCTTTTATTTTTGATGCTGGTTTTACATTGGTTTATATGATGCACTATTTTTACCATTTGCTGCTAATTTTATTTTGTGCTATATTATTGTAATTGTGTATTGTGATGTGTATTTATATTTTTAATTTACCTGCACATTGTCCAGAAAACTCCAGTTACTAAACAGTCTGAAAAACAGACAAAAGGAAAAAATTAATTGATCAATTGATTTATTATAAGGTACCCTGAGACCCTCAGGCACAAAACGTTCCATTAGAACAAATTACTCTTCCTAGCTGTTCTCACAGCAAGATTTAGCGTCCTTGTTTGAATGTGAAAACTTAAACTCTGCTTAGGTTTTTTCAAAATAACCACTTTTCTACTGTCAGTCTTTTATCACCGAAATCTGTGCCTTTCTTCCAACAATTTAGGAGGAAAGTTGATTTACTTCAGGCATCCAATTTGCCACCCCAATCATTTTAATTTATGCTTTTTCAACACCTTATTCAATCCTATTTTCACTGCAGTTCTTACAGCTGGCAGTAAACTACTGTGCAAATGTTGACTTTTCCGCAATGCTGACACCACGTTAAATACCTGTCTGCTTCTGGCAGGTTTTTCTTCCCTTGATGAGAATATTTTAGCCACTGACAGAATCCAAGGCAAGCTGCCAGCGACCCTTGAAATGTGTGCAGAAACTCGATTGGTATTCAGCAGGCTGCTTAGGAAGAAGGAGATCAGCAAGTCTGTAAAAAAAAAAAAAAGAATAAAGTTAAGATTCCCCAAAAGCTATGTGTGTGTAGGTTTATGCAGACACACACACACACACACAGAGAGAGAGGGGGGGGGTGGGAGAGGGAGAGATTTTATTGTATGGGGAAAATGTTCATGTTTAAGATTAATCTATAGTGCTCTGACATGGGGGTTGCAGGGGGGAGGGGGAGAGAGAGAGAGATGTCCTGAAAGAATTATTTAATACTGATATAGTGAAAATTCTGTGCAGAATTAAATTAATTAAAGAAACAAATATGCTTCACTTATTAAAGGTGGTCTCTAACATATATACATAGTGTAGCAATTTAGAACAATTGTTTTGCTATCTAAAGACTATTATAATGTGTTCTTAGCCTAAATTTATGTGATCTTGTATATGTTTGATCAAAAGTAAAACTAGCTAGACAAGGAAGATTTGTTAGAATTTATCATGTATCATATTTGCTATGTCATAGTCCTTCATTAAGTTAGATCTGGCTATTAAATTGGATGGACCTGGCTGCATCTGGTCTGTCTCTGGCTACTAAACTGCACGAAAAAAAGATATTGGCCTGAGAGCTAGTCTTTGGTTGCTGAGAGGACTACTAGTTTGAGGTTCTTCTGCCTAAATTCCTGGTTCAACTACATCATTTTTTTCAGGACAATTGGATAGTTCAGTGCAGTGCAGTGGAATAGCTACTGTAGGAGGCTGTTCTAGGTGGGAGACTCCAATGGCTCCAGATGAAATAAGGAAAGTGATGTCATGGTCTCCCTGCACTAAGTCACAATGGCTGCTGATGGAGTGAATGAAGAGGCAAATAGCAAGAGCAAAATTCTAATTGTAGCAGTTCACAGCCCTGTGAAATGTAAACCTCTTTGTGAGTAGTACCACAAAATTGTAAAGTTGGAAGCAATTAAGTTTAAATGGTGTGCAAGAGATGTTGTGTGTATTGGGAAAGTTGTAGGGGGGTCATGGGTGTGTGTAAGGGATGCCAGGCAAGTCAAATAATAGGGCATGTTGGGGGTAGGGCAGTAAAAATAATGCATAGGTATCACAAGTGTGTGAAAAATGCTGTGCCAATCAGGGATAGCGCACCAGGTGGTGTAAGTTGGGAAGGGTGCCTGCAGTTGCTTGAGAGTGCGCAAGAAGTGCCATACAGATTAGGAACAGCATATTGGGGTGGGGGAGACAAGATGAGTCAGGAAAGGTGGGTGATGATGCTCAAGAAGTGCTACATGGATTGGGAAGGTGCTCAGGAGAGGTGTGGGTTGGGGAGGTTGTATGAGGGCATGCAGGAGGTTCTATGCACATCAATGAAGAGATGTGGGAGGTTGGTGAGGGTTAGGAAGGGTAAATGGTGGCATGCAATGGGCTGTATGGTTCAAGAAAGGCACACAGGTAGGGTGGTCAGGGATGGTACATGGATCAGGGAAAGCATGCAGGGGGGATTAGTGTTGGGTGGGGAAAAGGCAGGTGGGCTGGCACTGGTTCAGAATCACATGATGGGGTGGCATGGATTGGAAAGTATGACAAGGGGTTCCTTCCTCCCTATTCCTTCTTCCCTTCCTCCTTCCCTTTCCAGGAACTGCTGCTCAGTGGGAGAGGGGGGGATTGTGAAACTATCTGGGAAACTGTCACAGAAATTGAAAATGAAGATCACAGCAGCAGCCCAGCAGTGCACAACAGCCAGTAGCACTAAAGCAGCCACAACTTTCCCAAATTTGATTCCCTCAGGAGTTATGGCTTGTGGATTTTGGACACATTCTGTAAGTTAGCCTATTTGAGGTACCTTGTTTCAAAAATTGTTGTCCTATGGTGCACCATTTGGGCCAGTTAAAGATTAGGACAAGAGTTTTAGTAGTAAATAGATGCAATAGCTATGGTTTAATTCCTATCTAAATGTGATGGAGTATGCATGATCTCCAAAAGTTCCAACAGCCACAAGAAAATGTTTGGAGCCATTTGTGATCCTATGGCTATGGCCTGCCAACTTCTGCTTGAATACAAACTCTGTATCTTTATTTGATTTATACAACTTTTTCTTCTGCCAAGTACTCAGAATGATTGTTGATACAGAATAGATGACATTTTTTTAAATATATGGCAACCCTCCACCTCTCCTTGTGCTTTGTTTCCATTTTCCTGATTAGCTTTGCTGCCCATCAGAGATCTCTTCTTTATCTCCTTTTTGAAATATGGTGGCCATGGAATATCTGAAAGGAGAAGAAATGATTAGTTGCCATGATTTGAAAGTCGGACTATAACCAATGCAACTTAAAATTGCATTTGTCATATTGTACTTGTACATTTTCTCCACTAGGTATGGAACTTAATATTAATCTGTATTAAAATTAATGTTGTTATTCTCCACCCTATTTTGTAACCTATCAAGATTAATCTGAATGTTACTTTCATCTTCTAGGACATTATTATTCCACTTAATTTTGTATTATCTGTCATTTAATAAGTATTCCCTTATGATTTCAAGTTTTTAATAAAAATATTGAAGACACAGGTCCCAGAACGGGTTCTACATGTTTTCTTTGATATGACTCTCCTTCAGTTTGACAGAAAGCCATTGACAAGCACTCTTTAAATATAATTCTTCACACACTGTGGCTTCACCTTGTAACAATATCATTTAGTCCATAATTAATCAGCCTGCTAATCATATCATCATATACAAAACTGAATGTTTGGCTGAAGTCATGGTATGTTATATTCACAGCATTCCAATATTCTGTGACTGTGAAAATGCTATTCATTTGAACCTACTTGTAAGCAAATTAATCCACATATTTGTTTTGGTTTTGGTATTAAGGTAACTGATTCATCACAATCTTATTAAATGTAGGAGTGAATAAGGAATGCAGGAAAGGGAAGAAGAAAAGGAAGAAAGGAAGAGAATGTTAGAGCAGCTCATTTTGGAAAATCAGGGTAGAGATCCTTTGCTTTAATTATTTTCCTGGATGCATGAGAGGTTAACTTATACCTCAAAGTATATTAATGATAGTCTCAGTACACTGATGTGATCTGATATATAATTTGAGATTATATGCAATCTGTGTTCTATCATTCCTAAAGAATATAACCTATTTGATTTTCCATTCTATCAGTTTGATCCGTTCATATCTCTTGGCACTGGTTGTTATAATTTGCCTCGCATTTTGCTTGTTCAAGTGTCATCCAATCTCAATTGTTTGTACTTTGTGAGCTCTAGGATCCAGCCCAAATGTGCCAGTGCCTGGATGGTATATTATTATATTATATATAATAACTTTATCAGTAAGGTTTATGCCTTGTTAATGGGTTATAATAAATGAAAATAAACTTAACATTTTTAGAAGAGTAAGTACTGAATGTATAAAAATCTAAACAACATTACTTGTGCATCTTTAATAACCATTTAAGTGTAAGGATTTAAAAAATCTTTAATACCATTAGTAAATTGCCTTAAAAAAGTTTAAAAAAACTTTAAGGCAACTTACTAATAGTATTAAATTATTGTGATAATTATTGTGATATTTTCCAGACATATTTCTACATTAAATAATTCTGGAATTATATATTACACTATGTTATATATCTGTGGGTCCCAAAATTACTTTCATGTAAAAGTTATAGAAATTTTGGAAGTTTCAGTTTTGCAGTTATGTTAGATGTATTAACAATAGCCTTCCTTCCTTCCTTCCTTCCTTCCTTCCTTCCTTCCTTCCTTCCTTCCTTCCTTCCTCCAAACAAAAGCTCAAGAAGATATAAAAACCCACCACTCCCTACTACATGTGGTCAGCTTTCCCAGAGCCATGCTTCTATCTGGCTTTGCTCTTCAATAAACTACAACCTTTTTTCTAAAGCAGTCTCCATTTTGTTTATACCCAGCTTGGACTGGACCTGATAAAGATTTTTCTTTCCACAGAAACATGACTGATGCATTTAGAAATAATGAACAATTCATTGTGTGTGCTCCAAGCATTTGTTGATACAGCCTCAATTAGAACTGATAAATAGAAAACAATATTTTCTGATTAAAGACAGGCAACGATTAAATAAACTATTATAATAACTTTACAGAAAACTAATCTAATTTCACAATCCAAATTTATACATTTGGAAGCACAATCTCATAGAACCAATATACTTTCTTTGGCATAATCAAAGCTAAAAGAAGGGAGAAAGATATCCTATCACCTTTTATCAAGACTTTCTTACATGAGATACTCTGATAGAATTAAAATTACCAGATTCCAGCTCTCACCAGCCCCTATGGGATTAGTAATGATGATCCTTGGCCCTTATTTGCCACATTAGTGTGTGATGTACATCAAAAGAAGTTCTTCAATAGACATGTGAGTTGCAAAAGTTGATACAAAGGTCAATATGAAAGCCACATTCACGTCAAAGAACTTGTCAGAAAAAGAAATCTTCAGGATTATATACTAAGCATCTATCTATTTCACTAGCAAGGCAGCAGGAAAAAATTAAAAGGTCAGGACCACTGACCAATTTATATCTGGTTTAAATTCATCTCCTTTTGAAGTTTCTCAAAGAAACTTGGAAAGATTTTCTATTCTTTATTTTATTGTTCTTATTTTTATTTCTTTTCTATTTTTAAATCCACACCTCTTAAAGTTGCTGAGATTGAAAAACACTGGCATACTCAAATGTTTTATTTACCAACACTGACAATAAAATGTATCATAAGGGAAAGTACCTTTTTGCCCAAGCTATCTAACCCTTTCCATACCCATTTAGTTAAAATTGCCCTTAAAAGCAAAATAAAATCAAACTCCAAGAATGTTTGTCTATTAAAAAATCTCCCTTAAATTCCAGAACAAATGCAAAAAAGGCCTTCTTAAAAATGTAAACAGCAAATACAAAGTTATTGTAAAGTTATATACTTCTTCAACGAGCATCATTAAATTTTAATATGTAAAAATTATGTAGGATAACTAATGAAGTTGATTTTAGTAGGAAAGTGTTGTAAAGTACAGTTTCTCTCTCTCTCTCTCTCTCTCTTTCCTGTTTAGAAAAGGAAATATTTGCATATTGTTCATTTGTTTTATAACATAATAAAGGCAACTTTATTGCTTATCTTAGTAGCCTGTCTAGAAATACATAGTAAAGAAAGTAGTAAAGCGATTTGTAAGTTAATCAGCAATAACAGAAACCTCCGAGGGTGCATTTCAACTCAGGTGTCCTTTTACACTGAGGTCAGTAAGGCTATGAGAATCAAGTTGCACTCTTTAGTATTATGCTTGATTTTCATTGTCTCATTGATCTCATTTTGGCAGTTGTTTTTTAAAAGCAGAATCTATCATTTCAACCCTCTTATTCGAGAATGATTGCTTTCCATGGTACGTTCTTTTCTGGAAGAATACAGGTGATAGAAAACATGACACTAGGAGAAGTGAATTTGACATGCTGCAGCCACAAATTTGCTTCCTAGTCTTTCTAGCTGTAGTCTACCTTGGGCCAGCAGTCATAATTAAGACAATACAGGCCATATTTTTAGAAACAAAGCCTCTCGCATCAATACATTTTCCTTAGCCAGCCACTCACCTGAAGCATTTTTCTTTTTCTACCCTTTCCTAACAATTAGAAGGATGGATAAGAATACTATCCTAGCCCTCAGATTCTTCAGCGTCCTTTCTAAAACTTCTAAATCTAAAGTAATATGGTTGTAACTGCTCTTGCGGGGTTGGGTGGGTATCAATTTCCCCAGTAAAATTCTTTTTTCAGTTTTTGAAAACCTCCCGTGTTTACAACAGTGGATCTATGACAATTCAAGAAAAGAAAATAATGTTCTATTACTGTAGAGTCAACTGTAGACAATAGAATAGAGCAGATTTCTAGTATTTGGACACGTCTGATTGGAAAAGGAATGCACTGACTTTCACACACCCGTTATTGAACCTCTTCTCCCGACAATAGATAGGTCCTTAGTAAAAACTTGACCATCTATGTTTGATAAAATTTAGTGATTGCACTATGGCATATTTTGTATACTGAACTGTGGAGTATGCTGCTTTGATATTTTTGTGTTGTGCTGTCTTATCCTGTTTGTTATTTGCATCCTGCTTAAGATTTGTTGATATAGGGTTATAAATATTTTAATGAATATATAATAAAAAGTGCATTTGACTTTTAAATTACTGTTTACTTTATATACTGGTGCTGATATTTATTTCTATAGTTACACGAAGCACAATTAACCTCAGGACAGCAGGGTAGGCTACAACAAATTAAATCATGGTATACATTTCAACTCATTTGTAACTCTATATCTAATTTTTAGTCCATCTCAACTCCCAGCTTGAGTTTTTTCCCCATAGGGGCCAACATTAATCTTGATATTTGTTAATCTTTGTTTTATCTGAACTTTATTAATATGTCAAAATACATATGGGTATACGTTACTTGGATACGCTTTTGCCTCTGTCTCAATTGTAACAACGCTTACTCCTGCCTTTGGTTCCTAGCTAAGCCTTTATGTGTATTTGGTTAAATAGACCCATTCTCCAGAGTTTACTTGAAGTTAGCTAAATCTATTCTCTGGAGTCCAGAACTTTTGCCAAGAAAACACAGCTAACCTTTGTGTTTCTAGGAAGGGGTTATCACATTTAGCCAGTGACATGTCTATGGTGGTGTCATGATCCAAGCTCTGATGCAACTTTGTAAGTTGCAAGTTTTGCATCATGGCCCCCTATTTCTTGCTCCTTCATGGACCTTCAATAGCTTCAATTGTCAATGCTAACAATTTTGAATAATTTTGCAGGGAAGTTGATCTCCATTGGTCTATGTCTTGAAGAAATGTTACCTCATTTTGTCAACATTTCTGCTGTCTTGGTAACCATGCAAATATGACACAGCTGCAGTTTCATCAGAGAACCCTAGACTCCCATATTATGACCATTCTCCATTCTGAGGACTTTTTACCAAGCTATCAAACAGTTCTTAGTTGGCAGCCACTTTGAGCTGTACGTTGTCCTGAAAATGAACTTTGGCTGAATGCCTCTGGGAAATAAATCAAAATGCTTGGCTTGAGGTGAATCTCACTTGTTTTCTTTTTGCAATAATCAAAATTAAATCAATTGCACTGTTTACACCATTAAAATATTATGGTTGAACCTGTTCTAGTCAGTTAAATGAAACTTTTGTTTCCATTGCAACAAATATAGCAAATCACAAATCACCGCTCCTTCTTTAGAGAGGCAAAGATGCTATAAAGTAAATGCAATCTATAATGCATTTGAACCTTACAACTAAAAGGAGTTCACCCATAGACACTATTTTAGTTCAAAACATTCTTTCATTACTAATTTATTAGCAATAGATACTATTGCTTTACAGTTTCTGAAAAAAATCTTCTTTATTTGTTTATTTGAACGTCATAATCATTTACACAGCTGAAATCTTGTATGCTGGGTGCTTTGCTTCTTATTTCTATTTATGTTCATGAAATATTAAATTGATATGCTCCTCCACATACATGCACACACATGCACTTCTGTGCACATAGGACTCGATAGCTTATATCTTTAAAAATGTTTTGCAGTTTATTACCCAAAGCAAAATAGTAATAGCATAATGTACAGATAAGCCAAAACTTACACAAAGTAAATCCATCTTTCAACCTTATATCACATAATCAACTAACAATTTAAATTTAAATATCCATATACTGTATTATGGTATTATTACTGTTACTACTGCTGATGCTACTAATAATAACAATTCAACAAGTATTCCAAATTCTGCAACTTTAACAGTAGTATGTTCATTATCTACTATGTTAAATATTCTCTGAATGCACACAAAATAAAATTTTGTATAACACTTAAATAACTATATGAAATATAAATGGAATTCTTAATTGCACTAATAGAAGCAGCATTGTTTCTGAGATCTTTTTATCACCGAGGCAAAACCACAGAATTGTTACTAAGAGATAGAGCAGTGGTGGTGAACTTATGGCACGCGTGCCAGAGGCGGCACTTGAAGCCCCCTCTGTGGGCACACATGCCGTTGCCCCAACCTTGCCTCTCCATGACCCCCCTCCTCACCAGCAGCCCCCCTGGAGGAGAGTCGCCCCCGAGCATGGCCCACACAGAGCAGCGTAGCCAAGGACATGGCAGCCAGGCAGCATAGACAAGACCCTGTCCTCGTGCCCCATCGTGCACAGTTGATGCTGCAGGGTGCGGGCAGAGGGCGTGGCCACCATGGCACTGCTGGGCTGCCTGGGTGATCTACGGCGGGCCCTGGAGGCGGTGAGTGGCCCTTCGGGCAGGCAGATTGGGGGCAGGGTGGGGGCACGGCAAAGGGTGGAGTGGGCCAGGGCCAGTTTTTGGGCACTCAGTCTCTAAAAGGTTCGCCATCACTAAGTTAGAGTATCTTTGAATGCAGGGGCTAAAATAAAATCTTCGTTGTGGAGGACTTGTAAAGAAGTTTAATTGTTGAAACCCTATTGGTTGGCTTTCAAATAAATATGAGAAGCATGGGTTTATTGGCTAAGACAGAATAGGATATGAGTGTCTTCCATCAGCAGAGGGAAGATCTGTTGAAGTGAGAGAGAAGTCTGTCTTGGAGGTTCAGGGAAATCTTCCCAGTGTAGATTTATAACTGGTGATGATTCTGAAACCAGCACATCAGAAATAAAGGTAGTACTCAATTTATGACCACAACTGAGCCCAAAATCTCCATTGTTAAGTTGTTAAGTGAGTTGCACCCCATCTTACAATCTTTTTGCCACAGTTAAGTGAATCACTGCAGCTATTAAGTGAATCACACAACTGGGAAGGTTACAAATGATAATCACATGACCTCAGGACACTGCAACTGTCATAGATACATGCCAGATTAAGTGCCATTGTAAATTTGAACAGTCACTAAACAAATAGTTGTAAGTCAAGGACTACCTGTAAGGACGTTATAGGTCTCAATGTTTTCTGAAAAAGCTCTTGCATCAATTCCATTAAAATTAAGTAATTTGACTTCAGAATAACAATGTCCTCTCTGTTTCCCACTGATTCCAATGCAGAATGAAATTCCAGAGTTTAGCTCCTGCTCTGCTATTAATGTGAGGGGAATGAAGGCACTGGGAAAATGTGGGGTTTTTTTAAATTTCCTAACTATTAATATCTGTTTCATTTAAAATAATTATTTAATTGATTTATATATATATATATATATATATATATATATATATATATATATATATATATATATATATATATACATACATAGCTGCTGCCATTCAGGATGAATAATGGGTTTCAAGCTACTTCAGTTATGTTGCCTAGCTTTGAAAGTTTCTCCTATTCATAAATTAAATGAAGTATAAGGGTATGTGCTGATTGGGCTGCTCCAGAGACAATCATCATCCTTGGCATTCAAAACGGTTAATTATTACTCGTACGTTATAAATACATGCTTAATTTAACCCTTTAATTCAACGAAACTATGGTTAATTATTTTAATTTGAGTCATAGTGTTTAAATAAGAGATGATTGGAGAATTAGACATAGCCACAGTCAGTGGGCAGTTTAACAAATAAATAAGACAAGTGAATATTGCCTTGCTGACAGTTAATAATTACCCAGTTTCTTTCTAAGTTAGTCTTCTAATAAGTCTTGCTGAACTTTACATTCCCTTCTTGGATTATCAGGAGTAAACTCTATTTATAATGTACATACATTTCAGCTAAAGCCAATAAACATTTATAATTTTGCACATGGTGGTGTCACTAATTTTTTTTTTTTTTTTTTTTAGTGCCAGTCTGGTCTAGTGGTTAAGACACCACATTAGAAATTGGGAGACCATGAAACACAGTCAGAGTCACACTCTGTCAGTCCTAGGAAGGAGGCAGTGACAAACCAGTTCTGAAAATCATTTCTGGCATGCTTCTATGGAAATTTGGAAGTTGGGGCTGGAGATACCCACACTGTTTTCTCTTTAACAATAAATAAAGCCTGATATCTAGCAAAAATAATAATGGCCATCATCCAAAAGTAGAACTGTCCAGGGTTTATTTCACTGACACTAGGGTCTTCCTTTAAAGTAGATAATGTGAAAATCTGTGAACAGCTAGGTGTTGGATTTTAATCATAGGTTAGACACCAATAGTTGCAATTGGTGAAATGGGAGGCTACATAGATTGATTAAATAAATATGAATAAATAAATATGTGTAATATTCATTTATTTTTGATTCATTTCAGACACATTACATATGGTAGTATATACAGAGACAGTGTTGGTCATGCTTGACAATTACTTTTGGTGGAGCCAGGATGGAGGTGGCCCATTTATCTCCTTGATGTCTCATTGGCTTTCAGTACCACTCATTGAGGCATCTTTCTGGACTGGGTTCAGAGTGGGAAGCGCAGTGTTGCAATGGTTCACTCTTTTTCCTCAATGGTCATTTCCAGTTGGTGTTGTTGGGAGGGGAAAGATTTTGTTCCCGATCCCTCTTGTCAAAAGATCTCTATCAAACAGTTGGATGAGATCATCTGTCAGTTTGGGATTGGCATCATCAGTATGCCAATGGAATTCATCCATACAGAAATACAAAAGTTTAAATTAGTGAAATAAAATCATTGACATTTAAGAGGTTGATTCAAGAATCCCATCTTGATTGCTTTTTCAAAGGCAGTGAGTGCTTGAATGGTAATTTAATTTCTTTTCTTATGTGTTTGCACTCTCAGACTAGAGAGGTATAGGCAATTAATTTGTCTGGGCATTATATGGGTAGCCCTTGGATAACAATAATAGTTGGATCCAAATTCCCATTGCTAAGTGATGCTTGCAATAAAGCGCAAAGGCTTGTGACTACATTGCTTTACCAGACAGAGTTCCAGCACTTCTGGTTGTTGTTATGTGAATCCAGAACCCTCATTAAGCACAACACTATGTGATCACTGTTTGTGACCTCCTCTTAGTTTCTCCATTGACTTTGCCTTTTAGAAGATGGCAATCACATGACATGGGATGCTGCAACATTGTAGTGGTGAACCAATTTCCAAGTTCCCAGCTCAAATCATGTGACTACAGGGATGCTGCTGTTGAAAAATGAAAAAATCTTCATCAGGGTCCAGTCCAAGCTGGGAATAAACAAAATGGATACTGCTTTAGAAAGAAGGTTGTGGTTTATTGAAGAGCAGAGCCAGAAAGAGGGCTCTGGGGAAGCTGACCACATGTAGCTGAGAGTGCTGGGGTTTTTATACCTTTTGGGGCTTTTGAGTTTGTTTCCTGTTCCTGTTTGAAGCTTTGTATTTCCTGTGTCATGTACTTTGACCTAAGTCTGAGTGTGCCCTTTTGGTATTGGTGGGTTAATCCTATTATGTTTCCTGTCCTTAGAGTTTGGGTGGGGTATGTAGATTTTAGGGGTCTTTGTCTTCCTAATCTCATCAGTTTCTAGCTTCCTGGCTCCAGCCTTTCTGAAAGGATTATCACATCTGCATTTCTAAAAGCTGGCTTCTGCCTAGTTTCTGCTTGGGGGAGAGGGGCTGGAGCTGGTTTCTGTCTTTTTTAACATCTTCTCCATTATTCCTTTGGAGAAATATATTCTGCCTTTTTAATATTCCCCAAAATATTTCTTTCTCTGGATTCTTCCCACAATAACTCTACCTTTCAGCTGGACTTGCAACTCCAGGAATTTTCTGTTTCTTTTGCTGTCACTTCTCTGCTGCCTTCCTTTCTTGCCACATCCACACAAGCTTACCTGTGGGTTCCAATTTATTGGACAAACCCTCCAGTTAATGGGGGGGGAGAAGGGGTTGCTTTCTACCTCCTTTCCAGGCAGTAGAACCAAAACTTGGGACCCCAGGAGGAAAAAGAAATGCCTTTTCACTCTGAGTGGTGAGTTCAGTCTTCTACCATCTAGAAGATGAAGGAGAGGTTTCCTTGTGACAAAGAGGGTGTTCAGATCCCATATTCATTGCCTACCTCACAAGATTATCAGGAGCAGCATGAAGTTCCTTCTTCCATCACAGTTTTCTTCCATTTGCTTGTACGGGTAGTCTCAACTTCCAACCCTTCGTTTAGTGACCGACTGAAGTTACAATGGCAGGGTGAGTAACTTATGACCGTGTTTCACACCTATGACCATTGCAGCATCCCGATGGTCATTTGATCCAAATTCAGCTCCTTGGCAACCGGCATGTATTTATGATGGTTGCTTTATCTTGGGCTCCTGTGACCACCACTTGCAACCTTCTGAGCAGGCTTCTGACAAAGAAATCCATGGGAGAAGCCAGATTCACTGAATGACTGCATGATTCACTTAACAGTTGCAGTGATTTGCTTAACAGCTGTGGCAAAAAGGTCATAAAATGGGGTGCAGCTCACTTAACAACTGTCTTGCTAAGCAGTGGAAAAGATGGGCTCAACTGTGGTTGTAAGTTGAGGATTACCTGCATGAAATATTGTGTAACAGTGTCCTATGGCCCAAAGTGCTTAAACAATGGAAGACCAAAAGGCTGATGAGTTTTAAAACTGCAAGGGAACCCAACTGCCTTGATAAAAGGATTTTCCCCATGTCATCCCTCTGGAACCAAATTCCAGGAAAACCAAAAAAAGTACTAATAAAACTTTCTATTTCTCCTGTGAAATAGAATCGGTGAAATACAACTTTTGCATTAACAAAATTAAAACTACTAAAATTTGATTACTATATTGATTTTATTTTAAAAAATTATCATACTCTTTCATAGAAACATAGGGTTGGAAGGGATCTTGGAGGTCTTCCAGTCCAACTCCCCTGCCCAAGCTCTCATCCCATCTCAGACAAACCTGTAGTAATGGAGCACACATATGGAAGGCAATGTCAAGACTGATTTGTATTCTCACCTATATTCCGCTTTGCTTGCAGCTTGACAAAGAAAAGGGAGGAGCGGGGATAAAATGCAAGGGTGAGAGAGTGCCCAACCTAAGGACACATTGAGCAGGTGGACTAGCTTGACTCGCTGGTTCCCATAACAAAATGAACAGAAGTGATTGGTGGATGTAATGGACTGTGGGTGGAAATCAACTATGCTAGCTTTTGTATGGAAAACCCAGAGCTTTCTTTGCTTTGTCTGTGCCAAAGTAAAGTTTATACTCTTGGTAAAATAATGTCCCAGGAGTTTCTTTTTCTGGATCCACCAACTGGACAGTTGACAGGCAAGCTATTCCACTGCTTCATTGTTCTCACTGTCAGGAAATTTCTCTTTATTTCTAGGTTGGGTCTCCCTCTGATGAGCTTCCACCCATTACTTCTTGTCCTACCCTCAAGTGCTATGGAGAATAAATTGGCCCCCTCTTCCCTGGGCAGCCCTTCAAGTATTGGAAGACTGCTATAATGTTACCCTTAGTCTTTCTTTTCATTAAGTTAAATATACTCAATTCAACCTTGAGCTACAATTATTCCCTTTTATCGCTAACACCGAGTTCCTTTAGCCGTTCTTCATAGGATTTAGCCTCCAGACTCCTTATCATCTTTCTTTCAAATTACTCCTGCAAAGTAGAAGCATTTGCTTGTGCTTCAAGGGCTTTATTCCATCTCTTTTCTGATATTTATTGCTCAGTTTTTATAGTTAACAAGTAGCAACAGAATTTAGCAGGACATAGGAGATGAGGCAATGTAACCTTGCTTCCTTCTTTCCTTCTTTTCTTCCTTCCCTCCTTACTTCTCAATATCATATTCCATAAATTAAAAGAGATTAATTTCATGTTGATCTCTTATGAGGATAATTTCAACAGTAAATTCCTTTATTTCTATTTTAAAAAGTCCTAAAATACATTTTTCTCTGCATCAAATATTTATAGTGTATGCCTTGTTATTTCTCACTTAAAATTGATTGCATCAATTAGTTGCTTGAAATCTCTCTCCAGCTCTACAAAATTTCCCTGTAGCACTATACAAATCTTATAACCGCCTTCAGCTGTTGCATGGCAATAGCAACAGTAAACTGCTTGTTATTGTTTTTAAACAGGAACCAAGTGGAAAGAACATTGCTGTCCATCTAAGCAGCAGGAATTTTGTTTCCATGGGTGCAGCTGGTATTTCAGTTGCACCTTGCTTTAAAGTAAAGTTTGCCAACTTTTCATTTTCAACCTATGACTCCTTTTGATGAACACAAACATCTCATTTCTCCTTCAAACTTGCCTCTTCCAATAATTTATTTGAAAGTTCAAAAGGAATGAAATATCACAACTAAAACAAATCAAAGCAGTAAATTTAGAAAGAAAAAATCATTCTGCATTTTTTCAGTAAATATTTATTTGTTTATTTTCTATATTTTTATACTGCCATATTTTCTGAGGACTTGTGGTAGTGCACAGTTGAAATCAAAACAAACAAAATAAACAGTAAATCAATGAAATAAATGAAATCATACAGCAGCAAGACAATGAAATATAAATTTCTGTGACTAGATATCAATTTCCCAATATAGTAGCTCCATTGGAATAGCTACTTTTGCAAAGCCTTCCTGAAAATCAGTAGTGAAGACTACATCCAAGTCTCTGATGGAATACTGTTCCAAAGAGTAGGTGCTATTATATAAGAACATACATGTCTCTCTCACACAAAAACCTCTCCTGGTTTGTGTGATGCCCACATTTATTAGTCTGCCAAACTCATTGAAATAGACAATCCTAAAGGTATCTGTGCTCAAAAATACTTAGGACTCTGTAGATCAGTATTAACAGTATTAACATCTTGGATTGTACCTAAGAACATCTGCAACTTTCTGTGTGAGTACTCACTTTGACTCAATAAACATGTAGCTGGTACATTTTATACCACTAGCAGTTTCAGAGTAGTCTCCAGAGGCTGTCTAGGACAACTTGCTATGGCCAACTCACCATGGCCAACTCATCACAGTCAGCTCACCACAGCCAACTCACTGTAGAACAACTTGCCGCGGGACAAGTGTTACACTAATATCAAAAAATGGTGGAAAAGAATCATTAAAGAAAGGATGCTAAAGGAGAGAGAAAATGTAATGTAAATGACAATTATTCAGTTTCAATTATTTTAAATAATTAAACTGAATTATTGAATTGTCCCATGGTGAGATGTCCCACTGCGAGTTGGCCATAGTGAGTTGTCCCATTCTGGCACAAGTAGAGGAGACAAGGATATGAATGACTCTGGCCAGGGTATTCTTCTCCAGAAAAGGTTGCAACTGGTTCATGAAGTGAAGCTGGGCAAAAGTTTATTTAGCCATATTCTCTACCTGTCTATCAAGCAGTAGCTGTAAATCTAGACAAGCCTCCAAACTGGAAAACAGCTTCTTCAAGGAGAGTGCCAACATATCCAGAGGGGAATCACTGAAGCACAGTGAGTTCCTGATATTTTCTGGACAAATAGTCTTTCTGGGATTTAATTTCAGTTTATTTCTCCCCATATAGATCTTTACACCCTCCAGACAATGGGTCAAGACTTCCAATAGATCATTGTTCTGGTCCAAGAGCTACATGTAAATGTTGAAGAGCAGGGGGGAGAGAGAAACTGGCTGCATCCCACACTAGTATGGTTGATGGGTAGATGCCTTCTCCTCCATTAATCAGCTGAAACTGGCCACTTAGAAAGGAGTTGAATAGTGCTCCCAACTCCCAATCCACATTGACAGTTGGGAAGAAACCATATCTGGTGGTATTGAATGCTGCTAAGTAATCTAACAAGACAAGAAGGGGGAGCACTCCCTTCATCCACTGTTTTGTGATACAGACAAAGAATTTTGCAAAGGTAACTATATGAAAATAGGATAAGGTCACATAGAACCCTCTTACTTGATTTGAGGGGAGATAGTTAAATTAAACATTCTCCAAAAATGATTTGCTAGAATAGCTAATTCAGATTTAAATCCCCCAAAATCTGTAGAACACAGACAGAACATCAATGGAAAACTATAATTTGCCAAGTTCCACCTGTGGTTTTCAACTGTGACATATGGGGAATACTGTATCACCTGAATCCATCTTGTAGATAGATTAGATGAGGGGTTTTCCCCCTTCAGATTATCTTCCAGAATCTTGAAAGTTTAATTGAGCCAAGAAAAGAATGCCTTGGCTGGGAGCTTGTGTGAATTCTCAGCTAAGATTGCTTTGTTTAGTTTTGTGGTCTTCCCTACCCTGCACTCCACATTAGGACCATATTTATTATTATATGTTTTTTAAAAAATAAAAATTGAGATTTAATACCTTCTAGGCATCTTCAGCTATATCTGTCATGTATATATAGCCAATAACAGTGAATAAACTTTCAAATACCTGGTCTTTTCTTTGATATTTACAAAAGGACAATATTTCCCAGCTCCTAGTCTTCTTTTTCTGAGAACTGTTGAATATCCAAGTGAAATAGAAGAATGTTGTGATCAAAAAGCATGGCAAATCTTCACAAAATAAGGCAAATGACATGAAATTTAACATGCTGTTATTTAATGAGTTGAATTAATGAGGTAAATTAGTTTTTATTATTAAAACTTAACAACTAGATCAAGGTCTTATTGTTGATCACTAGGCAGGGTTCTGAAAACCAGTGCTTGCACAATGCATGTTGGAAAACAAATGATGGCCCATATTCCTAATTACATCCTTACCATTGCTACAATTTATGGAGAGCCACTATAGCATTGTGGTTAAAATACTGAACTAGAAACAGGGAGACCCAGGGTTCTGGTCCTTCCTTAGTCATCTACCCAGCTGGGCGACCTTGAGCCAGTCACTCCCTCTCAGCTCTAATCAAGGTCAAGCTCTAAGACAAGTGTCTTAACAATAAAAATACTTGTTGCATCATGCATGCATGAATCCAGCCATGTATGATTCTGTGTTCACTGGATAGCAGAATACAAAAGAAGGAGGCCTTACCAAACACATACACACACACATGCATGCACGCGCGCGCACACACACACACACACATATACACACTATAATTAAAAGAATAAATACATTTTAAAACAATAAAAATAATTTAAAAACTAAATAAAAATATATAGCCAAAATAAATATGCATTAGCAACCTTGGCTTTGTCTTACTAGTAGCCAGAGTCGCTCTCGGTGAGATGGGTAGCTATATAAATTTGATGAATGAATGAATGAATGAATGAATACATTTCAGCATTGTTAGAATGCCATCAGTCCAGCCAATTCTTCCAAAAGTCCGATCAGTTCCTTACAATTCATCTCATTAGTTTTGAGAAGATTCGATACAATTTCAAATACATAATTAGCTTATGTGGTGATCTCCTACACATGAAAAACAACATTAATTATTTCACCTTATCTTTAGCAACATATTGCACATTGATAACTCAGCATAATTTCATTATTCACACATTTTATTACATACTGCAAAAAAAATGATAATGCTGATGATTGTTTCTAAAACTTGAATTTTGATGTTCTCAGCTAAATTATCAGCCTGGCTAAGACTGGATATGGAAATTTGGGAAAGTGGCTTCTCCATTTCCTCTTCAAACAGTTTGACCAATACTGGAACCCAGAACTTTTTCTTTTCAAAGTTACATTGTTTTCTTCACTTTGCAATTAGAAGACTAATTTGTGGTGCTCTCTAAGCTTCACCATCAGTTTCCCTAGTTGAAAACAGTCAAGCTCAGTAGAGCATCAGGTATTCCACAGTTCATCCCTGAGCTACAGATATTCTCCTCTATAAGAAGATTGTTCTCGTACAAAAGCTTTCGCAGTATTTCCAGATTCCATGTTCTTCTACTGTCCATACTAATAAGTTTGCGATTGGGTTTTGCAGCAAAATACTGATTTTCAAATAAAGTTTTAATGATTTTTTCCAGTGGCGGGATTCGAATATGTGAATAACTGGTTCTCTGTGTGGATGCCGCTTCCGGAAGTCCATTCTGGGCCTGGGCAACAAAAAATTAGTTACTGGTTCTACCAAAGTGGTGAGAACCGGCTGAATCCCACCACTGATTCCCCCCCCCTCAAATGTTATTCAGGTCAGCAGCACCATTTAGCATCATTTTTAGATGTGTACTGAAAAAACTGGATGCCACTTCTGCAATAAAAATGATTCCGTACTTGATATAATCTTCATTACATTTGGGGGATTTGATTGCCATATTAAACTACCCTGAATAGCAATAGCACTTAGAGTTATATACCACTTCACAGTGCTTTACAGCTCTCTCTAAGTGGTTTACAGAGTTGCCCCCCACAATCTGTGTCTTCATTTTACTGAAAGGTTGAGTCAACCTTGAGCCAGTAAGAATCGAACTGCAAAAATGCTGGCAGTCAGCAGAAGTAGCCTGCAGCACTGCATTCTAACCACTGCGCCACCAGAGGTCATGCATGAAGAAAAAAGAAGAAAACTAGAGAAAACACCTTTATGGTGTTGAAAAATATTCTTATGTACACTTTTATTTCTAGGTTTCTTTTGCGTTATTAAGTACAGAATATTGAATAACAGAATTGGAGGTTTTCTAGTCCAGGAGAACCTATACCATTCCGGACAAATATCCACTCCTTTCTATGACATCTTTTTACTAAATTAGCAATATGTGTTTAAAGGCAAATAGCAGAAAAAGAGTGTGAGATACACTATTCAGCTTCTTTTTCTATCTCTCCTAGTGTGAGGCAGCATCCAGTTCCTTGTGTACTGTCAAGAGAAGTTACTGATCAGATATGGAGAGAACTACTAGACTAGGATCAATAAAGACTAGAGGATGCTACATGGGAAAGAAAAGAATCCTGCCTGGTGGTCTTCTGTCTGTAGTAGAAGCAAGAACCTCCCCCCCCCAGAATATTATTTCTACCCAGAGCCTAAAGCCATTGCAAGATCACTACAGCAAAATGCTCTGCGCTTCTTCAGAGCCCATCGAATGCCATGCATTACCCACTGCCTCAATAAACACCCTGTCAGACCTCGAATTTCATCCTTTCTGTACTAACCAGTTTTTTTTTAGTCCCTAGAAGGATTGTTTCTGATGCAGAAGATGTTCCCAGACTCATGACAAGTACAGAACCTAGAGGTAGCAGAGATAAATGGAAACTGGGAGGTCTGTCTGATTCATAGGTGGTTTGGCCATGTCATTGCATTTAAAAAATGCCTCAGTGTGTATTTTATATTTTAGTTCCAAACCAGAAATATGGTTTCTAGATCAAAGAAAGCTAGATTCCATTTTATTCTATTTGGTCAGATCCTACCTTGGTTTGGCTAGTCGAAAGAAAAGAAGAAATAGGGGAGACATGATAGCAGGATTCCAGTATTTGAGGGGCTGCCACAAAGAAGAGGGGGTCACGTTATTCACCAAAGAGCCAGAGGGCAGGATGAGGAACAATAGTTAGAAACTAATCAAAGAGAGAAGCAACCTGGAATTAAGGAGGAACTTCCTTACAGTGAGGACAATCAACTAGTGGAAAGGCTTGCCTCCAGAAATCGTGGGTGCTCCATCACTGGAGATTTTTAAGAAGAGCCTGGACAGTCACTTGTCTGAGATGGTATAGAAAAGGTTCTCCTGCTTGAGCAGGGGGCTGGACTACAAGACCTCCAAGGTCCTTTCTATTCTATTCTATTCTATTCTATTCTATTCTATTCTATTCTATTCTATTCTATTCTATTCTATTCTATTCTATTCTATTCTATTCTAGCCAGGCATCACATTTTATGAAGAGTTCAGGCTAGTAGAACAGGTTCAGTGAATGAAAATAGCAGTGATAAGGAAATTAGAAACTGCCCTATGAAGAAAGATAAAAAAAAGGAATGTTTTGCCTTTAGAGCAGAAGGTAAAGACAAATTAAGAGAGAATAGGACTAAGGGAGAATAGGATGATGGACTTCAAGTACCTGAGAGGTTATTACCTGGCCAAGGGCCATCATCCCAGAATATAAGACATGAATACGTGGATTTAGGTGACAGGAAGGTAATTTCTTCCTGAATGTTAGGAAAAAAATCTAATAAGACAATCTGACAGGAGATCAATTAATCTGAAAGGGGATGGGCTCCCTGCAAATAATAAATTCAAGTAGAGCCGGGAAGCAATCTGTCTGGAAGTTTTAATTTAAATTGTTTTCACTGAACAAAGGATTGGTCTAGCCCAGTGGTTCTCAACCTTTCTAATGCCACGACCCCATAATACAGTTCCCCATGTTGTGGTGACCCCCAACCACTTATACATCACCGGGTGCCAGGGGCGTGGCCAAAGAAAAGGGGGAAAAATGGCGGACAGCCTTGTTTGGCGACCCCCGTGAAATGGTCGTTTGACCCCAAATGGGGTCCTGACCCACAGGTTGAGAACCACTGGTCTAGCCTAAATGGATATTTTCAACTCTCTGAATGTAGGATACATGGACTGACATGAAAAGTTTGTCAAAATCGTCCTGATCCCATTAAATCACCCAGGATGATCCTACAATATGGTCAATACTAGAATTTAAATTCTGAACTTCGAGGAATGAAGCTAAAAAATGTTCTGCTGTGAACCACGGAGTAAACAGTAAAGGTATATATGCATGCATATACTGTAATAAACGCAAGCCTTTATTTCAGTTTTTCTCAACCTTAGCAACTTTAAGAAGTCTGGATTTCAACACCCAGAATTCCCCAGCCAGCATGGCTGGCTGGGGAATTCTGGGAGTTAAAGTCCAGATTTCTTTTAGTTGCCAAGGTTGAGAAATACTGCTGTTTCCTTTCAGGATAAGCAAAGTTATGCAAAGCACAGAATCTAGCAAAAGCAAATTCCCAGAAACTCAGTCTTATGGGAGAAAGGCCCAGCAGGCAGATTCTCCTGAGGAGGGCATCCTGTTGGAAGGCAGGATGCCATCTGCAGCATCTCTGGATGGGAGGGGCATTGAAACCACCCACGGTGGCCTCCTGCTGCCACCAGCCAAGGCAGGAAGGAATAAGGAATAGCCACGCATTTCTGGCATTTTGTAAGTGGGTATTTCCTTTTCCTGAACAGCTGCTCACCTCTCCTGCTAGCCATAATTTGGGGTAGTCTTGAGTAAATTAAATGAGAACAACTATATCTGTACTTGATTGGTTCAACCCCCCCCCCCAAAGTTAATTTTTTCTGCTTTTTCTAAAAGGGGGCAAACTCTATCACCTCCTCAAAAGATGCTGGAGGGGGGCTTTTTGATTATGGCTGTCATGGATAATTCTCATGAAAACAGTAAATAGTTTAATCAAGAATTAATTGTTCATTATTCATTGGAATGAGAAATTTTAGTGCTTTTAATTATTTGATATAACCTTAACATAATCTCTTTCTCTTTCTTCTGTATTACTTCATCTTTTGTCAGACAATTGCTTGTAAAGTTGATAGCTTTCTGGTAGTACAGAATGTCACTGATGTCAGGGGAAGCAAATGGCAGAAATTCTCTGAAGTGGAGAATCTGGCAAAAATAAACACCCTTCTAGCTGTGTTAAATCAAGTTTGCAGTTTGAATTCATTGAACAAAAAAGAAAACAAAGTGACATTCTGAAACTGTTAGGTTAGCTAGGGGTAACATCCAGAATTACTTTGGATTTCTCTCTGTGGGGATTTGATGCTTTCTGGAAAAAAAAGCTACTATTATTAATGATCACACATTGGAACACTAACTTATTTATGTTACGATCATTATTGTTATTACTTTCCAAATTGCTTCCCTTTGCTCCAAAAATAGGTAAGTTAAGGGTTAGGCTTATCTAGAACCTGGATGGAAGATAACCAAGGGTCAAACTAGAAAAATACAATCTGGAAGAAAGCAATGACAAAAACTTCTGTATTGTTATTTTTAAAAAAAACGTGAAATGAATGTAACCATACAGTGTAATCATAACCAGGAGTGAAGCTTAATTTGAAGGAATTTTACTTTTACCATTCAAGATCAGTTTAGTGTGATGCCTCCAGCAGGGACCAGGCAGATGCTTCTGGGAACTCATCAGCAGTAGTGTAGATAGCTTTTCCCTGGTTGTCTGTCCCTAGCGACACACAAAGAGGAAACAAACAGGATGGGTGCTAGAGGCAGTATAATATGCATGGGGTGCCAATTTATCCTTAGTTTCTGTCTCTATAAATGGCAATGTAGGAATGACTTACAATTTTGAATGGCAAACAAATCACCGAAAGTGAACACAATTTTCATTTGAAAACAAGCTGTGAAGTTTACCGCTGAAATCTTCCCAAGGAAAATGGTCTTATGATTTATAAGTACTATAGAAATGAGAAGCAATTTGCAAGGTTCTCCATGAATAATGCAACGTGACAATGAGACTCAATGAAATCACTGGAAAAATGAAGTCCCCTAAAACATCTTTGCAAGTATATATAATGTATACATTTGTTTATATGGGTATGCTTTAATTTAAATAATTCATTAGTAACAGGGAAATTGCAGAAGGAACCACTGGCCAATAATTATTGTTGTCATTAAATCCATAAAAAAGATGGAAAGTAAAGTAAATCAAGCATATTAAAGCATATGAATATGGAAGATGATTCTAAGATGTCTGCAAAGAATAGAGCCATGTTCAAATTACTTTCTTGAAATTTGTCACATACACAAGCAGTTTCAATGGATCTAGAAACAGCTCAATACATTAAGTCAGCTGATCTGCAAAGGCACACATATTTGAAACAATAAACAAGCTAACATGTACAAAAACAATAAACAATTTCTATCCACTGAATTCCAGCCACTTTTTTTCCATGTTTGGTTGGTGCTTAAAAAGAAGTGATTTCTGAGATGGAAACCTATCTTGGGAAATACTTAATTATCATTTGTAGCCAGTGTTGAAATGTCTTACCATACAATAGCAATAGCACTTAGACTTATATACCACTTCACAGTTCTTTACAGCCCTCTCTAAGTGGTTTACAGAGTCAGCATATTGACCCCAACAATCTGGGTCCTCATTTTACCAAACTCGGAAGAAGGGAAGGCTGAGTCAAGAATTGAACTGCCGAACTGATGGCAGCTGGCAATCTGCAGAAGTAGCCTGCAGTACTGCTTTCTAACCACTGTGCCACCACAGCCCTTGTTTCTTCTTTTGCTGGATTTATTCAAGAAAAAATAGAAAAGAGGGAGGAAAAATTACAGGAGTGGAAAGTAAAAGAAGAAGGAAAAATTAGCAAGCAGGAGTGGAAAGAAAAATATGTTTAAGTCTCTGTTTTTATCTTGTTTGTGGTCCTCCTGGTGGTTAGAAAAATTCTTGGCTTGTGGCTTGTCTCATTTTGATTCAGCATTAAAATTGTTTTCAGAGTGCTTTCAGATAATTTTAATCTCAACATAGAGTAACAGAATAAACCATTTGCAAGGGATACAACTGCATACCTGTTGTAAAGAAAGACAGAAATCAATCATTTCTAGGCTTGGTCAACTTCGTCAAGTGCCTTCCATGGCTATCAAGAGAACAATCAGGTTTCTGTTGACTCAGAAAGGCAAGCCAAAAAAATATTTAGGTAGGCCTTGACTTACACCAGCTCTCTTAATGATCATTCGAAAATATGCCGGGTCTGGAACAAGGTCTTTATGGCCTTTGAAGCACTTCTGTCTAGGTCACATGACTGCATTTTCAGTGCTTAGCTTTTATGTCCAATTTCAGCACACCAAGGTCAGATGACTGTGATTGGTGATACTTTTCGCTGATTGGCAAAAAATGCCCATTCAGAAGAATGGGATTGCACTTACGACCAGGGTGTTTGTTTAATGACTACCACAAAAATGTCACAAAATTGGGTCCAATCACATGGATGACTCAACTTATGACCATAATTACTTACAACTGGAAATCCAGTCCCAACTGGGATTGCAAGTCCAGGACTACCTATATAGAATTTAAACCTTGGAGCAAAAACCATGATAATTTCTGTGTAATGCAATGGGCAAATTTTCTCTCTGTATATGGTTTTGATTTTGCCTGCAATAAAGGGACTATCTACTATAAGAGACAGTAAACAATTTTTTTTATTAAAAAGTTTTATAAGTTGTACAAAAAGAACAAAACAATACAAAAACAAAAAACAACATATACAAAGAAAAAACTAAACATTACACAACAAAACCCCCCTTCCCCAACCCCCACCCAAACACCCCCCCTTCCCCCCGAGCTTCCCAGAGCAGAATATAGGCTTAATTAAAAAACAATTAAAAATTATATTTATAAAAAAAGAAAATATAACATTAAGATATATATGTATATATATAAAAATAAAAATTATGAAAAGGCTATATAATATTTTTTTATATCCAGTTTAAATTGTATAAATTTTATCCACTTATCCCAAACAGCAAGAAATTTCTCTTGCGTTTGTTCCTTTAAAAAAGCCAAAATCTTTGCCATTTCCGCCAAATAAGACACTTTAAGAAACCATTCCTGCAATGTAGGCAAAGATTCCTTCTTCCAATATTGTCCTACTAACAGCCTCGCGGCTTTAATCAAATTTAACATCAATATAACCTCCTTTGTATCACAATCAGTAACTATACCCAACAAAAACAATTGCGGAGTAAATTTTACCCTCCTTCTAAAAATTCTCTGGATATTCCACCATATCTTGATCCGAAATGCTTTTATCTCTCTGCACGAACACCAAATATGATAATAAGTAGCGTCCATACAACCACATCTCCAAAATTTAGGTTGTAAGTCAGGGTACATAAGAGACATTTTTTGTGGATCAAGGTGCCATCTATAAAACATTTTATAAAAATTCTCCCTTAAGTTCTGTGCTTGTGTAAATTTGACATTTCTCACCCAGATGGTTTCCCAGGTGTCCAATGGAACTGGCTCACCAAAGTTCTGCGCCCATCTGATCATACAATCTTTAATTAGTTCCGTTTCTGAATCCAATTCAACTAAAACCCCATAAATCCTCTTAATGTGGGTTTGTCTTTGATCCTTCACTTGCTTAATAAAATTTTCATCTAATTGCAACTTCTCCCAATTCTTCAAGTCTTTCTGTACCCTAACCCACAACCTTTCATAGTTATTTTTAAATAGTTTTGCATTAGAAACAGATAACATCACCCCCAAATATTTTACCTTATAAGAGACAGTAAACAATTTTAACAGGGTTCTTCCAGATGAGGAAGTGGCGTACAGTGGCAGATGCAGTTCAATGTAGGCAGGTGTGAAGCAGAACAGCTTACAGCAGAAATGTGAACTGAACATATAACCTGGTGAGATCTCAAATAGCACTGACGGAACAGAAAAGGATCTTTGAATGGTGATGGAAATAATATCTCAGCATGCTACAAGAAAAGCAAATTCTGTGCTAGCAATTCTTAGGAAAAGAATGCAAAACTGCCAATATTGTAATCCCTTTATACACTTAAGAGTACTGTGTAATAAATGGATGCATATACGTACATCGAGCAGATGATTTTGATCAAAATTTAAACATTGTTGCTGTTTATCTTCTAATAAATCAGAGGCCTCCTCTCCCTCCCCACTAGGGCACACAATGTTAATATCTCCCATTGCAAGGGCAGGAAAATGACACACCTGTAACTGATTTTAGTTTCTCATAGAACTGAATTAAATTTCCAATACACAAGACTCTTTTCTAGGAGTTCACTAGGGATGTGTGACATTTTGGGCTCAATAGCTGCTTCATGTTTGATTTGTATAACAGGAGTCAGTTAATAGTGGTAGAGGCAGAGACAATTGTTTTGTGCAGTCTGTTCAAAATTGGCTTGGTTAAAAAAATCTGTTATCTCATTTTAAAAATATTTATTTTATGAAGGCAATATCTATGAAAATCACATATATTATATAGAATGGCTCTTAGATAAGAAATATATCAACCATCAAAAGAAAAGATGCAGGAATTTTGGAACTTGATTTGATTGGGAGAGAAAGAATGTCCTATGAAGGGTTTCCTTAATAATATGGGAGAGGTGAAAACAGGCTCCTGAAAACAGCAATCGCCAGAAATACCTTTAATCTGAGACCCAATATCAATGATGCAAAAGAATGCTGACCAAGAAACAGGGATTACTTACCCCAAACTATGAAGCTTAAATGAAGTCAAATGCAACAAAAATCATATTTTATGAACAAGGAAACTTTGGAAATTAACTTATATCACTTGTGTAGAAGACATTTCTATTATGAATTTCAGGAAGGGAAGAAAAATGTTTGCATTCTTCTATAGACTATCCTTTCTCTTCATAGCGATTAATAGTAAGGGATAATTGTCAATGGAATTGATACATTTTGCAAGTTGACCTGTGAGCTGCCAATCACCATCAATTTTTTTTCTCTTCTTCTAGGCCATGTCTGCACCATCTTTGTTTATCAGAGATTATCCTATTGTTTAGGCATGTTGTTCCCCCACCCACTATCTTTCCCAGAAATCTCACAGCATGTTTTTTTTTAGTGAGGGATTGAAACTTTTCTTGAATTTCAGCATTACAGAACATACTGGTTTTGATTGTGCTGCTGTACTTGTCTTACTCTTTCATTTCTTATATTTTCTTTTCTTTAGATAGAATTCCTTCCTACATCACATTCTGTTGTAGCACCTTGTTTGTTTGGACTATTATTCAGCCTAATGTTCCAGGAATTACACTTCATGACAACAGTATCCTAGCCATTTATGTTCGCTTACCTTTCTTAAGGGATCATCAATAGAAAGGCTTTTATTTCTTACATGTTTCTCAGGCTCTAAGGCTAGTTGAGAATTAACTATCCATCTAAAATGAAAATTTGTTAAAATTTCCTCCTTGAACTGCCAAAATCCATTCATGCATTGAGATCCTCCAAGTTTTGAAACAACCTCTGCTTGCTCATCAGAAAGAAGGCTTAATATTAAAATATGACACATAGAAGAAATTACTGTAACAATTGTATGATAAAATGGACACAAAACTTTAAAGAGGTACTACCTGAAAAATAAGGAAATCTGTGGGGAAAAATCAACACAAATTACATCAAGCTGCAATTTGAACAAAGAGGTTCTACAGATGGTATATACCTCTGACAATGATAGGCAAGATAAACAATATATGTTGGAAAAACTACATATGTTGTATGTATGTTATGTATGTAATGTTGTACATGTATTGTGGTTGTACAAAAAAGACAAAAGTACTGCAAAGAAATAGGTCAAAATTTCTGGAAAATTCTGAAAATAAAGTTGGAATTAAAACCTAAATACATGCAAACTGACAGCAATAAGAATCAGTAAGACACAACACTGGAAAAAAAAAATCTCACTCAGTACAGAGCTGGGAGACTAAAATTGAAAACCGTATGGGCATAGATCCACAACAAAAGTCTAATCAAATTCAAACTGGAACAATTCCCTTATCTACAATATATTACACAGCAAGACAAGAAACTTTAAATGCAGCTTTTGAAGGAAAAGAGAAACTGTTTAAAAAGGGATGGGGGAGAAAGACAGTAGGATTGACAAGCAGCTCAATCAAATAGATTATTTGAATTGGATTAAAACCAATCTGTGCACCTTAATAATAAAAAATCTTTCATAGACACCCCCCCTCCACACACACATACAAACACCTCCCCAATAGAAATGCACTTACTTTGACAGGCTCCATTGACAGGTACCCTAACTGGAATAAGATATTAATTTAAATGGTATTATGTTATTGAAGAAATGTTGGCCTACCTTTTGCCTAAAAGGATGCACATGGAGCCTAAAAGTTCACAATAAAACTATGTGAATGAGTGGGGTGCATAATAGTTTTATTTCTCTATTCAAATTAAATATGCATTTTAAGTAGTATATTTGGATTAAAGCCAAGTAAACACTCCATTTTTTTGGTTGTGGTTTGGCTTAGCTTCCTTTCTTGTTGTAGATGCAGAAAGCAAAATTACCTAGATGACACCAAGGTGCAAAATCTCACAATCCTTTTATAAAGACACTACTTTTGAACCAGACCCTTCATTCAGTAATCTGGATGGCTTCCTCATAGTGCCAATTACTGGTTTCAGGCTATCTTTGCTGAAACCAATAATCTTAATCAAATTCCCAGAGGGAAGCCTTCTTGCTTTCTCCTTTCTCAGCAGTCCTGATGCAGAGTGCTGGTTTCCTACAGCTATTGGCAGCACAAAAGCACAACCTTCATTAGAGCCACTGAGGGTGGGTGGGAAGCAACATGGCTTCTCCTTTTTCCAGCAACTACCTGCAGACTCTGTTAAGTATTTCTCCCCACCATCAATGCCTGTCTTACCCATAGGTAAGCTCTTTTTAGCTAATCATCAGTCTGCTGTGTAATTAACAATCACTTTTATTTATTTTCCTGTGCGGGAGTGGTCCCTAAGCTCAAAATGAAGGAAAGCTCATGTGGATTCTAATTGACATGGTGTACTTCTTGCAATCTAGTCTGAAACTCTTTATGGGGTTGATCTCCAGTGGTCTGTGAAAGACAGACATCTATCCACTCTCACCTGGGTGGATATCTCTGAAATGAAAAATACAGTCAGTGGTATTTGCCAGAAATGGTCAATAGTGTTGTTGAAGGAAAAGTCTTCATCATGGTTCAGTCCAAGCCGGGAATAAACAACATGGCGATTACTTTAGAAAGAAGGTTGCAGTTTATTGAAGAGGAGAGCCAGACAGAAAGATGGCTCTGGAAGAAAAGAGAGAGAGCACATGTAGGGAGCAGGTTTTTATATCCTCTGGGGCTTTTGAGGTTGTTTCCTTGTTCCTGTTTGAGGCTTTGTATTTCCTGTGTCATGTATTTTGACCTGAGTCCGAGTGTGGGTTAATCCTATTATGTCCTGTCTTAGAGTTTGGGTGGGATAGGTAGATTTTAGGTGTCTTTGTCTTCCTAAGCTTCTAGCTGGGGGCCTCCAACCTTTCTGAATGGATTATAGTATTTACATCTGCATTTCTACAGAGCTGGTTTCTGCTTGGGGGGGGGAGACTTGGAGCTATTAATTAAAAACTGGGCATGCTTTTCTGCCTCTTTAAGATCCTTTGAGGAAATATTCTGCTCTTTTAATATTTCCTTCTCTGGGAGCGGCTGTCTTCCCACAGTGTCAAAATGGCAGGTGCAATCAAGTGTTCAAAGCCCCATCCCATTTAATGCAAAAATGGGAGAAGCTTTGATTCCCTAGCCACACCTACCCAACAGCAATTCTTTCTGCAGCCAAACCAACCACTTTCTCACTGACTACTTGAGACATCACTTCCTGCTAAAGTGTGTGTTTGTTGTTTATCATATGGGATCTTGGACTCCCTAACAATGATCCAGTTGATTTTGTCATCTGTTGGCCTCCAACCCACATCCTTTGTCACTCTTCCCTTATCTCCTTGCTTCCAGGAAAGAGACAGCTGGGAAAAGCCATCTCTTTTCGTAATGTATGATCTGCCACATCAGTCTTGCCCTTCCCCCATATAACAGAACAATGTCATATTCCTTTGTCTTGCTTGGGGTTAGAGAAGATTGTTTCTTTTTCTCCTGGAATTAATCTTCAGAAACATTTGGATTAGTGGCAAGTGCACTATTAAAACACTTTGCCTGAACCCACTATTTGAGATGGCTGATGGAGGACTGCAGGATACCATATTCCTGTTTACCACTGTTTATGGCAGTACATTGAATGATAACATTAAAAGGGAAAGGCTCAATATTCCCCTTAATAGCATAGGCTTTGGAAACACAAAAGATGCTCTCAAGGCAGGTGGCTGAAACCAGGAACAAATGGCTTAATGTAGCACTTGCAAGACTGGAGGAGCAGCAGCAGCAGCACCCGAGGACTATTAGCAGGCTTGTGGCTCTCTCATTTGCTGAAACACTAATGGGCTTGTCTGTGTCATATTTATATCTTGGTGCCAAATAATGGTAGGCTACATTAAGAGGCTTCAAATATGATGTACTGTAAATGTTCCAGTTTCTAATATCTTTTTCCATTCAGGTCTATCTGCCATCTTGTAGTCATCCAGAGATTTGCAACCTAAGTCTGGTTACTCTAAGTATGATAGCCTTGAAATTTAAAATAGGAGATTACATATATTAACTAGCTACACAGCACAAGAATATCTATGTCATGCCTGGTTCCTTTTAAAGCAATTCCTTTGCCTTTTCCTTTCTCTGGATTATTTTCCGTGCTGTTAGCAAAGTAATGCAAACAAAGTTGATGCACTAATAATCTATAAAATAATACAAGTTTATTGATTCATTACAAAAGGCTAATATAGCTGCTTCTCTGGAAACTTACAAATAGGTAACTCTTCACCTGAGGATTCACTTGGAAACAAACTACTCATGGCCTCTTCTAAGGATCAGTACTATCTAAGAAGATGAGTAACAAAATGATGTGTCACATATCTACCTATTTTTATTGGTTAAAAAATAATTTTGGAGTCTGCTGAGATATTGACAATTTGCTTTATTCTGTGGGCCATGACGGTAATGTAGGGTTGTTTTTTCGTAAGTCTTAAGTGAGCAGTTAAAATCTTGTGAAGAAACAATAAATACCTTAGGATTCTACCTAGGAGAGTAAATTTCATAGTTGGAATAGACTTCCCAGGAACATCAACTAAACTGAACCCATAAAATTGCCTGTTCTCTGTTTATAAAATATAATGTCACTGTATTATAGAGGTGCAGGTATAAACTATGCAGAAACCTCAGCTCCAAATGCATTAGATATGCATAGTTACCTCTGCCTCAAGGTAAAATAGAAATGAAGGGGAAAAAGCTTGGGTGGCATCACTATATATTTTGCAGGGAAACACTGAAGGTCAGAGCATCACTGACGGAATGGAGGAGACTGGATGGAAAGACAGAAAATAAGGCAATTAAAGGAGCCAAAAAAACAACAACATTAGATCAGGTGCCAAAAAAAGATTGAAAGAGAAGAAAGTCCTGAATATGAATGAAGTAATGTGTAGGCAGAGAACAAGATTCACCTAAAAGCAACGTTCCATAGATTTTAGGGAACTTAGCTGGCAAGAACACTCATTGGATGGTTAGAATGGCAATATGCCTCCTTTAAAATGGCATTTTGAATATGACTGTCAGGTTGTCGTAATAAATTTTCACTCGTAACAGGGAGAAAAATAGAGTATTTTCCCACTGTATTATTCCAATCAAGATAAGAAAAGATCTTGAGCTAGATGAAACAAAAGTCTTGCAGCTCAGCTCATGGAAACACTATTGTACTATGTTCAACCTTTGGCTGACGATATCATACACTTCTGAGAGGACCATCAGGACCAATGGGGAGGGACTCTCCCTTTCTGCACTTCATACATTGTTAATCAAAGTAACCCATGCTATTTCTATTCCAAAATCAGGCCTGAAGCTGGATTGAAATGGAGTGGCCATAATTCTGCTTTTGGACAGATTATAATGAAATGTGTAGCAGAAATGGGTTCTATACTCTTAAATATATATGACAGATTTTAAGCAGATAAATTGGGGGAGGGGAATGTGCATAGAGACGTAATGCCAACAAAGAATGAGTATGTCTTTTTATTAGGATGGATGACAACGTAAAGAGCAGAAAGAAGTAAATATATTTTGTTTCATTTTATAACATATAGTCTCTAAAATAGTTAGGTGCGTGCCATAAAGCATCTAAAAATGGGAAATAGTGAGATGAGCAGATAATTAAACACCCTGAAGTTCCCTTCAACCAGTCTCAAGACATGGTAATGAAAGCAACAGAAAAAGAGTGCTGTGCAATCAGGCTATAGGCCCATCTAGTCCATCATAATGGTAGCCAACAAAATGCTTTCGGGAAGCCCACTAGCCTAAAAAGAAGGACATTATAGTCCTCTTCCACTATTACTTCCCAACAAATAACATTTTAAGACATTGTTTAATCACTTGGAATACCTTCAGTCTGAGGACCCAAATACTGAATTCAGCTACTGTGCTTGGTGAAACCACTGCAGTTCAGTCACCAATCTTCTCTGGTTTGCTTTTCTTGCCCTTAAAAAAAAAATCCTAGTTGATCTCATGACTTCTTTCTGCTGCTCTTAAGTAACTCTTTTTCATGCTGAGTGAATTCTTGAATAGGTTCCACCTAAAATTATAAGGCAGGAACTTCCACAAATTAGAAAACTCTCTTTCTCCAACTGGCATCCTTTCAACAGAGTTCCTTATTACACTCTATTCCTTCCATTTGTTTTCTTTACAAAAGACCCTCATTACCAAGTACGCTCATTCAGCCACAGATTTGTGAAATGTATGCAGTCCTCCAACCACACTGAAAATAGAAGTGCTGAGAGGAATATCAGAAGCTGCATGTGAATTTTGGTATCTTGTGAGCAGAGCTGTCTCAAATGCTAGTGTGCTTATTTTATACCCAGAATTGCTGGGGAAAAAGGTAGCCAACTATGAGTGACAACGGATGGAGAGGATCTTAAGCAGAAGGCAATCAAAGAGAAGAAAGAAAACTGTGAATATTTCTACTACAGTTTAAAATGCAGAGGAAGGATTTTCATCTTCATAAATATTTATTTTTCATATGGCTAGATTTAGTTTGATACAAAAGGCAATCACTGAGTGTACGTTATTTATAAAGCTCATCCACCATATTCCTGAAAGCATGCATCTCACACAGATTATTTAAAAAAATGACTTTAAAATAAAATCTGTGGAGCAGGAAAAATGGTTTATAAGCTGTAGGTATGTCGTACTTTCCTCATTGTTTTGCATGTTGAATCTGGTTGACTATGCAAACAAAATGAATCATAACATATCCAAGATCATTTTAATAATTCCCAACACAGAAGAAGACTGCTCATGAATGACAGCAGCATTATAACCAGAATAATAATTATTTGAACTTCAGAAAAAAAAGTGTTAGACTCTTGGGAGTGGCGTATTAGGCCAAATCTGCTTCATCACAGCACCAATTAAAAATATCATCATATTAACTCAAAAGCAACATTCTTCTTTAATAATGAATAATGAAGGAAGTCCAATGTTGTAAAATACAAACAGAGGGAGAGAAGTGGTTTTAAAATGTATTAAATAAATAAAAATAACTTTAATAGGTCCTAAAATATGAGACTTGAATGTCAATCTGTCTATTGAAAAAGAAGGAGAAGAGAAATCATATTAGCTATGAGCTCAAATGGAGATGGAACTAGCACAATACTCTATATGTGATGCAAGAGCTGGAGTGAATGAGACTATAGTCATCCTGCCAACATTGCAAACAAATTTGGCTGAAGTCATTTCCACTTCATTTTTTGTTGCCACAGATTCGGGAATGGGGATGTGTACTTTTAAATTTACATAAAACAATAAATTGTCTTGTGGGAACCAAGGTCCTTGCTGGCTGAATTTTGGCTGGTTGACGTTTCCATTAGAAAGCCCATCAAAGTAGTTAATTGTGGGATGTGATTTATGACATATTACTGCGGTGGGAAGTTCAACTTTGTAACATTGTAACCTTTGGGGGGGAACTTCAGTCTTGCTTTCACTTTTGATCATGCCAATACTTTGTAGCCAAATAAATATGTTCTTTAAGGAAACCTCTTGCCTTGGAGTTCTGTTTTTATTGGTCTCATCTATCAGAACCATGATACATCCATTTGAAAAATATGCCTTACTGAAGAATACCTGCCTTTTCCTTTAAAAGTAACTGTAGTGAAAGCATGCACAGCACACCCCTGGAATTCTTTCTAATCTCTTAAATAGGTCTTTTCTACCCCATGTGACTGAGAAGTAAAAGGGGGGGATTTAGGATGGAGCAGTTTGTAGCATTTTAAGCCCTTGTCCAATGGCTTTCTCCCACAACCAGATTTAATCCTTTTGGGGGGGTCTTCTGTCCCCACCCCAAATAATTTGGTCCTTTCTGTTCAGTGGAGAGGACTTCATCCCAGATTGATTCAGGCTAATAACAACATTGTTAACATTTACATTAGAATTTAGCAACAATAGCAGTTCAAATTATTGAGGATATTATATTAGTGTCTTAGTTCCTTTTGATCAAGAGGGAAGGACGAGAAACAATGGTTGGAAACTGATCAAAGAGAGAAGCAACCTGGAATTAAGGAGAAACTTCCTGACAGTGAGGACAATCAACCAGTGGAACAGCTTGCCTCCAGAAATCGTGGGCACTCCATCATTGGAGATTTTTAAGAAGAGACTAGACATTCACCTGTCTGAGACAGTATAGGTTCTCCTGCTTGAACAGGGGGCTGGACTAGAAGACCTTCAAGATACCTTCCAGGTCTATTCTATTCAAGTAACCTAATATATTAGCTTGTTGAATACTACAGCCATGCTTCTAAGTTGACTTCCTTAATAAACAAAGCCAATATTGCAAATGAACTTGTAAGCAAAGGTAAATTCTTTCCTGACCTGCCCGTTAGGGTTTTCTTGACCTTTGATTCTTTTACAGACTAAAATAGACTGAAAAGCTAAGTGCTCTAAATCAAGCAATAGAAAGTTCATCATCTTAGTTCAAGATTCCCAGTCACGTTTAGCAACCTGATTGTCTCAATAACTGTTTTTCAGGATATTTGAAAAGGTCTGATAACTTGGTTGTGGAACACTAATCCATTATATAGATCATGTTACAGAACCTCATTTTTTCTCATGTTCATTAACTTTCTGCCTCCATTTGGTGCAGGCCAATATATGTACTGTAATATATTGCAAGCCTAGAACAAAACAGAATTGGCTTACATTCACTTCTTGTATGGACACCAACTTCAATCCTTGAAAACCAGCTTTAAATTACTTAAAGATTAAAGATTCCATTGCTGCTTGATTAGTTAAGTTGGTAATATAATATACTTTGGCTGAGGGAAAAACTTGCACATCAGTTTCTCAATAATTACTATGGTGTAGCTGGCATTGTACAGAAAATAAAATCTCACTGAATAGCTTCATAAGAAACTAAGAGCTTGTTGAATCCATCTTGTCCTTGTGCTAGACAATAATTATTTACAATGTAAAAGTTCAACAAAAATAAAAGTAAAAGGCAACTTATTTTAAGAGAGTTTAATCCAACTTTCCAATTTCACTTTTGATTTTTTTAAAATTTAGATTAAAAGCAGTGAAAATTTGCTGTCTGTCATGGTTCTGACAGACAGAGACAAATAAAGCAACTGTCAACTCTACAATGAGCATAGCTGCAGCCATTTTTTCTTCTATTCTAGGTTGCCCCTTTCATTTCTAAAGACATGCCTGTAATTAACCAACTATTAATGGGATGCAAACATAAAATATGAAGAAAGAGTCTGATGTTAATTATATTCACTACAATGCAACAGTGAAAAAAGAATCAGAAATACTGCATAACTGTATTTTCAAGCTTTACAGGCCAGTTTTTGTAGTTTTACGGAGCCCTTCTTCAGATTAACAATCACCCCAGAATGAAAGAGGGAAAGGTGTTCAGAAAGGCATCATGACAGTATTATTAAGATTAAAGTTCAGGAAACTCCCTGCAGACAAATGAATTTCATTTGTGACTTTGGAACACAAAGTCAGTGATCACTCTTTCCTTTAAAAAGCATCAACCCTCTGGATCTTCCTGTATCACTAACCAGAACATGAGGGACCTGAGCTAGAAAGACATTCAGGTAACTTAATGGATGATTCTTTTCAATGGCTCACCGGGGAATCCACTATTGCTTATCTCCTCTTCCTCAACAGTAGTTGGAAGCTTTTATGCTTTTTTCCCCCCTGTGTTTCATTTTGTACTCCATGTAGAGGGTAGTTATCCTTTAAATCTTATAAGTGACCTAGAAACTTTCATTTATAAACAAATAAAAAATGATCTCCACCCAGAGCAGCCATTATGAAAACAGTGGCATGCTTTTCTCTGGGCTCCCCATAGAAGCTGCAGAGTGACACAGAGTATATATTTGAATTGCAATTGCATATCCTAATGAATATGTATAGATGCCAACTAAGGCCAACTCTGACAGGAAAAAAAAAGCATCCAGTATTTGCTATCAGGACTTGCTGTAAACCTCAGGGTGAGGTGCCTGTAGAAATTCTGATCCAGGTTAATGTTTTCAAATGGACTCTCTATCCGTCTGCAATATATTATTAAGAACTGTTCTCTTCTACATATTACGTATACCATAAGTGTTATGTCCCGAGCCTTGCAAATGGCTCGGGCGTTTGCAGGCAGTCCCGGGCAGGTGCAAAGCTGCCCGGGACCAGACAGGCTGTCGCCAGTGCCGTGCGCATGCGCGGGTGCTGGCGCGGGAAAAGTATCGCATTTACCCGGGAAATGTCTATATAAGAAGTTGGGAGGTTTTGGGAGCTGCTGAAGCCATCTACTTGTAAGCTGAACGCAGAATAAAGAAAACTGAGAACTTCAACTGCTTCTCGTGTCTGCTTCCCGCCACGGACTCAACACTGGCGACGAAGGTGGGATTGCCTTACACCGCCTGGAAAGGAAGAAGTGTAAGCTTACCCAAGTGAGTCCTGAGCGGCGGAAAAGCGTCGACTCGGCAGCTACCCGCCAATCCAATGCGCATTCGGGGGTAGGCTGGCTGATAGACCCGTCTCCTGAAGATGACAAAAATCGGAAGGCTTTCGGAATTCGACGTCTCACATCCAGAGCAGTGGGAGTCATACGTAGCCAGGGTGGAGAACTACTTCAAGGCAAACCAAGTGAGGGAAGAGAGCTTGAAGGCTGCCACCCTGCTTTGTGTTTGCGGCCAAGACGCCTTCGACATCGCCGAAAACCTTGCAGCACCTGTTCCAGTAGAGTCTGTAAGCTACGCAGATCTGAAGAAGCTACTGAAGGAGCACTTCCACCCCAAGATGTCCGTCATCGCATGGCGCCACACCTTCGAGCAGAGGGATCAACGGCCCGGTGAGTCGGCCAAAGAATTCATCGCCGCATTACGGAAGGCCGCCAAGCACTGCGAGTTCAAAGACCTCGAAGAACGACTGAGGGACCGATTCGTGTGCGGGTTAAGGCATCGAGATCTACAACAGAGACTTTTCGCTAAAGAAGAATTGTCCTACCAAGATGCCTTAAGGGAAGTCACCGCAGAAGAAGCAGCAGGCGGCGCTGTCAAGAACATGCGGCCGATCAGAAACAGTCCAGAGGTTGCATCCGTGCACCAGGAAGACGTCCAAAGAAACTCCGAGGAGGATCCGGACGAGGAAGTCGACCGTCTCCACCCCACGAAGGAAGAAAAACAGAAGGGAAGCTCTTCAGCTCCGCTCAAGTGCATCGGCTGTGGAGGTCGCCACAGGAGAACCGACTGCAAGTTCCGCTCCGCTACCTGCCGGGCATGCGGCAAACAAGGACACATTGCAGCTGTGTGTCTGGGCCGACGAAAGGTACAACCTCAGGAAGAACTGCGCCTGAAAGGTACCAGATTCCCCAGCCAGAATAGGGTAGGGTTTTGCGCTTCGCGAAGAAGCATCCTTAGGACAGGCACACACAAGCCCATTAAGAAAAAGCTGTCACTCAAGGTGAAGCTACAAGGGGTTCCATTATCTATGGAACTAGACACAGGGTCTGCCTTTTCAATTATCTCCTTGCATACATTTAGGAAGATTTGTTCCGGTAGTGGAACTCAGGCCAAGTTAAGGCCTTCTGACATTGTGTTAACAGATTTTCAAAATTCAAGAGTGTGTGTTAAGGGGGAGGCCACCCTTAACGTGCAATACAAGAGTTTTGAAGGTCCACTAGACTTATTAGTAGTAGGGGGTGAACGAACGAGTCTCATAGGACTCGATTGGTTTGAGGCCCTGGGGATACACGTCACAGGACTCAACAGTTTACAAACACTCGACCTACAGGAAGTCTGCAAAGAATTTGCAGATGTTTTCAGCCCCCAGCTGGGCACATTCAAAGGACCCCCTGTGTCCTTAAAGCTAGACCCCACTGTCACTCCCATTAGAATTAAAGCAAGAAGGGTCCCTTTTGCTTTAAAGAGTAAAATTGACACTGAGTTAGACAAACTGATCCAACAGGGAATCCTAGAACCTGTTGATTCCAGTCCTTGGGAGACCCCCATTGTCACGCCTCTAAAGGCAAATGGGGACATTCGCATTTGTGCTGACTACAAATGCACTCTGAATAAGGCATTGCAGCAACATGCCTATCCTGTTCCTGTGGTCAGTCATATTCTGGCCTCCCTCAAGGGGGGGCGCGTTTTTGCAAAGCTTGACCTAGCTCAAGCGTATCAACAGCTGCCTGTTGATGATGATGCTGCTATAGCTCAGACTATTGTGACCCACAGGGGAGCCTTTAAGGTAAAAAGGCTGCAGTTTGGAGTGAATGTCGCTCCTGGGATTTTCCAAAGCGTAATGGAAAACACACTGCGGGGCATACCGGGGGTTTGCCCCTACTTTGATGATGTCTTAATTGCAGGAGACTCCACACACATTCTAGCTGAAAGGCTAAGAGCTGTTCTGTTAAGATTCAGGAAATCAGGCCTCAAGCTCAAAAAAGACAAATGCAGATTGGGGTGCCTTCTACTGAATTTCTGGGGTTCAAAATTGATGCTGCTGGGATTCACCCTGCTGAATCCAAACTGACTGCTATTTTAGAAGCACCTAGGCCAAAGTCCAAGGCCGAACTTCAGGCCTTCCTGGGCCTCCTGAATTTCTACAATTCTTTTCTTCCACAAAAAGCTAGTGTAGCTGAGCCTCTTCACAGGCTACTAGACAAGCAAGCAGTGTGGCAGTGGTCACAAACGCATGAGGGTTGTTTTAACAAAGTCAAGGCTTTGCTCACTTCTAACAGTGTACTTGCACATTTCAACGAGTCTCTTCCTGTGTGCATCGCTTGTGATGCGTCCCCTTACGGGGTTGGAGCTGTCCTGAGCCACCTCAGGTCTGATGGAACTCAGGTTCCTGTTGCATATTACTCCAGAACATTGTCTTCTGCTGAGCGCAACTACGCTCAGATAGACAGGGAGGCTCTGGCTGTTGTTGCTGGAATTAAAAAATTCCATGACTTTCTATATGGCAGGCACTTCACGGTCTTCACTGACCATAAGCCTCTGCTGGGACTGTTTACCACACGTAAGCAGACTCCCCAAATCATTTCCCCTAGAATGCTTAGGTGGTCTATTTTTTGTCTGCATATGATTTTTCCTTACTCCACAAGCCTGGAAAAGAAATGGGCCATGCTGATGGCCTCAGTAGATTGCCTCTGCCAGTAGTAGAAGCTGACCCTGCGCCAGCTGTCAACATTCTATCAATCCAAGCCTTGCCCGAGCTCCCTCTTAGTGCCAGGGATGTTGCCGCTGAAACAGGTACAGATCACACACTTTCACGTGTCCGTTCCTGGGTTTTGTCTGGTTGGCCTGAGCACTGCCCTAGTCCTGAGTTTCAGAGTTTCTGGTCCAAAAGGAACGAGCTGTCCCTTTCTCAGGGTTGTCTGCTTTGGGGAAACAGAGTTGTCATTCCCACCTCAATGAGGACTAGGGTCTTAGAATCCCTCCACGAGGGTCATCCTGGCATTGTTCGTATGAAGGCTCTTGCACGCAGCCACTTGTGGTGGCCTGGTTTAGATAAAGATATTGAGGCTAAGGTGCATGCATGCCACCTGTGCCAACGATCTCGCCCAGAGATGCCCCAAGCTCCGTGCATAGATGGGAGGAAACACAGTCCCCATGGTCTAGGGTGCACATTGACTACGCTGGGACCCTTTCAGGGCCAGTTCTTCTTGGTCCTTGTTGACAGCCATTCGAAATGGCTTGAGGTTGTACCTGTCTCATCCACCACCACTGCAAAGACTATTCAGGTACTGAGGGGGATTTTTGCTGCACACGGGCTGCCAGATGTCATTGTGTCCGACAACGGCCCTCAATTCACTTCCTCCGAATTCCAAGCTTTCTTACAGGCAAACATGATTCGTCATGCCACGTCTGCACCCTTCCACCCGTCCACCAACGGTATGGCTGAACGTATGGTGCGCATCACAAAGGACGCATTGAAAAGACTCACCTACGGGGACTGGCATCACAGGTTGGCTGACTTTCTCCTTTCTTATCGCACCACACCGTCCACTTCTACAGGGAGAAGCCCAGCTGAACTTCGTTGGGGGCGTCAACTTACTACTAAACTTGACCGGTTGCATCCGGACAGACTGCCTTCATCTACCTCACATCCTAGGGCACCTAGACAACTACTTGTGGGTGCCCCGGTTTGGGCTCGCAATTATGGGCCTGGTCATACATGGGTCCCCGCTTCTATTTCCAGGGTCACAGGTCCTCTCTCCTACGAGGTAGCCCTGGACAACGGTCGTGTCCTGCGTCGGCACATCGACCAACTCCGCCCTAGGCGGGACTTTTCAGATGAGACTCCTGGGTCTTTTCCAGGGGGGGAGGGGGACCCTTTGGAGCAAAGGGAAGGGCACGAGCTGCTGCCCATCTCCACTGATGGAGCTACAAACGGCCCATCCCAGGGTTCCGCGAGAGCTCCGAACAAGAATTCTATGAGCCTACCTAATTACCAGGCATCCACGCCTACTCCAGCCAGGGAGTCACCCCGGGGGCATACTCACTTTCCACACACATCACACAGCACTCCAGTCACGGAGGATACCCGGGGGCATCCCAACAAATCATTCCCCGCAAGAGAGCTGGCACACAATTCCCAAGGTTGGCCTGACCTTATCCCAAATCCTACAGGGGGTCAAATATACACAGAGATAGTCGAGGAACCAAGTCCCGACTACAACACCTCTAGCACAAATCAGGGAACACCTGAGTTTTGGGAAAGTACAGAAACCCACACAAGCCCGAACACAGAACGGGGTTCAGGGAATGGACAGCCTCCTGACAGGTCTTGGACTGACCTAGGAGGTTCTACAGAGACGCCCAGCAGTGGCTATCACTTCAAGGGGCCCGAGGGTCTGCAGCTAGGCAGGTCAACCAGGTCACAAAGTGACAGAAGCCCTGGCCTGACGAGCCTGGTGGGCAAGCAAGCAGGCCAGGCATCGGGGCACAGTCCTTGGAAGGCACCAAGGCACAATAAGGAGAACAGGCTCACATCTCCCTCCAGTCAGGGAACTCATGCTAGTAACCCAGAGCTGAGAAGGTCACAGAGAGCAAAGAAGTCTCCTAAATACTTAGAGGATTACATAACATTGATGGCTAAACAAAAGCCAGGTAACGATAGGAGCACTGAGAAGCAGAACACTGCATAAAATAAATGATTATATGTTGGTAGTAGTTTTAGCCCGGGGGAAAGGGGTGTTATGTCCCGAGCCTTGCAAACGGCTCGGGCGTTTGCAGGCAGTCCCGGGCAGGTGCAAAGCTGCCCGGGACCAGACAGGCTGTCGCCAGCGCCGTGCGCATGCGCGGGTGCTGGCGCGGGAAAAGTATCACATTTACCCAGGAAGCGTCTATATAAGAAGCTGGGAGGTTTTGGGAGCTGCTGAAGCCATCTACTTGTAAGCTGAACGCTGAATAAAGGAAACTGAGAACTTCAACTGCTTCTCGTGTCTGCTTCCCGCCAAGGACTCAACAACAACCATCTTGCTTAGCAACAGAATTTTTTTTCCAAATGTTGTTGTAACTCAAGGACCACCTGTATCAAAATCAAAACAAAAAGCAAAGCAAAGCTTTCTAGCTTAGAAATCACTTACTCTAGAATCAGCCTCAATATTCTAGAATTGGAGAGAAAAACTGCTGTGGTTTCTTCCATCCAGTTTCAGTATTCCAGCATCTTACAATTGGTGTCTTTTTAAGACCACTGTTTATAGACTGCAAAATCCCAAAATAAGGAAACTTTTAAAGTTAAGGTTAGAGTAGTGACCTCTTTTATTCAGTTTGGGCTCATTTTAACAAAGAGTGGAGAGATGCTGTTCTCATCACACTTGTGCCATTTCAACCCGGCACTTCCAGTGACATCAGCGTTGCCAAGGGGACACCCAGTTGGATCCTTTCATGTCCCTGGCAGGAGCTGGAGTGAAGGACCAGAACTCAGCCCACTGCACGTCAGTCCTCATGTCTCAAACATGGGCTTGCTAACCTCCAACCCACTGTCCATGTGAGCCACCACGCTCCTTTCATACATGTTGCAAAGATGTATTTGCCATCTACTTGTAAACTGAACGCAGAATAAAGAAAACTGAGAACTTCAACTGCTTCTCGTGTCTGCTTCCCGCCACGGACTCAACAATAAGTATTGCTTAAGATGTATTTATTTCTTTCGATCTCTCTTACTCATGCATACAGACAGCTTTCTCCCCCAAGACCAATCCAGTTATTGCCCATTCTTACAAGTTCCTTATCAACACCCAGTAGCAACCATACATTTTATCTAACTACCCACAATGAACTTGTCCTAAATTACAGTAAGAAGCAACTGGACAGCAAAATAAGAGTATAACATTTTAAGCAGCTCTTGCCAGCTTCACCTGAATTAGTGCAAATGCCATGTGACAAAATTCCCCAAAGCAAAGAGAAGGCAGAATTAGGGCAATGCTGACAATTATTGTAACAGGTCTCAAATAAACAGAAAACATGTACCTTTTTACAGTATGTAAAATATTCTTTAATATCCCTACCACACAGACATGCACACACATACACACAAACACAAAATGAGCCAGAGATAGCTATCAAATAACCTTGGAACTTTGATGTATGAAAGAAGGTCACATTTATAAAGATTCTACTGATTCTACTGATTCATGCAAACACTTTAATTATGTAGGCTTTGAAATATCTTTCTTCTTTTATAAATGTCTTAATATGGACCCTTCTAATATCCGAATCAACTTCTTTTGGTAGAAACACAAATAAGTATTCAACTATTACAATCTTCTGAAGTGATTTTTTTTAAAAAAAAAAAAAAGAGTGGCATGCATAAGCATTCCTTATCATAGTTTGACTAGAGGTTTTGGAAATTGGAGGGAGATAGATAATGACCAGCCTTTCATGTGAAGCCTACACAAAAGAGAGGGAGATCACAGTGAAATGTTCCCTTAAAAAATGGACAAAAGGGATAAAACATCCTCCCCAACAATTTATCTGTTTAAAAGAAGTCTGTGATTCTTGGATACATCACCCTGCCCACTAAACTGTTTCTTCAATGATGAACAATGTAGGAAAGATTGCTGAGTGTCCTAAATTCCAACTCTATTCTGCTATTATTACATGATTCTGCAAATTCTGTGTCTTTTGATAGATCTAAATAATGGACATTCTTGCTTTCTTGTCTTTCTCCTTCTCTGTTTTTGCCTACCATTTGCCTTATTTATCTTTCAATTGTTTTTAATGTTTGCTGATATTTAAGGAATAAACACTAAACTTTATTTTTTCTAGCTGAACTCATTGGTGTGACTGCTTGCTCTGACCTGGACATAAGGATTGATTGCAGTGTGCTGGTTGCAAACTAGTAGTAATTTTCCAAGACACGAGAGTTGGTTTAGTGTAGTGGTTAAGGCACCGGGCTAGAAATCAAGAGAGTATGATTTTTAGTCCTGCCTTAGGCATGAAGCCAGCTGGGCAACCATGGGCCTAGGAAGCAGGCTAGGATGAAGGCATTTCTGAAATCTTGCCAAGGAAATCGAGGAGACTTGTCTAGGTAGTTGCCAGGAGTCAAGTTTAAATATAAAAATTCCAACTCATTTTCTCCATCTAAAATGCTGAATACCTAAGATCATCAGCGTCTAGGCTCATGACATGAATTTGTTCATGGTGTAAGGAGATTTGTGTATAGTAGGAATCAAGTAACAATGATCACAGATCAGTTTCAATGCCATTGCTCTAAGTAGCATTATAATAGAAAATCCCATTTGCTGTAAAGCTTCCAGTGCTAATTACTGGGACATCGAAATCCCCTAAATGCCATAAAAAACACTGTTATTATGATTCATTTCAAGAGACATGATATCCCTGATGGCGCAGTAGTTAAAATGCAGTATTGCAGGCAAATTCTGCTCACTGCCAGGAGTTTGATCCTGACCAGCACAAGGTTGATTCAGCCTTCCAACCTTCTGAGGTTGGTAAAATGAGGACCCAGATTGTTGGGGACAATAGGCTGGCTCTGTAAACTGCTTAGAGAATGTTGAAAAGCACTATGAAGCAGTATATAAATCTAAATGCTAGGTGCTATTGCTATGTTCAGAAAGAATTGACAATCTGTGTGTTTTATATCCAATGACCTGGAAGGAAAATGTGTGTTCACAAAGACGTCTGTATTCCCAAACTGATGAATAGGCTTCCTTCTGACTCTCCTTTTGGACATCTTCCTTTCCCCTAATGGCACTGCCTCCCCCTGCCCAGACCAGGCCTTAAAACCTTGGAGTTCCTTGCATCTTCTCCTTTTCATAGCTAATGTTCCCAGGGTCAGAGGGTCACCGGAAATCAATGAAATGGTTGCAGGAATGGTTTTCTGTTGTTTTTAACCTCAATTGCCAACAGTATATTAATTTTGAATTTCTGTTATTGGTTTTAACTGCCCAGGGTCCCTTTGTTGAGGTGGGCAGCCCTCTAAATTGAATAAAACAAATAAATCATGGGTTGTAAGCCTCTTGGCAAGGCAGAATAAAAATAAATAGTAAGAAAAAGAAATTGGAAGTGAGCAATAACATTTGCTATAGTTCGCCATATATTTCTACCCTTGCAAACCACTCATCTTTCCACCGTGTCCATACACTGATTAATACATTGTTTTTTGTTCAGTTTTAAACCTCCCCTTCATTCATCTTTCACAGATGCCTCTTGTGATAGATTCTTGATCATTCTGCTGTGAGAACAAACCACCCCAGGCTTCTTCTTTCATCCTGCATTACAAAAGCAGGCAGCCTTTTGGTGGCCAAAGGCCACTATAAACATTTCAACAACAGGTCAAAGTGGAAGTGGGTAGGGCAGTGCTACAATTACTCACAATAATTGTGGATAATTATTGTGGACAACGTTATGGATGTAGATAAAGCCAGGATTTTCCAATGTTTTTTGAACTGTCTACCTGAAAAGGATGGAAACTGTCATGCTGATTTGCAGGGGTAATGGTTAGAAAGAGCTCTGAGGGCTGCAGAAAAGGGAGTTACAGATTAAGCACAGCCTCAGGTAACTTAAAATCAGAACAAATAGAAAGTACAAATCTGCTTGTGCTTCTTATTTTATCAAGTTGTCTCAATATGAATAGTACACCCTGGAATGAACATCCTCTCAGGGCGAACTATGAAAGACATGATGAGGCTACTGTTGAATGTATATTTGCCCTTGCTTCCTCTTTACGAGCATACGACCTCATCGTTAATATCATTCTGCTGCATTCTGCATTTGCCAGTGATATGAGTTGTGGGCAGATATAACCACAGTGCAATAACATCAGATCTCCCACTGAATTGTAGCACACATTACAGGGAAGAAAAGACAGGGAGACATGGTAAACTAAGAAGAACGTTTTTCATTTAATTCTTGCACCAGCCTTAGAGATAGATCACTGTAGAATGGTTTGAGTAAACACAGTGGATGGAGCCAAGGAAAAGAAGAGGCGGGGGGAATGAACAAAATCTGCATGAAGTCCAATCTCACAGAGCTTATGATGGAGGATGCAGTTTTGTAATGGTGTTTTATTCCTTTAATGTTTTAATTGTTTGCCAACTCCTCCTGGGAAATCTTTGTCCCAGTTTCTCCAAGTCTTCCTAATTATATTCAGTTCTGTCTATTTCATGGTTAAAGGAGCAAAGAGAGAACCGCAGAGAGCAGTGGCTAATGACAGAGAAGAAGACATAATGTTTTTACTGAAAACATAAATTACAGTGATCACCCAAAAATATCCTAAGTATTAAAAAATATTCAAAGAAGCAGGAACTTGAGACACTTTAAAAGATAATTTAGCAGATTGCAGGCCAGAGTACTTCTGTCTTTCTTTGTCTATAATACATTATTTATTAACATATGACTAAAAATAATTGAATAGAAACTATTTTTATTATTCCATAGAAAGGAGCAATAGAATTGTACAAAGACTCAACTCAGAGGTGCTGATTTGATCAAATTTCCAAATTGAATTGACTTTCTAAATTGTAGCTTCACACTGAAATAATTTGAATGGATGAATCCAATAAGTATTTCTGACATTTGCAAGAAGGTAACAGTTCTTCCTTCTGTATATGAACAGGAGGCCAGTACAAAAACTCTTAACATTTTCTCACCTTTTCCCACTTAGGAAGATGCTTACAGCTTATAGCATCTTCCTAGCATCCTAGCATCATTTAGCCATTGTTCCAGATGTAGAAGTCTGGCTCTTACTGTTGTAATTCTGGCATACCGATGGCTGGGGGATTCTAAAAGATGCTATTAATAGCTAGTGAGGAAATATTTGAGTTTAGCAGTTAGTCTAGCCAACTCACCAGGTCACCCCAAAACCCTAGTGATCACAGAGTGTAAAAGTGTCAGAACAAATCAATGGTGATTCTTCAGTAATGCCATGCCCGATGTTTTAGAAAAGTCTGTGGAAACTTGAGAGATTTAAAATTTATTAAAATTAGAGAGTTTTAGCTCATTTTTTCTGTTGATGCTTTGATGGACAGCATTAGAAGCTGCTATGCTATTGCAGAGTTTTCTTCATCCTTGCTATTTCTGGAGATACAAGGGGGATTTTTCAAAAAGGTATTGTGGTAAAAGCCTGGAAGACACCTGGTAGAAATTCTGGCAGAGTTCATGTCTTCTATTTTAACATAGTTTTGTTTATCAATCAATCTAATTGAAGATGCTGCACATGTTTTGATACTTACAATCAAATCTTACTACTGAATCTTTTTCTCACTGGATTGAAAACAAATACTTTTGCCTCTGAATTTCAAATCTCTCAATCTGAATCAGTTCAGGACTGATCTGCACAGGCTTCAGAAACAACAAATGCTTTCTGTCTTATCAGGAGTGGGAAGTCCCAGTTGTGCCAATATAGTGAGCCCATTGCAAAGAGACCTCCACTTCCACACTGGCAATATGGAAGCATTACCTGGTGCACAGGGAGCCAGCCAATCAGCTCTCTAACAAGGTGACAAATGGACCTCAGGCCTGAAGGCTTTACTCAAGTCTATTCCAAATTCATTTGAAAGAGACAACAGGAAGGGCCATTATGGTTGAGCACAAGCTTCCACCATTTATTCCTATCTATCAGGCATCTCTACTTTAATCACTTATTGGTGTCTGAGGCTTTGGGCTCAGATAATAACATATGACCCATCACAGGAGCCATTTAAAGATCTAAGGGACAACCTAGTTTGAGGTATCATAGGCTGTCCTGTTCTTCTTTGGCATAATTGGGTCATGTCAAAAAAGGGCACAGACCCAGCCTTCACTGAAGTTTTCGAAACAGAATTCCTGAGAAGACAATAAAAGGCAGCTAGAACGCTGGTTCTGCACAAAACTGGGATTCAGATGCTGCATGAAACTTCATGTAATGCTGTAAGCAAATGCGTTTTGGCTAATATTTGGTCATTATCTGAAATGTGTTCCCAAGTATCCTTTACATATAATTTTGTTGGGTTTTTTTTTTAATGAGAAAACTCCAAAGGTTTCTTTTGATGTAAAATCAAAGGAAAGATTTGAATAGCGTTCCCTTGACTACTAAAATGGAGCTTCTTTCTTAAAGAAAAAGATTTGAACTCTCAATGTGATAAATAATTATTAGGTACAATTGGACAAATTAGCTTTAATGAGGCAAACTCTATGTAATTCCACCATGAGTGTTCTAAGAGACAATAGGTTTCGGAGGTTAAGTTCCACCCTTATTGAAAACAATAATTTCAAGGCCTTTTTCACAGGTCCCAACATGACATATTGGCTGGGTTCACACATCATACTAAAGCAGAGTTTTCAACCATTTTTTATGAGCATACTGTTGTTGCATAGTTCAGCACATAATGTTGAGCCATAAACCATGGTTTATATATCACAGTAGCTAAGCTCATATACTTCATTAAGCTAGAATTGCATATTTTGAGGTCCAATCTCCAAGAGCTTTGGATGCAGCCCTAGAGGCCTCTGAAAGTTGTTAATCATTCTAATTTGTAATGTAATGCTAGTGATTGTGGGAAATATTTTTACATTCATGAGCATAATTTTTCAGATCTTATTTATTCCTTTTTAATATATCACTCAAACATGGCCTCGTCTCAGAAAAAAAACTGCTACCCCTGCCTTAGGAGAAAACAAACCCAAAGTAGTTTAACATGATGTGGTAGTCCAGCCTGAAAGAATGTAATTGGCTCTCTGGATTAACTATGATATTGCTGGGTTCATGGTCCTAATTCTTATAGTTGTAAGGGCTGCTTCTCATGATCGTGTGTAAATAAAGCTTGCCTAAAACTCTATTTTATAGGATAAGGAGCACTTTTTTAATGGCAACCTTTTAATTTACCTTATTAAATGGTAATTTAAACAGAGACATGTTCTGTTCCCAATGTTGGAGAAGGGAGAAGGAAAATATAATAGATCCAAATTATTTTATATGTTATTGGTTCACAAATACATGAAAAGGAAGTCACTCTTTGCATGTTAGTCAGAAGATACTATACCAATATTAAAATGGCTGCTGTTCCTGGATGCAGAAATGTGACATATGAATTAGGGAGATATTGAAATGGAAAACTATTAGAAATGAGAAATATAATGTGAAGAACTGGTCCCCAGAATTTTTTAAATAGCAATAGCACTTAGACTTATATACCGCTTCACAGTGCATTACAGCCTCTCAAAGTGGTTTACAGAGTCAACATATTGCTCCCAACAATCTAGCTCCTCATAAAACATATAAGGAACAGTTGCTGGAATTGGGAATGTCTAGTTTAATGAAGAGAAGGACGAGGGGGGACATGATAGCTGTGTTCCAATATCTCAGGGGCTGCCACAAAGAAGAGGGAGTCAAGCTATTTTCCAAAGCGCTTGAAGGCAGGACAAAAAGCAACGGGTGGAAACTAACCAAAGAGAGAAGCAACCTAGAACTAAGGAGAAACTTCCTGACAGTTAGAACAATTAACCAGTGGAACAACCTGCCTCCAGAAGTGGTGAATGCTCTAACACTGGAAGTTTTTAAGAAGCCATTTGTCCAAAATGGTATAGGGTTTTCTGCCTGAGCACGGGGTTGGACTAGATGACCTCCAAGGTCCCTTCCAACTTTATCATCATCATCATCATCATTAATATTATTATGGACCATCGCACAGTCAGCCAGATGTTCAGACTGGATTTGACATTTTGTCTACCTATCGAGTCCTTACCCAGAACCTGGGATAGGCAGATGTGAATGTTTGATGGTATTACAGATATCGTCGCAGGATGGAAGCAGTTCCTAATAAGGCCGCCTTTTGCAATTGACTAATAGCGAATTTGTCAATGCCAATGGTGTTCAAGTGGTGCTCCAGTTGTTTTGGGATTGCACCCAAGGAGCCTATGACTATTGGTACTACCCTTGCTTGCTTTTGCCACAGTCTTTCTATTTCTATTTGTAGGTCTTTGTATTTTGTTATCTTCTCCAGTTCTTTCTCTTCTATTCTGCTGTCTCCAGGCACTGCCACGTCCACTATCCAGACTTTTTTGTCTTTCTTATCGACAATTGTTAAGTCTGGAGTGTTGTGTTGCAGGTGCTTGTCTGTTTGAATTCTGAAGTCCCAGAGCAGTTTAATTTTATCATTTTCTATGACTTTCTCTATTTTATGATCCCACCAGTTTTTGCTTACAGGCAAATGATATTTTTTGCAGATCTTCCAATGCACCATTGTTGCTACTTTGTCATGCCGCTGCTTGTAATCAGTCTGTGCAATCTTCTTGCAACAGCTTACCAAGTGGTCCACTGTTTCTTCAGCTTCTTTGCATAGGCGGCACTTACTGTCTGTTGCTGTCTTCTCAATTTTGACTTTGTATGCATTTGTCCTTAAGGCTTGGTCTTGTGCAGCCAGAATTAGTCCCTCGGTCTCTTTCTTCAATTTTCCTGCTCTTAGCCATTGCCAGGTTTTATTATTATCTGCTTTCCCAGCTATTTTTTTCATGTATTGGCCATGTAGTGCTTTGTCTTCCCATGCCTCTATTCTGTTCTTCATTTGGTCTTTCTTGTAGGCCAGTTTGGTCTCTCCAGTAGTTAGTAAGCCTTCCTGATATACTAATTTCAGTGCATCTTCATCATTGTTCTTCAGATATTCTTCCAAAGCCATTTTTTCTTCTTCAACCATCTGATGTACTTGTAGCATTCCACGCCCACCTATTTGCCTTGGTAGATAAAGTCTATCAATGTCACTGCGTGGATGAAGGGCATGATTCATTGTCATTATTTTTCTGGTCTGCCTATCCATTGCTTTTAGTTCTGCTTGAGTCCAGTCCACTATTCCAGCTGTGTACCTAATGACTGGGATTGCCCAGGTGTTGATTGCCTTTATGGTATTTCCTCCATTGAGTTTGGATTTTAAGATCTTCTTCACTCTCTTGATGTATTATTATTATTATTATTATTATTATTATTATTATTATTATTATTATTATTATTATTATTATTATTTTACCAACCTTGGAAGGATGGAAGGCTGAGTCTACCTTGAGAAGGTGAGAATCGAACTGCTGGCAGTCAGCAGAATTAGCCTACAATTCTGCATTCTAACTATTGTGCCTCCATAATAAATGAACCTGCTGCAAGAGAAAAGTCTGGTTCATTGCCAGCCTAGTGAGTAAAGCAAAAATGGGCTTGGTTTGGTTATGCTCTTCTGTCAGGTTCAGCTAGAGTGGGCTGAACATTTGCAACTTTTCCTTTTAATGGCACTGGCTTTTCTACCAAATCCAATTCTTTAGATGCAGTTTACTTACAATTGTTCTCCAAGCCATCCCTGTGGAAATAACATTGCCCTTCCTCTGTGTAAACATTTGTATGTGGCATCTATGAGAGAACAATAGATAGCTGGTGGGATTGCACAGAAAAAGAAAGAGATGCATAGTCCTGTATGATCACATACTCTACCCATTTTGCACAGCTGGATGGCTTTGTACTATGATGGTTGCAGTATAAACTGTTTCTCTTTGTGACTCAATCATAAAGTTCTATGCCCCTTTTTTCAGAATTCAATTTATGTAATTAATTGTATTCTTCCTGACTGTTCCTATTTGTGATGGTAGGTTATAATATTTCCATTGGTCAAATGATTAGTATTCTTACTTCTTAAAACTTTAGGCTTTTTTGGTTTGCTATATACTAAAATCTTAGGAATTACCAATAAACATGATCATGGCATTGAAGCAGCATAGAGAATGGTATTATTGATAGTTTTTGCAGTCATTTAGTCAGCCTACCTATTTATAGTTGGTCTTTACATACAAATATCATATATCTCCCATACATTTTCTATTTTGTGTGTTTTTTTAGCTTAGTCTTTTCCTTCTTTTCCCTGATGTACATAGATTTATTTATTAAGTTTTGACATTTAGCAAATGACTTATATCAAGTTATCATTAATGCATAAATTAATTGGTATGCCATGTAAAATGCTGACTAAAATATATTTTTATAGATTCATTATAGATGGAAGGAAGGAATGAAATTAATATGGCTAACATTAAATTATGGAGTGTGGGTTTATTTTTTAGCATTTGCATTTTGCCATTATTAAGCAATTTTTCAGCTCTGGAACATGTCACTATGTACAGAAGAAGAAAAACATTGGCAATTTCAGTATTACCTATTTACTCTTTTAACAAATGTGAATTGTTCGCCCTACAATAATGAAAGTTTTAAAATAATCCATTCAGAATACATTTGTGTTTTTGCATCTGTTTTACATAAAATAGGATTCTCCACATTCTGATATTCTTTCAGAGCAAATGAAATCTTTCTGGGCTCCTTTTTATTTCACTTGACCTCCCAACATTATCAGTCATGAATGGCATTCTATCATTTTAATTTTTGTAAACTTTCTAGATTCACTGATGAGCTTATAAGCACATTGGTACATTTTGGTACCAATGCTCCTTTAGATTAGTCCCTTCATTGAACATTTTGATGAAACTGGGAAAAATTCCCCCAACAATTCTTCATCATGAATCCTGCCATTGGTTTGGTGTCTCTATTTCTGATAGCCTATAAATTATGCAACATAAGAAATTGATTCAATTCCTGTTGTTAGCTGCTAGATCTGCTTTCACAAAACACTGGAAAACTAAAATGCATTATTCAATGTCTCAATGATATTTAAAAGTGGGGGGACATTTCTCTGGTTGAAAAATTAACACAACAATAAAGAATTTTAAAAAATGCAGTGTGAATAAATTTATTCAAATATGGTCATCATGTATTGGTTATATTAACAGTGTTTTTTTCCTAATAGATTGTCTTTGGCTGCACAAATGCCATTCTTGAAATGAGTAATATGGAAATGGAAATGTTTATATTCATAGCCATAATTTTCTATGCACTAATACACGGGGTATGGAAAATAAATAAGATAAGCTTGAACTTTGAGTTCAGAAAGGCAAGTATGATTTAATAGGCATAAAGGAAATCTGGTAGGATGACTTCCATGATTGGAATATAGCAATAGGAAGGCCACAATCTCTTCAGAAGAAGGAAAAGCAATAGATAGGGAAGAAAAGTTGCACTGAATGGTGGACCCATGTGAACCTGTTTAAAAATTCAAGTGAATGAACTTGACAAAAGCACTTGGGTTACTATCACTGGAGGAATGAATAAAAGCCATACATTATTATTTCCTTAATTGGCCCTCTACTGAAAAGAAAACAGGAACAATAGGCTCTGAAAGAAAAATGTGCATCTTTCAAAGAGGATGAAGGCGTCATGCAGGGGACTTTAATTATCTCAGCGTCTTGTGGAAAATCGACCCTGCTAATTCAGAGAATTCCTTGTGTGCATTTCCTCCTTTAGGAGGAGAAGGAAAGCACAAGAGGATTGATTGAACATGATTTAATACAGCCAATAGGGAAGGAAGCAAGAAAATCAATGGAACATTGGACAAATGGATTGGCCAAATCTTGAAGAAGAATTATAAACTGTTAGCAGACAAAGAGTGGTGCAACATGGAACCAAGGGCTCTGGGCTTGCTTGCACTGGATGTTTTAGGTGAAGGACATATAACATTCTTGATCTTGCAGTCTATCAACTTGTGAGATTCCTTGGATCATTTTTCCAAAGCAAGGCTCAGCCCTAGTTAACATGACTTATACGTAATTCAGTGGTGATTGGTTGTAATATATTGCTGCATTTAAGATTGCGCTGGGAAATTATTAGTGTGCTCTTGTTATCATTGCACCCATTTAATTCTTTATTCTATAGAATCTTTTTTATATAGAGATTTTATTGATTTTCTTTTGCATACATATGTTAATTTTTCAATCAACGAGCTGTCTGGGGTTAGTTATGCTAATACATATTTGATTCCTAATCCTTCATTCTTTCCTCTAACCAACAATAAAATAAGTCCCAAGTTTGATAGTAATCTGTGTCTTCTTTATCTTTCAATCTCATAGTTAATCTGTCCATCTCTGAGCATTCCAATATTTTTCTGATTATTTCTTCCTCTGATGGCAATCCTTCATTCTTCCAATATTGCACAAAGATTATTCTCGCTGCTGTAGTGATGTGTAAAATCAAATATAAACTCTGCTTATTAATCTTTTCCGGCATTATACCTAGTAAAAAAATTCTACTCTATAGAATCTTGTTCATTTAGTACTATAGACAAAATAGGATCCCAGATACTTTACTCTTAAACCAAGTGATTGAACCCAGGTCTCTTTAAAATTTTGTACTAACATATTACCCATATCAGGATACTTAAGATTTTTGATGAATCCTATTAATAGCCAACTACAGTCTAAACCAGGGGTGTCAAATTGGCAGCCCACGGACCGGATGCGTCATGCACAGGCCACGCCCACCCCGGCTCTGCAAAGGCAAAAAACTTCATGATACATCACGATATGTCACGTGACACGATCAAGTTTGACACCCGTGATCTAAACAGATGTATTGAAAGTATTCTGCAGTGACCAAATAGAATATGAATATACACAGCAGGATCATGTGCTATGCAGCATTCCAGGCACCTCCATGTTTGCATATCTGCATAGAATCATTTGATTGCTCCTTGTAATGCCAAATGGTGATATAGCTTGCTTTCTTTCTTTCTTTCTTTCTTTCTTTCTTTCTTTCTTTCTTTCTTTCTTTCTTTCTTTCCTTCCTTCCTTCCTTCCTTCCTTCCTTCCTTCCTTCCTTCCTTCCTTTCTTTCTTTCTTTCTTTCTTTCTTTCTTTCTTTCTTTCTTTCTTTCTTTCTTCCCAATTCATTCTCAGTGACTCGGGACTGCTTATATTAAGCTCTCCATTGAATTGGTCTTCTTTGCCTTTAGAGAAGAAGGGTATAGACTAAGATGCAGCACAATCTCATCAGATGACTACCTGTTTTTAAATAAAGAACTTGTAATCAGCTTCAAGAGCCCTGGAAGATCCACCTATAGGCTTTGGAGAAAGGGGTGGGGGGGTTAAGGCTTATGGCAGCTCTGTTTTGGGTGGTTAATGTTTTAATAATGATAATTATAAATATTATGAATAATAATTAAATTAGCGAGACAGTGGACAATATAAGTAAACCTCTAAGAATGGGGGGGGGTTGAAATCACCTATAGCTGAGGGTTTTGTAGCATGTTTCATTTATAGAAACTTCTAATTTTCTTGCATTTGAAATTTCCCAAAGAACCTAAGATAATCCATAATTAAAGTTCTCCTTTTAAAAAATGAATCTCTTGTGCAATGGCTATAGGACTCAGCTCAATTTTAAAAAGTAAATACTATACTTTGAATAATTTTCATATTCTAGACAGGGATTGCAGAATGAGATTCAAGCTACTGTTCAAATAGTATCTTGGAACAAGAATTTCTGGCGCAGTTTTGCAACTAAGTCAGCAGACAAAGTTTCATCTTTCTTTTTTTAAAAAAAAAAAACAGCATGTACCTAAGAGTGGATGAACTTTTAAAACATTTAGTTATAACCCATCCTGTCCATCTTTTTTGTTTCTCTTTAGTCTGAAAATTAATCAGGAATATTAATTATTAGGGAGGTACAAAAATTCATCTCAAACCAGACCTCTGTTTCTAAGGGTATGTTGGCTTAGCAAGGAAGCTGAGAGTGACCTTGTTACTATTCTCATGCAGACTGAAAACACTGTCTCTGAGTCACCCCTATTACCTCAATAGGATATAAGCCAGTGATGGCAAACCTTTTAGAGACTGAGTGCCCAAACTGCAACCCAAAACCCACTTATGCATCGTCGGGTGTCGGGTGAGTGTGGCCCATTGGGTGGGTGTGGCCCATTGGCTGGGTGTGGCTGCGGTGGTAACAGCAGACTGGGTGGGACTAAAAAGTTCAATCAGTCAATTCCAACTTTGCAAGATTTTTTTTTTCCTGCGAGAAGTTGAAATTGACTGATTAATTGAACCATTTTTTTTTTTTTGTACATGGCAGCGGAGGCCTAAAGCGAAAAGGTTTTATAAAACCCAGCTGAAGGCCTAGGACTGGGGCGATGGCGCATGTGCCCACAGAGAGGCTCTGAGTGCTGCCTCTGGCACCCGTGCCATAGGTTCGGCCCCACTGCTCTAGCAGCTGCTTGACTTATATTTATATGGGCCGCCACTAGGCGGCGGCCAATCAGTTTAAAGTACTCGTTCCCACCTAAAACACTAGGCTTAAAGTTATACAGACAAACAGTCTAAGACAGTGATGGTGAACTTTTAGAGACCGAGTGCCCAAACTGCAACCCAAATCCCACTTATTTATCACAAAGTACCAGGGCTGCATCAGCATTGTGGTGCCCTCAGGTGGGACGGGGGGCATGGGCCACTGGGTGGGCATGGGTGCAGTGGTCATGACAGACTGGGTGAGTGTGGCCAGGGCCAGTCCCTCACCATCTCCAAGGCATTCCTGGGGCCAATGCCGCTTGCTAGCTCACTTCCTGCCCTGTCGCTTCCAAATGCCACGTGCTCGCAATTCTGGTGAACTCTGCTGGGGCAATGGTGCGAATGCCCACAGAGAGGGTTCTGAGTGCTGCCTATGGCACCCATACCATTGGTATAAGCTAATGCCCTCTTCAAGGAAAAAACCAAGAATTAAACATAAGATCTTACAAGACATATGGGAAAGAGGAGGACTTAAGGCGCCTAATATGAAATTATACTATGATGCAGTGGTTTTAACACTGGTTAGTGATTGGCTTAATTTAACAAATAAAAGTATACTTCACCTTGAGGGATGGGATTTATTATATGGGTGGCATGCATACTTAATTTATAACAGAAAAGTTGACCAGGCTTTTAAATCTCATATTTTAAGAAGTGCTTTATTATAGTGCTTTAACCTATAATAATATTGAAGTATTATTATAGGTTAAATTATAAAAAACCAATCTGGGGGATGCCTGGACATGTGATAGAGGGGGTATCTATGGGTGTGAATTGGATAGGATTTCTTATAAGGAATTACTTAGATTGGTAGGGAATGATTGGCAATTAAAACCGTTAGTTGAGTTAAAGCAAGAAAATATTGTACAGTCTTGGTTTCAGTATAATCAGTTGTTGGTTAGGTGGAAGTTAGATCAAAAGGTTGGTATTACCTTAATGGATAAGAATTTGGTAAAACAGATTAAAGATCAAAATCGAGCACATATAAAGAGAATTTATAATGCTTTAATAGAATTGGATTCGGAAATGGATTTAGTTAAAGATTGTATGGTAAAATGGGCCCAAAATATTCAAGAACCGATTCCATTGGATATATGGGAGGTAATTTGGGTTAGAAATGTAAAATTTACCCAGGCCCAAAATTTAAGAGAAATTTTTTACAAAATGTTTTATAGATGGCATTTGGATCCTAAAAAGTTGTCTTGTATGTATTCCAATTTACAGCCCAAATGTTGGAGATGTGGTAGCTTGGATGCTACTTATTTTCATATTTGGTGGACTTGTAGAAATATAAAAGCTTTTTGGATTAAGATTTGGTGGAACATTCAAAAGATTTTTAGGAGAAAGATAAAGTTTACCCCACAATTATTTTTATTGGGAGTTATTGTAGATTGTGATGCTAGATAAATTAATTTGATGTTGAACTTGATAACAGCTGCAAGGTTATTGATAGGGCAATATTGGAAGAAGGATTACTTGCCTACTATAGAAGAATGGACGCTTAAAGTGTCAAATTTAGCAGAAATGGCGAAAATTTCTGCTTACTTGAAGGATCATTCACAAGAAAGATACATTTCGGTCTGGAGAAGATGGATAGATTATATTCAGAATAAATATGGGACTAAAAAGTTCCATTTAGTTTATGAGTAAATTTTAGAGTATTATTATTATTAATAGTTTATTATAGTTGAATTTTTATTAGTTTTATTATTATTTTTAGTATTAGTATTGTTTAACAATTTGGATATTGTATTGTTTAATAATATTGACTTGTTTATATTATTATGTTTATTTTTAATTTGTTTATACTTATGTTAAAGGGGAGTTAAAGCTCATTATGGACTTGGTTATTTATACAGTTGGTTAATGTTAGAGTTTGATTATTATATTTGTAACCCTGTACTCAGCTCTGGGAAGTGGGGGAGGGAGGGGGATTAGGGTGGGTGGGTTTTGGGGTGTATACTGTAATTTTTATAAAACTTTTCAATAAAAAAAAGCTAATGCCCTCTTGATTTTTGCTATTCTCTCCAACAAGAATGAAATTGCTTGTATATGTCCTCTTTTGGCAGAGGAAGCCTGTTAAATATCAAACAAATAACAATGCAGGACAGCCGTGCCAGATACCCCCCCCCTTGTTTTAATTTAGATATTTTTAGATTTTTCTGCCCAAGAACTTCATTTGAGAAAAAATAACTTTATTTACAATAGCCATATAAACATCTTGCAGTCATTTGCTTGCATTTCCTAGTAAAAAACTCCTTCTCCAGCCAATTCCTGTGTCCGTTCCTTCTACACTCTCTTGTATCACATCTGGTTTCAACACCAGTTTTTCATAGTTTCTGATTAGGGTCACATTCTACAATATTTTCCTTCCTTTGACTAGTAAACTATATGTAATACGGTGAACATGAAAATGGTTAATGTCTGTACTCAGAATTGATGAATACACAGTCAATCCAAACCGCACCCTGGCAATTATCCTGCTCCAAGACACAGATGCTATTTCTCCATACAAGATCTACTATGAATGATGTATAGATTGCTTTTCTGGTAGAAGTCACAGGTTCATGCTTGAACATGAAAAAAACAAATCTGACGATAATTAGTACTGTCATTCTTTGGTGGGGCTAACTCTGTCTCAAAGTTTTGGTCAGAGCAAGTTTAACCCTCTTGAATTTGTTTCTCGAAGTTCCTATGAACTCTGGAATTAGCTCCAAATGTTTTTATTTCACCTCTCTGTTAGTCTTGACAATATAGGTTTGAAAAATGTTTTAAATACATGCTGCTGTTATATCTAATGGGCTGATTTCTTTGAAATCGGACCTTGGATTTACAGTTATCAAACCATATTAGTTGTACTGGATTATACTTAATGGCAAGAATAGGAGTTGCTCTATAATTTAATGAAGTTAAGAACTGAGCTTTCTCAGGTAGAGGTAAGAGCTCCCCTGGATCCCCATAATTTCAGGGATCGGAGGGTAGAGCTCCCTCGGAGCCTGAGCTAACTCCACACTCCAGGACGTCTTTGTCCCGAAGTTCTGGGATGAAGCAAGGCGGCTGCTCCCACATCTGCTTTTTTTGGAGGCTTGTGAGTATTCAAATGCAGACAGAGCAGACCAGGAGAAAGTGGATTTAAGATTGATTGTGACTTTAACTCCTGCAAGCATTTTCTCCCCCCTTTGCGGATGATTGTATAAAAATAATTATGAATTACTATGGGCAAAAGTGCAAAAGGATTTAAATGACTGGAAAAAACTGCAATTGTCACTGTTGGGGAGAATTTCAGCTGTAAAAATGAATGTTCTACCAAAGTTTCTTTTCTTGTTTCAGATGATACCTATTTTAAAAAAAGATGTAAATTTGGAGGAATGGCAGAAGGGTATCAATAAATTCATTTGGGCTGGGAAAAAACCAAGGGTTAAGTTTAAGATTTTGCAAGATGCCCGAGAAAGAGGAGGACTTAAAGCATCTAACTTGAAATTATATTATGATGCAGCCGCCTTAACTTGGATAAGTGATTGGCTTAATTTAACAAATAAGGATATTCTTGTTCTTGAAGGGTGGGATTTAATGTATGGTTGGCATGCATATTTAATTTTTAATAAGAAAGTGGACCGGGCTTTCAAATCACATATTTTGAGGAGTGCCTTACTTCGAGTTTGGAAAAAGTATTATTATAGGTTAAACTATAAAATACCTATCTGGGGGATTCCTAGACATGCAATTGAGGGGATTTCTAAGGAGATGAATTTTGATAAAATTTCGTATAAAGAATTATTAACTTGGTCAGGTTCGGATTGGCATTTAAAATCTCTAGATGTATTAAGGCAAGAAAATATTCTACAGTCATGGTTTCAATATTTACAAATAGTGGACAGGTGGACTGTAGATAAAAAAGAAGGAATAACACTAGAAGATGGAAATCTGGTTATTCAGATTAAAGATCAGAGTCAGGCCCATATAAAAAGAATTTACAATGCTTTAATAGAATTAGACTCTGAAACAGAATTGGTTAAAGACTGTATGATTAAATGGGCTCAGAATATCCAGGATCCGATCCCATTGGACTTATGGGAGACAATTTGGATTAGAAATGTTAGATTTACACAAGCTCAAAATTTGAGGGAAAATTTTGATAAAATGTTTTACAGATGGCATTTAGATCCTAAAAAATTATTTTGTATGTATCCAAGTTTACAACCCAAATGTTGGAGATGTGGTAATATGGATGCGACATATTTTCATGTTTGGTGGAATTGTAAAAAGGTAAAGGCTTTTTGGATTATGATTTGGTGGAACATTCAAAAGATTTTTAAAAGGAAAATAAAGTTCACCCCTCAGTTATTCTTATTGGGTATCTTTGTGGATTTAAATGACAAAGAAACTACTTTAATGTTGAATTTATTAACTGAAGCAAGGTTATTAGTAGGCTTGTATTGGAAGAAGGACTCGTTGCCTACTTTAGAAGAATGGATATTTAAAGTTTCTAACTTTGCAGAAATGGCAAAAATTTCTGCTTATTTGAAGGATCATACACAAGAAAGATATATTATTGTATGGAGAAGATGGATAGATTATATTCAGAAAAAATATGGGACTATAAAGTTTCATTTATTTTATGAGTAAATCTTATAGTAACTGTTGTAGAGATTTGTTTATATGACTTAATTTAAGGGGAGTTAAAGGTTAAGTATGATGTTTTTTTCTCTCTTTTTTTTCTTTTTTCTTTTTTTCTTTTTTCTTTATTATTGTTAACTTTCTTAATAATAACCCTGTACTCTGCTCTGGGAAGCGAGGGGGGGAGGGTTGAGGGTGGGTGGGTGGGTGGGTAATGATAATATAGTCATGGTAAACGCTTGGGCATTTCCCCTATGCTGCATTCATGTGTGTGAGAGGGATGAGAGGGGAGGAAGGAGTAGGGAGGAAGTAGGATGGTTAGAGGAGAAGGGGAGGGGAAGAGAGTAGGAGGGGAGGAGAGAAAAAGGAGGGAAGTGGGGAAGGATTAGAGAGGGTGGACGCAGCCTGGGGGGAATGGGCAGGCGGTACCAATGGTTAGGAATTTAATTGTATTTTGTATGAATAAATGGAAAATAAAAACTTTTTAATAATAAAAAAAAAGAACTGAGCTTTCTGTTCTGAAAATCATATTAGCATTTGAACTACTATTTCTGCTTCCTCTTTAGTTTCTGGGTGGCAGGGGCTGGTTGCCACATATGCAAAATTATACTTCTTTGCCAACAGTGAAAACTCTTGCCCCGTAAAATATGGGATATTATCTGTTCTAAGTGCCTTGGGACATTGCTGTCTAGCCATGTATTTTTTAAAAGCATTTAACAACTATAGATTTTGTAAGAGTGACCATTTTTGCAATCTTTGGATACTGGAAAAATAGATTACTATAATGACTTTCAAGTTCACCAATGTCACCAAGATCTGTCTGACATTGGTGCAACCATCAGTGGTTATTGTGGCCACAGAATAGACAGTCTTCCATGTTTTCTGCATTTAATATATCTAAGTGGCTTTTGTCAAGTTATTACAATACTTTTTGTCATATCTCTTCTGGAATCACAATTCTGTAACCATAGAGAATTAGTTGCTATGATACTGTTCATATTCTTTTTCGGCAGTTTTTTTTTAATGGGATAGGCATGCTGCATCCAAGTGATGGCAAACCATTTTGTGCAATCTAGTTTTAAGTCAGAGGCAATAATATGGCATATTTGCTGAAGAAACATTTCATAATTTATAAGAATAAATTAATTTTTGCAGTTTCTTGCTTTTTAAAGTCTAAGTCAGCCAAAGTAGTGATTGTGGTGAGCAGTCCATAAATAAAATAAATTAAAATAAAATGGTCTTGAGGCATGAAATATCGCTTTGTTACTTTCCCACTTCTTTTAAATGTTGAATTGAATCTTGATCAGATACATACATACTCAACTTACAACAGTTCATTTAGCGACCGTTTGAAGTTACACAGCACTGAAAAAAGTGACTTATGACTGTTTTTCACACTTATGATTGTTGCAGCATACCCAGGGTCATGTGATCGTAATTCAAATGCTTGGCAACTGACTCATATTTAAGATGGTTGCAGTGTCCCAGAGTTAATAACAACTACAGTGATTCACTTAACAACTGTAGCAAGAAAGGTCATAAAATTGAGCAAAATTTATTTAACAACTGTCTCACTTAACAACAGAAATTTTGGACTGAATTGTGATTGTAAGTCAGTGACTACCTGTAATTTTAGTTAGCTACTTAATAAGTATTTGCTACTATAAATATTTTTTCAGGATAGTATTTAATATGAAGGTTATACTTCCTAGTATGGAGAAGTCTCTGGTATCTCACTAGTAGCAAGTCCAAACCTTTGTGCTTTCTGAGACGTGATCTATACTTAGAAGAACCCTGTTGATAAAGATAGTAATTGTTCACATGCCTACTTTACTGTAAGGTACTGTTTTCTATTTGGACATGCCAGATTTCTGGAACAATAGACCGTTTCTACTGCCCTTCATGATTTGGAAGTGACAATTTCCTGTTCCATAGCTGCCTGTGGCAGTGCACACAGCATACTCTAGTTAACATTTTGCAATGCCAGTACAGAATCTTCAATTAAAACTATTTTGTCAGATCTGAAAATTTCATCTTGAGTGCAACCCAATGACCAAATGGTATGTACTTTAAGCAGTTAACATAAAGTCTATAGAACTTTGCCAACTGTGGGAAAAGATCTTCCAGGGTACTCTACCTTCTCCCTCAAAAATCTCTTAAGATCAGTTACATATTAATTAATTTCTAGAAAATTTTAATTCTTTCCTCCTACCTTGGATTTGAGCTCATTCCGTGTTCATTATGAAATGTCCATAATATCTGAGGTTTTTTTCTAAGTATTTCCTTTTGTCCTGTTGTAAATCTGGACACTCTCTGACCATTCTCTGTATTCAAGATGTCATCCTTGAATATCAAAATACCTTCCAGGTTTTGGAGAAGCACAAACTTTCCCTTTGAAAATGGTCAAAACTATGATAAGTCTCCAAAGTTAATATTTTACGAGCATCCTACTGAATAATGTAATAAACATAGTAAATTTAATTTAGTACAACCTGAGTCAAACTGGATCAACCAAACACACTAGTTGAATCAATTAGTACTAAAAGTTCTCTAGTACATGCAACTCATGGAAGAAGGTCATCCATAGTTGACAGGATATAAACATTACCATCATTCCAACTTGGATAATCTTTTCTGTTGCTGGAGTAGTATTTCTGATATGGCCTGTATAAAGAATTATTCAGGCCATATCAGAAATATAGAGAGAGAACAACAGAAATATAAAGAGAGAGAAAATGAAAAACGGCGCTTTCACAGTTCTTACATCTGTGTTAGGTTCTGTGAAGAATTATTTTACCCAGCATAAAAACTCACTGCAACAGATGTTTCTTGCCAGCATACTTTAGTACATCAATGTCAGGGACCTGTTATCTAAGGTTGTACTAATACAGGATAAAAAGTTTTCCAAACAGGCCCAGAGTTTTGAGGTTCTGCATGGTATCTTAGCTATACTGCACTCTTTTGGACAGAGCTCTGATGTTGTCCCTGGGATCTAGTGGAACCACTCACCCAGCTTAGGAATCACAGCCCCAGGTGCTCCTACCACCACTGGGAACTCTTTGCTTTTATTTTCCACATCCTAATTCCTCCTTCAGGTGGTAATTCTCCAGCTTCTCATGCTCTTTCTTCCTCATGTTGCTGTCACTTGGGTCCACTACATCTATCATCACTCCTGTCTTCTGGTCTTTGTCTACTATCTTGATGTCCAGTTGATTGTCCTGTACCTGCCTGCTCATCTGGATCCAGAAATCCCACAGGATCTTATCCTCTTTATTTTCCACAACCTTATGGGATCTCCCCTGTCGACTTAGAGGGATCTCGTCCATATTCTGTACACACATTCCTGTACATCATGCCAGCTATTTACTTGTGCTGTTCAATGTATGCCATTCCTGACTGCATCTTACAATCTGCCACTATGTGTTGGATTATGTCTGAGGCCTCTCTGTATAGTCTGCACCTTAGATTCTGCCTAATGTGGTAGACCCCTTTTTTATGGATCTGGTGCTTAGTGTCTGTTCTTGTGCTGCTATGATTAGTGCCTCAGCACTGTCTTTAGTCCAGCCCTTCTAGCCATTGGTAGCATTTCCCAACGTTTGCCACCACAGCTATCTGCTGATGGTACATCCCATACAGGGACTTGTCTTCCCATGGCACTTCCTTTGGCTGAGTTTCTTTCCATCTGTTGCCACCTCAGGCATTTTCTTAGCTACTCGCCTTGCTGATGTACTTGTGGATACTCTGGATTTTGTTAAAGATAGTAGATTTGAAACCCACCACTCCCCACTATATTCTTTGTAGCTGGTGTACAGTCTCTGGATGTTGGACTTGGGGTGGAAACCTCCATACATTGTGAGAAACTTCTGGGCCTTCACATCTTTACTGTGCCGGGCTTCCATGTCCTCCTTGGCCCAGCTCACTATGTTGGCAGGGTATCTGATGAATGAGAGGGCATATTAGTTCATGGCATGAATCTTGTGCTTCCCAATCCTCAGAACAGCATAAAGTATAGCTTATGTTCAGATTCCTTACAATCAAAGAAATAAATATATAATCAAAGGTGTTCTCAATATTATGGTGTAAGTTTTTCTTCTTCAGGGACAATGCACTGTCTAGCAATTCTTTTGATTGTAAAAAAAAAAAAACCCTTTGATGACCATAATTTGTTGTTTGTTGTATTTCTACTCTGTCCTCAAAATTTTCTTAGCGGGAATACCATTAGAAATGGGGTGGAACATTAGCTTTCTAGATGGATGCTGTCCTTGCTGGCATTGACTCCTTGCCACATTTTGTAAGCCTTGTCCTACAATCTGCCTAAGGGGATTAGAATCTTTGGTAGAAATGGATTGGAGTGGGTTGTACAAAAGCATATGCATGCTTAATTTTTATTGTTAGGACAATATTTATAAGCTCTCCATGGCTTTAGTTAAATATGCTCCCTGTGCTGCTGCTTGTGAATTTATTTATTTATTTGATTTATTAACTGGCCCAGTTTCCCACTGCCAAGAAAACTAGATCATTAGCTCCATGAAATCACCAGGAGTCAAGCTCAGCTTGAAAGTGACTTTATTTTTAATATTCTAAAACAAAGTAAAATCATTTTCATTCTCAAACAAGCTAAATGGTGCTTTGATGTGCAGCATTGCACTGTTTCTACTTCAGTTTTTCTTCTACAACATAAAAAATGGACTAAATGGAAACACTGAAAAAAAGATGTGATGTACAAGGAATTGATGAACAGAAGTGAGCAGAATGGAGAGATGAGATATAGATCAGAGAGTCGCACCTCTTTGGAAGATATCTCATTTGCCAATCCAGTCTAACAGCTTAACAATGTCTGGTTTCTATTTCTAACATCACCAAAAAATTCAAAACAGTTTAGGGTGAAAACACTTTGTATCCTGGTATTGCAAATATTCAACTAAATGAAAAAGCACAGAAATAATTGCAAACAGATTTCTGCTTGGATGTTTTTTGAACATTCGGGTAGGTAATGCTTATAAAGAGTTGTAGATCATGCTATGTAGTTATAAACATTTTAAGTTAGCTAAATGGAACAATCAGATGGTCTAAATGAAAGAACTATACAATTATTCAATCAGGAAGGAAATGATCCTGTTTATGTGATGCAGAGGATGATTAGATGTAATTTTACCTGGAGGCTTTAAAACAAAACAAAAAATGGCATTATATTTGTCAGTGGAAAGTGGAGTCCCATTTGAAATCTGCTAAACACCAATCTTCATAGCGTAATTTGTTAGGGCTATTAATGTGGGTGCGTCTATCAGTGGCTCCCTACATTAGTCTCAAATGTTGAAGAAAAATATGTAACACAGGTTAGGGGATCCCAAGTTTCTCATTTTCTGTTTTCTGCCTATAAAATGCCAAGAAAGCAGTCTTTTACATTCTAGTACCTTAGAGAAGGATGTAATAATCAGTGGGATGAGTAAGATCACAGGCAAAAAAGAATAAAGGAAATTGCATGTAACTTTCTTTGTCTATGTGAGCCTTACAGTCTAGACATGGATTCTAACTGGAGGGTGCATTCATCCACTATATCATACATCCATTCCATGAGTTTCTGTTTGACTGCTGTCCAGTACTACATTATATTTTGATATAGTTACATGATCATAAACATTCATTGCAAGAAAATTTAAATTGACCTTGATGTGTTTCTTTTGAAACAGTTCACGTTTTAAAAGAAAGGATGAACTCTACACTGGTCTCATTAATATTCACAATGATAAATAGAAGTAGACATCTTTCTCTCCATGAATGTGACCAAACGGGATGAATGTGATTACTGAACAATGCATTCTGTAGTTTATCCAAATAATGTTTTTGGGCCTAAAGCAAAATAAAAAACAAGTTACATAATATTTTTGGATATATATATATATATATATATATATATATATATATATATATATATATATATATATTCTGATATATAAAGTATCCCATTTCCTCTCTTCTTATAGAGCTAATCCCTGTAAGTAATTGAATTACTCTGAATCAAAATAAGAGAAAATAGAAACAAATATGTTTCTATCTAAACAACTAGATCTAAACAACTAAGATCTTGCTCTTTTCCACATAATTTCACATAAAACCACCCAAATTATTGGTTTCATTTTTATTCATGTTTGTCTGAAAATCTAAACCTCAGTAATATCACTTAAATATGATACCTAATAGGGAACTGGGCATTTGAGCAATATTGTATTAACTGTTCAAACCATCTCCATCTTCTACAGATCATACAAAGTTTCAACTTAGTAACAGTAAGAGGCAAGTTAGAAAACTCTAGCTGTTCATTAAGCAAATAAAAAACAAGTTACATAATATTTTTGGAGACATATAGCAGGATTTACTTAAATAAATGTTTAGGGTTTAAAATGAAATCAAAATTAGAACAGCAGCCAGCTTATCCTTCAAATTATATATTTTTAGCTTGGCATCTGGAAGAAAAGTATTTTGTTCTTAGGCTTTCTTTCCCTATGTGAGCCTTACAGTCTAGACACGGATTCTAACTGGAGGATGCATTCATCCACTATATCATACAGATTCATTCCTTGAGTTTCTGTTTGACTGCTCTCCTGTACTACATTATGTTTTGATATGTGACTTCGTACTGCCAGTCATCCAAAATGGATGATTAAAACACAGCTGCCATTTCAATTCCAAGCTTCCTAAAAAAAGAACTAAGAAAGAACTATGCTATGAATCATCTGTGTCCATCCTTCAAGCAAGACATTTACTGATTGGGAAGGATTCAAAGCACCAAAGAACTGCAAATAACAAGGAAATCAAAATAAGAAGTATTGCAGCAGATTAATGGTCAGAGGGTAAAGAAAGAACTAGCTTAAGATATGCATATACATTTTCCATTAATATACAACAGTGCTCCACTCTTTAACAAAAGAAAGAAGGAAAGGAAAAGGAAGGGAAATATCACCAGAGGTGTGTGGATGGGTAGGGGGAAGGTTTACTGAGGCAGCACAGAATAATCAGGGGAGGAAAGAGCTAAAAGCAGCTCTGGGGCATGAAAGAAAAGCCCCATAGAATGGGCCAGACATGGGAAAAACAGATGATTCTCCATTTACAAGCAAGGAAGAAAATGGAAATATGCAAAGTTGTACAAAAAGGTTTGCAGAAGTGGCTTCTGGCAGAGATGATATGGGTGCTTCTCTTTCAGAAAGAAGCAAGAAAAGGAAAAATGTGAGAATAATTTGTTGAGTCTGTAGAGGTTAGGAGGGAGGACTGTGATGTAGAGAAAGGGCTCCTTCCTGAGGATTTCACTTCTAGCTTTCTGGTGGATCAAGGCTGAAAAAAGAAGCAATAAAAATTACACAAAGATCTTCTTCTGGAGTTCTTTTGAACTTGGAGGGCAGATGCAAACAGGGGTGAAATGGACTTCATATTTTGGCTTTCTAAATAATAATAATAATAATAATAATGATGATGATGATGATGATGATGATAATGTCCTGGGTAAGGACTCGATAAGTAGACCAAATGCCAAATCCAGACTGAACATCTGGCTGACTGTGCGATGATCCATAATAATAATAATTTCTGAATAGCAATCTCAAGCTATTCAAACAGATGTAAATAAAAACACCAGAAAGATTGTTTGAAAACAATTTAAATCATTTCTAGGCCAACAGGGCAATTGGTGGCAATGACTTTGTGGAGGAAAGTAGTGAAGTAGTGAAGAGTCCTGAGGACTAGTTTCTGGACTTCCTTTCTATCCTCTTTCTCTTCAGGGAAATTTTGCAGGCTGCTGATGATAATGGTCTATTGTTTGGACAGAAGAAACTGCTCAGGTGAGCTTATTGAAAAGAATCTTAACTAGGGCAACTGGGTCACTTTTTGCTACGAGGGCTGTAGGAGACCATAATGATGAAGGAGGAGGAGGCATAATTCTATGGAGACATTACTTGGGCCAACTGACTGCTTATTTCGAGTACAAACTGGAATCTCAATCAGCATGGACAGGAAACAGGCATGTCCTGCCTATCAATGTGCTAATGACAGCTTTTTGGCACAAAGTACCCCATCGTCTAGGGCCCCAATTCCCCAGATGCTACCACGAGCAGGACAAAATGCTGCATGAAGCATTCTGTTAACTGCAAGCACATGATCTTTTTGGTTCAATGAAACAAAGAAAAGAAGCCTACTTTGAAGAGAGTGAGAAGCTTCAAAAAGATGCTTGAATCCTTCTCAAAGAGAAAAAATGCCTCTTTAAAGCTCTGCACAGCCTAACAAGGAGCAAAGAATAAAGATCATTTCCATGCCCTGAGCTGTCTTAGGTCCTGTAACATCAATATATATATATATATATATATATATATATATATATATATATATATATTTCCCATCGTTTCACATTAGCTGACAAAATTCCCAGCAGTTCCTCAGGGGTGGGGGAGGGGCACTAAAAAGGCATGAAACCACCAAACTACTTTCCTTTGAAAGTTATGCTGGCTAGCTTCAATCCTAGAGTCAAAAAGTTAGATGAAGCAAGAGTTTTTACTAATTGGAAAAACGCATCACCCAAACTCCATTGAGGGGCAATTTCATTAGTGGGGGTGTGCGCATGGAAACCAGCCGTTTGTTTCAACTACGTGAGCCAAAAGTCCATCAGTTCAGCTCCTGCACAGGAACCATATCTTTGAATCCCAAAGCCTCAGAGCTAATCCTAGAAGGGTCAAATGTCATATGTGGAAGAGACCATACTCATCCCTTTGAATAAACAAAAGGCAGAAGACATGCACTTCAGTAGGAGAAATCCAGAATCCACAGTGAGGCAAGATTTTATTGTGGCAAAGATAAAAACTCCCTCAAACTGAGCTGGATTCCTGGCTCATGTAATTATTGTAATAAATGGCATGTATTTACCATTGCCTTTTAATGGGACTCCCCCCACCCCACCTCCCAGTCTATGCTAAAGTCATATGAGATCTGTAAATGGCCTTCCATTCAAATACCATCCAGGTCTGAATATTCCTTCTCAAGACCAGCCAAGATCACTAGATCTGCCATCTTTTTGGCAACATTTTGATTAATACAAACCAAAATTTTACAAAAATATATGAAAAGAATAATTTAGCAGAATCAAAATGGAAGAGAAACAAATCTGCATTAATAGTAAACCCCGAATCAGGGCCTTTTATTTGTTTGTTTGTTTAAATTTACTCTCTTCCTTATGACTAAAATTTTATTCCTGAGGCTTTCAGTTTTCAACCATAAAGAGCACATTGGAGCTACTTCTGTGTCTGAATTACAGTAGTTATTAATATACATACTGTACGTACATACATACACCTATACATATACCTATTTATATATATATATATATATATACAGATAGGTTTTTATTTAGTTTCAGCAAAAGATAAAATACAAAAAAAGAAAAAAGAGGAATTAGGGGAAAGGGAAGTTAAGGAAAAAGCAAAATTGGGAGTGCAAAGTGAAGAAAACAATAAAAGAGGGAAAAGAAGAATAATTTCCAACTTTCTTTGGTGCAGATACAGAAATAAAATACCTTAATCTCTTAACTCTAAAATTAGCAATAATGCCCATTATTTCTATAATCATAAATAGTTCTAATCGTCAAATCCCAAAACTGATCAAGCATAATATCATATCCAAAATTTGCCCATTTAATTGTACAGACTTTGACATATTCATGTTCAATTTTTATTTTCAGTAAAAGCTTCTATATCTTAGTAATAACATGCTTACCATTAGTACACAAATTCCACTCAAAGTCAATTTTCTCATTTGTAAAATCAAAACTCTTCTTGGCCAATTTAAATATTTTTGTCAACTGAACATAGGCAAACCATTGACAAGTATCACCTTCGATTTCCAAGTCTCTTGTTTTTAATTTAGGTAATTTTTTTTTAAGTCAATAAATCAGCATAGGTCAACCATCTATAATTTCTCTTCTTAAAAAAATAAATTCTTGGGGTAACAACCATACAGGAATTTTGGAAGTCAATCTTGCTTTATACCTGTATCAAATCCTTAGTATAGCATACCTAATAAAATGATTTTTAAAATCTATATTAACCATAAGTTTGTCATACCACAAATAGCCATGCCACCCAAATCTCAAATCATATCCTTCCAGTTCCAATAATCTCTTCTTTCTCAAAGTCACCCACTCTTTCCTCCAGACAGCAAACAATAAAATTTAATTTTAGATAAGGTAGTTCTAATACTTTAGCATCTCTTCCTTTAACATCTTGGAACAATTATATTTAATTCTTAGTTTCTTACCTTGCCTATAAACTTAGAAATATATTTTTGTCTTTGTTTAAATGATACTTCAGTCATCACTATTGGTATTGTTTGAAATAACATCCTAGGTAAAACATTCATCTTAATCACTGAAATTCTATCCAACAATGTCAATATTAATTTGTCCCACCTCAATAAGTAAACCTGTATATTTGTAAAAGAGCAAATATTTTAAGTATCCCATTTCCTCTCTTCTTATAGAGCTAATCCCTGTAAGTAATTGAATTACTTTGAATCAAAATAAGAGAAAATAGAAACAAATATGTTTCTACCTAAACAACTAGATCTAAACAACTAAATTGCTTTCTCTTTTCCACATAATTTCACATAAAACCACTCAAATTATTGGTTTCATTTTTATTCATGTTTGTCTGAAAATCTAAACCTCAGTAATATCACTTAAATATGATACTTAATAGGGAACTGGGCACTTGAGCAATATTGTATTAACTGTTCAAACCATCTCCATCTTCTACAGATCATACAAAGTTTCAACTTAGTAACAGTAAGAGGCAAGCTAGAAAACTCTTGCTGTTCATTAAGGAAACCACTTAGATCTATCAAATGTCTGTGTCAGATTATTTTAACCAGACCAACAGCCCTACAGAAGTTTGCACTGGCCATCAATCTGAAAGCATCTATAACAGAGTTACACAATCCATTACTACCTATTAGATCAGCAGCTCCACCTAAACAGAATACCATGTGTGTGTGTGCCCTGCTGCACATCTGGCCTACATACTAGGAGTGACTGATATGTGTGGTTATTAAGATGGCCTCAAACTCCTGAGTTGCTTCCAACTTGAGCAATCTTAATACAGACATTGAAACATCCTAGTGCAAGAAGTTTAGGTTTTTGTAAGAATTCTTCATATTCAGCAGAATGGAACAAACGTAAGGTTGCAAAATGCTGTGGTCTTTGAAAATAGAGAATGCTATTTCAAGTTGCTGGTGGAAGTGAAAAGGAAAAAAAAAATAATATGGGAGAAGCTTTGAAAATCCGGCACACATCTTTGAACACAATCCACTCTAACAGGATTCTGAAACCTCACATGGATTCTTTTCACATTAGATATTTCACATATATTCACTCTAAATCCAAGCCTGCATGCTGCTCAGAAAAAAATGCAAAGCTTTCCCATTTCTACTGTTTTTCAAAAGCTATTCTAGGCATAATTGTTTCCACATTAGCTCTTTTCTCTGGAACGGTTATCTCGGTCACTCCCTTCCCCCCTCCCCCAGCTCAGCCCTGGATGACTTCTCTTGGCAAGGTGACAGTAAGTTGGACTGCACCCAATCTTATAACATAAGCATTAGCAAAGTGCTTTATTTCTTAGCAATGTTTTCATTAGATGGTTCTTCCTGAAACTGTTTACTGCATAAGGATGATTGAAGATGCATAATAGCTGTGTAGAAATCTGCTGAACGGCAGAAATTAAGTGTTACCTTTAGTTCTCACTCATTGTTTAGATGTATTTCTTATGTTGGCCTTCAGGGAAGACTGCCTCACTGCCAAATACTTTCTAACACCATGTAGTACACAGTACATGATATACCCACACTATACTGTATATTCACTTTTATATGTTCGATACACTCACACTTTATTAACTTATCTATGTGTTTCTGAAATAAAAAATGTATTAACAAACATGAATTGATGAGCATTGACACGGACACAGCTTCTTTTCTCAAGTGTTCTTTTTAGAAGGATGAAATTGGCAATCATACTATTGGCAATGGGAGGAAAGAGATTTAAATACTGGATTATATTGGCCTCTAAATAACAAGTTAGCAAACCATCCACCTCTGAAAAAAATACAACTTAATCTGTATTTTTTAACTGCAACTTAAATCTATCTGGCAGTTTTGCTACAGTATCTGCCTCCCAGGGTGAATAGACTGCAGCCGCAGTTTGTCATGGTAGAAATTGATAGGAAACTGTATGGCTGTTGTCTTCCTTTGATGGTTGGGGCACTCTGGGCCATCAGGAAGATAATTCAGTATTTTACTATTTTAATCTGCTAAAATCTGTACCTTTTCTTTCTCCAGAAACTCAAAGTAACATTATATAATATTTCCTCCCTCATTTTTCTCTGCAGAGCAATAATCTGTAAGACTCAGGGTTAGAGTATGATGAATGGTTGAGGGAGCTAGGCGTGTCTAGCCTATCGAAGACAAGGATTGAGGGAACATGATAACTGTCTTCCAGTACTTGAGGGGCTATCACAAAGAAGAGGGGATTGACTTATTCTCTAAGGCACCTGAGGGCAGGACAAGAGTGGGCAGAAGATTGTTAAAGAGAGACCTAGAAGTAAGAGAGAATTTCTGGCAGTGAGAACAATTAATCAATGGAACAACTTGCCTCCTGGGGTTGTTGGTGCTTCATCACTGGAGGTTTTCTAAAGTAGATTAGACAACCTTTTGATTGGGATAATATAAAGCTCCTGACTTGGGCAGGGAGTTGGACTAGAAGACCTCTGAGGTCCCTTCCAGCCCTATCGTTCTATGAGAGATTGGGCTGAGCACTTGCCCCAGAGTCATCTGTGAACTTGTATGACTGATGGAGGACCTGTATCTCCCTAGATCAGGGGTAGGCAACCTTGGCTCTTTTATGACTCCTGGGCTTCAACTCCCAGCTATGCTGGCTCAGGAATTCTGGGAGTTGAAGTCCACGGTCATAAAAGAGCCAAGGTTGCCTACCCCTGCCCTAGACCTAATTGCAATTCCTCTCTTGTTGGCAGAAAATTCATGTTTGTAATAACTGCAATTTTGCTTTTAGCTAATAGACATTAGTTTTCCAGAGAGTGGAAAGTAACTTGGTGGCTCCTTTTATCATCAGCAACATAAACATGAATTAATTTGACCAGTTATCATATAGGGTTTTAAAGTACTGCCCAAACTGCGAATTCCTCAAAGAGAGAGAAGATGCATACCAGAAACAAACCCTCTACTGTACTACATTCACCTGGAACTCGACAGTCTTTAACTGCTATTGATTTTAACAGACAACATGAGAAGAACCTGCACGAGCCATCTTCAGGTCTGTAGTTCTAATCACTAAGAGAAAGATATGTAAGAAACCCGAATGCTCCTTCACATCCATATACACCATTACGGCAGTTCCTGTGATCAGGTTGGCACTTTTTTTTTAAGCCTTACCTTTCACAGTTCAGAGGAGGGGCTTATTAACATGTGTCGGAATAACAGCAGGTTAGGTGTCAAAATGGCTGCTGGAAAGGTAATGAATAAAGATCACCAAGAAGACTCAAAATACCAATCTATTTATTGTTCCTCCCTGTACATCACACCATGTACTGCTGCTCTTCCAGAATCACAATTCACACTCTGCTTTGCTATAAAGATTCATGGTGTTGTACATTTTATATGCAGGTAAGACAATGGAATTGATCTAGCCAAAATATACTTTCAAAATGCCACGATTTCAGCAAAAGTCCTGTCTCACTGAACCTGGGGAGGAGGAGGGGGGCTTAACGCAATAATTAAAGGGGCACTACTCCTTTGTCATTATTTTTTCAGTAATAATAGGAATAATCACATCAATATAACACTATAGTAATATCAAAATTCATTTAACATCCCTTGTGTTAATCAACATATCCATCTATATTCCTTAAGGAGACAAAAGAAAAGGAAGTCTAGCTATGGATACACCCCATAATAATAAGGAGAATAGACTCATAGAATCATAGGGCTGGAAAGGACCTTGGAGGTTTTCTAGTCCAATCCCCTGCCTAAGACAGGAGACCTTATATCATTCTGGTCAAAAGAATGTCCAATCTCCTTGAAAACTTCCAGTGATGGAGCATCCACAACTGCAGAAGAAGAACAGATTTTCAACAGCAGTTTTTAATCCTGTCTCTTTAAGTCAACAGAGAGCCCATTACTTTGCAGTGTAGCAAAGTAAAGGGTTTAGTCTAATTCTGCACCAGGGACAGAGCACATGATGTAATATCCAGCAAGAGAGACTCCAACTCAAATGGCACAGCACATGGTGTGAGAACTCTTCTATCAGATGCTCAGAAAGAGCACTTTGTACATACAATTTGTAGTCATAGTCTTGGGTGGAAAAGGAAAGGAAGAGTCAAGCTGAACAGCATCTTTATTACATGAAGTCTTATTGAAAAGAGCCTCTGTTTTAAAAATATTGTTATTATACACATATTTTTCATAGTTTGCAATTGTTTTCAGAGGACTGTGATGATTGAGAATAGTAGGATAACTGTTGTGATAGTAGCAGATAGATGAGAGAAAGAGAGGGGGGAAGTGAGGGAGGGAAGAAGGGAGAGAGAGAGAGAGAAAGAGAAAGAGAAAGAGAGAGAGAGAGATCCAGTGCTACTGCACCTGTTTTGCTATTGCACCTGTTTTGCAAGCCAACAGTGTCTCAGAAAAACTTTCTCAGTACTGTGTACCATGGGTGTAATATTTTTCTGTTTCCTTTTTATTTTATTTTTTTTGCTAGCCTTGACCCACAAGAAAGTGTGAAGACCAGAAGCAGGCTCCATGCAATCTTGTGTAAATGGTATATTTTCCTTTAGATTTCCTTTAGATCCTCTGTATTTGTTTACAAATGATGATTCTGCTTGTAAACCTTGTTTATTCATTCATTCACTATATATAGTCACCCATCTCAAATACATGATTCTGGGAGGGTAACAATGCTTAAAAATGAGATTCAAAATAATATAACAAAATAATAAATTACAACCAACAATTGATATGATTATAATACAGGCTTAGCCATATATCCAAACTGTGCACAGGGTTTATCTGGAGTAATTCAACCACATCCAGAATTACAGATGGAAGGTCCCTAAACCAGGGAGTCCTAAAATCCAGAGCCATCCAGAGGTTTTGATTGGCTCAAGTTGAAGCCCATTGTTCCCTATCCACTTCTTCCAGGCACTGAGACAGGACATCACTCAGATGACCTAGAATAGAAATATAAAGATACTCACCTAAACCATAGAATGATCCCATCCAGCAGCTTTGTGTAGATGTTAAACAAGAGAAGATAAGAGTACTAGCCCTGCAGCCCCATAGGGAGCAGGGGGCACAGATAGATCTCTCAACACTGACAGGAATTGGCCCTGGAAGAAGGAAGAGAACTAGTACAGCCTGGTGTCATCCAGCCCTAACCCCCAAAGACAGTGCTGAAGCATACCATGATTGATAGTATTGAAAGTAGCTGAAGGGTCAAAAAGAGCAAAAACAGAGGCATCACTCCCATCTCACTCCCAACTAGAAGGAATCCAAGAATGCAAAAATTCCCTCTCAGTCCCAAAACCAGACCTAAATCATGACTAGAAAAGGTAGGAGTGTTATCTTTAATATTGTTTATGGTAATGAAAATACCTTTCATCATCCTATAGCAATAGTTCACACAAGGTGTGAACCTTTCTGCTTCTGTGTTGGATCTTTCTGGTTTATAAATTTCAGAGCAGAGAACCTTTTCTATTGTTCCAGACACTTTTCTAGCTGCAGCAAAGGGATGACTATACAGAGAAAGCAGGCAGGAACAGGGAAACTTTGTCTTTAGTTCTCAGCAGTCCAGAAAGGGGATCTCCATTAGGTTTCCCCCATTTTTAACTCTGTCAGATTTGTCAGTCATAAAACAAGTTTTCATTCAGTAGAGAGCAACTGGTTGGTTGGTTGGTTGGTTCATTCATTTGTTATAGAGGCATATGAAGCAACCCAATTCAGCACTGGCAGTGAGTAGCACATTGATTAAAAACAGAAACAATATCTAAAAGCAAACAGAAAAGAATAACCCCAAATCTAACAGGGAGAACAAACCAGTGATGGCTATGCAGCACTTACTTTTCAGTTAACTATGGAGAAAAGTAGCCAAGGGCAGAGGCAGGAATATTAGTGAACTTCTGCAGCTGCCCGATGATCCATTGGCTTTCTCACATTTGCTCTTTCAGTCTCAACCATCTTATTTTTGAATGAGCACACAAAGGTGAAATGTTCAGTGACCATTCCTTTATGATCTTTTTTCTGAAAGATCATAGTATATTCTGCTCCCAGCAGAATGAATGTGAATTATGATGGTTTTGTCCTGCTGGTGAATTGCTTTCTACTTGCATTCAATTTATTCTCAGTAAATTACAGTTTTAATCTTACCACATCAACCTAAAAGGAAAATGACTCTAGATTTCAGAGAATACCTCCTAAGGATATGTAAGCAGAGTAATATTATAAAAATTTTGAGAAATGCTAAGAATAGCCAGCTTTCCCATATTTCTATGTTTGGGTTGCCAACTCCAGCTAAGACCAACCCTGCACCTTTTCCCCTCCATAAACCTACCTCCATATGTCATGCTTGTGACTGTGCCTTTTTGGATTAAAAATAATGAATTACCTTCAAAATAGGTGCCTCTACACAGCATACCCAGGGGAAGGTGAAAACAGTCAAGATGATGACTGTAGCATCATGAACCAAGGCCTGCCCCTTTTGTTTGTGGATCAATATCACACACATCCACAAAGGTGTGGGACTTTGATTTGCCCTAGTCACCACCTCTGGCCTCCCTTGCAGATGGTGCAGCCCACTGATACAATAGATTGACTCACATTTGCACCTAGTAACCATTCTCTCTTGCATACATAAATCACTCTCACATAAAACTCTACATGCTCGCCAACACCAATATTTTCTGCAGCAGAAACAGCAAAAAAGGGAGAACTGGATAGAGGTAGGATGAAGGGATGGAAAATGAAAGAGACTAGGAAGAGAGAATACTAGAGCAAGATGAGACAATGAGCAGTGGTAAATGAACAGGGAAGCAAATAGAGTTATATTTCTCAGGAAAGTAGCATAGCCCCACCCCATTCCAGAAGAAGAGCACCCATATTTTTTTAGAAAGACATCAGTAGTCATTATATGTACTGCTAATTTCTGTGTTTTCAATAGCAGTATTTATACAACACATGCAAGATGATCCCTCCGTATCATTCATAGAATCTTGCAATTGATTCACTCGTCTGGAAAGTTCAGCCATGTATCTGTGAATATCAATATCAGGCCTGGGGCTGATGTCCCCGGGGGGGGGGATATGATTGGACATGCTGTATGATTGTATTATTTTATTGTTAGATGATTGTTTTAATTTTGTACGCCGTCCTGAGTCCTTTGGGATTGGGTGGCATATAAATAAAATTAAATAAATAAATAATAAATAAATCAACAACTGGGTAAAAATAACAAGGAATGGCTATTTTTTTTAAAGAAAAAACCTATGGTGTTTTCTGGAAGACTTTTGTCTGGTTACCATTATAAATATGATACCAAATTAGATGAAGGTGGGACTCTTTTTATTTCTTCTTTGATCTCTTTATGGTTTGCTTTAACTATCTTGAATAATTTTGTGTTAACTACAAACTGTCTCATTTTTTAAATCCCTGATCCTAGTAATATATACAAAAAAGGAGGTGACATTTCATGCAATTTTTTAAAAAATCAGTTTTTTTAGGAGGCAAGATTTCATGCATTATAGAATGGTATTGGTCATGGAAATTCTCCTGTATTTTTTTTACTATCAGTTCTCACTCAGTGTGATGAAAAGAAAAATGTATGGTATTCTTGCACTTTTTAAAATAATGAGTCTAAAGAAAAGAAGAAACAGGGGTGACATGATAGCAATATTCCAATATTTGAGGGGCTGCCACAAAAAAGAGGGGGTCAGACTATTCTCCAAAACACCAGAGGGCAGGACAAGAAACAATGGTTGGAAACTGACCAAAGAATTAAGGAAAAACTTCCTAACAGGGAGAACAATTAACCAGTGGAATAGCTTGCCTTTAGAAATCGTGGGTGCTCCATCACTGGAGACTTTTAAGAAGCGACTAGACAGTCATTTGTCTGAAATGATATAGGTTCTCCTGCTCGAGCAGGGGGCTGGACTAGAAGACCTCCAAGGTCCCTTCCAGTTCTATTCTATTCTATTCTATTCTATTCTATTCTATTCTATTCTATTCTATTCTATTTGTAAATGCTCTCTTTTTAATTATATCAACATCCCTGGAAAGGGTCTTGTAACCTTCCTGCCTTCGTAGTCTTCAATTCTGGTAGAGGAGAATGATTGATTATGTGCCATCGAGTTGTCGTTTATATTTGGTGACCACAGAGACAGATTTTTTCCATGAGAATCTGTCCCTAACCTGACCTTTCCTGATTATCCTAACCATAGCTGGATTATCTTATCCTAACCTGAAGTAAATAATAGTATGTTTAGGTGGATGTCTGTAATCCATCACCATGGATTGAAATATCATCAATATGCTGATGATACTCAATGTTACAACTTCACATCTGGTGATCTGAGAGATGCTGTCGCTACCTTCTCTCAGTGCCTGGAGGCTGTAGGGGCCTGGACGGGGGACAATGAACTGTGACTGAACCCTGCCAAAACCAAGTGACTTTGGGTACATGGAGCTTCCATTTTTGGCTCTAGGACATATTTTGTTCTGGAAGGGATGGCACTACCCCATTCAAATCCAGTTCACAACTTAGGGGTTCTCTTGGACTCACAATCCTGCTCAAAAAGCTGTTGCTGGTTGTGAGTAGTTGGTGTACCAGCTGCGACCTTTCCAGGATCAGAATTCCCTGAGCTAGTCATCTCCCATCTGGGCTATTGCACTTTACATGGGACTACCCTTAAAATGAATTTGGAGACTTCAGCTGGTTCAAAGCGCAGCAGCAAGAGCACTTTTTGGGAGCCCTAAAATGGCCCATATTACACCTCTGCTCTATGAACTGCACCAGCTATCAATTTGCTTGCAAGTGCAGTTCAAGCTGTTGATTATGATCTACCTGGCATGACTCCAGGCTACTTGATGAGCCATCTCATCCTGCTAAGAGAAGCCTGCTGGCAGAGGAGGCCTGCTGCAGATCCCATTGGCCAAGGAACTTTGACTGGCAGAATCCAGAAGAAGAGCCTTTTCTGCTGTAGCACTGGCCCTCTGAAACATTCTGCTCCCTCCCTCCCCCCCCGGGTGAGGTTTGCCCCCACCCTCCTATTCTTCCACAAGGACCTGGGGATTCAAAAGGGGAGTACCTCAGTAGAGGTGGCTACTGCACTAATTAGCTGACCCCTCCTCCCCCCTGCACTTTCTGCCCTCCCTCCATTCATCTTTTTAATTCATATTATTGTGTTTTATTGTTTGTTTTTATTGTCTTATTGCTATTGATATGCTTAAATTTTATCATTTTTTTCTGTTTTATTGTTGTAAACTGCCCAGAGTAACCCTAAGGTGATATTGGCAGCAAATAAAATTTACAAACAAATAATCTGATCCTGAAGGAATTCCTCCCATTTGTTTTTTTCAATAGTGATAATGGCACCAGTAAGAAAAGTCCAAACCAGTGATGGCGAACCTTTTAGAGACCGAGTGCCCAAAAACTGGCCGCGCCCTTGCTCCCCCCCTGTCCCACCCCCACTATGCCCCCCATCCCCCGCCCCACTGCCCACAGAACCTCTTACCACCTCCAGGACCCCCCCGCAGATCACCCAGGCAGCCCAGCAGCACTATGGCAGCCACGCCCTCTGCCCGCACCCTGCAGCATCAACTGCATGATGGGGTGTGAGGGCAGAGTCTTCTCTACGCTGTCTGGCTGCCATGTCCTTGGCTGCACTGCTCCATGTGGGCCACGCTCAAGGGTGACTCTCCTTCAGGGGGGCTGCTAGAGAGGAGGGGGTCACGGGGGAAGGCCTGGCTGGGGGAATGGTACGTATGCCCCCAAGAGGGCTCTGAGTGCAGCCTCTGTCACCTATGCCATAGGTTTGCCACCACTGGTCCAGACCTTGAGCAACTATCCAATAATTTCTCCTTTCCTAGAGAAATTTGAAGAAATCACACACACACACACACACACACCACTTTCATGTGGCTCTGGTAGATATTTTTAAAGGCATTTATGTTCATCTCTTACAAAGCTCTTATTGAGGTTAAGCCATGAATCCATCTGGAGTCTGAATCCTCACTGTCCCAACAATCCAAACTAGTGAGATTTGAATGCTATTCCTTGGAAGATATAAACATCCATTTTAGATTCTAAATTTCCAGGAAGGATTAATTTTTTTATTAGTTGGTCAGTTTGTTTCCAAATTATCATGGAGTACAGTTAGCTGTGACTATAAAGCAAACTGGATAATCTATGAGGGTCAGGCAAATAGTGGAAAAGAAAAATGGAGATTCTCTTCTGTCGCAGATCTGCAGCATGGTGTGGGATTCATAACACATTCATGAAGAAAGGAGCTGGAATAAAGAACAGGGATATATTGCCCCTCTATTTATTGTGTTTTTTCTCTTGTTTAATGCTCTCCAATATGCAACATGGCTCCTTCAGACCTGATGACATACTGTAGTAGTTCACATTTAGCTGGTCCTCAGAACACTTGCAGAGTTGCTATAGTGATAAATGTAAGCAGAGTCAATAGTATATATACAAATATATCTCAAGATTAGTTCTTCATTCAAAAGTACTGATTATAAATATCACAAATGCTCTCTCACCCAAAGATGTAATATTTCATCACTCTTATGAAGTGTTTGTTTGGGATTTAATTTCTTTTTTAATCCTCTTATAACTTTCTTGTCACTGCAAATAATGACTCAAGTTGATCTAAAATAAAACATCTCTAATTTTTTGCATTTCTAATTGTTGTTCCCTGTTATTTGGAAATATTTGTTTCTTCAACACAAATGTGTTTTTGTTTCAGCTCGCAACAGCTGCCAGTCAAGGTACCCATTCAGAGATGGTGATTTGGTGTGATGGCTTAATAAAGCATGCGTTTCCTTTCATATAGATAACTACGTTTCTGGGTCTGATTGCTCCTAACATTTCACACATCTAAGTATTATCCTTCACTTCAAAGGAATGAATAAATGAGAATTACCTACTTGAAAGACAAAAACCGACATATAAAAATGAAGAGCTTTCCATAAGAGTTCTGTTTGGTCCCCAGAGAGTTGCTATGGAGATCTGATAATTGTGTAGAGAATTCTTCAGTCCCTGAAGAATTACAGAATCACCATTTAACTGAAGCAGAGAACTCTAATTAATCACCCAAGCCTTTATAAGTTTGCTCAGAAGTAAGTCCCATTCTGTTCAATGGTGCTTATGCACAGGTAAATGGAGATGGGATTCCAATCTAATTATCCTTAAATATCTATGATCCAATCCTTCCAAGGTTTAGTTGTGAATGACTAGCACAATTTCCATTTTAAGTGTTCTGTAATAGAAATCTCTTTCACACTTTCCAGTTCCTGTGCTAATGCTGAGTCTAACAATCCAGATGACCACGTTCACCTTTCTTAGAATCGCTTTTGTTATGCAGAAATGTTTGTAATGCTTTTTTATATTCACATATTGTATACATTTTAATGTTATATGGTTTTTTTCTGGTTTACTGTTTATTTTCATCCTATAGACCTCCCAGAGTTACATTGTTCAAGTTGGGTGATCTTATCATACTTTCTTTTTGGTGCCTTCAAGTCAGTGTTGACTCTTGGCAGATTTTGGAAGTAGTTTGCATTTTTTTTTTTTTTTCATCCTAGGACTAAGAAAGAGTGATTAGCCCAAGGTCACCCAGCTGGCTTCATTCCTAAGGCAGGACTAGGACTCATAGTCTCTTGGTTTCTAGCCTGATGCCTAAATCATTATATCAAACTGGCTCTCCTTTTAAATCTAGTAAGTAAGTAAGTAAGTAAGTAAGTAAGTAAGTAAGTAAGTAAGTAAGTAATTGAAACTGAAATGCTCTCATCACTGGGAAATCATTAGGCTTATAAATTCCTTAACCTCCACCACTGGCACATAGCTTCCTCTAGTGGTGAAGGTACCAGAGACTGTGAGTTGTAGTCCTGTCTTAACCATGAAAGCCAGCTGGGTGATCTTGGGCCAGTCACCACTTCTCTCAGGCTCAGCCCAAGTCATTTCACAAGGTTGTTATTGTGGGGAAAATAGGAGGAGGAAGGTATGTTGGATATGGTCTCTGCCTTGAGTTATTTGTAAAATAATAAAGGAGGGATACAAATAAAAGAATAATAAAATAAGTAAATAGCACATGTGGCACATGTATCTGCAAGAATGATTTCAAAATGAAGCAACATTTCATTATATTTGGCTGTCTAATCATCCTGTTTGGTCACCGTTTTATATTTAATATATTCAATTGTTTTTTAATAGTTATATTTCTTGTTTATTTTTTGTTCCTGTTGTACACCTCCTAGAGTCCTTTGTTTGTGTTGGGCAGCCCTATTATTGCAATTAATCACATCTCACAGTACTTACAAAATGCACTATGTTTGGTTATTATTTATTTCAAGTTTGAAAATGCCTGACCTCTCCCCAAAATATTGTTAAATAAAGACAAATTATTGTATTTAGATGGAATGCTTTGCAAAAGCCGCAGACACTTTCTTGATGCACAACTGCCCATGTACTCATATAAATTTGCTATACAGTATTGTACAAAACCCCCCTTCTTAGCTCCCAGATAAGTTAGTTAAACTGTGATCTTTAAATTTCATTGTTATTTATGTGTTTCTGTTGCAGAAGAGAGTTTTACAAAATATGGTCTTCCATATTAATATTGTGTCATCTGGAGTAAGCAGTATGCATCCAATATGTCAGGGAGGAACATGTGAATCCATTACATAATACATATTAATGTTGGTGAAGCTATCTGGTCTTTTCTAATTTCTGTAATCCCAGCTATTCATTGATCATTTCAAAGATCATATCTGTCTATCCCTGATAAGCTGTCTCTTGTACAATGTAAACACAATTTAGCATTTAAAGCATGAAGGAAGGATCGAGTGGGAAAATGTATAGAAGACTGTAGAAGAGCCCAGAGTGGGGTCAAAAAGTTGCAAACAGAAAAGCTATGTGGAGAGACGGGGTCAGCTGAAAATTGGAATGAGAGGTTGCCAAGAAGGAGATAACGAACATTGAGATCTGTAAGACAATGGCTTGTTGTCTGACAGCTAAATAATTTGTTGCAAGTTACAAAAGACTTATTATACAACCACCAGATGGACACGGCCCAGAGAGAGGAAATTGGCAAGACCAAGGAAGACCTTGGAGGTCATGGGTACAACACTAAAACTTTAATCTCTGTAGAAATCAACCAGACCCTGAGGGAAGGCCTTTTTATCTTAGAAGCAATTGTGCACAACAGCAGTAACGATTTCTTTAATAAAAATTGAGTTGTAGTAAATTTAAGTCACATGCTTAATATTCCAAGGTAATGATCCTGCAATGTAGGACTGATCACTGTCACTTGTAGAGATCAGTAAGCTGAACAGAATTGTGCCTTATGGTTCCTTCCTTCCTTCCTTCCTTCCTTCCTTCCTTCCTTCCTTCCTTCCTTCCTTCCTTCCTTCCTTCCTTCCTTCCTTCCTTCCTTCCTTCCAATACAGGTGGTCTATTTCTGTTTTTAAAAGATCATTCAAACTTTTTATCATTAAACTCTAAGCAAGGAGACTCAGCATTTTTTAGTCTAATGGCCAGATTGACCATTGAGTGATATACAAAATAGACTTCTAAGCCATTGGCATGTCAGCAACCAGGGAGTAAGCAGGAATAATGGGAAAACATATTTTATTTTAGTGAAATCAATGATATATGATATGGAAATAAAATTAGTAGTGTTAGCATGTCTACTCCCCATGTATTTAATAATTTTCCCTTCCACTTTTCCTCTTCTCAAAATTAGAAAACAATTTTTGGAGGTCCTCTAGGGGCTGCACCCAGTGTTTTTAAGAGGCACATTTGCACCTAAGGGTTTAGGGTAAACTTCAATTAATTTATGCTTACTCTAACAGCTTCTAAGATAACCAAGAGCTGAATATTCATAGATTCTCCTTCCAGTGCTCTGGATTGTGATTCAAGAAAAAAACACCACATCCTTTCTGCACAATTCAAATTATTTGTCTGCATATATAGGTATATATTTATGAGGTAATTTGTCCTGAACCCTGAGAGGTTGATGCAAAGGAAAGAGCAAGACAAGATCAATTGTAAAGATGTCAACAGTCTTACTGATTTGCTGCACGTGGCATGATAAAGTACTTGTATTGATTTTTTTTTCAAATGTCTATATGATGTCATAGTGGTATGTTTGCATCTCAAAGCCCTTTCATATGGGTTTGACCCTGGAAACCTGTTTTTAAAGCAGCAAAGAAAGAGTAATTCTAAACCATGTGTTCAGAAGCACAAAGATAGTGGACCTCCCATGAATGAAGTAAGTCTCTACAGAGACAAGAGAGAGAAGAACAATTGCAGAGCTGGTGTCAGCCATGGTTTCACATGGAAGTGGAATAGTTAAACTGATAAACTGGAAAAGAAGGGAATGTGGTACGAAATCCTTTCAGTGGAAAACCAACTGCCTCCATTGGGTGCAGAAATATAGATAAAAGTGCTCTTGTTCTTGTTTTGCACTAGTGTTAAATCTCTTCTCCCAAGCATTTTTGCCCACCATGAATATAATTGATTGGTGCATTATTCTTGCTGTGATTATGGCACAGGTACAAACGTTTGCAGAGGTAGTTGGCAAACATCAATTGATAACTTTAATGCCAACCCATTTGGTAAGAAAAAAAGTATATGACAGCCCAAATAAGCGGACATAATCAATTGGTATGCAAATCTGCTTGTTGGCAAAAACTTTTTGGCAGACAAATAGAAGCAAGAATCAAACTTTAAAATATAATAACAATACAAGTCTCTTTTTGAACTGCAAAGGTAAGATGGTTCATCATTAGGAAAAATGATGGGGCAAGAAAATAATTTTTATGAAAGCTATTACTGAAGATCCTTTTTAATAAAGCTGTATTTTGAGTATGATTAGCATAAATTATGGATAAGGACATCAAAACAGAGTGTTTCTTTCACTCTGTGTCCATATTGGGAATATGTGTTGTGTACCACTTAAGAACAGCCCTGTTGGATCAGCCCAAGGTCCATTACCGTCTAGCATTTTGCTTCTCATAGTGGCCAGATCTGGGATAGTCATAAGCAGATGGAGATATACCCCTTGCCTGCTGCTGTTTTCCTGCAACTGATATTTGGGTGCTTGCTATACTATATCCTGTATTAAATGTAGGGGCTAGAACTGCATACATATTCCAGATGCAAATATACCATAGGTTTAATATTTTTATAAACATTTGCTAGTTTTGAAAAGATGTCAAAAGAAAATGCTATAAAAGATAAACTACTTTTCTTCTCCACAGTGCTTTATTCCTACTTGTAATATTGGTATGAAACTTGTATTTTATCCCTGAATACATCTCCACATTTATCACCCAAATAAGCATTGTTAAAGGTTTCTCAGCTTTTGCTTTAGGTTCATCAATTAAGGCATGAACATCTTCCACATTTCTCTATTCACATTCCTGCCCTTGGTGCACATACAGTACTCCATATGTGAGTTACTTAACAGCATGACCATCAGCTAAGATGGAATACTGCATAATGGCAAGCACACTAGTACCAAGTAAACATAAATGTGTTGCTTGTAGGTCCTGCCAGGGCATCAAATGGTGAAGAAAATGCAACAGACAATATCAGGAAACAAACCATAAACTTAAATAGCTACAAGATGGTGGGATGAGAAAGCAATTTCTCCCTGCCAAAAACCATTAAAAAACATGTAATTGATCTCCCACCCACAAGATTGGCTAAAATGTGTACCAATGTCTCCCCTAAATGTTGGAAATGTAATCTGACAAGTGGAACATACTATCATATGTGGTGGGAATGCACACGAGCTCGTGATTTTTAGAACAGGATTAAAGTATGGTTGGAAGAAATATTAGAGCGAGTGGTAGAACCAAAACCAGAACTCCTTCTATTAGGTTTAACTATGCAAAAGCATGACAAAGGCATACTTTATTTAATGTTACACATTTTAACGGCTTCCAGACTGGTTTTTGCTCAAAATTGGAGCAATAAGGGAACTCCAACGGAAGAAGAGATCCTGCATAAAATTTTATCATGTGCTCAGATGGACAGGCTTACAATGATTATGAAAGACAAGACAGAACACGAATACTTCGAAATCTGGGACAAATTTTACTGTTGGTATGAATTAAGGAGAACTGCTCGGACTTCAAGTTAATGGTAGAATTAAAAGATATATATAACTGTACATATAATTGTACATATAATTGTATTGTATAGAAGGATGAGGCTTATATAGAGGTTAAGAACGATGTATTAAGTTTTTGTACCATGAGAAACAAACTGTTAGGAAAATTCTTTCTGGAATGTCATGTTTGTCCATTTTTGTTTTAATTGTATTATGAATAAAAAAATTTAAAAAAACATGTAATTGAAGACTGAATTACACATATTCTGGGGTTTAAACTGGAGGGCCTTGCTATTGGTAATGGCTACAATTGGTGATCTTATCCATCCCTTCCAATAGACCAGCAGCATTTTGGAAGCCCTTCTGGAGAAAGCATGGTAATTTTGGCCCTGGTCCTTTCCTCCACACTGTACCTGCTCATCAGGATGACCTCCAGAAAAAATGATGGTGTGGAGACAAAAGGGGACGTAAATTGAGAGAAGGTAGCATTTCTTCTAGATAAGTTCTTGCTACCTCTATCTCTTGGCTTTATCCCTGAACATGGGACAGCAGTATATCATGTGGAGAGTACACCATTCTAGGGATGTTTTCAGGTATTAGGATGGCAGCTGGTAATTAGGGGGGCTTTGTTGTTAAAATTAACTTTAAGAAAGTTACAGCGAAGAGCAAACACCTGTATTGCCATTATTAGTAGGCTATTTTCCTAAATTCATTCTTTCTATGTGTTTCTTGTTTTCTGTCTGCCTGCCTATCTGTCTGTCTGACAATCTGTCAGAATCAACCATATGAAAATGTTCTCGTTAGGTAGAGGTAGATGTCAAAAATCTTTTATTCTTTCTCCCTTTCTTTTTAATCAGATTTCAAATGCTTTTTTTTTTTTTTTTTTTGCATAAATGGACCAAAGTTCTCAATTTAATCTCAATCCATTAATACAAAGATTTGGGAACTTGGATGTCTGGTTACTTTATAAACTGGGATCATCTGACTTTATTCCACCAGGTAATAGTAAAATATAAGGACTGGAGTTTAGATCATGTCCTTGATTTTGTGATCATCTTTCTGTAAGAATGTCTAGATAGCCTTCCCAACTGGTAAATTTAAAACCCCCTATTTTGGTGCATCTGAACGAAGATCTAGATGATCTTGAATTTCCTCTGAATATTTCTGATGAGATATTGTTGTATGTATCTACACTTCTTTCCTGTTCATTAATTCAACATAATATAAAATTTTAAAAAAATAAAATGCCAATCTCTTACGTAAAAATTTTAAAATTAGATTCTAGCAGTTTTGTTCTGTATATTTACCCCTTCGTTTCTGTGCAAACATACACACATACCACACCCATGCACACCCTTGTTCTGAATATAACAATAAACTAAGCAACCAAGGATTACAAAAAATAAAGGCAGCCAGGAGGATCCACAGGGAGGCTTTATAAAAAGGTGAAGATGGTAATATTGGGAATATGCTATCAAAGCTCCACCTCTTTACAATGCATCTAAAATCATAGGATCACAATCATAGGATCATAGCCACTATCTTTACTTTTTTTTTTTACTCCCACTTTTACTCAGCAAATACCCCTGAAAGCAGCTATTGATTACAGAAATTCTTTTCTGGAGGGTGTTGGTGGTGTTGGAGTGGTCTTTTGAAACATGGTTTCAAAATGGTTGTTCAAACCATCCCTACATTATCATTTGCTACTCCATAGTACAGGTAGCTGTTACGTATAAGCTGAGTTGACAAGAACAGAAATGAGGAGGTGATAAGCCGCCTGGGAAAGCCAAGGGAAATCATCAAAACAATTAAAAAACGAAAATTAGAATATTTCGGACATGTGATGCGACACCCAGAAAGATACGGCATACTCCATTTAATCCTCCAGGGAAAGATTGAAGGCAAACGAGGTCCAGGCAAAAGAAGAACATCGTGGCTTCAAAATCTAAGGGACTGGTTTGGATAAAACTCAGCAGCACTTTTTCGTGCGGCTGCTGATAAAAACAGGATCGCCAACATGATCGCCAATGTCTGATAACGGATATGGCACAAGAAGAAGAAGAAGAAGAAGACTCCATAGTCATTCTACAAGGGAAGGCTTTGGAGAAGAACATAAGGATAGCTAAGTAGTGGGGAAGATGGAGTACTGATCAAGTTGGGATTATTCTCTTGCCTCCCCCACTTCCAGGGGTGACTAGCACATGTGCCCTCCCTCTCTCTCTCTTCCTTAGGCATTGGCATATCACAGCCAGTCATGGTTTCATGGCTTCTGATTTCTCCAGGAGCTGCAATTCTGACCAGGATTTTGCAACTGTTTTTAGTGGAGTACAGCAGTTCTTTCCTAATGCTTGAGCAGATTGCTTGGTTAATCCCCATTGTTTTGCTTTGATTTGGAACTGAGCTTCAAAGAGAAATGACAGTGCCAGAAAACTCTAAAGGCAAATGTCCTATTCCAAACTATTTCTATATTAGCGATAATGTTTCTACAAATCTATATGTCTCTGCATTTTTGTGTATTATATAGAGACACACAATACTTAAAAGTCCTTCTACTAATCTTCTAAGGACTCTTAATATTGCTTCGCCTGGAAGCTGTAAACAAGTTAGAAAAACATGATATATTCATTTACCAAATCTAATCACAGCAGAGATGTGAACCTGAAAAAAAATGTTCTGCTTTTTATTTTTGACAAATTTATTCATTTCATTCTCCATTTGTTATTGTCTTGTTCATGTTTTCTTTTGTAATTTTCAGGAAGTGCTGTTGGTTTGTTGCTGTAAAAATAATAAAAGATCTTTAAGATCCTGTGAAACTATAACATTATCTTTCATTAATGTCATCCACTTCATCAGATGTGCAGAGTATTTATCCTAAAATAAGAATGCATTTCCTTCTGGTTGGGTAGCACTCTGAAACAATAATATTGGGAATAAATTAAATGTACTTTATACAATTATAATTACTTTATTGACATGACTATTTATCAAACAGATATTGGACACAATACATTGTTTTGATTGGTGAACCATTTAACTGTGACTCTAAAAAATCCTTTATTTCAATACAAGCTGGTAAAAATGGAGTAGGATAAGACTTCAGGCATCTAATAGACTGGATGGAATCCATAGCTTATTATGCCACATGTGTTTATTGTTTTTCAAGGTGTCTAACTGGTTCTCATTTCCAGAAGTGCCTGCAGCCAATTGATGATATGTGTGGTGATCTATCACACAAACGCCATTGTTAGCTACTTATGTCCTGATATAAGTATATAAGTTACAGCACATGGAAGCTCTATTTTTTTCATAGAAATTAGAGTTATTTTTATGTTCAGTTTAAATAGGAATGTGCATGTTTGAACCCAGTATTCTATTCCCATGGACAGAAATACACTTTATTGGATGGAGCAGTAGAAAAAGAGTGGAACACCATGAAGTTGAATAAGTGAACATTCCCTCTCTTGGTGCACTCGGTTCTCCTGTGAGCTAGACTTGCTGCTTATCTTGCCAAATAGCTTGGTTGATTCATATTTTCTCTCTCACCCTCTAAATAGCAAACAGTCATCTAAATAAATAATCTAAATAATTGCCATGCCACCTGACACTAAGCACTTTCCTACTGATGTCAATCAACTTCCTAAGGTACTTGAAACTGCTAGAGGATTAGATGATGACCTCGAGCATTAATACATTTTTAGCAAATAATTACTGTATTGAAAAGGTGAGACCTTCCGGGTTATCAAAAACCCAGGGTCATTGTCGCTCACTCACTGGATTGCATAAAACAGTTCCTACTTATGTTCCTACAGTTCCATGCTTAATATTTCTCTTTATTGTAGCCAAATGAAAAGCACAGGAGCCACAAGGCAAAGGTAAATGAGAAAGATTCTCTGTAAGAGGTGCTGTTCTGTCTCCTTATGCTTTTTAATAAAAGTGCAAATACACACATTACTTGTTTCATGTTTTGTTTATGCTTCTTATCAAAGTCAGAATGTTCCTATTTTGAGTTTCAGCTCTAGTTATACCTGACATCTGCATTCAAGGAAATCTATACAGAAAGGGTTGAAATTTGCTGTACTTGTGAGGTGAGGAGTTGGGGAAGGACCCTGCTCTTTCAAAAAGGAGACAGGGTGGGAGCAAAAATAAATTTTGATTTCATATATTTCTTCTCTTCCGCCTTTTGCAGTTAGAATGGGAAAGAGGGTTTCAGAAAACTGCAGCAAAATCTTGTGGTGTCCAAGCATCTCTGCTGTGATCAAATGCAATGCCTTATAAAGAGAATGGGGCTGAAAGCTGAGAGGATTGAGAGAGATGGAAGGACATTAGAAAAGAGAGAGTAACAGTTGGACTAGGTAAAAAGGAAGAAAAGAGAGAAGAGAAAGCACGTAGAAGTGACATTGAGGATCTTGTGCCAAAGCAAACTATTTGAAAATAAGCACAACGTTCTGAATCTCTAAAAGCAATTCATATCCGATACAATCTGTTCATACAATGCTGTTTTAAAATAGCAGCCCCCCATACATACATACATACATACATACATACATACATACTCTTGGATTCTACACTACCAGAAAAAGATCCAAAGCAAACAGAATTAAACTGCAGTTTAAGAACTCTAATTTTATTCATTTTGGCAGTAAGATTTTAAACTACATTTTTAATCCCCCACAATAAAGTTAGAAGAAATTATACCACTCCTGACCCAATAAACCCAGTTTCATGACACCTGCTACAGAGTATGTAAATAGTAGTGAAAAGATGGCACTGTGCAGAATGCATAATTTCAGGGGGGAAACAGCAAAAGAAAAATCCATTAGATAAACTGGTCTTACATGATATGCATATGAAATAACATTTTGCTACAAGTACATCTGAAAATATTGGAATTGGTAATGCTAGTAATGATATTGCAATATGATATTAAATAGATAGAAATAGATTATGGCAGTAATATTGGCAATAAATCAGTTTTCTATTTAATTTTCTAGGAAAACATGGGTAATGCTTCTAACTAAACAGTTGGTGTTAATACTTATTATTTACCCAGCTCTTAATACGGGTCACTAGCTATTGAAAATGACTGCCACTAGAAGTAAGACATAGGCCCCTGATATTAGTTACAATTAGCAATAAAGCAATAAAGCAAGGAGTCTTTAGCCTCTGACTTGCTTACCATTTGCAGCACCTATCAAAGTTGTGTCACTGGAATGTAGGAGCTAGCATTGAGTTTCTCATTTTGGAGCTGCAAAACTATGCACTACCACTTGATGGCAGCATGGAGCTGCAATTATTGGTGTCTCTTAGTGGCCATCTCGGGATCATCTGTGCTTCTACAGCCCTCCTGCTGGGCCTTCTGTTTTCTGTACTAAGAAGATTCTAGAGTTGCTGGGCCTTTTGAAAAAAAAATGGTTGCAGCAGTTATAGATCAAGAAGGGATAAACTAGTAGAGATGATGGGGAGGATTGTTTTCTATTTTCAATTTTGCTTGGAGAAGGAATGTTTCAATCTCTTCTCCCAGTTATTTAAATGAACTGAGACTACATATGTGTAAGGTAGGAGGCTCTGTCTACATCTGTGTGTGTCTATCTTCAGTCCCCAACTCACCATGATCAACATCAACATTAACATCCCTTCCAACTTTTTTATTTATTATTATTATTATTATTATTATTATTATTATTATTATTATTATTATTATTATCATCATCATCATCATCATCATCTCTAAAATAGTGATTGCATATAAGGATATCTGCAATCCCTATGCCTATTAACCTGGGAAAAATATCAATTGAACTTTGTAGGCCTGAGAAAATAAGCATGAATGGTTGGGGCACCAATCATCCCCACCAAGAATTACAGAATTGTGTATGAGTGGAAAGCCATTGAAATGGGATTTATAAATACATTGTTAAGGCTATAAATATCCATGTCACCAGATAGTAGCAAAGATATATTCTTTCTAGCCATCTAGCAGTCATCTGTATTTCAGCAGCCCATATCTGGGTAGCCCTAACTAATAGTCCAAGGGAGGAAATGAAGTGAAGAAGCTTCTTAGATCAGAAGCCGAACATTTTCAAGGGGGAAAAAACTAAGAAAGTCCAGTTGCCTTTTAAACAGCACCTTTCTGACAACCATGTCCTGGATGATTGAAAATCTCCATAGAAAAGGGAGTAAATGCTTTTGGTAGTTTGTATTTATATCCAATTCCAATCTATCTTGGTATTTTCTGTGATTTTTATGCACAAACATTTTTTCAAGAATCCTCAAATAATGGTTTTTATTCAAAAACCTATTTCCTGTACTTGCTTGTCTGAGATTTGTTAGGCTTCACCTGCTGGAAGAAGCTACTATATCTGAAAACATTATGCAGTTCTGCCAAACATTAGAAATATCTGTTGTTGTTTTTAAAAAAAGAAAAACAAAAAACAAAACTCAAAACATGCCATGCACGAAACTCCCTGTGGCTACTTACCTGAACTTTACAGAAAAATCCTCAGAAAGACTTAACAAACAATAATTTTCTACTCTGCGAAACTATAGAAATTGGCAGCCATCTGTAGCTTTTCCCATGGTAATAACTGGGGAAAGAATTCTAACTGAAACTTCAACCTGAAGGGGGAAAAATGTTAGGTTCTAAGGCAGTGGTTCTCAACCTTTCTAATGCCGCGACCCCATAATACAGTTCTGCATGTTGTGGTGACCCCCAACCACTTATACATCACCAGGTGCCAGGGGCTTGGCCAAACAAAAGGGGGAAAAATGGCGGACAGCCTTGTTTGGCGACCCCCGTGAATGGTTGTTCGACCCCAAATGGGGTCCCGACCCACAGGTTGAGAACCACTGTTCTAAGGGAAGGGTCTCCCCATCCATGTCAGGGAAATGGTTCTGAGATTAATAAGGGGAGAGGGCAGGTGGAAAAAGAATGGTGACCCTAAGTTTAATTTTCTGACTGACCTTAGCTTGATATTCCAATAATCTGCAAGCTGTCTCTATCTTTTCTTGAATGAAGGCTCAGCATTTGGCCACGTTCCTAAAGGTGATGCAAAATGTTAGGTTAGCGTTGCACATTTGGTAGCTTCTCTGCTGACAGGTGGAGCTACAGCCACAACTAAATATTGGAGAAAGGATTGGGAAGCGAACAGGGACCACTTAAATAGCCTTCAGAGAAATGAGATGGAGAACAGCAAGGAGAGACAAAGAATCTTCTAGAGGTTACGAGAACTGTTTCACTCAGAAATATGAAGACTAGTATTGGTTTCCAAATAATGCATGGATGTAAGCCGCAAATCCTTTTCAAAGTAAACCAAAATAAACCTTTTCATAAAATATAATTAAAACATAAATGAGGCTAGAACCTGGGATTGCAGTAGGAGGAACTGGTGCCATCATGGTTCTGTGCTGCTTCTTTTCAGGGAAGTAGGCTTGGGGCATGTGGCAGGATGATGTGAAGGTCTTATGTAGTCACCAACACTGGCCTTCATCCAGTGTTGGTGAGTTATGTAGAAAACAATAACAACAACAACAGGCTTATACAACCAAGCTGAACTGACTAAAAATACATTTTAGAATAATGGAAAAGAAAAGGGGGGAAAGAAAGGAAGAAGGCAGGGAGGGAAGGAGGGAGAGAGGGAGGGAGGAAGGAAGGAATATATAATGAAAGGAGAGAAGGGAAGTGTATTTAGAAAAGGAAGACAACTATTTAGTGTAAAAAGAAGACTTAGAAAACTCATATGTGTTTTGTTGAAGAAAGTGGGAAAGCCATTATGAAAGAAAGAATTTGCCATCTCCATCCTTAAGAACAATGTTCAAAAGCAAATTATGGGCCCCCCAAAGGGAACTCAGGGGGCAGAGCAGAGAGAGGTTCTGATTCCCACTTGCTTAGTTCTCATTATTGGGGGGGGGGAGAAAGGAGGAGAAATTGTTTGGATGGGACATTATCCATTAACTAAAGAAGAAAATATTGTCAGCTTTCACATGGTTCTGAATCTGAATCTACCTGAGATAAAGGATTTAATTTTGGTTTATTTCAGTGTCTCGGATGTGCAGATCAATTACATTCATTTTTATGGGTTTGTAAATCTGTCAAGTTCAGTTTTTAAAAATACCAGACTATCTACACACTTTCTAATATTCTTTATTTTCATGAATAAACATATTTTAGATAGACTTTAATTCCACACACTTTTTATTTAAAATGGGTGATCGTTTTGTAAATTTTAGAGCAATGTTTCTTAACCTCAGCAACTTTAAGTTGTGTGGAGCAACTCCCAGTATTCCACAGCCAACATGCTCCAACACAACTGGAGCTATCAAGCCCTCTCACTATGGTAAGGTGGTAATTTCCTGGGAGAGGAATTATAATGGACAAGAGATGCTTCATGAAAAATGTCAAAAGAGTTGAAGCATAATTTTAATTGCATCAGCATTTTATAAAGTCAAACTGAAATTTTGTAAATAATTTGAATCTACTGGTTTATATTTACCTGGTTTATATTTATCTTTCCTATTTGCATCTAATAACTTTTTATTATAATTCTTGTTTTTTAACAGAACAGAATAGAGTTTAAAGGGACCTTGAAGGTCTTCTAGTCCAGCCTCCTGCTCAATCAGAAGATCGTATAGCATTTCAGACAAATGGTTGTCCAATCTCTTCTTAAAAGCCTCCAGTGATGGAACGCGCACAACTTCTGAAGGCAAACTGTTCCACTGGTTTATTTTTCTCACTGTCAGGAAATTTCTCCTTAGTTCTATGTTGCTTCTCTCCTTGATTGATTTTCATCCATTGTTTCTTGTCTTGCCTTCTTGTGCTTGGGAAAATAGGTTGACCCCCTCTTCATTGTGGCAGCCCTCAATTATTGGACACTGCTATCATGTCACATCTAGTCCATCTTTTCATTAGACTAGACCAGGGGTAGGCAACCTTGGCTCTTTTATGAGTTGTGGACTTCAACTCCCAGAATTCCTGAGCCAGCCATATTGGCTCAGGAATTCTGGGAGTTGAACTCCACAATCATAAAAGAGCCAAGGTTGCCTACCTCTGGACTAGACATACCCAATTCTGTGACTGTTCTTCATATGTTTTAGCCTCCAGGCCCCTAATAATCTTTGTTGTTCTCAAAGATGTTGTCTCAACATCTTTTTTATATTATGGTGACCAAAACTCGATGCAACATTCCAAGTGTGGTCTCACCAAGGCATTATAAAGTGCTACTAACACTTCACATGATCTTGATTGAGTCCCTCTGTTAATGCAGCCTAGGACTGCATTGGCTTTTTTGACAGCTGCAGCACACTGCTGGCTTATATTTAAGTGATTGTCCACTAGGACTCCAAGGTCCCTCTCGCAGTTACTGCTATTGAGCCAGATTTCATCTATTCTGTACCTGTACATTTGGTTTTTCTTGCCTAAATGTAACACTTCTTTACAATGAATTTCATTTTATTAAATAAGACCCAGTGTTCAAGTCTGTTGAGATCCATCTCAATCTTGAACCTATCTGGGATATGATTATTTCTGGTTAGGATCCTGTTCAATCTCCCACTTGATGCAGAGTTTGTCTCCCAGTTGATGTCAGGGTAGTTAAAGTCCCTCATTACTACTATGGCATGTTTCCTACAAACTTTAATTAACTGGTTAGTAAAAGGTTCATCAATTTCTTCTCTTAGTTGGCAGGCCTGTAGCACCTATGGCAATGTCATTCTTCTTCCTTTTACATTAATCCATATGCAATTCATCCTTGGTTTTATGCTTTTCTATAGATATGTAGTTATCTCTTACAAATAATGCAACTCTTCCCCCCTCTTTTGTTAGGGAGAACTCCAGTTCTGAATTTCATCTACCAAGTTTTGGTAATGGCAACTATATCACATCTGCCCTTGTGTAATAGTATTTCAAGTTCACCCTGTTTGTTCCTTAATCTTTGAATGTTAGTGTATAAGCATCTGAGTCCTTTGTGGCTGACCTACATTTCCTACTTTGTATCTGAGATTTTCTTCCTTCCCATCACTCCCTATCTCCTTGTTTGATTGGCTGTCTTGGGGTTTATGCTTGGGATTAGGTCTTAAAGATTCTAAGGATTGGCCACTCTCAGTTTTAGTTTAAAGCTCTTCAGATAAGCTGAGCAATCTTTTTCCAAATACATTCTTCCCTGTTCTCGTGAGGTGCAGCCCATCCCTTGCTGGGAGCCCTTCTTGTAGGTAATGCAGACTGTGATCTAGAAATCTGAAGTTCTCTTGGCAGCACCAACTCTTAAACCAGTGGTTCATTTCTAAAATCCTTTGTTCCTTCATTGGATGTTAAGCTTTTGTTGGAAGTACAGATGAAAACACTATTTGTGCTCCTAACTCCTTAACCTTCTTGCCAAGCTGCTCTTAATAATGTTTTCAGGTTCATTAGATAACATTTCAGGTAACATTAGATAGTTGACAGTATTAAACAAATATCAACAACAATGATGTTAACCTTAGGGATCTTTCAAATTAATTTTGTATATTGTCCCAGGGTATTTAAACTGTGCACTTCTGCCTTTCTTTCATACCATATCAGGAATAATGAGTGGAGACAGACTTTTTAGCTAACAAAGCAATGGACAAGAGAATTAAGACTCTGGGTTTTGGAGAGGTTAGCTTTAAGTTCTCAGATCCTGAGATGCCTTGAACAAAACTGATATTCCTACTGAGAAAGCCACATCCAAGTGCACTGCTCTGTACAACAATTAATATTTGGCCACAAATTGAGGATGGAACTGTGTCCCTGACTTGGTAATATTTCCCATGCAGGCACTTTCCGCAGCTAGAAATGGCTGCCTCTGCTCATGATATGGATATAAAAGTCATCCTCCATCCCTTCCCCAACAGCTTTGAAAAACTCTACTAAGCTCTTGGTGTAAGCAAGCTAAACAGGAACCTCCTAATTAGGGAGCAAGGGTGATTTGCTACAGTTTAAGGCAAGGTTTGGAAAGCCACAAGCTTCTGTGCGATAGTTGTTTGGCTTTGCTTTGTCTATTACAGTTGACAGATAAAGAGTGCCATGGGGAAGAGGTCAAAGAGGCAGAAGAGAGCACATTAGAAAGGTCCCTGTCAGGATGACTAAGAATCCAATAGTTAGTGATGAGGTGATCGCCTTGCCTGAAAGAATAGTTGTAGGGCAGAGTAAACCTCACAATGTCTGTCTGGGTAATGCAAACAATCAAAGCTATTTTCTGAGACTATTTAGAAGGAGAAGAGGAATAAAAAAAAATCAATTCTCAGATTCCTACCAGTAGGGGGAAATATATGTCGTATAATATGAAATGGGAGGGGGTCATGAAAGGAGCCTCCCTGAAGATTGCATTACTTTTGGCAATCGGGTATCCCCTGGGCAACAGTATTATCACTGGCAAATCCTTTCAACCCAGAAACATCCTTGGGTGCTTCTGAAATGAATACAGACAGACAGATGGTTGGTTTTGAAGCAAAGTGGGACCACCTACTATTAAGACAAGAATTTATATTAGGGATGATTAAAAAATGTCATCCCCTCCATCCCCAGTGCCCATTACTCATTCTCAACCTTGTTCTTCAACAGCAAAAATGTGTAGCCATTTTCAAGTTTGAACTTGAGAAACTCAGATAATTATTGTGCTAACAGAAGAGGTTATAAGTAGCTCAGGGTTGAACTGTGGAGTCCTTGGTACTCTCTGAACTTGGTTGTTTATAGACATTTTGTTACCAGACTAGGTTATATTTTCACTGCTAGAGGGGAATGGGATTTGCTCTCTGTTTAAGTACATTGTTTAGATAAATCCTATTGTTTCTTCTTGGACTGCAGGGTGAACCCAGTGTAAGGACTGTAACAGCCACTGTACAAGACAGTCAGGTAGAAGACTAGCAGAGTGCATCCAGAACATCAATTAGCAGTCAGAAGATGCAATGAAAATTCTTTAATTTCACAATACGTGGACAGATTTAACCACAGTTTTATCCTAGATCAAGCTAAATCCAAAAATAGGAGAGAATTCTTGGTAGACTGGAATTTAGACAAATCTGTCATCAACAGGCAACAGGCAGATAAACAGCACTCAGATTAGCAGGGATTAACACCAGACAAACAATCAAGCAGTAAACAACAGCCCAATAAAGGAACTACCAAGGAGAAAACAACGGACAGAGCAAGCTACTGTAAATAAACAGAGAGTCCACCCCACTCTCTTCTACCACTGACCATGTTACTTAATCGGGCAATAAAATGTCTGCAAGTAAACCACCAAACTCAGAGGCCACCGAGGACTCCACAGTTCAACCCTGAGCTACTTATATCCCCTTCTCTTGGCAAAATAATCTATATTCTGTAGGTTCAATAATTGTCTTGTCTGATTGACTGACTGACTGACTGACTGACTGACTATCTTGAGTCATAACCCCCAGTTTTAGCAATCAGAGAGAACAGCAAACTCAAATTCTGTTTGTTTTTAATCTTTATTTCTTTTAAGTGAGTTTTGCTGCTGTTTCTCTTTTGCAATTCCCCTCTGTTTGAGATGACTCACAGTTGGATGGAGACAATAGCACAGAGGACTTCTTCTTATTTATTAGTTTTTAAAATTTTAAAAAAAACATAAACAGTTTTGATGTTATTTTCCCGTGGCAGCAATATTCTTTCTTCTAGACTATTTCAATCTGCAATGCATCTCCAGAAGAATGCTACAGTTGCACGGAAAAGTGGAAAATAGATAGAGGCAGATGAACCATCTGCGCCCATGCGACATATATGCAGCATCCTGGAGGAGCGTAGAGCTGACCCAAAGCTCAGTAAGACCATGCCTTTTAAGCAGAGTAGGATACACTGGACATTTTGTTTCTGTGGTTTTATGTGGCACAGTCCCAAATGTCTGCTTTAACTGCTGTGGTGATATAGGGCATAGACTCTAAGCAAATTGCCTGAGGAGAAGGAAATCATAGGAATTGATTAGGGCAAGTAATCTATACTGCTCATCACACCACTATCCAATACCCCCAATCCATCAATGCCCCGATCAAGCCTGATTTCACCTGTAGCACTTGGTATGTGAATGCTCTGAATATATTTCCTCCATTGTCACTTAAATTATATCAGTCTCCTGGAGGCATTAGCATGCACAGGCAGAATGCCTGCAGAGAGTCAAGCCTTCACACAAACAGCTAAATGTGTTGGTTCCCACAAGGGTCAGAATTCTGATAATACAGGTCTTCACTTGCATGGAGCTCAGCGTGTTCAGCTAAACATGCTATCTGGAGTTCCGTTTATTAGCCCGACAAAATACCTCATCAAAACTAAAGCAAATCTAATTTCATGGCAGAGCATTGCAGAGTGGAAAGACAACGGAGAGAATATAATAAGGCTCTCCAGCCTCTTTTCCTAATGAGCCCTGCCCCGTTGCTGACATTGCTCAAATGACATCACCACCTTCAGTACACCCACTTGTCCGGCCCAAATGTCAAAATACAACCACACACCCACTGGCTTTCACACCCACAAGGATGACCAATATCTACTTCAGGATTCAAAATATTGTTTTTATACTCTTTTCACCCATTCCACTTTTATAAATTATATTCAGAAATAGTTTGGCATGTTAAATGAAGAAAAAAAATACTGATTAGATGGCAATAGCCAAGCTCTGTACTCAGCAGCATTATTTAAATGAGTCATGTCATTTGTAGCCATTGGCAAAGCTTAATTAATTGTCTTATAACAGTTCTTCCAAGGTGTCACCCTTCCCTATAAACCAATTGGTTTGAATTGCTGATGTCAAAGTAAAGCACTAGACAAATTAGTTGCTGAACCCTGGTTACTAATAAATGAATCCTACTTGTGATACATATTTAATTTGCAAATACTGTAGATAGTTGGCACTGCGGATTTAGACATGCTTTATTACTGCAAAAAATACTGGCTAGAACAGCCTGTTCTTTGGACGAAGTTCTGAAATTATGGGTCATCATCATCATGATCATATATACAACTGGAGTCCTGGCTCTCCTTCTTTTCCCAGCATGTTATAGTTTTAGGCTTTCTCCTGCTGCAGGGAGAAAATTTGTCCTGCATTGATCTTCCTGTCTTTCCCCCTTAGTAATTTCATTTCTGGACTATTCTTGCGGCTTCTTAAGAATAAGGAGTATGCCAATACTGGGAGAAACTATGCAGATTTTGAATTTACTAATCCAAGTAGTTGCAGCCACTTTGATATTACTGAAGTACTCTGCATGCCTTTTTTGTTTGTCTGCTAATTCATATTATTTCATGTTGCTTCTCAAAGCCTGAAGATTTTAGCACAAGTAGACTATGCAAGACAAATGCTGCCCAAAATCTCTTTGCAGAGTGAGATGGGTGGCATATAAATTTAATAAATAAATGAGTAATGGGGGGTGGTATTTTACAGCAGGCAATTGTATTTGTAAAGTTGAAGTTGTTTTATTTTACACTCCTCAGAGTTTTCTACAGGGATATTTCCATGCAGATTTGAACAAACATGGTCTTTATAATAAGACACAGCCTCATAGAAGCGAGCATGGTGCTGAATAAGAATGCAATTGCTTTAATTCAATGGCTCCTCTGTGCATCCCCAAATCTTTCAACCTTTAGCTATCAGTTGGAAAACAGCAGAAAGCATGACATGTTTCCTAGACTCAGTGAGACGGAATTTGTGGAAAGACACAATCACAGTCTAGTCTAAAAAAAAAAAAAAAAGGCCTGCCATTCAAGCATGATTTGAAAGGGACTTTTTAATTTATTATTACTTAAAAATACAGTTTAGCAGTGTATTTGGAGGGGCTCTGAAAATAAAATTTCTGCTTTCAGAGGCCACATGTTGCTGTTGTGTCTCAGGAAGTGCAACCCTAAATTACAGAATAAAAACAGTCCATGTTTTAGGCAACTTCAGCCAGCTAATGCAGCTCAGACATCATCATCCCATGGCTGGCAGAGGTGAGACTGGTGACCTTGGGGTTGAGCAACATAAACTAAGTGATAAAGATAAGATTCATTCTTCATGTTCATCACATCTTCATCTTCCCTCTTCTCCCTATGCCAGTGCCTCACCAAAAACAGTAATCAGTTTTTAATTTCCCTTTTAAACCCACAGTAAATACCATATTTCTTTAATGCCCCAAACTCCAAAGAAATATATATGATCCAAAGGTTTGCTGAAACCCGTATTCAAATCAGAAGGGTTTTAGATTTCTCCACTATGTCCTGGGGAAAATTTGTTCCAAATTATTCTGCTGTCTTAGTATTTAGGAGTCCATTGCATCCAATGCCTAACCTACCGTATTAGAAATTACCATCCTCTGCCTCATTTATCTTTTGAAAATCTTTCTTTGGTTTGTCATCTTTGGGGTGGTGTTTAGGGGAAAAGGAAGTGAATCCAGGGGGATTATTGTATTTGATCATAGTGCTGGGGTAGGTTTACAAGAGACCCTTCCTCTTTTCCTCCCTCCTTGCAAGATGCTGCAGCATGCCAAAAGTAAAATCAATTCAGAAACTGGGAGAGGTTTACAAATGCCAATGTCTCTTAGGATTTCTTCAAAGTTTTTTGTTTGCTTGTTTAGCTTTTAATCAACGAGTTAATTTGCATAGTAATTGCATTTTAAACAAAACAACGGAGCAGATAACACAGCATAAGAACAATTAAAGACATCTTGCATTACAGACAATGTTATCCAAAGCTGTATATTGAATTTTTTTTTTTACAAGTGATTCCCACAGAAGTCAAAGCTTAAATCAGAATTCTATACTTACTTGGGCAAAAGGGATACTCTGATGAGTTGTCTGATGACTTTGATTAAGTATCAAGTTACAAATGGTTTATAAACCAGTCAGATTGCAACCATGATAAAATATCCTCAGAAATTACAGTTCTGCAGAATCAGCAGATATACAGATAAATAATTTTGTTCGATCTTCTATTTCCAGGCATTCGCACATACATAATTGTTGGCCGTAGGAGATCTGATTATATTTGCTATCAATAATTTGTGTTGCTATAGTATGAAATAAGACTGAAAAGGTTAGTCTAATCCTTGAAATGTCCTATCTATCATATATGAGCCTTTCAAATAATTATATTCATTGAAATAGCAGTAACTCAAAAAATTGGAGGTTAAAATATAAATCCTTGGAAATTGAATTTAATCAAAGTAGAACATTTAATGTAGAGATGTATAGACTACCTGTCTGCAAACTAGCAAAACAACATAGAGAACAGTCTAGGTCAAGGGTGGTCACTTTACAACCTGTGGACTTCAACTCCCAAAATTCCTGAGCCGGCTGAGCCGAGTTGAAGTCCACAGGTCATAAAGTGGTCATGGTTGTCCATCCCTTGATTGAGGGGAGAGCCACTTCAGTTTGTTTTTCTACCACCAGTTGCAGTGACCAGAGATTCTGAAATAAGCAATTTGGAATAATTTCTAGTTTCAGAATTATATAATCATAACAACTCCATATTGGTTATGTAAGCAAAGGTGTTAACTGGTTAATTGAAAATACTTTAATTCTAGACCAATCAAAAATCTAGTATAATCAGATATTGAAGCTCTTATAAATAAACCATTGTTCAAATGTGTTTTACTTGAACAAAGTTTTCTTGAAGAAAGGAAATTGTTCCACGGTAACCTAAATATTTTGCAGGGTTCTATTTGTTGTAGAAGTCTTTTCCAAAAATTTCACTTTGATTTTAGTTTAATTCATTTTATGTTTTATCCAGAATGTTCAATAATATTGCAATCAACATCTCAAACTGCATCCCTGACATACAGAAAAGAAATCTCACAACAACCAGTTGACTGGGGGGGGGGGAATTAAGCTCACTAAATTTGGAACGAATTAATCTCTAAGAGGCAATAATAAAGGGCCCCAAAGGACAGCATGTTTCTAATAATTAATCCCTCAATTAATTATCATAAATGTAATCAGCAAGCCCAAAGCACCCATGATCTACAGCAGGGGTGGGCAACTATGGCCCCTTTATGACCTGTGGACTTCAGTTCCCAGAATTTCTGAGGAGTTAGAGTCCACATGTTGTAAAAGGGCCATAGTTGGCCACCCCTGATGTAGAGAAACAATTTTAGTAGACTTGTCCACAAAGGTCATCTCAATGATGTATTTCAGAGCCTTCTATACAATCTTGCAAGCATTAAAGAATGATTTTATCCACTTTAACTTTTTGAGATAATCTTTGGTTTTCACTCATATGGGGAAATCAAATCAAATCTTTATTACTGTCAAACACCAGTACAAATCGAGAAATCAAATATGGGAAATATGAGGAAATTTATCAAATATATTTCTAAAATAAATAACCCAATATTTTGCATGAAGCACAGGATATTCTGATTGTTCCATTGGAACATTATCTTTTTTCTGCATTATAGAAAACTGATTTGAAGCATTCCACACTGGAGAACAGTAGACTATTAAAACTGGTGTGCTGCTTGTTCTAAGGTCACTAAAGTAGGGAGAATGATACTCCTACCTTCCAGATGACAGAGAAACTGGCAAAGGGATGAATATGAGCAACAGTTAAGCATATGTTTTGCAGGCTGCGAATAGCCAGATACAGCTTGGCCCAGCAAAGAAATAACAGCAATGGATTCAGTTCAAAACCACCCATGAGTAATATAAAAGCAAAGAGGTTGACTCCTGGTGACCATGCAATAATCTTGCCACTGCACTCCAGAAGAAATCTTCTTGAACGTTTCTCATTTTTCCAATCTGTCTTAAAATGAACTACATACTATGGTTGTGAATGCTTCAAAAATGTATGAAAGGAGCGCGGTGGCTCACGTGGACAGTGGGTTGGAGGTTAGCAAGCCCATGTTTGAGACATGAGGACTGACGTGCAGTGGGCTGAGTTCTGGTCCTTCACTCCAGCTCCTGCCAGGGACATGAAAGGATCCAACTGGGTGTCCCCTTGGCAACGCTGATGTCACTGGAAGTGCCGGGTTGAAATGGCACAAGTGTGATGAGAACAGCATCTCTCCACTCTTTGTTAAAATGAGCCCAAACTGAATAAAAGAGGTCACTACTCTAACCTTAACTTTAAAAGTTTCCTTATTTTGGGATTTTGCAGTCTATAAACAGTGGTCTTAAAAAGACACCAATTGTAAGATGCTGGAATACTGAAACTGGATGGAAGAAACCACAGCAGTTTTTCTCTCCAATTCTAGAATATTGAGGCTGATTCTAGAGTAAGTGATTTCTAAGCTAGAAAGCTTTGCTTTGCTTTTTGTTTTGATTTTGATACAGGTGGTCCTTGAGTTACAACAACATTTGGAAAAAAAATTCTGTTGCTAAGCAAGATGGTTGTTAAATGTGTTGCATCTGATTTGACCATCTTTTTTGCCACAGCTGTTGAATGAATCCCTGCATTTGTTAAATGAATTATGTTTACATTATGTGAATCCAGCTTCCCTCATTGACTTTGCTTTTCGGAAGTTGGCTGGGAAATGGTGATCATTTGAGTCCAGAATGCTGTGATTGTTGTAAATACATGCAAGTTGCCAAATGCACAATTTTTATCATGTCACCGTGGGTGTTCTGTTTTCCACGTTGGAAAGCATTGAACGAGGCAGAATAACAAACAGGTACTTCTTTATTCAGCTACAACAGAACAGCAAACAAAATGGCTCCTTCCCCTTTTATACCTTTTGCAAGGGACATCACCAGCCAATGAATGCAACGTATTTTCCCATTCCCCGCATGCTCAGTAAGCTGGAGACGGCCTGTCTGGCCCGGGCAGCCCATGTGGTCTGCCCAGGTCTCAGTGCAGCTCCCTGCACCTGCTCTGTCAATCAGAGCCCAGGACATAACAGTGGGGATGATGTAATGGTATAAAGATCAGTCGTAAATCACTTTTTTCATTGCTGTTGTAACTTTACATGGTTGCTAAATAAATGGCTGTAAGTTCAAGGACTACCTGCATTCTTTGAAGTATTTAGCCAAAATACAAGTAATACCATATAAGGTAATTCTGTTCCAATGTCACCATATACAGCTATGTTTTTCAGCCTCATACTGGCTGGAGAATTCTGGGATCTGAAGTCCACACATTTTAAAGTTGCTAAGGTTGAGAAACTTTGACATATAGCATATCACATAGTTGACAGTTTGAAAATAGAGTGCACGCTTCTGTGGTACTGGCTTTATTATATATAGCTGTCTGCAGGCACTTTCCTTCTTAGTGTAATGCATTGAGATTGTAATGATTGTTTCCTGCTAAACTTGCATTCTCTTCCTTACAACGTCTTTCATCTGGTTTCCAGAGAAATAACTTCTAGTGTAAAACACCAAAGGCCCTCCTCTTTAAACAAGTAAATCTTGGTATATTCTGGACCACGTTAAATGCTTTTCTCAAGCCCTCTGAAAGGTATTGTGGGTGATAGTGACAAATGAGTTTTGAATTCTTGCCTTGCCTTCCACAGGAATCTATGAAGCTGATTACTTCTCATGGGCCAGGGTCCATATTTAGCACTAAGCGTGCAGGATCCGCAGGCTACAATCCACCCTTAGATAAAGATTTTTCTCTTCTCATTAATGCTTAGTTGCTTAATCATGTGTATTTTCAGATGTCCTGACACTCTACATAGTTCCATTTAGCTGTCATGGCTAGGTAATTCTAACCAGAAATTTCCTGCCAATTCTTATGTTAAAGCACTCTAAAATAGCAGTCAGTCTGTCCTATTATAGCTTCACCTCTTATCTTGCAATATTTGCCTGGGGAAACAAAGATATTAAGGTAAAATTCACTGGTATCTACTTATGCTTTATTTCCACTTCTACATTCACAAATGCATCCACTTCCTCTGAATTTTCACTCTCTACATATAATTGGCTATCTTTCAATCCATTTTCCTTCTCAGATACAACTCTTTTGGCTTTCGATGGACCCATCACCTTTCTTGCATCTTACAATCTAACATTCTCTGTAAATCATTCAATTTTCAGCCACCAACATGACATCAACCCCTTATAAAAGTATACACATATTCATAACCCCCAACCAAGTCCCTTCAAATGTTACTCCAAGCATTTCTTATACTAGCCACAAATACATAAAGTAACCAAGGAAATATAACATCTCCTTGTCTTCTTGCCTGCTCACAGTACAACCACTAGCTAAGCATATCATTTACCCTTGTGCATGCTTTACTTCCATTGTATCCTCATTTTTTCCTCATTTAGCAATTAATCTTTGTTCACTTTATCATACCCTTTCTCTACGACAACAAATATGCAGCATATTTTCTCATATTTATGCCATTTTTGTGCATATGGTTTATTGCAATTATTTACCTTTGCTGGTATATTACACTGAATTTTATTGTAGTCAATGGAAATGACACTTTAGTACGAATTAATTTCAGATCAAGCCAAAAGCAGTGCAGAATGAGAGATTTTCTCAAACAGAAGAAACAAAAATGGGGAAAGAATACACCTCCTCTTATCTAACTGGAATTTGGGCACCTATCAAATGCCAGGCTCCTCTGGGTTGTCCCTTCTGTGCAAAGGGAAATGCTGCTCCCCATTCCTCCCTTCCCCCAGGAATTAGCACCTTCACCCCAAAAACAGCCACTGCACACGGACTGACCATGGTAGGTTTTATCCAATAGAACTGCAAACACTGGTTGTTGTGTCCTGGGCCTGATGAGGCAATTCAGCAGGCCCAGAAATGTTGCAAACGGTCCCGAGCAACCTAAAAGCTGCCCGGGACCAGACTGGTGGGCACCGGACTTATGCGCATGCGCAAAGCGCGAAGAAAGAGGTTTCCCTATTGGCTGGACTGCCTGGGGGTTAGAAGACTATAAAAGGCCTGCGTGCCTGATTGCAGAGTTGAGTGAAGTTAAGGAGCAAATAAAGAAGTTTGGTTACAACATGTGTTGTGCTTCAATGCCTCAAACCCCAAAACACAAAACTAGTTTTCGCAGAAAGACAAAGAGTAGCAACAGGAGGCAGGAACTGAGTTAGGTGCACCACGACCTATTGCTCAACCAAGTGCTAATTAAGTGGCCACAGCAATCAGCAAGTATTGGCTAGTGTCTTCCCTATGGGTTGGTTGCGCTTAGCCCACTGCAGCCCCAGGCGGATTGCATTCAACCCATCCCGCAAATGACAAAAGCAGCTGTACTTCTATAGCCCAAAGGCAAGACAGGTAAACAGAGTCAGCCTGGATAACACACATCCTTTCGGCCAGGGGTGGGTGTTTCAATACTTCAGTTTGGTATCAGCAAACAAAAAACATATGCCCATTTTTAATCCTCCCTAGCCCATCCCACTTCCCAGAAACAGATTGTGTCCAAATTAAAATAATTTATCTATAGCAGCAAAAACACAAAAGCAAACCAAATAAATCAAAAGAGGAGGAAGAATTTGCCCATTAATAAAATCACTTTGTATGAACCACTGAAGTATTGAACAGCAGCTTCTGCTTCTGCTTTTTTTTTCTTGCCTCGCTTTTCCTCTAAGAGGTGGTCAGAAGTGGACGGTTTGTCCAGTTTGAGGAAGGCTGCCTCGATAGCTTTACTGAATGAGTTCTGGAGACTAGGCACAGGCACATGGTCCAAGTTGTCGCTCTCCTCATCACTGTCTCCTGGAGCCGGAGGTGCCACAGTGGGGGTCTCTTCTTTCTTCTTTGACTTAGAACTATTCCAACTATTTATGCCATTCTCAATGATCTGCTGTTCATTTATCACTGTTTATATGCTTTGGGTCAGAATTCTGCTAAACACTTTTTCATGTGCACTTAAATTAACCCCCTGTGTCTTTTTTGTTCATTCTGGTTGCCTTTCTCTTTGCATAAAACAACAATCACAAGTTATACAGCCACTCCACATGCAAATCACATCCATATTCAGTCTCGACTTACACACATTTATTTAGTGACCGTTCGAAGTTACAATAGCTTTGGAAAAGTGACTTATGACCATTTTTCACACTTACAACCGCTGCAGCATCCCCATGGTCACCTGATCAAAATTCAGATGCTTGGCAACTGACTCATATTTATGATGGTTGCAATGTCATGGGGCCACGGGATCATCTTTTGTGAACTTCTGATGAACAAAGTCAATGGGAAAGCCAGGTTCACTTAACAGCTGTGTTACTAACTTAATAACTGCATTGATTCACTTAACAATTGTGGCAAGAAAGGTTGTAAAATGGGCAAAACTCGCTTAACAGCTATCTCACTTAGCTACATCAATTTTGGGCACAATTATGCATATAAATCAAGGACTACCAGTATTAGCAATTCCACAGTCATGCCATCCACACCTACAGCTTTACTGATTTTCACCATTCTCACAGCATTTATGACTCTCACTTCATTCATTTTTCTTCTATAAAAATAGCTATAACATTTAAAGGGCTTCCACTCTTTGACCTATCGATATTCATTCCTGTAGTAGATTGAATAATTATTATGACTGACTGTGATCTTGTAATCTTACATAATTACCTTGGATGCCTTATATATGTTCTAGATTTTGCATATTTCATTTGAGTTAGTTACTTTGGAGCTTCTAGATAAGCAAGCAGCAAAAAAAAAAACCCCTATTCCTAGCTTTAATGTCATTTGTTAGTCTGCAAAACAGATAACAATTCTTATTCAAATTTTCAATTCCACAGTCGCAAGTCACTTTTTTCAGCGCTGCTGTAACTTCGAACAGTTGTTAAATGAACTGTTGTAAGTCAAGGACCATCAGTACCTTTCCTTTGTAGCGATCATCCTTTGTAGCAATCCTTTTCTTCGTGTGCATTTTTCATCCATAATCTCTTTCACTCTATTATTCCATCAGTCATCCTTTTTCATACCTCCCATTAGCTCCTCTCCATAATTCTTTTCCTCAGTCCTGAACAGCTTTTCCCATATTCTTCATTTCATTTTCCATTCATTCAGTTGGGAGATATATTTGTCTTCCAATACTTTTCATACAAGATTCATATTTCCCGACACTCATTATACATTCATTATTGATTCATTCATTTATTTCCTTTCCAATAAACTAGCATAAATTCAGAAATCTCATGTGTTCTAGTGGTAAGGAATGGATATCATAGGCCATAGATGCACAAGAGAAAAGTGAAACCTGGAGTTGGGAGAGTGGTGAGCAAGAACATTGACAAGACGGAGAAGTGCTTATACAGGCTGATTGCATGCTTTGTAAAAGCAGATATTTTTAGGAGAATACTAATAATTTTCAGAAAATCATGAGGTATTTGATTGGGGTATAATGAATTGGGAAATTCCATGTTTCTCTCTAATTTCTTCTTGGATTATTTTAGCCACACTATGTATGGAGGGGGCGGGACTTGGGCTTGGTCCCTTGATTTTTATAAAGATTGTGTTTTAGGGCAGAGTTCCCTAACCTTTCCAGCTTTGTGGAACAGCGGGGAGAGGAAAGGGTATTGGTCCACCTGAGTGACGGCTGCACATGTACAGCTCCATTTGCATCAGTGGCAAGCACATGCACCTGCCGCTCACGCCAAGTGGGGATGCATGCACGCATACACACTTGCCCGCCCAGTTCAGAATGGCTCAAGGCCTGGTGTTGGGACCCCTTTTTTAGAGTGCACCCCTTTGAGCCAAGATTGCAGACTTTGTGCATGGATAGATTTTTCTGTACCTTGCATTTTTTAGATTTTTATCTAACAATGCTTTCCCCAGTGCAATAAAATGTTATTTCCTTTTCACTTATGGGGTGCATAAGTGCATAAGCCTTTGTTCAAGGATTTGAGGATTGTGTTATTTTCTGTTATCTAAGTGGGGGGGTGAGAGCAATGTTTGCAAAATGTGGCCTGTACCTTCTCTTCAAAGCTAACACTGCCTCTTGAAACTATCATTTAGGAATATCGGGATGTCCATCATCCCCAAATGCCTCTTTATTGAATGATTGTGAAAACTGTGGCTTTCCAAACTTCCTGGCAATGCAGCAGTTCAGAAACTGAATGCATATTAGAAAGTTTCTGTTGAATTAATTCTATTGTATTCTGAGATCCAAGATATGGGTTGGGTTAGTAATAGTCTGATAAATTTTATGTATAGGAAGCAAACTATACAGGAAAAAGTCCTATTCAGTCTTTGGGAAGGTAGGAAAAAGAAGCTCCAATTTGTTTTTTGTTTTTAAAGCTCAAAGGAGATGGGATTTTGCTGAATTTTTCCTCTGAGTTGTTCAGTCTCATTAACCACAATGATTTGCTAATGCTTCATAATCTGTATGTTATGCATTTTACACATTGCTAATAAAATGCTATCCATTTTCAAGCCTATAAGCTATACATTTCTAACAATCATATAAAATGTTGACAGATTCTGTAAACAAAAGCACTTTAAAATCATTTTGGTAAGTGACATGCTAAATATGAAACTGGTTGGACTTTTCATCTATTTATTTAACTATAGCATTCATAAATAATCTGTGGACTATATTATTCATTCCCATGGTATAGTATTAAATATGGCAGAGAGGGAAGGTAATTTAATTCAGGAGCAATAATGTATATTGTAAGAATTGCCATATTAGAACAGTTGCACCACTACAGTACTCTGGTTTCTCTGTTCCCAGTCATGTCCATTTCTAATGGGACTTCATCACATCACCAGCTACTTATGTATATTCCTAAGAATGTATCACAATTCTTTCCACACAGGGATTTTCTGTGAAAGCAATATGTTTTGTTCAGTCACTTTTTATTCAGCATGATGCTATTATCATTATTATTGTGTTATCCCTTTTTTTTCTAATCATGGAAACTCCAACTGATTTTTTATTTAAAAAAAGAGGAAGAAATACACAATCCTCACAGGTGGTGGAGAGTGAAGAATTGCAGAAGTAAATACAGAGTAACTCAGATATATTCATTACAAAGTTCTCAGGAAGTGCTAATTTATGTTGCCATAATTCGTTTTTTTTTTATTAGTATTTTAAATGTCCCTGCCTTAAACAAGAAAAGAAAAAAGAAAGAAAGAAAAAAGAGCTATGCTGTGTTACACTCTAGCAGAGACCTCTGGCTATCTCCAGATGCTCATGGCCTGGACCTTAATGCCTTCACTCTTCATAGTCAAGGAGGACCAGTTGCTCAATTGTCTGAGTAAAGCCTCCTCAAGTCAAGCCCTTGAAGAGAAATAGTGGGAGAGCAGTTTGTCAGGCACTTTCCTTCCTTGCCTCTTCCCTAACAGCTGGCTGGGAAGAAGGAAAAGGAAAAGAGAAATTAAGTGTCTTCTTCCCTGTTGTAAAATAGCTTTTTCCAGAACATAGAAAGGAAAATGACCTCCATAGACTTCTATATGCAACGAGTCATCAAAGAATTGGCGTTAGGGGCTTAATTTCAATTATCATATTCTGAAGGCATCAACCAGTTCTCTTCAAAATTCTTTTTTTTCCCCTTGGACCTGCCTCAGTCTTTGTTCACCCTACATTTTTGAAATCTTGCTCCTAAGCCTCTTTATACAGTAAAGCACCAATCCAGATTTCCTTTATGTTCAGTGTTCCAAATAAACACTAGATCAGGGGTGTCCAATTTTGGCAACTTTAAAAGTTGTGAACTTCAACTCCAGAACTCTCCAGCCAGTCATGCTGGCAGTTGAAGTCCACAAGTCTTAAAGCTGACAAGTTTGGTTACCCCTGATCTAGATAATATTGTAAGCTGTTGGTGGTGGTTTTTTTAAACCCTGATTTGTGTCAGGGGAAGTTGCAGCCTGGTAACATGGCTTGGAATACCTCAGCGTGCCTGGCTGAGGAATTCTGGAAGTTGAATTCCACAAGTCATAAAAGGGCCAAGTTTGAAGACCGTACAGACTGACTATCACATATAGAATAGAATAGAATAGAATAGAATAGAATAGAATAGAATAGAATAGAATAGAATAGAATAGAATAGAGCTGGAAGGGACCTTGGAAGTCTTCTAGTCCAGCCCCCTGCTCGAGCAGGAGAACCTATATCATCTCAGACAGGTGAATGTCTAATCTCTTCTTAAAAATCTCCAGTGATGGAGTGCCCACGATTTCTGGGGTTAAGCTGTTCCACTGGTTGATTGTTCTCGCTGTCAGGAAGTTTCACCTTAATTTCAGGTTGCTTCTCTTTTTGGTCAGTTTCCAACCATTGTTTCTCGTCCTTCCATCTGGTGCTTTGGTGAACAACCTGGCCCCCTCTGCCTTGTGGCAGCCCCTCAGATACTGGAACACTGCTATCATGTCTCCCTTATTTCTTCTTTTCCTTAGACTAGCCAGACCCAAATCCAGTAGCCGTTCTTCGTAGTCTCCAGGCCTCTGATCATCTTAGTTGCTCTTCTTTGCATTTTCCCCAAACTCTCAACATCTTTTTTGTGTTATGGTGACCAAAATTGGCTGCAGTATTCTAGGTGTAGTCTTACTAGGGCTTTATAAAGCGATTATAGTACTTCTCGTGATCTTGATTCTATGCCTCTGTTTATACAACCCAGGATTTTGTTAGCTTTTTTGGTTGCTGCTGCACACTGCTGGCTCATAGTCAAGTGATCATCCATTAGGACTCCAAGGTCCGTCTCACAGTTACTCTTTTTGAGTCAGGTTTCGCCCAATCTGTATTTGTGCCTTTGGTTTTTCCTGACTAAATGTAAGACTTTGCTTTTCTCCGCATTGAAACTCAGTTTGTTGGATAGGGCCCATTGTTCAAGTTGGTCAAGATCTTTTTGGATCCTGTGTTTGTCTCCTGGGGTGTTGGCTACTCCTGCTAGTTTGGTGTCATCTGTGAATTTGATGAGTTCCCCTTCTATTCTCTCATCTAAGTCATTGATGAAGATATTGAAGAGTACTGGGCCTAAGACAGAACCTGTAGTATAACACTGCTTACTTCTTTCCATGTGGATATAGTGCCATTGAGAACTACTCACTGAGTACGGTTTGTTAGCCAGTTCGTAGTAATGTTGTTTATCCACCTTTTCTTAGTTTACCAAGGAGTAGGTTGTGGTCTACCTTCTCAAATGCCTTACTGAAGTCCAAGTATATTATGTCCACTGAGTTTCACTGGTCTACTAGTTTAGTCACTTTATCGAAGAATGAGATGAGATTGGTTTGGCATGATCTATTTTTGACAAACCCATGCTGGCTATTAGTTATGACTTTTTTTTACTTCTAGTTGTTCGCAGATCTGTTTTTGGATAATCTTTTCTAGGATTTTCCCAGATTAAAACTACAGATTGGTCTGTAGTTTCCTGGGTCCCTTTCTTTTCCTTTTTTGAAGATGGAGACCACATCACTGCTTTTCCAATCCTCTGGTACTTCCCCGGTGCTCCAGGATTTATGGAGGATGTGATGCAACGGTTCTGAGATAACTTCTGCCAGCTCTTTCAGAACTCTGTGATGTAGTCTGTTGGGTCCCGGTGATTTATATTCATCAATATTGGATAAGTACTCCCTTACCATTTTCTTGCTTATTTTAATTTTTGTTTCTGGTATGTCTTTTGCAGTGTTTTGTTGTTGTTGTTGTTGGGCTGTAGTATCTTTTTGTGTGAAGACTGACACAAAGTATGAGTTACGTAGCTCAGCTAGGTGCTTTTCAGCCAGCAGAAATTAGCATTTCCTTCTTTTCTTTTGCTGGTATAATCATGATTAGGAGGAAGAAAAGCAATGAGAGCAGAAATTCTGCAAGAAATCACTGCTATATCTCTCAGGTGGGCAGTCCCCATGGTAGAGAAAGCTTTATGAACTAGCATTACATATCATTTTTATTGAACCATAAGACCATCATTCAAAAATTATAGTGCTGTAATATCATGATATGGTGCTGATTTATGTATGCCAAGTTTTAAAAATCATGTTAAAAAATTCAAGACACCACACTTTTTTATTCTTTGTTTTTAGTTTATTTCTTTGTTTTGCTTACAGTGTGGTGTTATTTTCTTCACTGCTAGAGAAATTAGCAAAAAAGAAAAGCTTTCATGAGGGCTCACATGAAGTTCCATACAATTAATTGTTTACCCATGTTTAGATTTTGAGACTAATCACTCATTTGACATTTATGCCATTTTGTAAATTTCAAGGAATTGAATTCTCTCAGACAATTGATATATTGGGAGCCATTTTTAAATGTCATACATGATAAAATTGGCATAATATTTTGAGTTGATTTGAGCAGTAATTTAGTTTTTTAAAAAAACACAAAAGATTTTCAGTAGTCAATATTAAAAAATTGATGTCACTATTCAGTAATATTCAACATCATTGCCAGATGGAATGTTAATTAAAACCTAATAGCTACATCAAGACAGATTTTTCAAACTAATTATGCTTCCAAAGAGGGAAAAAAAACACCTTTTTTCTGTTTAATTATTCAAGAAGATAATACCTAGTTAGAATATAGTTTATTTTCTGTAGAAGGCACATCTAGTTGTTTTAGATACAATACTTGTGTATATAAAAACAGAATGAAAACACCCAGTTGTGCCTAGTTGTGAGAAAATGATAATCTTATCTCTGTGATCTTTACAAGAAGGATAAAGGGATAAATGTATCCCTTGGGTTAAAACAAGTACAATGCACATTAAAATAATTTTGAACAAATGCAATTACACAAGCCTTCAAAATAAATTGCTTCTAATACATGCATTTTGTACATTTTTCCTGGCACGAATTTTTGTAAAAAAAATTTCTTCTATATATTAAATACTTTTTCCCAATCCATACGCATTTTTATGTATACTGTCTTTTGAATTCCCAGCAACTGCATTACAGTTGATGTAGCTATCAGGTTTTAATTAACATTCCATCTGGCAATGATGTCTAATATTACTGAATAGTGACATCAATTTTTTCATATTGACTACTGAAAATCTTTTGTGTTTTTTTAAACTAAATTACTGCTCAAATCAACTCAAAACATTATGCCAATTTTATCATGTATGACATTTAAAAATGGCTCCCAATATATCAATTGACTGAGAGAATTCAATTCCTTGAAATTTATAAAATTACAGAATTCAGAGAACTACAAATGTAGAAAAATGTACAGAGATACAGGGGAAAATGAAATCTAATTGTTTTTTATTTAAAAGGAACCAAATTATATTCTTCTTTAACCATGTAAATAGGCAGCAATCCAGCTGAATAAAACAAAAGTGTGTGCGTGTGTGTGTGTGTGTGTGTGTGTGTGTGTGTGTGTGTGTGTGAGAGAGAGAGAGAGAGAGAGAGAGAGAGAGAGAGATGTATTCTCTAGGGAGCAAATGAATCCATTCATTTTACTTCATCATGATGCTGGAAAAAATGCCACTAAATAATATTTTATGTTTAATTTTATTCATTAATAAATATTAGAATACTTGTTAGTTGCCAACTTGGATAAAAAATCTCAAGTTAAAAAGAAAGTTCTCAAAAGACAAATGGAGATAATAAAATACAAATTAAACCTAGTAGAAGCTGAAGAATTGGCTCAACAAATTAAAAGGACAAAACAAAACTTTTTTTGAAAATGCTAACAAGCCAGGTAGATGGTTAGCTTATAAACTGAAAAAAGAATGAGAGAAGAAATTGATAAACAAACTGCAAGATGAGGAAGGCTGTCTACAATTCCAAAATGATACAATAAAAAAATAGTTAAAGAATTTTATGAAAAACTGTATGATATAGAAGAAATCTCTGGGGAAAAAATAATGCAATACATTGAAAAAGCTATCAAAAATCCCAGAGAACTTCAAAAATATGTTAAATGAAAAAAATAACAATGATTGAATTGACAGAAGCTATAAAAAGACAAAAAAAAAAAAATGGCAAAACTCCCCGGGACCAGATGGGTTACCCACAGAGTTTTATAAATGTTTACAAGATACATTCTTACCAATGAAAGAAGTTTGTAATGAGGCTAAACTACCAAACACATGGACAGAGGTTAACATCACTTTAGTACCAAAAGAAGATTCTGATTTGATACAGATAAAGAACTATAGACCAATATCACTGTTAAATGTGGATTATAAAATTTTTGCCTCAATAATAGCAGAGAGGCTGAAAAGATTTCTGGTTGAATTTATTTATCCAGACCAAAATGGATTTCTACCAAAAAGACAAATAAAAAATAACCTAAGAATTATTTTGGATACACTGGAATATTATGAAATGTATCCAGGAAATCAAAACAGCCCTCTCCCTCCCTCCCTCCTTCCAGCCCTGCAGCCCTCCCCAATGGAGACTTGCCCCAGATGGAGGACTGGATCAGCATTCCCTCCCCAGCAAGATCAGCAGTCCCCTCCCCTGCTTTCTGCTAGGCTGGTCTGGCAGAGGAGAAAAGGCATTGGAGGTGGCAAAACCTAGGGGGGTGGGGGGGAGAAATGCAGCAGCAGCAGCAGCAACAGAGATGCTTGGAGCTAGAGAGCTCTCTGATCTCTCAAGCTGAGTGACCAGCTGAGAGAAGCAGACCAGACAGAGCTGAGCCAACTGGAAAACTGAACGGAGGCCTGACCAGAGCAGAGACGAGCACCAAAAGACAGAAGGGAGCCAGCAGAGAAAACAAGAGGCCGGAGCAGCGAGCAATGGAAGTGAAGGCAACAATTAAGTTTGAGGTCCCAAAAGGAAGGGAAGGAAGATCCCCAGTAAAGAATAAAAGGAATTGGAGCTCAAAAACTTTTTTACAAAATAGAGGGAAAATAAAACTAACATAATAGTAAGAAGTTTAAATAAATAACAGGGTAGAAAAATGAGCACAAACAAACAGGCAGATAAAAGGATAGGGGAAAAAATAGGCACAATTACCTAGATCAGAGAAGGAAGAAAGGCTACAGCAAAGCACATCCAGCAACCAAAAAAAGGGATTTTCTACCAAATTCATGATTTCAAACAACAAACTCATGAAACAGGTGACTGATACTATTGTGGTATGGAATACATCTCCATGCATGTGCTTATGCCCAAAGAACACCCAAATTATACATGCATTAGATATAAACTATGTGATCTATTAGAGGAAAAAGTAAGGCAACTCTAGCCAAACTCCAACCTACGAAAGAAAGCAATACCCAAATCAAATCAAACAATGAACAAATAACTCCCAGAGGGTTTGATCCTACTGATATTTCCCCCTAGATGGAAATACGCAGACCCACAACCTCCCCCCTCAAAGAAAACATGTAGACATCTAGCAAAGAAACAACACCAAACATCCCTAAAAGAGTCACATCAACAAACACATAAACAGAAGAGATAAACAGAAAAGCATCCCAGACTGCACTCCCCAAAAAAGGAAGGTGAGTGTTGGTAATAGGAGATTCTACCCTCAAAGGAACATCATTTTGCAAACCGGACATACAAACCAGGGAGATATGTTGTCTCCCTGGAGCAAAAATCAAAGTTGTGGCCGGGAACCTAACCAAAATAATTAGGCTCACAGATTACTACCCTTTCCTCCTCCTTCACATTGGGGCGAATGGCACAACAAAGAACTTGAGTACAATATTGAGAGATTATAAGCAATTGGCAATAAAGTTAAGGCACTAGGAGCACAAGTAGTTTTCTCATCAGTACTCCCAAGAAAGGCCAACCCCTGTTGAGGAAAAAAAGAATTCTAGAAATAAACCATTGGCTAAAGGGTTGGTGTCGCCAAGAAAACTTTGGTTTCCTGGATCATGGACTGCATTTCCTATGCGAAGCATTCTTGGCAAGGGATGGGCTGTACCTCACCAAAACAGGGAAAACTGTACTCGGAAAGAGACTGTCCCAACTCAGGAGGGCTTTAAACTAAAATTGAGGGGGAAGGGTGACCAATCTTTAGAATCTCTAGAATAAAAAACTAGTCATAAATCCTAAGAAAACAGATCGAACAATGAGGTTTGGAGTGATGAGAAGAGATTCAGGAAACATACCCATGGACAGGCATAAAAGTCTTAAATGCTTATATACAAATGCTCAAAGTTTGGGGAACAAACAAGGTGAACTAGAAGCAACAGTACACAAGGAACGGTATGACATAGTTGGCATAACAGAAACCTGGTGAGATGAAACCCATTAATGAAATGTACTGATGGATGGATACAAATTGTTCAAACAAAACAAGCCTACAAAAAGAGGAGGGGGAGTTGCACTATATGTAAGAGAACACTACATATCTGCAGAAATTCACATGATCAAAGATAAAATCTCTTCAGAATGTATATGGGTCAATATAAAAGAAAAAAAAGTGACATTACCATAGGTGTATATTACAGGCCATCCAACCAATCAGAAGAAATAGACTCTTTGCCAACGAGTTAACAAATACATGTAGGAAGCATACCACAGTAGTAATGGGAGACTTCAACTATCCAGATATTAACTGGGAAACAAACTCTGCAGTGAGCGGGAGATCAAACAGATTCCTAACCAACCTAGCCGACAACTTTGTCACCCAAAAGGTGGAGGAGGGAACTAGACGTAAAACTATACTGGACTTAATCCTTACAAAAAGAGAAGTTTAGTTTACCTGATTGGGTCTTATACTATCAAGCATGTGCTCCAACATTGCTAAGAGAATGGATAACCCTTAGATTATTATACTTAGAAGAACATGATTTACAACTAGGATGGCATGCCTTTTTATAATATGGGAAGAATAAAATTCATAGATACTTCCAAAATCACTACGTAAGAAATGCATTACTTTTAGTATGGGAAAAGATAAAAGCTAAAATTTATATGAAAATACCAGGATGGCTTTCAACAGTGGAAGCTTTTGTTCACCCAAACTTAACTAATTTTGAGAAAATTGCAATTATAAAGATATTTTGAATACTGAACAGAAATTAAAATCTAAACAAGAGTTGGAAAATCAGAGTATTGATTTATAATGGTGGCCTCAACTGCAAATACAACTGAGATATGAGAAAGATGCTAAAATACATGGTTTTTATAAACATCAGACACTGTTTGATCAGATATTGTTGACTTCAGAAGAAAAGCTGATTAAGAAACTGTATAATTTTCTATTAAATTTAAAAATGGAAGATGAACAAGTGAAAGAAACAATGACAACATGGGCAAAAAAATTGGGCACAATATAGAATTAGAAAAATGGCAAAATCTTTGGGAGAGAAACTATAAATTGACAATGACAACTGCTTGTAAAGAAAATGTATATAAAATGTTTTATAGATGGCACTTACCACCTAAGAGGTTAGCAAAAAAGTTTAAAAACATGTCTAGTAACTGTTGGAAATACAATAAAAAACCAGGCACGTACTATTATATTTGGTGGATGTGCCCTAAAGCAAAAAGACTTTGGACAAAAATACATATCTGGCTAGAAAAGATGTTAAGAAAACATGTAGATTTTAAACCTAAACTATTTTTATTAGGTATATTATCAGGAAAATATAATAAAGTTTATATTTAATGTTGCATGTATTAACGGCAGCAAGAATTGTATTTGCTAAGTATTGGAAAAATGAAGAAACACCATCTGAAGAAGAGATAATCAAGAAAATACTGGACTGTGCAGAAATGGATAGACGTACACTGAAGATTGAAGAAAAAAAAGACATAGGATATTTTCAAATATGGGATGCATTTTATCAATGGCTGGAAAAACAGGGTAGAGATTAGGAATTTAATGTGTATTATTAAGTAAAACAAATGGACCCAGACAACATGTTGTTTACTAAGCACTTATGAATTGTAAATCTAGAAAACTAATAAAATATTATAAAAAAAGAACTGTAGATATGTAGAGAAATTATTTAGCTTTCAACATTATCCCAGTTTTTACTCCGTTTCCCTGGCTAATTTCTTACACTTATATAGAAAGATGGATTGTTCCTGTTAGTTCCTGTTTGGAATAATCTTTGCAGATTCCTCTTTTCTCGAACAGAGCTGTAATTTTTTTCCCAGCCCACCTTCTCTTTATACTCTTTTTGTTCCCCTTATTTGGAGAATATTTCAGTTTTTGCAAGGAAGATTTTTTTTTTGTACCCACTCTGTCTCTGGTAGTTAATGGGCAACCTCTTTCTCTCTACATGTAAATGCACACACATGTGTATATACGCTAGATTTATTCCAACAAGGCAGTGTATCTAGCATTCCCTTCTTCCATTTTGGCTTCAACCATGTCACTGCATTAAGCTGAGAGTCACCGAAACAGCTACTCTGTGACTGGAGGTCAGTTGATCCTGGGTCTCCCAGGTGACAGCCCAACAACTTAAATATTAACTACACTATTTTTGAAACTATAACTGGAAATACAAGTCTTTCATCTGGGATTATAATATCTTGTATTACTCTTATTCTGCAAATTTTCACCAAGTTCTGTTCTTGTGATTTGAAATGCTTTCTAAGTAATTAATGTCAGATGACCCAATAATGGTAATTAATTCTTTTCCATTTTTATTTTTTTAACTTGTAGCTTATGATTAATTTTTAACTACCTTGGGTCATTCTTAACTGACCTATCAATTTCTAAATTGTGACCACAGTGGTAATTTCTAGTTACCTATGCAGCAAGCTGACTATGAAAGTACTGTGGTCACTATCAGTTCAAAAACTTACACTTCTGACATCACTGCTGAATTAATTTATTCTTTAACCAACAGCGTAAAACACAGCTTTGGATTTTGGTTACTTTATAATCAATGGATTATACAGCCCAATTATTTGCTCAGAACTAAATTCCATTGGATCCAATGAGACCACAACTAAATGTGCATTGATTTGTAACAATATATCATGAGTGCTCTTTCAGGAGGCCTTTTCTCAGAGATTTATGGTGGGTGGAAGTTGTATATTTTAAATGACTGCATATATAAATCAAAATGGTTATAGTGTTCATAGATCAAGCTGTGAATTTAAAGTAGCATAAAATTAGAGAAAAACACGAAGCTGAGTAGGATTTACATGAACAGATCAGTAATTAAACACAAACTGCTTTCAGATTAGAAATTGAAAAGTGCAAGATTGTATTATCTGAGCACTAAAAATTGTAAGGTGAAGGCAAATAGACCCCTCATCCCAGTCTTTTCCTGGAAACGTAGAAAATATATACTCTGAGTAACATTTGGTCATAACCCAAAGGACGGTCATCAGACAACTGGTGATTGGTGATAAAAACAAATACTTCCTAATAATTCAGTGATGTACCCATTGTTACAAATATTTCTCATCCCCAAGAACCAGTGCAAAAGAAAGTGGGTTCTGCTGACTCTATTCAAAATACAATATCACACTGCAAATCTTTTGAGTTCATTAGGTCTGTTTTGGGATAAAATAAAATGGTTTTTCTTTTTACATAAAAAGAAAATACAAATTGTGTGCAAATAAATTGAAAAATAAACTATTATGGCTTTCAAAAATGCTATGGCTGTCTGCATTTAATAAATAAAATTGTGCCCTTTTTGAAAAGTTTGTTATTGTTTTTCACACTTTCAAATATAGCTATTTGTAAATCTGAAAAGGATGCTCTACATCAGAGCAGGCAATCAATTTTGGAAGTTGCTGGAGATCACACTTTAAAAAATGGTTATTATTATTATTAATATTATTTTGGTGAAGTGCTCGAGTTTGAAGTTTTACTGGTTTGGCTTAATAGTTGAAAAGAATGCATGCATTTCATCACATTAATTCCCATATATTTTTTGCTAAAAATAGACCACTAGAAATCTTCCATTTTGTGAACATATTCCAGCAATGTGTTCTGAGGAACATACATGAGAATTGTAAAGTTACCTACTGTATGTACTGTGCTCTATACGCCGCTATCATACAAGTTTAAACTGACCTTTGATAGAATCTATTGTAGGAAAAGTCCAGGGCACATTAACTAATTGGTATGCTTACCTTTGTTATAAGATAAGTAAAACATTAATCTACAAGCAAGATGCAATACAGCAGGTTGGTTCTCTACCAGAAGAAGAATAAACAAGAATACACTAAAATCCTGGCTTGGATTTCAAATCTGGGGCCCTGATAACATTGTTAACAATGAGCCCATTCATTGTTAATTTGAGTGTTAGAGGGTTCTTGGCTGCTATTTTATACTATTGTATTTATTTATTTATTTGTTTGTTTGTTTGTTTATTTATTAAATTTATATGCCATCCATTATGACTCTAGATGGCTTACAAGCAAATGAAAGCAAGAAGATAAAATATGAGAACAAAATTATTAACATTAAAATTGATTTAAAATGTTCTGAGTTTGTTATTGCTTTTACTTTTAACGGATAGACACTTATCAGTATATATTGTGTATATATTGAAGGTATAAATATAGAAACAAATAAATGTTTTATTATTAACTTCTTACATAAATTTTATGATCAATTGTGGGGTGGGGGTTTGTACGAAAACATTTTTTCCCTAACTGATGCAGGCAAATCTGTACTGAAGATATATAAAATATCTGGCTAAAGCCAAACATTTTTCCACAGATATTAGTGGACTGTTTTAAACCAGTATTTTATTAAATACTTCAGGGCATGAATGAAGTATTCTACTTGCTTTGGTAACTTCGTTAGATTTTGGCAACAGTTTGATAAGTTAGTTTTAGTTTGAAATATTTTTAGAATCTTAGGGTAGGTTTAGTGTTAAACTAACATTTATACTATAGTGTATATTTGTTCCATTTATTTTATCTTCTATTTCAAATTGCCAAAAATGCATTTTAATTGGATGCTTTAAATCATTTTATAAAATAGTGTACAATTCCGGTCAGCGATTGTGGTACAGAGGTGCTGGTCAAGAGCCACGTGAAGCTGCAGCAGAAAAAGACGGTATTGTTATGTCCCGGGCCTTTCTGCAGGAGGCTGCAGAAAGGCCCGGGCAGACATGTGAATGCCCGGGACCAGACAAGCTGTCTCCTGCCTTGTGTGCATGCGCAAGGCTGGAGAAATGCCTTGCATTGATTAGCTGTGACTGTCCCTGCAAGGGGGGTATAAGAACAATCCGCGCCATTTGGTTTTTGGTTCTGTTGTGAATATAATAAAGACAAGACTGTTTGTTACTCCTGCTCGTCTCAATGCTTCTTACTTGGAAACAGAACATTGGCGACGAAGGTGGGATCTGCTGCAAAGAAAACAACAAAAGAAGATAGGCTGACTCACCATGGGAGGCCTGAGGGGCTGGAAAGTTTGGCGTCCGGAGATTGCGACTCTACCTGCCAGTACGAGAACGCTGGAAGAGAGCTCAGCAAAAGGGACCCCTTCTCAACCTTTGCAGCAGGAGGTGTTGACAAAGCTACAGGGCTGTAATGATGTCCAAACTGGGCCGTCTGTCAGAGTTTGACACAGCTCATTCAGATCGCTGGAGCTCTTATGTGGCCCGAGTAGAGAACTACTTTCAGGTAAACCAAATCCGAGAAGACGGCCTCAAAGCTGCTACTTTGCTGTGTGTCTGTGGGCAAGAGACTTTCGATATTGCAGAGAATCTGGTTGCCCCAGCATCACTTGAACCAATTGCTTATGCTGACCTGAAAAGGATACTTAGAGAACATTTTGAACCGAATCTTTCGATGATCGCATGGCGACATGCATTCAAGCAGAGGGACCAGAGGCCTGGTGAGTCTGCTGCAGATTTTATCGCTGCGTTACGACAAGCAGCTAGGCCATGCAAATTCAAGGACCTGAAAGAGAGACTTCGGGATCATTTAGTTTGTGGACTAAGAAGTCGTGAGTTGCAGCAGAAGACTTCGCAAAGGAAAACGTCTTGTTCCAAGATGCATTGAGAGAGATTTCTATGGAAGAAGCAGCGGGCGGAGCTGTGAAAGCCTTGCGGCTCACCAAGACCCCTCCAACTTCAATTGCCGTCCATCAAGAGGTCGCTCAGGAAGAATCTGAACAGGATCCAGAGATGGAGGTGGACCTACTACAGCAGCCGGTGGAGAGAAGGCCTCAAGAGCGCAGAGATAAAACAACCTCATTCCCTCGGTGTTTGGGATGTGGAAGACACCACAAGCGCTCCGATTGCCGGTTCTGTTCCGCTATTTGCCGGGCATGTGGTAGGCAAGGCCACATTGCCTCCATCTGTTTGGGTCACCAGAAGGACCGGTCTTCAGATGAATTGCTTCAGAAAGGTACCAGGGTCCCCAGCCAGCACGGTGGATTTTTGCACATCCCGTAGAAGCATTTTTAAAACCGGGGCCCATAGGCCACTCAGGAAGAAGCTTCACATTGACCTGAAGTTGCAAGGGGTTCCCTTATTGATGGAGTTGGACACAGGATCCGCTTTATCAATCATTTCCCAAGACACTTTCAACAAGATTTTCTGTAGAAGCAGCCTATGAATTAAACTCAGGCCTTCGAATTTAATTCTCACTGACTTCCAGAATTCCCGAGTCAGCGTGAAGGGGGAGGCCATGCTCAAGGTGCAGCGTAAGCAGTTTGAAGGGTTGCTAGATGTGGTGGTAGTTGGGGTGATCGTACGAGTCTTATTGGACTCGATTGATTCGAGGCCCTTTGAATCTAAGGACTTCACAGTCTGTAAATGACCAGCCTTGCAGAAGTTTGCAAGGAGTTTGCTGATATGTTCAGTTCAGAGCTTAACTCATACAAGAGGCCCCCCATTTCTTTACGTTTAGACCCAGTCGTTGCACCCATTAGGATTAAGCCTAGACAGGTGCCCTTCGCATTGAAGAATAGAATCAATGCTGAGCTGGAAAAGCTGCTCCAGCAGGGCATTTTAGAACCTGTGGACAGCAGTCCATGGGAAATCCCCATAGTAATGCCACTGAAGGCCAATGGAGAAGTCCGAATTTGTGTGGACTATAAGTGTACACTTAACAAAGCCTTGCAGCAGTACTCATACCCAGTGCCCGTGGTGAGCCACATTCTGGCTTCCCTCAAGGGAAGCCATGTTTTTGACAAACTTGATTTGGCTCAGGCCTATCAACAATTACCAGTTGATGAGGCAACGGCTGAGGCCCAAACAATTGTGATGTACCGGGGAGCATTCAAAGTCAAAAGGCTGCAGTTTGGGGTTAATGTAGCCCCTGGCACATTCCAGAGTGTGATGGAACAAATGCTCTGCAATATTCCAGGTGTTTGCCCATACTTTGATGATGTCCTCATCGCTGGGGAATCATCTAAAAATCTGGCTGAAAGGCTTAGAGCCATCTTGCTGTGTTTCCACCAAGCAAGGCTGAAGCTAAAGCAAGACAAATGTAAAATTGGGGTCACTGCAACAGAGTTTCTGGGGTTCTGTATTGATGCTGAAGGCATCCATCCTGCTGAATCTAAGCTTAAAGCAATTCAGCAAGCCCCTAGTCCCAAGTCCAAAAGCAAACTCCAGGCTTTTCTAGGACTGTTAAACTTTTACCATTCATTCCTCCCTCACAAGGCTGCAGTGGCTGAGCCGTTACACCAGCTCTTGGATAAACAGGCTCCAATGGCTGTGGACAAAAATCCACAAAAGGAGTTTTGCAGAGATCAAGGCCTTGCTATCCTCAAAAGCGGTTCTAGCGCATTTCAATGAGCAATTGCCTGTATGCATAGCCTGTGATGCATCCCCTTATGGGATTGGGGCTGTGTTGAGCTACTTGAAGGCTGATGGGACACAAATCCCTGTAGCCTACTATTCTAGGACCCTATCATCTGCTGAATGTAATTATGTGCAGATAGATAGGGAAGCCTTGGCCATAGTGGCTGGAATAAAGAAATTCCATGACTTTCTTTATGGCCACCATTTCACGGTCTTTACAGACCATAAGCCACTGCTGGGGTTGTTCACAACCAATAAACAAACCTCACACATCATCTCTCCTAGAATGCTGAGATGGTCTATTTTCCTGTCTGCATATGACTACACACTGGTTCACAAATCAGGCAAAGAAATGGGCCATGCAGATGGCCTCAGCAGATTACCTCTACAGTTAGTGGTCAGATCCTGCTCCAGCTCACCACATACTTTCCATTCAGGAGTTGCCTGAATCTCCCCTCAATGCTAGGGACACGGCTGCTGAAACAGCCACTGATCACACGCTTATACGCGTGCTGACATGGGTACTGTCAGGTTGGCCTGACACGTGTCCTGGCACAGAGTTCCAGAGTTTCTGGAAGAGGAAGTCCGAGCTATCCACCTTCAAGGGGTGTGTTCCTATGGTGTAGCAGGGTAGTTATCCCGGCTTCATTGAGGACTAGAGTCTTGCTCTCTCTGCATGAGGGACATCCGGGAATAGTCTGGATGAAGGTGCTTCCTCACAGCCATCTTTGGTGGCCTGGGCTTGATAAAGAGAAATGCCTCAGGCCCCTGTACATAGGTGGGAGGAGACACAAGCCTCTTGGTCGAGGGTTCATATCAACTAAGCTGGGCCCTTTCAGGGGCAATTCTTCCTTCTCCTCATGGACAGCAACTCCAAGTGGCTAGAGGTCATTCCAGTCTCCTCCATTACTACTGCTAGGACCCTTCAGATGTTGAGAGGGATCTTTGCCGCTCATGGACTTCCAGATGTCCTTGTCTCCAACAACAGACCCCAATTACTTCTTTTGAGTTTCAGGCTTTTCTACAAGCCAACATGATCCGTCATGCCACGTCTGCACCATTTCATCCAGCTTCCAACGGCCAGGCTGAGTGGATGGTGTGCACCACCAAAGATGCTTTAAAGAGAATTACTCATGGAAACTGGCATAACAGGTTGGCTGACTTTCTCTTCTCATGCTGCACCACACCATGCACAGCCTGTGGGAAGAGCCCAGCTGAACTCTGCTGGGGTTGCAGGCTCATTACGAACTGGATAGGTTGCACTCAGACCGGGTGGTGTCACAGGTGTCACAGCCGCGGGCACCTAGGAGACTACAGGTGGGCGATCTGGTCTGGGCAAGGAAATATGGCCCTGGACATCTCTGGGTGACAGCAGTGGTATGCAAGTTCTCTGGGCTGCTCTCATACGAAGTGGCCTTGGATGATGGTCAGGTGATCCAGTGACACATCAATCAACTGCACTGGAGGCTTCCCAGCCACACTTCCGCTCCTGGCTCTGCTCTCGGGGGGGGAGGAGGAGGACCACAATTACGATTGTGGACCACAGTCTCTCCTCGAAAGCGGAACTTCCCAGGTGCCGGTAGGGGGTCTTGCCATGGAGGCGGCTCCTGATTCTGGCACCGGCACTGGGTCAATGGGACATTGCCCACAATTGGTTTTTCAGGCCAATCCATCTGCTGGTCTTGGGCTCACGGGACAGTGCTCCCAAGAGGGGTCCATTGTGGACTTGGGGAATTACACTCCACCCCAGAGGGTAAAAAACGAACAGGTATTAAATGAACATGAATTGAATACAAATGTCAGTGATTGATGGATTAAAGTGGTTTGGTTTTAAAGAGAGAATGAATGAGGATCAAATTGCAAAATGAGAATGTAAATGTAGAAAGACCAAATGGGTCAAGAGGAAGACAAAGAAAATGATAGCTCGGACTTCTGGTTTGTCATCAAGGCAAGCTCCATCTTCTGCATTCGATTTCGTTCTGCTGGGGGACCCTGGAATGGGTCAAAAGTCACCCTGTAGGTACGACGAGCAAGGAGGGGACCCCCGCTTGATCGCAGGAGGGCGGCAGCCCTTCTGCTTGATCCGGGACAGTCCTCTAAACTGGCAGAGGAAAGACCGGCCATAGCAATATGGCTTGTCACTAAGCTGCAGACAGCCGAAGTCAAACTTACCATCGAGACTTCTAAAGCAACGCGGATGAAATTGGGTGAGACCTGATCTTCTCTTTAAGATCTTAAGTATTTTCTTTTCCTGTAAAATCTGCCCAAAGTATCTTTTCCCCCTGTGAGGAGAGAGGGAAGGGAATTTCTACCCCATCCTCTAAGAATAGCGGTGACTGACTACCCAGGGGAGTTAAAGCACTAAAAGAACAATTTTAATCTAATTGGATTTATATGTTTCTGAAACTTGGGGACCAAAAGTTTTCTTATTTTTACTGGAGACTTTTATTTTTATCTACAAAAAAGAAATAAAACTGGAAAAAGGATTATAAAAATTTTGGACTTAAAAAACTTTAAATGGCATCGGTGACATCTTGTGGCAAAGTTTGGTATTACAACTTGTTATTGCCTAAAAGACTTGGCTTGAAGCCCAGACTTCAGATAAAACTCTTTCGACCTTGATAGATACCACCTGTGAGAAACTCAGCTATAAAGAGAATTTCTGGGTGGCATAACTGGCCTGCTTGAACTATGAATGTAAACTTTTACTGACTTTCAGAGCTATATGTGGGAAATTGCTTTCCTATTTCTTTATCTGAGAAACATTGGTTATTACATGAGATGATGAAATACCTTGGACTATAAAATCTTACTTGACAAACAACTTCTACTATAAAGACCACGTATAATACATGAAATAGAGGTCCCATACCTAGTTATAAAATTATTTTTAACATCTGATTTTAAAGTCCTTAACTTTTAACACACTATTAAGAGAATACGGATGAAGACCAGGAAAAGATCCTTTCCATGTTGAAAGCAATACATAAAACCATCCTTTCAGCTTGTGACAAAATAAGATGCAACATAAAAGAACAAGATGCCAGCTTAGATATATAAACCCAAATTTTGACTACAACCAAAGAACTAACAATGCAGAAGATAACAGAAGAAGTGGAACAATCAAATACTAAGAAGAGGACTCAATTGACCAACAAATACAGCTAATGGAAAATCCAGAAAAGGGAGTGACAACATTGAAAATGGTAAGACTTTCTATATAAATCAGAAGACATTTGAGGAGAAAGAAGAAGAACAGATTGAATGGAAGATAAACATATCAGGACAATCATTGGGAATTGGAATAATAGGGAGATGATCTAATGAACACAAATGGGCTAGCCCTTCCCCCAAAAATGGCAACTAAATGGTCTTTCTTATTTCAAATAATATATATATAATAATAGAGGGAGATCTATTTGATGATTTAAAAGCATTGACATGGAAGGCTAGTTGGCAAAGGAAGAAAGCCAGAAAAAGGCTGAAGAAAATTGATTTATTAGAGGGGATTTTACATTACTAATTAGAACAGTGGTTCTCAACCTGTGGGTCTGGACCCCATTTGGGGTCGAATGACCATTTCACGGGGGTCGCCAAACAAGGCTGTCTGCCATTTTTTCCCCTTTTCTTTGGCCATGCCCCTGGCACCCGGTGATGTATAAGTGGTTGGGGGTCACCACAACATGGGAAACTGTATTATGGGGTCGTGGCATTAGAAAGGTTGAGAACCACTGAATTAGAGGGTTAAAGGCAGAAGTTGAGATAAGGGGAGTTTTGCTCATTAAATGTAAACTATTTGGAAATTAGTTGAAAATAAGGATTCTATTTGTTTAATATTTAAAAATTAGACCCAAAAGAAAAAAATATGAATATGTTTGATTTATTGATTAACCCAGACAATATATATAATGGTTTTGATTTATTGAAGGGGATACTGTATTATTAATTAGATGATTTAATATGATGGGACATAGATAACTTTTAGAAAATAGAACAAGACTATACTCAAATAGATAAGATGTGTATTTTGAATATTAGATTATGTTATGAATTGAGATAAGGGAAACTTTGGTTACCTAAAGCCTGGAAATTATAAATTTGTTGTTGTTGTTGTTGTTAGTTGTGCAGTCGCTTCACTCTTTCTGGCGCTACTAGTACTAGCCCTCTGCTCTTCCCCAGTAGCATATTGGACACGTTCCGACCTGAGGGGCTCATCTTCCAGCGTCATATCTTTTTGCCTCTTGGTACTGTCCATGGGGTTTTCATGGCAAAGATACTGAAGTGGTTTGCCATTTCCTTCTCCAGTGAATCACATTTTGACAGAACTCTCTGCTATGACCTCACCGTCTTGGGTGGCCCTGCACGGCATAGCTCATAGCTTCATTGAATTACGGAAGCCCCTTCACCACGACAAGGCAGTAATCCATGAAAGAGAAATTATAAATATCAAATGTTAAATTTGAATATTGATGAGAAACTAAAAATTGGAAAAAACCAATAACAGAACATTGATTGTCTATAAAGATTGAATGTAAAAGTAATTAAGATATGTACAGTATAAGCTAAAAATTTATTGATAAATGTAATAATGATGTTTTTACTTAGCTGATATAAAACTGTATTAGCTTAAATACGAGATAGTAGATATTAAAGGAAAAAGAGAGGAAATATTTGATGTTGTAAGTTGAGATTTGTAGCAAAGATTTTTGTATGTTATTGAACTATTGATTAACCCAGCAACCATGTTGCTTTTTAAATACCTAAACGTAAATTAGAAAACTAATAAAATATTTTTTTTAAAAAGGAAGTTGGCTAAAAGAGGTTAAGTCTTTTTCCTTCACAGGTTGTCTTATTTCCTTGATGTGTGTGTCTGTCTGTGTGTGTGCATGCACATGCATGCACTTGATATGAAGTAGCATTTTGAAAGGCCCTTGCCTGAAGTTTGTTGGATACAATGGAAATAATTGTAATTTTGGAAAATAACAGGAATGGAAAAGGCTGAGTACTCATACTGTTTCTAAAGTTGATTAGACACAGACTCAAATCCAAGTCGGATCGATAATCTCAGGGCTCCATTCAAGAAGATATCATATAGAAACATGTAACCACTTTCATTAATAAAAGTTATAAAGCCTCAGATGACTCAAGCAGCTACTCTTAGCTAACAGCTATGTCTAAATATTGTGAAATAAAAATACAAATAAACTATGAATAATAATGTAATTTTGTAACTTAAACCATAAAGCATATCAACATGCTATCGCTATCCCATAATTTATGACACTTCCACCCGTATGCTAAAACATTCTGTTAAAATAACCTTGTAAAACAACGTCTACATTATGTAGGAAGCGATTCATTGGCTAGATCTTAGAACAAGCATATCCCTGAATAAAAATTCTGAGCTATTCCCAACCTGATACTACTATATGGGGGGAAAAAACAGAAGTGTTTTTCTCACAAGGAGGCTATGAGCCTTAAGGTACAACTAAATGCCACCGCGATTAAAAAGAAATCCCTTGATTTCAGTACTGAGCTGCCTTATATCAAATATACCAAGAATATATATTCTATGTATACTGATAGTCACAGCAATAGTATCTCTGAATGGATGTATTCAGAGGTGTTCTTATGAGTCAGTGACAGAAAAATAGCATTGTAGAATTAGAAGAGATACGAAACGGTGGCAATTATTGGGGTGATAACTTGAAAAGAATTAACCTGAGCACAGAAACAGGGAGGTGAACACAGAAAAGTTGAAAGAAAAGGAAAATGAGACGGAAGAGCTTTCTGAATGCACCTGCACAAACTCTGAATGTCCAAACTGCCACAAAGGGGGAAACAAAATAACCCAGTCCCAGTGTATAAAAAAAATCCAATTCATCATTAAGATTTATGTGTCTTGAAGTGTTCAAAGTATAGTAAGTCTAGTACATTTCCCTCCCAAGGAACGTTTTCACGCCTCTACTGAGAGGACATTCTTTCAGTTTTTAAATCTCCCCTAATCCAAACAATTACAAAAAGGTGAGCAAAGTAAAGCTGAAGACCGGCTGTTGCCTCTGCTGGTGGGTGTCTCTGTCATTACAGTACACGTTCTAGAGCAGTGTTTCTCAACCTTGACAATTTTAAGGCATGTGGACTTCAACTCCCAGAATTCCACAGCCAGCATTGCTGACTGTGGAATTCTGGGAGTTGAAGTCCGCATGCCTTAAAATTGTCAAGGTTGAGAAACACTGTTCTAGAGGAAAAACAAGTTCAAAGGCGGCTGATATAGCCTTCGGTTTAACTTGAACGGCTTTTAAAAATCTTTATTATTACTATGTTGCTTTGTTCAAGAGTGAAGGCAATTAATTTCTTAACATTTTTCTATGACAGAAAGCCAAGACTGCTACTGACTTGACAACCATTCGCAACACATGCTGTATATTTTAATAGCCTCTCTGAAGCCGTGCATTTGGGATGCTGTAAACGGCACTGATTCAACAGCAGGAAGAGCTATTGGATTTGAGCCCATCTCTAATCTACACGAGGAATAGCGGTTTCTGAAGCTTTTTGCATTTCTTTTCACTTTGAGAACAGTAGCTATGATAGCAGGATTGGATTTGTACCTTCGCCAACTCCAGCAAACGTACGTTTTTGGAAAGGAATAAATCAATACAAGGGCATACAAAATCCAATTGAAAGAGCCACAGCAATACAAATACTGTAGATCTGCAGCAAACATGTAAAAGAAATTGCATTCATTAAAGGCCTTGAAAAATAAACACTTTGATTTATTTCAAAGTTTAGGATAAGGAATTATGGTTTTTTAACAGAACTTCTCTCACACAAACCAGTAGAAGGATATTTCAGCATTCTCACTGGATTCCAGTATTATTGGTGTTGAAGACTTTGTTCAAGAAGTATCTTTTATATAATTACTCTTCTTAAAAATATGCTTAACTGACGTTCTAGGTTTTTTAAAATACCTATGCTATATGTTACTGCTGATAGCAGACTGAAATAATCTAAGATATTAACTAAATTAAACCTGCTCCTGCATTAAATAATACGTTTCAAATATTTATTTGCAAATCATTTTATGTATTTGTGCATTCATGCCTTTAAGTCAGCTTTGATTCCTGGTGGCTACATGGATAGATGCCTGCAGTTTTCTTAGCAATATTTTCCTAGGATTGAGAGAAAGTGACTGGCTCAAATATTTTGCTTTGGATCATTTTTCTCAATAAATAAATGAACAAGTATACCGTAATGTTTTTGACTCATTTGCTTAATCAGATACTCTTTATCTAGTTTTAAGACTTGCATGGAGAATGGACTATATATTAGGTCATTTTGCATATGCAGAAATATTGAAATTTCAAAAGGGTTGAATTTAAATGTTTAAGCATGACTCTATGTGTGTGTGTGTCTGTGTGAGTGTATCTGTGTCTGTGTAATAGGAGCCATATTCCCCTGATTATAATCATTAACTTTATCTCTGTCATGTGGCAATTACTATTGCTGAAACCAGTGCTTTTTTGTGAAAAAAAAAGATGCTAGAACTCACACACGTCATACAACCTGCCTTGCCTACCCTATAAGGTTCCATCCAAAAAAGGTGCCGGAACTCCGTTCTGGGCATTCTATGACAAAAAAAAGCCCTGGCTGAAACTATATAAATAAAATACAAACAAAATAAAATTTCTTCAAAAGATTACCCTCCAGGGATGACATCAACTTTTCCTAGATACTGTCAATTCCACTTCTCTCTTTGTCTGGAGTTACCAGACATGTGGGAAAAGGAAGGCATGTCCTCCTTTTTGTTCTCATGTCCTCCATCTGGCAGACAGAGCCTTAAAGTAAAATATTGTCCAATTTTTGAGTATCTCCACCTAAGCAGCTTTTCTCTGCAGCACAGCACCTCCATAATAAGTCTAACCACAAATTAACAAGCTCTGTTCTGTTATTTTAATTACTTGAGTAGAGCCCTCCAGCTACTTTGTACTGCTGCCAGAAACTGACAAGACTTTAAAGTTACACACTGAAGGATTTTTCCTCTTTATGGCTCTAGCACATTTCTGCGATTAAAAAACCCCAGTCTTTCTGATGCTACATGTAATTTCATATGCACATAGACATAAGTTTTTTTGTGTGTGTGTGTGTGTTTCACTTTAATTTATGTCATGGATGTCAAGAAAGTTAAACGCTTACTGTGTCCTACCCCCCCCATTTGTTCTCTTTTCCAATTGTCTGTGTCCTCCTTTGCCTGTTAAGATATCTGATAACCCTATTTGGACTACAACCTTAACCTACCTTGATCAGAATACTTATGGCATTATCATTTTTAGTATCAACCCTACTTTATTGATCAATGTTTAGCAAGATTCTTAGCCTTTAATCAATCTGTTTTGTTGCATTATAGTCAGTTTGATAACTAAATCTATATCATGAAATATAATCTCTGTGAACTATTCTCCTCAAAGAGATTACAAGATGGGATCTATTTTATCTGTTTTATCATCTGTACTCTCTTAGGAAGCAGCTGTACAGATCAATCTGTCCCCTTCATGGAAAACTTTGCTACTTCTTTATACACATGCAAGCACACACATATTGCTATCATACCGAACCAGAGATATGTCTTAAATATTTACAGGTAGTTTTCCATGCCACAAAACAGCATAATATATAAATATCATACATTTTCCCCCCAAAAAGTTGTCAACTATGATATCTTTTTTTTTTTTTTAGCATGAAAGAAATGGAATATGTCCCTTATTTTATTATCTGAAACCAAGATGCTGATGAATCTCCTCTATGGGCTTTAGTTAAGCTGTGAGTTAATTATACTGTGTTAAATATAATTCAATCTAAATTTTGAGGAAGCTGTTTCGGGTGACATATTGTTTCCTGATTTCAAGCACACACGCACACACACACACACACACACACACACACACACACACAAATGGGATGGACAAAAGTTGAAATGGCAGACCAGATTACCATTTTTAATTATTGACTAGGATCTGGCTCACAAGATAATAGTCTTCTTGGATGCAGGGAGTGAGAACAAGCTGTTAAGTATGAATATTCTCTCAATTTTTTTGTTGGCCATAGGCTACAAATAGGCCAAGGCATAGGCATAGATTGTGGGTACAGAATTGAAACTCAAACTGAAGATAGCAGAATCCATACTAAAGATGACTTAGAACATTGCTCTAGTAGTCTTAATTCAGAAAGACTGGGATAGTGTTCCTAAACACCACAGAATCTTTATCTTGCTGTCCTTGAAAAAACTTAGATTCTTTCGAAGGCAGATTCAGGAAGAGCCTTATGCTAATAGAATCTGGCCTTGTGCAGCAGGAACAGAACAATTGCTGACTCATATCCTGCTATACTATTATTTTTATAGATATTCCTATAATAAGTTGATGCCCCTCATTAAAACTTTTTCTGGGCAACCACATGAATTTTATGCCCATTTAGCTTTTGTCTGATCAGGAATCCAAAGTAATGCTTAATTTAACCAGATTTTCTGCAATAACTTATACAATTTACCTGCAATTAGCAGCTAATTAATTTCTCCTTGATTATTTTAGTTGGAGCTCAGTATGACAGTAAAAGTTATAAATGTCAGATGACTTGTTGTCTTTTTTCTCCTTTTTTTGATTGTGCAAATTGCTTTATTTTACTTGATTTTTTTTGAGACTTGAAGCTAAGCCTATTTTTGGAACATGGGAATGATTAAATGGCAGTAATGCCAGTAGAAGAATAAGGGAAATGGAGGGGGGAAACGGGCAACTTCCTCAAACTGGGCTTCTCTAGATAGGATGGCCTACAAGCCCTGAAAGTCCCCCCATGCCCATATCCACTCAAGGTTAATGAAAAGCACAATCTTGCTGCACTGCAATAGTTTAATATTGTGATAAAATTGTATGAACTTTATGTATAAGATTTAGAAGGTAGAACAAAATGATACAAGAATAAGACACTTATTATCAAACAGGCAGCAATAAAGCAGGCCAATAAAAGCCTCAGTTGAAATTACACTTGGAAGAAGGGAAAGCAGAAAAGAGGAAGAGAAAATTATTGCTAAGGTACAGAACATTCTAGCAAATATTTCCCTGGATCCCATCTCTGCACATGACAATATTTCCATTAGCTTTCCTACCTATAGTTTGTTGCATACATGCAACCAAGACAATATACTAGAAAGGAATATGAATTTCCGGTTTGCGTCACGGTGTCACAGCCGAAGGAAAGCGGGGCTCCATTTCCCATGGCTGATTTCGCCGTGCCAGGGGGCTCTAAGGAGGGGACCCTTGTAGATCACGAAAAGACAGCGGTCGATCCATTGATCTGAGGAAAGCCCTCCAAACCAGCAGGGGAAAGGCTAGCCGCATTCCTGTGTCTAGCCCAAGCCATCAACAACCAAATAAAGAAAACACCAGCATTATCAGCATATTAAACAATGTGCATGGAACTGGGCACGATTATTAATCCTTTCTCTACTACTTTGATATTTGACTCCTGGATAAGACAAACTCCCATAAAACAAGAAATCCCCAAGCATGAGGAAGGAAGGGGACTTTTGCTTCCCCCTCCAGAGAAAGAAAAAGTGGCAGGTGAATTCTTTATGGGGAAAAAACAAAGAAGAATATAATACTAAAATGGAAGTTCTACAAGACAGAGTGTTGGTAAATTGCAGAATTGAGAAATCTGTTAAGGCAGGAGTATCAAACTGCCGGCCCATGAGCCGGATTTGTCATGGCAAAACCATGCCCATCCCATTGCCAGCAATGGGAAAAAAGTCATGATATGTTTTGACACGTCATGTGACATTGCAAGTTTGATAGCCCTGTGTTAAGGGGTTTCTCTCTGGAAAAAATATTGGGGAGAAATTCAAGAAACTTTAAAGCTAAAATAATTGTTTATTTTAAGTGTTGGAAAATGGACATCTGAGGGCATTTCGTGATGACACAGAGGTACAGCATTAAACTTATTGCAGCTAGAGCATTTGCACAATGCCTAGATACAGATAATCTCTCAGCTTCTTTGAACTTCAGCTAAATTTTCAGTTCAGCAGAGAACAGCTGGCAACAGAGAAAAATATTTTGGACTACTCTCTACTTGGTGGAAGATACAATTGTTTTGAAACTTCCTGACTATTCTGTACTACAAATATAGACTGAATCTTAACTATTGACTTTCTGCCTCTCGGTTTTTTTTTTTTACTGGGGGGAGACTAAAAGATTGGCTTTAATGTGGTTGGACACTGTGGATTGCAAACATTGTTTAGATTGAAAGAGTTGTGACAAAATATCCCTGGTTAATGATAGACCTATATTGTGGACAGAAGAGTTGTGACAAAATACCCTGGTTGATGATAGACCTATATTGTGGAACTTATTGGATCACAAAGGGTACACATAAAGACTATAATTTTAAGTTGTATATTACTGTATTGATTATATTGATTATAAGATTGGTCCTGTCAAACAAGGCTAACACCTGGGAAATATAAATAGAGGGAGTGAACAAAAATGAGTGCTCCACATCTAGCCAAAAGTGGTAAAAAAAACCACGCCAAGTATCTGTCTCTGAAGCCCACAATAGAACACTCCAGAGACAAAGAACTAATAATTTCCAGAAAGAAATGCAACTTATATTGCAATCAATTCAAAAGACAATTGAGTTATATAGAGAAGATTCAAGAAGAAACCACAAAGAGACTAAAGCAAACATGAATAAGATAAATGAGCAAGTTCTTAACTTAAAATCTAAACTAGGGAATCCCCAGAAAATGACTACAAAGAAAGAACAAGGAACCCAGAAAATAGAAGACAGGTTAGGAAAAAATGATCCAAAGACAGAGAAAATAAAGGAAGGACACAGACAAAGAAAAATACTGAAGACCCAGAGAAAATATTGGAAATGAAAAGAACGCACCATCCCTCAAGACCTCAGAATATACTTGAAGATAAGGAAGAAGATTCTATAGAACAGACTATAGAGCCCTCAGAACATGCGTCAGAAACTGGGAAACAAGAAATGAAAAGGGAGGGAGGAGGAAAGTGGGAGCTTTTCAATGAATATGACTGGGCTGAACTCTCCCTCAGAAATACCTTACTCAAATGGCTTTTCCTTTCATTAAGAGCACCCATAAAAATTGAGGAAAAATGCTTTGACGATTTAAATACAAGATTTTGGAAGCCTATCTGGCAAAGAAAGAAAGCTAGAGTTAGACTAAAGAAAATAGAGGACTTGATCGATTGGTTGGGGCCTCATATTACCAAACAGGTATTTGGATATGGCTAGAAACAGATAGCTTTTAGATATTAAAAGACTATATTTAGAAATATATGATTTATACTTAGTATGATGTATTTTTCTGTGAGATGAGAAACATGAAAATAACAGGATGGTTTTTAACAAGGGAAGCTTTTAGTCACCTCAATATAACTACTGTTGAGAAAATTGTAATATATAAAGATATTTTGAACACTGAAGGGAAAACAAAATGGGAACAAGAGCTGGGAAAATAGAGAATTGGTTTAATAAGGTGACCGTAACTGCAAATAAAATTGAGTTACAAATTGGATAGAAGAGATGCTATAATTTAGAAGCAATGTTAGTAGATACAATATTAGAAAAATATGATGAAGAAACATATATTTAATGTTGTATGTATGTTATATATATTAATAGTAGAAAGAATTGCATTTGTTTAGTGTTTGAAAAGTGAAGAAACATCACTTGAAGAAGAGAGGATTAAGAAAATTCCAGAATGTGCAGAAACTAAGAGTGATATTGAAGAACAAAGAAAAGGAAGATATAAAATAATTTTAATATGTATTGTTAAGTAAAAAATTAACCCAGACAACACGTTTTTATCAAGCACTTATGATTTGTAAAAATTAGAAAATCAATAAAATTTTCAATTTTATTCTAGCTTTTTTCCTTGCCAAATAAATTTCAGTATTAATTTGTTTAGTTCATCGAAGAAGTTTTTCCCCACTTTTATAGGTATTGTTTAAAACAAAAAAAGTATTTTTGGTAAAATATTCATCTTCACTGTTGCTATTCACCCCAGCATTGAAAGTTGTAGGTTTTTCCATTTTTCCAAGTCTAGTTTTATTTGTTTTAACAGTTTTACATAGTTGTCTTCTTTTATTGTTGTACATCTTGCTGTTAAGTAGATTCCCAAGAATTTAATTTTTTTGACTATTTGAAGATCTGTTTTTTCCGATAATTAATTTTTTTTTGTTTTTCTGTAAGGTTTTTAGTTAACACTTTAGTCTTTTTCTATTTATTTTCAGACCTGCCACTTCTCCAAATTCTTCTATCTTTTTTCTTTTTTCTAAAGAACATTTTATTGATTTTCTAGTTTTACATTTAAATATTTGAAAAGCAATGTGGCTGCTGAGTTGGTCAGTAATTCAATAATATACAAATATCTTTAGTACAGATCTCAAACTATTACATTAAATATTTCCTCTCTTTTCCCCTTGGTGTTTACTGTCTCATATTTAAATTAATATAATTCTTATTATATCGATTAAATAAAAATAACTTTCTTACATTTATCAATAATTTTTAGTTTATTTGTTTTAACATTCAATTTTTTTAGATAATCAATGTCCTAGTTAGTTTTTCCCAATTTTTAGTTTCCCATTAATATTTAAATTTAATGTTTAATATTTATAATTTCCAAGTTTTAAATAACCCCAATTCCCTTTATCACAATTCATGACAAGATCTAATGTTCAGGATACACATCTATTTGAATTCTCACCATCTTACATCAACCAATTAATAATACAATATAATATTCTTATTTTCTGATAATTTCCAAATATCTTAAATTTAGTAATCCAAATTTCTCTTATTTCAACATTTAATACTTCCTCTCTTTTTCTCTTAATATCTATTATCTCATATGTAAGCTAATAATTTTATTATTGCTGCTAAATAAGAACATATTTATTACATTCATCAATAAATGTTTAGCTTATATATATCTTAATTACCTTTACATTTAACCTTTATAAGCAAATCAATATTCAAATTTAACTGTTAATATTTATACTTCCAAGTTTTAAATGACCAAAGTTTTCTTTATCTTCACTCATAACAATATCTAGTATTCAAAGTACACATCTTATCTATCTAGTAAATCAAAACCCCAATTTTCTTCAGTCTTATTCTACCTTTCTTTCTTTGCCAAATTGCCTTCCATGTCCGTGCTTTTGAGTCATCAAATAAATCTCCCTGTGTTGTTATCTATATTGTTTGACGTAGAAAAAACCATCCGGTCACCATTTTTTTGAGAGGACTAACAAATCGTCTCTCTATTTTTCCATCTTGACGTAGTTGTCCAGAACTGTTTATCTTCTCTTCAGTCTGTTCTTCTTCTTGATCCTCAGGTTTCTTCTGATTTATGTAGAAAGTATTTTCCTTTTTCCATATTGTCAGTCCCTTTTCTGGATTTTCCATTGACTGTATTTGTTGATCAGTTGAATCTTCTGTCATAATATTTAATTGTTCCACTTTTTCTGTTATATTCTGTGTACTTGATTTTTTTTAATTGTAATCAAAGTTTAAATTCATATCTCTGGGCTGACATCTTGTTCTTTTCTGTAATCTCTTATTTCATTAGTAGTTGTAAGAATAGTTTGATGAATTGCTTTCAACATAAAGAGAATCTGTTCCTGATCTTCATCCATATTCTCTTAGTAGTGTATTTGATTAAAAGATTTACAATCAGGGAATGCAGGTTTTTTTTGTCACTGAGTATGGAACACAGCTGGGCTTCTCACAGTTGATGTTTCAAGGTTACACAGGTCTTATCTATTGTCTGGATTGCTGCCCAAGTCTCTTTTAAACAATAACAAGTTGTAATATCAGGTTTAGCCACAAGAGGTCGCCTCTACCATTTAATGTTTTCTTTTAAGTCCAAAGTTTTTATAATCTTTTCAGTTTTACTTCTTTTTTATAAGTAAAAACCCAGATGTTCAGTAAGAATAGAAAATCTTTTAGTCTAAAAACTTTAAAAATAAAATTCCAATTAGAATCAAGTTATTCTTGCAACGTTTTAAACTCCCCTGGATAGTCAGTCACCGTTTGTCAGTCACACATGTTTCTAGAGGGAAGGATAAAATCTCCCTTCCCTCTCCACAGGGGGGAAAGTACTTTAAGCAGCTTATGCAGGTAAAAAAAATTGTTAGGATTTAAGAGAGGTAGATCTCACCCAGTCTCATCCACGCTGCTTTATAATTGCCTGGTGGTAAGTGTGACTTTGGCTGTCTGCAGCCTAGTGACGAGCCATATTGCTAGGGCTGGTCTTTCATCTGCCGGTTTGGAGGGCTGCCCTGGATCGAGTGGAAGGCTACTGCCCTCCCACAATCAAGTGGGGATCCCTTCCTTGCTGGTCGCCCCTACAGGGAGACTTACAACCCTTTCCAAAGTCCCCCAGCGAAGCAAAACTGGATGCGGAAGACAGAGCTCACCTTCCAAACGTCCATGGCAGCCACATCGGCAAACCGGAAGTCTTTTCTATATTTTTCATAAGCTTAAAGCTTGTCTCAAGAGGCTCTTTTAGTATAAAGACTAAATCATCTGCAAATGCTTGTAATTTGTATTTTTCATGTTTTATTTCCAGTCCTTCAATTTCCATATCTTGCCTCATATTTCTATCTAATGCCTCCAATGTTAGTATAAATAGCAATGGAAATAGTGGACACCCTTGTCTTGTGCTTTTTTAATGTTGAAATTTTCTGTAAAATCTCCATTTACAATTACTTTAGCTGTTTGTCTATAATAAATTGTTTTGATTATATTTATAAAGTTTTTTCCAAAGTCCATTTCATCTAGTTGTTGAAACATAAATTGCCAATTTACGTTGTCAAAAATCTTCTAGAAATATTAACGCCATCTGTTTCCCTGGGTGAAGTTCATAGTATTCCAAAATGTCTAAAATCATTCTTAGGTTATTTTTTATTTTTATTTTAGGTAGGAATCCATTTTGATCTGTATGTATAAATTCAGCCAAAAATTTTTTTTAGACTTTCTGCTATTATTGAAGCAAAAATTTTGTAGTCCACGTTTAATAAAGATGTTGATCTATAATTCTTTATTCGTATCAGGTCTGAGTCTTCTTTGGGTATTAAAGTGAAATTAGCTTCTGTACATATATTTGGTATTTTAGCCTCTAAAAGTACTACATTATATAGTTCTTTCAATATTGGACTTAAAGTATCTTGTAAAGATTTATAAAACTCTGCGCGTAGTCTGTCTGGGCCTGGAGTCTTATCATTTTTTTATCTTTTAGTGGCCTCTGTCATCTCCATCATTTTTTTTTATTGAAAGTTTTTTGAAATTTTACAGAAAAAAAAATTCCCCTCCCCAAACCCTCCCAACCCACCCCAACCCTCCCCCAACCTTCCCAGAGCTGAATACAGGCTTAATTAAAACTTAAAGGAAAAAATTTTAAACACATGTAAACCATAAGCAATTAATTACAATAATTAAACAAATTATAAAATACTTTAAGACCAATATATAAAAAACAGAAAAAATTATGATTACAATCATTAAACAAATTATAAAATACTCAAACACCAATATAAAACTGAAGAAAAATAAAAAATAAAAAGAATTAAAAAAGAAAAAAGACCAAAGAAAATTTTATAAGAAAATTAAACCACCCTTAAAATATTATAAACAGTATAAATTATTCAAAAAGCTAAACACTATCTAATATCTAAACATACACTACCTATCTAGAATTTTCATTCAATCTCCATAATATCATACTTATATTATATAAAATCTATCCCTCTTTCTTTGTCATCAAACTCAAAAATACACATATAAACATTAATTGTACCATTAAAGCAGAATATTCTTTTAAATACTCCTTAAATTATTAAACTTAAACTTCTTATCTAGAATTTTCATTCAATCTCCATAATCTTCTCTCCTCTTTGTAAATTATTCAGAAAAAAAACTATACATTTTCTAATGTCATACTTATATTATTTAAAGTTTATCCATCATTCTTTATAAACACCCTCAAAAACACACATATAAACATTACTTATAACATTAAAGTTCCCTTATACATATTTAAAACAAAATATTCCTTTAAATGCTCCTTAGATATCTAAACATACACTACCTATCTAAAATTTTCATTCAATCTCCATAATATCATACTTATATTATATAAAATCTAATCTATCCCTCTTTCTTTATCATCAAACACAAAAATAAACATATAAACGTTAGTTATACCATTAAAACAAAATACTCTTTTGAATACTCCTTAAATTACTAAAGTTAAACTTCTTATCTAAAATTTTCATTCACTCTCCATAATCTTCTCTCCTCTTTACCAATAACCAATTCCATCCACAGTGAACTGTAACCTAAAAACAATCTATACATTCTTAATCAACCTCTCTTATCCAAGAACCTCGAGAGAAGTGCTTGGAAATCTGCCCTTAAAGGTTGCTCCAAAAAGTTTGTAAATCTTGCTTCTCCCGCTGACTCGGAAACAAATACTTGTGAAGCTTCCTTAACATCCTTCTTCTGTTGCTCCTTTTCTTTACGTTTATATGTTACACAGGTTATCCTCTGCTCCTTCATCTCAACTTGTTGAGGCCCCTCAGTCTGAAATTTCCCAATTTTCATCAATATAGGCTCTTCAGACTGCAATTCTACCTTCTTCTCTTCCAAAGCTTTAGACATGATAAGTGGCGATGAACATACCCCCAGGACCGAAGTGTAAAACTCTTTTGCTTTGAAAACAGTATTAAGTCTATAACGTATCCCCAGATAATTCACCACCATTCCAGTCGGGACGTCCCATCTGACCAACATTCGCCTCTTTTTAAGTTCATCTGTTAAAAAAGCAAACTCCTTTCTTCTTCTTAAAATTTTAGATGGGATCTCCTTTAAAATGAAACCTCTGAAATCTGAAACCTCTTATTGTAAAAAGCTTGTATAATTTCATTGTGCAGGGATCTTTTCCCAAAATAAATAACCACATCTCTTGGCAGATTTCTTTGCTTTGCCACCACAGAGTTAACTCTAAATGTTTTTTCAATTTCACTAAATATTTCCTCTTTTTCTCTGTCCAGAATCACAGCAAAGTCATTTGCAACCATCTCTCTCAGATCTCCTTGCAGAGACTCGCTCAAGCCTCTAATTCTTAAAGCATATTCCATTTCTCTATATTGAAGCATAAGAATCACATCTTGAGAATTTTCCATCTCTTTTTCCATACCTTCAAATTTTCCCTCCAAGAGCTCCACTTTGTCTGCAACCTCTTCTACACAAAAGTTCAACTTTTCAAGAACAGAGGCAAATCCTTTTAAAGCCAAAACTATATCTTGCCTCAGAATCCTATTATTTTCCACTAAAATCTCTTTCACTTCACCCCTGATTTGAGATATAGCATTTCCCATTATGTCTTGCAAATCCTTTACCGTTAATAACTGTGCCAAAGGAGAGGGTGAAGCTATTGATTTAGATTGTTGCACTGATGATATCGCCGAAGAAACCACCTTAGGAACTGTAGGAATTACTGGACGCTTTGGAGCCATCTTAGAAAATCTTTACTCCTTCTTAAAAATTATCCAAAAAAAGGAGGGAAAGAAAAGTTAAGCAAAAAAAAAAAGGGAGATTGACTCCAAAAAATCAAAAACTCCTTCAAAAGGAGATCATTATAATAAAAAGAAAAAAATTAAAAAAAAAGAAGGAAAAGAAAGAGAAAAAAATAATTAAATAAAAAAAATCCGTTCCGTTGTTTTTTAGAAGTACAAAAAACAAAAAAAAATCCTCCAAAAAATAAAAAAAGAATTAAACAGAAAGGCAAAATAATCCTCCTAAAATCCAAACCCAACATCAAAAAATCATTATAAATAATCAAATCCGTTCCATTCCGTTCCAATCGTTTTTTAAAAAAAAAACACCAAAAAACCTACCGATCGCCATTTTACTTTCCGTTTCAACAAAAGAAGAAAACAAAAAGAGGGAATAAAAGTAAATCTTTAAATTTAAAATCCAAATAAGATTGGAAAAAACAAAATCCTCTATTCAGCTCTGTCCGCTTTTTTAAAAAAACTCATCAGGTCACTTTAATCGCGGAGGTGGTTGCAGCGGCTTGTTTTGTCCCTAGAGACAAAAACAGCTGGGAAGCGGAGACAATCTGAACTCCGTGGGAGCACTCTTTTCACCCCCCAAAAGAAAACCTTGGGGGTGCATAAGAGGCTCTACCACTATTCAGATGATACTCTTCTCCCTCCCTTTGCCTGGGAAGGAGATTTTGAACCGCAGAACAGCTGATGTCTGCTGTTCATAGTGGTTCTAACACTTTCCCAGGAGGACGGCTACAAAGTAGCTGCCATTGCGCACGCAGATCCACCGGAAGACTGTCATCTCCATCATTGATATTTTTTCATTTAAAATATTTTGTATATTCTCTGAAATTTTTGGTAAATCTGCTTTTTTAATATAGTGCTTTATTTTTTCTTGTAGAGTTTCCTCTATATTGTAAAGTATCTCGTAAAAGTCTTATTATTTTTTTAATTGTATCCTTTTGAGTCTTGTAGTTTATTCATCACTTTTTTCTCTTTTTTCAATTTATAAGCCAACCACCTCCCCGGTTTATTAGCATTTTCAAAAAAAATTCTGTTTGGCCCTTTTAATTTGTTGTGCCATTTTTTCGACCTCTGCTAAATTTATTTTATGTTTTATTAGTTCCATTTGTTTTTTAAGTATTTTCTTTTGTGGGTCTATTTGTAGTTCTGATTCTAATTTCATAAGTTCTTCCTATAGCTTTAACTGTTGTTGTTGTTTTTTCTTTATTCTTTTTCATCATGTATGAAGTATGCTTTAGTCATATCCCACACATTTGGAAGGGATGTTTCTTCTTTTTTATTTATTTAAAAAAATAATTCCATTTTCTTTGTTGCTATTTGTATAAATTCTTTCTCCTTTAGTAAAGATTTATTCATAGACCATCTTAATTTTAAAAGTTATACTAATATTGAAGAAATGGTGGAATAGAATCATTAAAAAAAGGATGCAAAAGGAAGGACAAAATGACAAAAATTAAAAAAAATATATTTAAAATACTTGAATTGTTGAATTGTCCCAGAATGAGTTGTCCCATGATGAGTTGGCCGTGGTGAGTTGGCCGTGGCAATTTGTCCCATTCTGTCTTGAAAAGTCTATGGTGCAAAGAAGAGGACAACCAGCAACAAGATGGGTAGCCTCAGTCACAGTGGTAATAGGCATATACCATTGGAAGACCTGAGGGATAAAGGTTGAGATTACTTTATGTGGTTGCTAAGAGTCAGCATCAACTTAAAGGCACTTCATCAGTTTAAAAAAATAAGGAAGGCTGAATATGAAGGTTGACAGAATATGCCCGATAGGCTTGAACTCCCTGTGTTTTTAAATTCACATTCCTCTATTACATCCTTTTTTCAATGAGCATGGAACAAGGATCTACTTCCATTTAAGTTGCCTCCTTCATAGGTTCAACACTGAGAAAGTGGGGAAAACCAACCTCTGCCACCCTAAGAAGGCTCTGAATCATTTCTGAGCTGGAGATACGTTGCTACATGTTATTGTGCAGTGTCATTAAACATTTTGGATAATTATCCTTGCTATTGTTTTCATTGTTTTTGCTGCTGAAAAAGCAGGGTGTTTTTGCCACTTCGTTTCCCTGAGTTCTGCCCTCGAGTTAACTTTGGTACATATTTCACTTACTCTGCAGTTCTGCATTTTTGACATTAACCTCTGATAAGCATTAACTCATTGAGATATATTTTTGTGCCCAGTGATTTCCCTTGTCATGGTTGGTAAGAGCTGTGTTTTAAAATACGTGAAAGAATAAGTGAAGCATAACCTTCTAGTGTTTTCTACCCTTCATCCAACTATAATTGTGTTACTCTCTGTGGAATGCTTATCACTTGTACTAATACACGCATAGAGACATCAAATATGAAACTGTCACCCAAATGAAAAATCAGATATAAAGGATCTAAAATTCTACCAAACTGCTAAAAAAAATGGTGAAAATAATGAAGACTGATTATAAGAATAAGATCAATGAACAAAAATGAAATATTACAGGGGGAAACAGCCAGTTTAACTAAATGACCCTATTAAAGCAGAGCAGAATTGTTTTTGAATTTCACCTCTGAAATTGGCATGTTGCAAGCATCTCATAGGCCACTATAGAACCCCAGAGGGATTTAGTCTGGTTTATTACAGCTCCTCCTGAGTAGGTCAGCTTTTATTGAGAGGTTACAAATAAATACATCTTGTTAAAGTTACCAAAAAAAGACTTATTTTCCATTTGTTTCATGCTCCAGGCCAATCTGAGAAATGTTATGTTAATTTCCTCCTCTCAGATAAGAAAAGCCTTATTATGCATAATGTTGCCATGTGTCATTCACATCACTTGTGAATGTGTATAAAAATTAATTTCTGGTCTACCTTAGCAATAATGTTTGCCCTGTTAATCCTTGGTCATATACAGTATAAATTAGATTTTCAGCTACACCTTATTTCTATATTGTTATTCATTACAGCATAGATTCAGCATCTACCGTATATGCCGGCGTATTAGGCGACCCGGCATATAAGATGACCCCCGTCTTTGTCGCCGAGCCGCATTCCTAGAACGTCGTCTTATATGCCGGAAACTACCAGTATTTCCGGCATATAAGACGACTCGGCATATAAGATGACCCCCGTCTTTGGCGCCGAGTTTAGCGCTTCCGGAAGTCGTCTTATACGCCGGCATATACGGTAGTTTGTTTACGTCACCTGTAATTAATTTTGTGGGGTTTTTTTCTTCTTAGTTAGTTTTAACTTTTAATTTAAGTTTTTAATGTTAGCCTTAATTAAGTGCAACCCTTAAGTCTAATACTGCAGTACTTCATGTGTGTTATTTCTCTATGTCTAGATCTTCGTACACGTTGTTTCAGGCTGGTCGAGCCTAATGTTGGGAAAGATTGAGGACAATAGAAGAAGGGGACGACAGAGAATGTGGCTGGATGGAGTCACTGAAGCTGTAGGAGTGAGCTTAAATGGACTCCAGAAGATGGTAGAGGACAGGAAGACCTGGAGGAACATTGTCAAGGAATCCAGTGCACGGCACCCTGAGAGCCTCGTGCCGAACAGCTGATAGGCACGACGGAGCTTATGCGCCAAACAGCTGAAAGGCGCATCTTTTGAATGTTCCTGGAGACTGATTTCCGTGTATTTGCTTCTATCAGTTTGACTTTTTGCGAGCAAGTTTTTTATGAGCACGCTGTATGCATATGCCATATTGTAACTGTTCTTTAACTGTTATGTAACTGTATGCACCTGCTCCCCCCTGTCATTTAGCCTTTTGCTCTGATGATGTCAACAGCTTGTTGATGAAAGCTCAGCAATAAAGAAGCCTTTTTCTAACATCCCGGAGGTCTACAGCTAAACAGGTTTGGAATGTTCTCAGTCTTTTGAGATGGGATGGGAATGAAATGGGAAATTTATCTAATTCCATTCTACCTTACAGACAAAAATCTGCTATGATGTTAAATATTTACCTTTTCCGATTCTCATCTAGTGCTGTTGCTTCCTGAAGTAAGCATCTTCACTTTACATTTTTAACAGCATCCGTTCAATATTTACAACCTTATGTTGCAAAAATCACATTACACATTTCAGCTGTTTGTGTAAAACGCAGAAAGGGATCTTCAGTTACAAAACATTTTTAAGGAGAGACATCATAAATTAGAGAAGGAACAATTAATTATACAGGCTATACATGGATATTAAAGATTTTGATAATATACATTACAAAATATTGTAGATACAATGGAATTTAGAAAAATGACATTTTAATAGTGTTTTTAATAAACTGATTATACATTTTTTTAGCAGTAAACATTAATCTAAATGCTATATTTTAGATTTTGGTAGATAGAACCATCTTTTTTTGAATTCAGAGATGCCCAAGACATGATAAAATATAGCTGAACCCATTCAAACTCAAACATTTCTATTCAAAATAAGACACCCTGAGTTCCATGTAAATGGATATAAAAATCATTAATGTGAAGAAGCCAAATAAAACTAGGTGCAATGTTGCTGATTCTATTACACATTTCATTTGTAATACTTCTGCCCCACATTGTCAGTTTTCAGAAGCCCAGAGGACTTACGTTAGCATCTCTCATTGTTTGCCTCAAATGGGCACATTCACCTCCTAGTTCTTCTTTTGGATCCAAGCAGAATCTAAAGATAAAGCCACTTTCTCCCCTCACCTTATCTACAAGTTTCCTTCAAGTCTATGTTAAATGCTTATGCTGTGAGTAGAACTTTTTCCTAACTGAAAAAAAAGATTCTTTTAATAATAATCAAGAGCTACATGGTGGTTTTAGATACCTCATTACAAATGCATTCTTATTACTTCTGGTTCTCTGTTTGATAAATTGACTCTTGTTCAACAAAAGCCAAAATTGTGGTAGCATACCAAGTCTTCTCAAATCTTTTACATAATTGTTTTAACTTAATAAGTAACACTCAATCAAATATGTAATCTCTTGATTATTTTAAACTGGATTTGCATAGTATATTTGACATAGCCAACTACAGTAAGTAATAAATTATTTATGCACTTTTGATTGCTTATGCCCTAGGAACTTGATGAATGGTGTATTTAAAATGACTGAGTAATATATCTCTTTTTAGTAAAGGGCCAAGTACAAAAGAAGGCCAATAAAATGTATTAAGCAGGAATTATGCATGCATATGCAAATTAAATAAAAATTTAAGTAATGTCCAGAACTGAGCAGAATAGGTTGTTAAAGGTTAAAAACATGTTGTAATTTTGATAAACAAAATGCTTAAGTAGTTCTTGAAAAAAGCATATAAATTAAACTTCAAGGTGAAATTTTTCTGATTGTAAAACAACCCTTCTTCTTTACTATTTGCCCTTGCATAATATTGCAAAGACCAAAACTTGTTAATCAACCATTAAAGATAAAAGTTTTGACTTTCACTAGGACAATGAAGGAATACAGGTGGACTATTAATAGTAAACAACTAGAGTGGGTCAAATATTTCAATTCCATAAGGATAATGTTCTATTCATCTTGATGGAGAAATGGACATTTAGATTATATGTCACAAGTGGCTGGATGAGTTATGCAAAACAAGGAAAAAAATTGAATTTGCAGATAAACCAGGGAAATAAAGAAGAACAAATTTCCCTAGCAAAGGTTGATAAATATTTAAAGAAACAAAATTTACTGAAGATTACAATTAATTAACGCACCTATAACAATGAGGTGAGTTTGTGGAAACCACCTGAACAGGTATTTTACAGCTTCTTTTTATAAACATTTTGAACACAAATTATTGCAAACATTGCAACACACGAGCTCTATTTTAGAGACCCTGAATGATACCGGACAGTTAATACCTAAAGAAGATCAAAATTTGGCCTCACCAAAAGAAGTACAGCCAATATCATTGCTGATTAATGATGGCAGGGAGTCCTTGACCTAAAACTACAATTAGGACTGGAACTTCCATTGCTAAATGATATGGTCATTAAGTGAGTTGTGCCCAATCTTATGACCCTTTTGCAGTGATTGTTTAGTGAATATGGCTTCCCCCCATTGACTTTGCTTGTTAGAATCTCCCTGGGAAGGTCACAAAAGGTTATCACATGACTGCAGGAACACTGAAACAATTGTAAGTGCAAGGACCATTCATAAGTCATTTTTTTCAGTTCTGCTGTAATTTTGAATAATTGTTAAATGAATGATCATAAGTCAAGAACTATCTGTATAAGTTATTTACAATGATTTTAGCTGAGAGAATGCAGATGGTTTTACAGAACTTTATTCAAAAGATCAGCTGGGGCACAATATTAGAAATGTTTTGGATATTTTGGAATACTCAAAAAAACACAATGAAAAACAAGTACCATTGCTTTTTCTTGATGTAGAAAAGGCCTTTGACAATTTGAAATGGATGTTCTTGTTTAAAACTTTGGAGAATGTGGTGAGAACATTATCAAATGTGTAAAATCAATTTACACTTCTCAAAAGGCACAAATTGAATTGGGAATTAATAAAACCTTATGAGATACAGAAAGGGATTAGACAAGGAGACAAAGAATGATAAAGATTGTCACTATTGCTATTTATTTTAGCTTTAGAAATATTGAATAGAGATATAAAGCAAGATGAGAAACTGCTGGAGAGAAGATTAAAAGAGAAACTTATACATTACAGGTGTTCATGGATGACCTAGTAATAATCTTGGAAGATCCTCTGAAAGGAACAGAGATATTAATAAAAAAAGGAATGGACTTTGGGGTATTAGCTGATTTTAAAATTGCCAAACAAAAGATGATATGTTAACAAAGAACACAAACATTCAAAAGCAAAAGGAACTGATGGAAAAATGGTTTTAACATTGAGGGGAAAAAACCTAACCTACAAAAGGAATCCTTTATAAAATATACTGAGAATCACCTTTATAAAACAGCAGATGCTATAAAGATAGCTGGTACTCAAACCAACAAGCAACAAACAGCTAAAGTGGAATTTAGAGCTGACCTTACTCCCAAATCTATTAGGAGAGAAAGAAATAGCCCTGGAGGGCTTAACTCTCAAACAGAAAAAGATCAGAGAAAGATAAGTGCAATTATTAGTTATAGACCAGTCAGATCACTGAGTAGATTTCCAGTAATAAAGGGAACAGAGGAAGAAGCTCTCTCCTCAACAAACTGCATTATCTCCAGTGACAGAGTCTGCCCAGGACTCATTGGAAGTAATATTTATTGACACATTTGGTTCATTGCCAGATTCAGAATAAGCAGACACCACAAAGAGATTGGATAAACTAAGAAAAACATTTGTGACAATATGCTCCATAGCCAACCATTGATTAATCTGGTCCTACCGTGCATTCGGGACTGTGGCAATAAGCTCAATCAGCAAATTGCTAAAGCTGCCAGAACCTCCAAAAGCCCAGGCACACAGACCACCAAGGGAGAACCTTTATTGCCTGACCCAGTCCCTGATCTTCTATCTATAGCTTGACCAAACGCTTGTCAAATGGGAAAAAAACTCATTTCTAGCCTTTATTGACTCCAACCATGCTTTTAACACCAATTATTTCCCCACCCAAAATATCCATGAATCATTGTGGGGGCTAGATGAGGATGCTGAAGATCAAACTGATAAAGAAGAAGAATACTTATCCCAGCAATTATCAATTATGTAGAGACAGACGTCTGGCTTTGGGTTTCATTCCATCCCTGGAATTGCCTCTTCTGATACACCCATTTCTCCAACAGTTGATCTCAACCAAACAGTATGGACCAACTTATGTTCTACCATTCTTGAGGATTTGCCCTTTACAAAAACTACTATTGGGAACTCAGATTGTCATTTGGAGATATCTAAAACTCTAACAATTCATACATGGGATATTGCAAGCTGGAATGCTAAATCCAAAGACTCTGCTTATCTGAATTAGGTTGCTGAATTTGACATTCCTCTACTTCAAGAAGCCTGGCTACATGACAACTTGTTTATAAGTAGGTATGAGTCTTTCTCACTTGCAGCGGCTCCTGGAGTAGGACAAGCTAGGTTGTGTGATGGCTTACAAATTTCAACCAAGCTACATTCAGACATTATACAGTTAAACCCTATGCTATGCTACGCAATGTCTGTGCTGCTAAAATTTAGTAATGCTATGTTACTATTGACCAATGTCTATCTTCCACCTTTTTAAAATAAGTCTCAATTTAACAGCTTAGGGACCAAATTCAATGCATATATAAGTATTTTTAAGGATTTAATGATTTATGTAATAATTTCTGGAAGCTAAATACAAAGGTGGAGACAAATCATAGAATCATATAGCTAGAAAGGACCTTGGAGGTCTTCTAGTCTTATTCCCTACCCAAGGCAGAAGTCCTTATACCATCCCAGTCAAATGGTTGTCCAACCACTCCCATCCTTCAAGCCTGGACAAAGCAGAAAAAGGAGGGTCACTACAGATTTGAAAGGATGCTGGAATTCTTCTATTCTGGGCTCCCTGTCCTTGCCAAAGAAACACTTTAGAAGTTGAAAACCAAATTGAAGCTGTTTGCTTTAAATCTAGGACAGGAAACAATAGTTGGAAGCTGGCCAAAGTGAGAAGCAACCTAGAATTAAGGAGAAACTTCCTAACAATGAGGACAATTAACCAGTGGAACAGCTTGCCTTCAGAAATCATGGGTGCTCCATCATTGGAGGTTTTTAAGAAGAGACTAGACCCCAACCTTTTGAGCACCAGGGACCGGTTATGTGGAGAGAGGTTTTTCTGCAGACCAGAGGGGGTATGGTTTTGTCTGCTGCCTTCATCCCACAAATGGGGCTTTGCTTGTTTGTGCAGTCCGGTTACTGGCATTTTGCAGCCCGGTACCAGTCCATGGACCAGGGGTTGGGGACCCCTGGACTAGACAGTCACTTGTCTGAAATGGTATAGGTTCTCCTGCTTGAGCAGGGGACTGGACTAGAAGACCTCCAAGGTCCCTTCCAGCTCTGTTCTATTCTATTTCTATTTCAGCCACCAATGGTTAAAAAAAGGGAGGGCTGGGATTAATCTTTTTACATCTTCTTTTCTTTGATTCAACATGCAAATGCCTTTTCCATAGCCCAGCCCAGTCTTTCCAGCTCTTTTTTCATCCCCCCTCTGCACTTTTTACTCAGTTCCATCAATAGTCTCTAGAACTAGTTACAATCCTCCTCTATAAACCCAGCAATCTAAAGATTCAGAAGGGGATTACAAGGAGCTGTCTTGATTACAAACAATTAACAAACAAAATTTATATCTATTGAATGGATCTATTAGTGGTGATTTCCCTGGTGAATTCTTTCACTGGGTTGGCTGAAGACTTTTCCTGATTGATTATACTTTACTCTCAGGGAATTTAATTAGCCTTATAGAAAAAAATTATACAATTTACCTGATAATGACAATTTTTCAGGTATCACAGTTGTGAAAGCATTCAACAACTGCTTTCTTGAAACAGAATCTACTCTAGTTTTGGAAGTGCACCTAGAGCAAGGACTGGTCTGTGCCGGATGGATTCAGCAACTCAATGAGCAAACTTCTCATTGCCTTTGTCTGAAGCAGCATTGCAATTCCATTCTATTATAGATAAAGGCAGGTCTGGGAATTCCTTTCTACAGACATTCACCCAATTGATTCAGTTATTCCAACCAATGCCCTCCACCTGGATACTGAGGAAGAAATTAACATGGGGGCTGGTTTATTTCTCTCAGCTCAATATGGAATGTTTTGAGGCCAAAAATAAACTGATTAGGAAATTCAAATTATAGAAAGAGAACCCAGCTGAACACCCCATCCAGAACATTATGTCCCGAATAAACAATACAAAAAAGAAAAAAGAATTCACTAGAGCTTCTTGGCAGCAGCTGAGAATAGCATCTCAAACCAGAGATCCTATTCTATTCTGCTACCTAGTAACTTCCCATCCAATTGACAGCCCCACCCCCCACCCCAATTCCCCATGTCTTACCTGCATTTGTGTGGGAGGACCAACTTTAGAACATTATAATCACAAGAAGACTCTCCAAAATTTAACTTAAATCTTAATGTTAACCTACTCCCTAATTGGTGCCCAGTCTCAAATGCTAACATAAAGATTTTTATAAATCGGTTAAAGCCTGGCAAAATTCCAGGAAATGATCTTATTAGTCCCAAAATATTACACAATGATTTGGAATGATGGACCCCACTTTCTGCCTCCTTTTTTACTTATATTGATCCCCTTGTGAAAATCCCAGAGGGCTGGGGTTTCGCTATCATAGTGGCGATTTATAAAATGGAGCCCAAGACATGCCTGCTAATTATTGTCCTATTACCTTTTAAGTATAATAAGCTCTATGCCAGACATTTACACAAATTAGTTGACTGGGTCGACCTAGAATATATATTGGTAGATTAGCAAGCAGACTTCAAGACCAGATATTTATTTATGAAGTTGCCTTTATATTTCAAGACCTGGCCATTTAATACACATGTATAACAGCGTATTATATACTGCAATATTATATACTGCAATTATTGATTTTAGATCTGGTTCCCAGAGCAAGGCTAAGGACTAAGCTTCTGAATACTACCACTGATAGATGATTACTATTGCTTATGCATAATCTTTATAAGAATTCTAGAATCAAAGTTTGATGTAGTACACAAGGCCATCGTTCTAATGAGATTTCAACTCACAGAGGAAGGAGGCAAGGAGGTATTTTATTTCCCCTGCTATTTAATCTGCACATAAATCCACTTGTGGCCAAAATAAATTAATTAGAACATCACCCCCCAAAAACTATCAAACAGACATTGTAACTTTATTGTATACTGGTGACATAGTACTTCTTTCACAAAGGTTAATTGGACTTAAATAAGCTCTGGCCAATTACTGTTCCAAGGAAGCACTTGAAATCAACTGTAGCAAAACTAAGACCCTGATTATTGCAAAGAGACCAAAATGGCACACCTCGAGGATAAATGATTAGAGTACTGAACAAGTGAAATATTTTAAATACTTGGGCATAGTTTTTCATGCTTTCAGAAAACACAGTGTACACCAAAATTATATCCTACAAAATGCTCAAAAAATAACAGCTGCAATTCACTTCACCAGAGGAGCACAGTATATCCCAGCAGCAGTGAAGCTATATTCAGCTAAGGCTCATGCACAATTACTCTGGTGCCCAGCTAGGACCTTATACTTCCTTTACTCCTCTGGAAAGGTCCAATCTAAGTTCCTAAGGGCTATTTTCCAGGTAGCCTCTTGCATTCCAAATATAGTATTAAGGAGGGAGGCAGAGTTATCAAAAGCCGACACAGGTGCATTGACCTACCGGTATATCATAACACAATTGTCAAAGTTACTGTTATTTTTCATAGATTAGAGTTCTTTCTTTATTGAGGACAATTACAAATCAGTATGTTCAGGACAATTTCATAAAAACTCTAACATCTTTTTTCTTCTGAGAAGAAAAAAGAATGTTTTCTGAGCAGACAAGCCCTTTTTTAGAAGTCAGGTACAAGATACCTGTACCACATAATGGTTTCCAAATTCAGAAGAACACTAACTTTAGCATGCTTCAACACTCTACCTATTGCAGTTCCAAAAGTGCTTTTTCAAGAGGCAGCTAGACTTTCTTTGTTTTTCCTGAAGTTTCTTCAGTTCTCAATCCACTTCTTAGATAAGAAGTGAAATGTCTTCAATGAATAAGGAAATCCAGTTGCCTCTTGAAACAGCACTTTTGGGACAATCATGACCTGGATAACTGACAATCTCCATAGACATCTCTCCATCGCAGTTTGGGAGGGTTGGCACAAAAAAAGTCCCATGTGAGCTGAGAATATGTTAAAAGCTCCAGTTCATTTCTTGCTGTATTATGCCCTCTATTAGATCTCAAGGACCCACCTTATAATTCCTTATCTGGTAAAACACCTGGGAAATTTATGTACAGTTGTTATCAGATCAGTATGATTCAGTCTCCTTGAGCATAACTAAATTTTGTTACACTGCCTGCAAAATTAGGCAGATTTTTATTATCCACTGATGATGTCACCACCAATTCTAGTATTTAATTTTGTTTTGTTTTTATTTTATCGTAATGTGATTTTGTTCTAATTCTGGTCAGTGAACACAATACAAATATATTCAAATGGGAGAAATTAGAATTGTCATCTTTGGGGAAAATTTCTGTGATAAAAATGAATTAATACCTCTTTTGGCAATGGATGTATCATTTAAACAATGGCAGAAAGACATATCCACAGTAAGTGCGTATGGCAAGGGGAAAAAAACGGGTTAAATATTTCAAGGTGTAAAGAAATGAGGAAGATTGGGAGTGTCTGACATCCCATTACATCTCTGCCATGCTGAACTTATTTAAGATCAAAGTAATGGCACAGTTATTTTACAGTGTGCAAATCCATCTCTATTCCAGGTTTGTTTCAGCAGAGAAAATGCAATATACATTTTTGAGAGCAATTTTGCAAGTCTCAAATTATGTTTCTAACATGGTTGCACTGATTAGAAGACATCACTTCTGTTCTCTTTGGAAGACAGAAAAAAAAATTTCTTTATGGTCTTTCTTAGGATGCTCTATAACCACTGGGGTAGGAGTGAGCCACAAAAATCATGAAATAGAAAGCTCTGGACATAGAATGACCCCAAGTGATTTGTATGGGCCCAAGATGATATAAGATGTGGAAATACCTATGTAGCGCAGGGCAAGTCCTAGACATTGCAGAATGTTCTTCCTAGACAGGCCTGATCTTCAGCTGTTATTGAAGGTTGGTGTCATAATGTCTCCTATTCTTTGACCTTGAGGTTTTCTTGCAAATGAGGATGCAGACCATGTCTTATCATTCTGTAATTTCTACAGGAATTTATGAGCCATTTTAATTATCCCTTTTAAAAAAAGATTTTCCAGGCAGGGAAGACAAGGTGTATATTTCATTCCTCCTAACAGATTGTCAAACCAATATTTCACGTTTGTGTCCAGATTTTGCTTAGCAGCTATACAGACACACGTTCAGATTTTATCTGACATAAAATATGCACCAAATATTGAAAACTATTTAGATTAATGATTTACACTTCTCAGATGATGATGATGATCATCATCATCATCATGTTGATCAAATAATGCTCAATCTGAGCTCCTTGGCCCAGAGATGAAAAGTCATACTGCCTATCTTAATGTAACATTATCAGATTAATGTAATTTCCCTCTTCCATTTTAATCATTATTTTCTTTTTGATTTCATGGCTATTTTTAATTTTTTATGATATTTTTATTCCTGTTTGTGTATGCCATATCTGACAAATAACGTTAAATAAAACTACTGCTATTGCTACTTTTCCTACTACTGTTTTGCTAATATTTTTATTTTAGAAAGAACATATCATTTCAATATTCTCTTTAGATCAGAAACAGCAATTAATGTTGGAAGACCAGCAAATGAATGAGAATTTTTACAGGTGGATTTGTGGCAAGAAGTGATAAATCATCATTTTTGGTTTTAATCTCTTTGGTTTCCCACTTCTAATGTTTTCACTGAGAAATGATACACACAATTTCAGCAAATTCACTCCTGATGTCTTATCACAGCTCTGATGCCAATAAGCTGTCAAAGAAATTTCAAAGAAATATTTTAGTATCAAACTGCTGAATAATGATGTTATCATTTCTGGATAAAAGTAAACTAAATACTTTTATCCCAGGGCAGGTATTAACTAATTAAGACATGCAAGGATGATTATAGCTATTATATAACAATACAGTATTGTAATAATTCAACAGTTAAAAAATCTGTACTGTTAGTTCTTTTATAACACTTTGGATCTACTTTTTACTTTTTATTCTGCACAATTTGCGTAGCTTCTTTTTACCTAGTTTCTTGCTTCCATAATTTATGCCATGGAACTATATTTAAATTTGGACACTGACTATGTTAAAGACAACATGAGTCTATGGTGTCATAATCACTAGACTTACTCTGAATACGCTTAAGGTTTACTGCGATTGTCACAATCTGAATTTTTGGCATTTCATTTCCATCTAATCTTTCTTGCTTTTTTCCCTCTCTGCTGTATAGTCATGCATGCTCACCAAGATATGCTTCATGCATCTCCTAAAACAGACTTCAGTCCTTGGATGTTTCCCTGTCCCCCCCCCCCCAAGATTCATTTTCTAATTTTTAAGGTGCCAGGAGATCCACTGCTGTTTTTGCTGCAACTGATTAATTCTCAAATGAATTTGCTGTAGGGTACTGAGTAGACTGCTATTTCTCAGACCTTTTTTCTAAATACATTTCTTACAACTGAATAGAATTTAAGGAGGAGGATACTGTTTCTAAGTAGGTTGTCTTGAACTTAATTCGCATCCAGATGATGAACCTGGGCTAGATATGTACTATGTCACATTTTAAAAAATCACCTTCCCATAAGCAACTAGCATGAAAGAGGAAAGAGGCTTAACCTTACCTTTTCCCTTATGTGTTACTTTACTGCAACAGACAAGACTATCATCTGATATGGAGGACTCTGCCAAATCAAGTACATAAAATTTCCCAATAAATGGCATTTGGACATTAGGTTGAATGTAATTCTTCTGGCAAAAGTGTAATACTTACAGAAAAATCTCCAATATTTATTTACCTAGCACAGGGCAATAGGCTGTCAGTGAATCCAGAGCTACAAATGACCATCATATGCAAGATGACATAGTTTTTTATTCGTTAGGTGTTTTTTTAGTAGCAAGCCTCCAAAAAATGACAGGAAATGGATGAATGAATAAATAAAAAATGCACAGAAATATCAAAAGATGAGAGTATGATTTTATCCATATTAATCTACCCCCAAAAATATATACATTGATAAAAGGAAAAGAAAAAAAAGATTACAGTCTGGGAATCAAGAAAGCATTATCTCAAATAATCTGCCCGTTATTCTCTGCTGTCCATGAGACATGAATTATTAAGTATGTAATTAGATTAGGAAAAGTGCAGAGAAATATATATTCAGAAACCCTTTCAACTAACTGAAAAGGACAGTTTAAATTCCTTCTTATGGGTACAGACAGACCTGATAAACAATTTTTTTCATAAGTCTTAATAAAGAGATGTGTTAATGGTTTGATTCAATGAATGCTATGCTGTGCATCTTTAGGATCTTTTGATCCTACTTCAGCCTTTTCTAACGTATAATATTCTTGTCTTTTAGTAAAAAGAGAAAGGCACTTTTTACTTCGGGAATGGTTTAAAGATAAATACTGTGACACATATTAAACCCTAAGGAGACAGAAGTTTGATGGTGCATGGGTGTACACAGAGAATCATCAGACACCATGATGCAAGCACATAATTGCATTCTTTGTGCTATAATAACATGACACACATGTCAGTGTGGCCCTCATCATCACAGCTTGTTACAGATGCCATTCTGATAGTATTTCTGAAAAATTCTAAATGTATCTGAATATGGCTTATAGCTTAGCTAAAACAATCACATTACATGATTTTTTAAAAAAAAAGAATTTGGAGCAGTAACTCACATTACTGAATGAAGAATAATACTGATTCAGAAGCATTATAGCCTTGATATGTTTTATCACACCAGCAGGAACAAGTCTTTGCAATTAACATCAAGCCAAGGCTGTTACTCTTGCCCATTATAACAATTCCTATTCTGCATTGTTGCTATTGCTGTTGTCATTAATATTATTCCAGTTGATGAACACCTAAAGCTGACCGCAAATGACAGCTGGCATACAGATCTAGCCGTATTGCTAGTCCTTTCCTTAACACCTATAAATTCATGTCTCATACCTTTAAAAGGGAACTTCAGAGGTCACCTTTTGAAGGTTGGCATAGACATGTTTATTTAAGTTTTAATATTTTGCTCTTCATAATACGTATCCTAAGTATGGTTGTAATTTAAAATAAATAATAAAACAGTGAACACACTATAATAAATAATAGAACCCACCATTAAGACAGTAAAAATTCAACTTTTTCATCTAGTGATTTCAAATACAGCATTCTTCCACCATCAACTTAAAATACAAATAATTAATCTGAGAAAATAAAAAGTATTCTAGTGATATGTGAATCCACAGAAATATGGTTTTTTTTCTGTCACCCCTTTCCCAGGACTCTTTTGGATCTGGCAGTCCTTGAATAGAATTTTTTAAATTATTATTTAATAAAATAATATTTTTTTTTATTATTGGCCAAGTCAGATGGGAATTTTATTTATTTTGGTGTATTTACCATATCAGGTGGCAAGTGATCATGTCAAACCTGTTTTAACTGTTAAGAAGCATACTTAGCATATGTAGTTTGGGACTGTTTCTAGATAGCCTTCATATGGTCATTCTATGAAACACCGGAGTGGGGAGGGAGCATCTTTCTGAAAACATAGTCTGTCTCTTCTGACCAAATAATCAGCCTGAACTGTGAATGTCCCTGCAATCCACATCAATTGTCTTAGGATTTGGACCTGAAATAGAAATTTCAGACTATTTGATTTGTTCTCAATTCAGACAATACTGGCCTACCATTTTCTTTCCTTCTCAGCAGTGTTCGGTTTGGCCAAAATGTATTTGCACTAGTTACAGAAGTTTAGGTTTTGAATATTATCTCAATTTAACACAGTAAGATAAGAGAGGATTGAGCATAATTCCTTTCACTTCTGCTTATCATTTCATATTAAAATGAGACCCCCATAACCCATTATATGTAACTGCTCCTATCACATCTAATTTTGCTCCAAATATTGTTAAATTACTGAAGAACTAGCTCAGGATTATACACCCTTGTCTCACAAAATGTATTTGTGAATAGTTATTAAGCCAGTTCAGGGACATGAACTGAAAGTTTGCACAATAGTTTGCATAATTTTTTGTCAGATGAGTTGTTATATAAAGTAGAATAATCATCATAAGTAGGAAGCATCCAAGTTTTGAGCTTCAATTTTAGTGAAATGGAGAGCAGGCTGTAGACATTCAAATTAGGCTTCTCTCATGAGGAAGGAGGAAACTGGAATGAAGCTGGAGAAAGATTTACTTCTTTTCCTGCTTTTTTATTGTAATTTTCTCCAATTATTGTACTTGTATGAGTAAAATGTTATCTTTAAACCCTCTAGATGGTTTCACTTGCTTGCAAGCAAGACATATGTATTCCTTCATCATATGAAGCTGTTGTGCCAAGTCATCATCTAAGTTCCAATATTCCAAATTCATCAGCTGTAGTGAAATCTTGATTTATTTTCAGTCAAAGATGTGGCATCCATTTCTTTATGATTTGTTCGTTCACAACGAGCTGAGGCTACAAAACAGCTTTTTGTATTTGGGCTTTCAGCCGACATTTTTATTCAAGCCAAAGCCTTTATGGAGTCTACTGTCAGCGTGGGAGTTGATTGCACTCCAATTCTCCTTTTTTCTCAGATAAACACATATTCCTGCATTTTCCTGCAAGTCTATTCCTTTTGTCTTAAGCCTTCTAGTAACATGGTCTTAAATCTTGAAAGTTACCTTGACAGACCTTTAAAATATTAATTACATATGTCAGATATAATCCAGCAAGAACAATACTGACAATCAAAAAGGGTAAATACTTGGCAGCCCTGTCATTTCTAAACAAGATGGTAACATAGTGAAAAGTTCTTCTAGCATGTTCCAATTTGAAAGATACTAATCTGAGATAGCTACTGGGCTGTTTGTATGAATTATCTCAACAGCAAGTTTTATTTTCTGTTAACTGTAGCTATTATGTATGTGCAACTCTAAAATACCATTCTAGACAATGTCATCAGATGCACAACCTCCCATAACAACCCAAGAATCCCAATTTCTTTTTACCAAAGAATTTCAAAAGAGCAGTATTCTCGCTAGCCATGAGTGCTTGTTTGTGGGAGAGAAGAATGGATGGCTCTAGGAAAACTAGAAGAGGCTAGCCTTGACGTACTCTTCAATATAGTTTTTAAAAAGCAGCAGAGTCACCCTTCAAAAAAGTCTATCTAAGGTAAGCAAAAGCAAAGAGGATATAATAATGTCACTTGCCCTGAAGAAAGAACATTGTCTCATTTGAGATGCTGGTTGGCAGGGACAGGACATCCCTCCAGGCAACTGTTGCCATCTAAAGCCACCTGTCTGCTTTTTCTAGCTCACTGAAGTAGCACAAATTCTGGGGACTATCAGAAAGATATGCAGATAACCGCTCAGCATTCCTGATTTATTTATTAATAAATTTTATATGGCTGCCCAACTCAATCATCCCATTGGATGGACCTCCTTAAAGAGAGGACCTATAACATACCCTGCCTCCACACTCTGGTGAGCTAGGTAAATATAACTAGGAAAAAACGATCTATTTCTATGAAAATTCCTTTACATAATCTGGTCCCAAACCATATAGTAACAACCAGCACCTTGAAGTGGACCCTCAAACAAATTGGCAACCAATGTAGCTCCCACAAGAGAGGTGACATGTGTTTAAATCTAGACTTGCAGAAAATCAATGAGGTCTGTTGCATTTTGAAGCTTCTGGATAGTTTTCAAGGGTAGCCCCATGTAGAGTACATTATGGTAGTCAGGATGGGAAGTGCCTAGGCATGGATGACTGTGAGCAGGACTTGTTGGTCCAGAAAGGGCATAAGTGACACAACCAGCAGTTGCACAAAGGCCCTCATCCAAGACAAGGAATGGTTCTCCCAAATGGAGAGAAGGCATGACAGGATTGTGTTCACTGAAAAAAACCCACAGCTAAACTGAGTTTAGTACTGACAACAGTGGAAAATATTAGCTCACTTACTTTTTATCAAGTCTTATTTATGTATTAGTTTTTACTAAATGTCTGTACTGCCCTCCCAGAAATACTCTAAAGACTGAAAACCTCCATACCTTAAAAATGAAATAAAAATCATTATCTAAAGAAACAACCGGTCACCCCCACAGCATAAAAACAACATCACAACGTAGCCAACAAAGGTAAGGCAAGAAGCAGGCGCCACCCCAGCTCAACCTCTGCATGCTGAGATCAAATCCTTCCGTTCGCAGCAATAGAGACATTCTCAGTATCATAGTCAGATTTAGTGAGATGGAGAAACCTCTGGAAACCAGTATCCTTTAGCATTTTGATTGAATAGTCATCCAAAGCCATCATTTGAGTAGGTGACCTCCTGTGATTTCATGCCATGCTGCCTTTTGCCCACTGACTGCTGTTCCCCTAATGCTAGAGCATCTGCCGCTGCTATATAACAGGTGTTTAGGCCTTGATTTGCTTAGAGCTGCTAACAGTTTTGACATTACCAATATTGCTTCCCTTATTTATAAGACAGATTTTTGTTTGACATGATGTGATCTTCTGGGACAATACCAGTACAAAGCATTCCTCACTTTATGCAGCAAATGTTCTCATCAAATCACAGATCCAGATTAGATTTCACTCTGTTTAAGCCTGTTAAGTCCTAATCATTTTCCAAGTTCCATCTCAAGCAATCATATATGTATATGAGATAGTCCTTATAGAATGGCAATAACTATGAAACTTTTTTATCCCAAACTGATATCTATCCTCAATTTTGTAAACTCTTAGCTCTCTTATGAGATGCAGATCTTTGCAAGAGGATATTTATTTAAATTTTATTTAAGGTCAAAGAGCAGTGGAAACAACTGAGATGAAAAGAAGCAAAAATACATTTCTCAAGCTATTAAGCTAAACTAAATCACTTGATTTTTTTTTAAAAAAAATAAGCAATATATAAAGGGAGCGGGAGGTTTCACTTGCTGTAAAACAATAACCCCCAAACAACAACAGTGGTAGAACAGAATTTAGCCACATCTAGCTGGAGATGTCTGAGGATAAATCAGTTCATAGGAGGGTAATGCTCTCTATATCCAGTCAACCGAGGCAATTGGATAAAAAGGGTATTATTAAATATGTGCACCAAGATGTACAGAATGGGTAGTGCAGTAATGCATACATAACTATCTCAATTTCCCCCATCAGGCGCCGGCATAAACACTCTTGTGTATGAATGCTATTGTATCTCCTTGCCATTAACATGGATGGTGGAGCATTAAATCTGCCCAAAGAATAGACTGTCCAAACATAAGATGTTAACTAAACAGAAAGCTGGAGCGCAAGGTCTCCCAGACAGACCCCATTACCACATTAATGTGGGTTGGATTCAGATTTTTCTGTGATCAGTGTCAAATCCACATGGCCTCGCCTGCATTTTACCCCTCTTGGAACACAGAGAGATCAAATATTGGGTTGAATCCACAATAGTTTTGAGTCAGTTCAATACTTTTCTAACAGCTTGTTAGGAGGCTATCCAAAAGGATCAAGCAGGTAAAGGAGCCTTCAGGGAAAAATAATTTTTGTCAAAATTTTGAAGAACAATGCTGCAAGTCAGTCTGCGAAGAAGCTGGTCTATATTCCAGGTGCAATAATGTATTGAAAACCCTGCAGTTTAGACTGTACTTCTGCAAATCCTGTATAATGGAGTTGGGCAGTATACACATTTAATAATAAATATTTTACTGTTAGTGAAGACCCATATCTTTGTTTTGATATTTCCTCTCTATAATATGAAGAATGGACTTAAATGTTCCACCTTATTTCTACTTGCATTGATTGGATGGTTGCATCATTGGTGTATAGAAAGTCTGAAACAGATTTATTTGCCAGGATTGCTGGGTGTAAAAGCTTGTACTATAAAACTCAGGTAAATGTAGGGAAGAGGAGAAAGGCAGGACAGGATATAACTTTTGTTTTATCTCTGTATGAATAGTATTTGAGGCAGAAAAAACAGACAATATACAGGTCGACACATAAATTCTCAAGTACTGCATCTAACCTGCATTGAGATGCATTCATAGTGTATGGAGTAGGGAGTAGTGTAGGGAGTAATTATACATGCCAGTTTTGCCCCCAAAGTCCGTTGTTGGGGATTGAATCAACACTACCATCAAATCCATTAAAGCAATATAAAAAATACTAGGGGCAATTAGAGTACACTAGAAGAGTACTTAAAGTACTAAAAGTATTCTAATAATCATGCACTGCTCAAGTGTTGAGCCTCCTGTTCAAAACCAGCTTGCTTGTCAGCCAGTGCATTGTTCTACACCAGCAAGTCAAAAATTTCCAATAAATATGGCTGGTGTACAATTTACTGATTATACTTAGTAGACTAATTAGGTGGAAATTTGTCAGATCAGTTTTGTCTCCCTTCTTCTAAATTGGCATTGTAATTGACCAACTCTAATGCCTTGGAGGTCTGTAGGAAGTGATCAATAGGAGTAAATAAAGATTCCAGTATAGGAGCCCACCTTTCAGAATTTACCTGATGTAATTCAGCTGGAAACAAATCTACCTCGGCTTTTTTTCCATTTTTCAATTGCAGAACACATCTGGAGTGTTCAGGAGGAGACTAAATTCAAGAAAGATGGAATTACTTGCATGTTCACTAAATAAGACATACAGTACAAATTCTCAACCCATACCTTTGCTGGTATTGTTCTATCCAAACCAGAAGTAGCTTTTGGGGGATTAAAAATCCAATATACAGCACAAATCTTGTCCTTGACCATTTCAGCTAGTTATTTTAACTGTCCAGTTGAATCTCCAGATTCATTCTTTTTAGCAACACCATATGAGTTTTTTTTTCCCCATTTCAAATAAATGAAATGTAGGCCTTATACATTTTGTATTAATTCAGCCCTGATATCAAGATATTCTCAGTTAAATCAAAACTTAGATTTAAGCTTAGTTCCAGAATTCTTAATTGGTGTTTGGGCTATGAGTCTATCCTGAATAATATTCATTTGTTTATTCATAGTATACTTCTCAACAAAAACATCCTGTCATAGTAGTGGGCTTTTTAAAATGCTTCAATAAATTGCCCCAATTAATTAAAATTGAAGACAGGATATAATTGATTCTATAAAAGTAGACTTGCAGTAATATAGAAAATACCTCTCCATCCAGTCTTATTTCTCTGTTTGCTTCACTATGATCAAGCCTAGAACTCCTTCATATATGAGGCACCACTGGCAGTATTTTTCCCAAACATAAATTGTGAAAGGATGTGACATCTAGCAAAACAATATCTGCTTTATAATTTATTATTTACATCAGTTTATGAATTGATTTTAAAACCCTTTCCCTTTATCCATTTACTTTAAAGATAGGAATGGCAGAATGGAGAAAGAAAAATTTAATATAAAAGCAGGGAAGGGGAAAGGGTGAGGATTATTGAATAAAGGAATGAACCAATCATTTCCCAGAAAGTCCAGTAGCAAATCTTGATTTTTCACTTAGGGAAAGCAGAGATTTAAAGTTTGTTGGTGGAACCAAGGATACTTTTTTGCTTATGTGTGTCTGTAAAAAAAGTATTACTTTTGAATTATTATCAGTACGAGGAGAGGGGCATTAGTAAATTTGCTAAATTTGTGTCACTGAGTTGGGAAAGTAAAGTGGCTTGATTTTTTTTTTTTTTTTTTTATTAAAAGTTTTATAAATTTTACAAAAAAAAACAAGAACAATACAGAACAAAAAACAACATATACAAAAGAAAAAAAAATTAAACAATACATATAAAAAAAAACCCCCACCCCACACCCCTCCCAAAAACCCTCCCTTCCCCCCCCCTGAGCTTCCCAGAGCAGAATATAGGCTTAAGAAATAATAATAATAAAAAAAAAAAAAAAAAATAAAAATTAAATTAAAAACTTTATATTTATATATATAAAAAAGATATCTATAATATATATAAAAATAAAACTTATGAAAAAGCTATATAATATTTTTGTATACCCAATCTAAATTGTATAAATTTTATCCATTTGTCCCAGATAGCAAAAAACTTCTCTTGCGTTTGTTGCTTTAAGAAAGCCGAAATCTTTGCCATTTCTGCCAGATAAGCTACTTTAAAAAACCATTCCTGCAATGTAGGCAAAGATTCCTTCTTCCAATATTGTCCAATTAACAGCCTCGCGGCTGTGATCAAGTTTAACATCAATACAACCTCCTTTGTATCACAATCTGTAACAATACCTAACAAAAATAATTGCGGAGTAAATTTTACCCTCCTTCTAAAAATTCTCTGGATATTCCACCATATTTTGATCCAAAATGCTTTTATCTCTCTACATGACCACCAAATATGATAATAGGAAGCCTCCTTATAACCACATCTCCAACATTTAGGTTGCACGTCAGGGTACATGTAAGACATTTTTTGTGGATCAAGGTGCCATCTATAAAACATTTTATAAAAATTCTCCCTTAGATTCTGTGCTTGAGTAAATTTGACATTTCTCACCCAAATAGTTTCCCAGGTGTCCAATGAAACTGGCTCACCAAAGTTCTGCGCCCATCTAATCATACAATCTTTAATTAGTTCCGTTTCTGAGTCCAATTCAACTAAAACCCCATAAATTCTCTTAATGTGGGTTTGTCTTTGATCCCTCAGTTGCTTAATAAGATTTTCATCTTCTCTAAGAAAACCCACCTTACAATCCATCTTCCATCTATCTAGTAGTTGCCTATATTGGAACCAAGAATAAGTAAAATTTTCTTGTGCTAATTCTTCCCGTGATTTTAATTGCCAGTTTTGTCCATCCCATTTAAGTAACTGTCTGTAAGACACCATATCCATTTTAACCCCTCTTTTTATTCCTTCTATCGCATGCCAAGGTATAGCCCATAATGGTACTTTAAAATCACTTTTATAATATTTTCTCCAAATCCTAAGTAAAGAAATTCTTAAAATATGAGATTTAAAAGCCCAATCTATTTTTTTATTAAATATTAAATAGGCATGCCACCCATAAAGTAAATCCCATCCCTCTAGATAAAGTATCTCAGAATTTGTCAAATTTACCCAGTCACTAATTAATGTTAAAACCACCGCATCATAATATAATTTCAAATTTGGTACCTTGAGTCCGCCCCTCTCACGGAAGTCTTGCATAATTTTGAACTTAACCCTTGGTTTTTTCCCTGCCCAAATAAATTTATTGAGACCCTTCTGCCACTCATTTAAATTAATCTCATTTTTCAAAATTGGTAACATTTGAAACAAAAAAAGAAACTTGGGTAGAATATTCATTTTTATCACTGCAATTCTTCCCATGAGGGATAATTGCAGCTTTTCCCAATTCTTCAAGTCTTTCTGTACCCCGACCCACAACCTTTCATAATTATTTTTAAATAGTTTTGCATTAGAAACAGACAGCATCACCCCCAAATATTTTACCTTATTAACAATCTCAAAACCCGTCGAGTTAACCAAAATCTGCTTCTCCTGACTCGACAAATTTTTAGGTAAAATTTTAGTCTTATTTACATTAATCTTAAAACCCGAGACCAAACCATAATGGTGAATCAACTGTAATAAGTTTACTACAGAATAATCAGGTTGCGACAAAGTAACAACCAAGTCATCCGCAAAAGCTCTCAACTTATATTCTTTTTTATTAACATATATTCCTTTAATTTCCTGAGACTCTCGAATTTTAATCAATAATATTTCCAATGTTAAAACAAACAACAATGGCGATAAAGGACACCCCTGTCTAGTACCTTTCTCTATTGTGAAAACCTCCGACAAACCTCCATTAACAATAAGTTGTGCTGTTTGTTTTTGATATATTACCTTAAGGGCTTGTAATATGTTTTCACCAAAATTCATTTCTTCCATTACTCTTAGCATAAAATGCCAATTCAGTTGGTCAAATGCTTTTTCAGCATCTAAAAATATGAGCCCTGCAGGAACTTGGTTGTTCTTATCTAAGTATTCTAATAAGTTAATAATTTGTCTAACATTGTTTTTCATATACCTTCCTGTTATAAACCCTGATTGATCTTTATGCACAAGATGATGCACCACCCTCATAAGCCTATTTACCAAAATTTTTACAAATATCTTATAATCCACGTTTAAAAGAGATATAGGCCTATAGTTTTTTGGTAAAGTAAGATCTTGATCCTCCTTTGGAATCAATGATATAAAAGCACTACGCCATGAAGGAGGAATCTCTAAACCCTGTAAGATACCATTAAAAAGATCATTTAATGGTTGAATCATCTCCTCCATTAAAGCTTTATAATAAACAGCTGTTAACCCATCCGTACCCGGTGCTTTCCCTAATTTCAATTGTTGAATTGCTGAGGCGATTTCCTCCTTAGTAATTAAACCATTAATTTCATATTTCTGATCCTCAGTCAGTTTAGGAAAACTTGCCTCAGCTAAATATTTATTTATATCTAACAGTTGTACATTAGTAGATTTGTATAGGTTTTGATAATAATCCAAAAAAGATTTTTTAATTAATTCCTTCTGAGAAACTAGTTTACCCTTATAATTTATTTTCTCTATTATTCTCAGTCTCTGTTTCTTTCTTAATTGATAAGCCAACCATCTCCCCGGCTTATTAGCATTACAAAATGTATTTTGTTTCATAAATAATAAATTGGTTGCAGCTTGATCTGCTATCAACATATTAAATTGTGACCTTAATAACTTTACAGATTCTTTAGTACTTTCATCAGAAGGATTTAGAATCAAAGCCCTTTCTTTTAGTTTAATTTCATCTTCAAGTTCTCTACGTTTCTGAGTCTGATTTCGCTTATAAAAATTATTCATTTTTATCAAAACACCGCGCATAAATGCTTTACCTGCATCCCATACCATTGACATTGAAGTCCCCTTATACATATTCAAAGCAAAATAGTCCTTTAAACACTCCTTTAGTTTTTGAACATTCTTCTCTTGTCTAAACAAATTTTCATTAACTCTCCAGGATCTTCTTTCCTCTTTCTCTTGAATCAACTCCATCCAAACTGGACTATGATCCGTCAGTGATCTAGGAAAAATCTTTACATTCTTTACTTTATTATACAAATCCGTGGTAATCAAGAAAAAGTCAATTCTTGAAAAAGATTGGTGTCTGTCAGAAAAAAAAGTAAAGTCTCTCTCCTCTTGATTACGTTCCCGCCAATAGTCCCTTAATTCCCAGTCTTCTTTCATATCAAAAAAGGCTTTAGGTAGCCTTGCTTGTTTAAGAAAAGGAGAGGAACCTTTCTTATCCCTTTGTGTATCTAAGACACCATTCCAATCACCCATTAATACCACCGATCTATAATCAAGCAAAGTTATTTTTTGGTGTAACTGTTTATAAAATTGTTCCTGTTGTTGATTTGGAGCATAAAGTCCAACTATAAGTACTTTCTTACCATAAATACCAAGTTCAATCATCACATATCTCCCCTGGGGATCTGATTCTACCAGACAAGCTGGCAGGTTTTGTTTGACATATATAACAACTCCCCCTTTCTTCCCAGGTGCAGGAGATATAAAATGAGATCCCAAACGAGCATTAACTAAATATTTCTGATCTTTAAGTAGAATATGAGTTTCCTGTAAACAAATAACATCATTGGTATGTTGTTTCAAATAATAAAAGATTTTTTTCCGTTTCTGAGGAGAATTCAATCCATTAACATTCCAGGTCAAAAACTTTGCCATCTCCCTTGGCACGCAGCCTGGAGAAGACACCATCAAACTCTGACAGAGCTGCGTGTGTTGCATAACTCTTGGGTCTTGCTCCTCCCACCGGCGGTGATGCACTTCCAGGAGAATTCTCTTTGGGCTCTTTTTTACGTTGCTCTTTCTCTTTACGCTTATAAGCTGCACGAGTCATCCTCTGCTCTTTAGCCTCCGTTTGGCGTTGCTTTGCCACTTCTATCATCCCTGCGGAAACCAAATCTAGTGCCTCAGATTGCTGCTCAGGTTCCTTAGCACTCAAAGATTTCCGACCAGATGAAGTTGAGCCTGCACTCAGGACCGAAGTATAGAAATCTCTAGCTTTGTCAACTGTGTTCAATCTGTAACGTGTCCCAGCATGGCTCAAAACGATACCCATCGGAATTTCCCATCTGAATGGCATCGATCTAGCTTTAAGCTCATTGGTTAAAAAAGCAAAGTCTTTCCTACTTCTTAAAATTTTAGATGGGATTTCCTTTAGAATGATGACATCTTGGGCGGCAATCTGAAATCTTTTGTTGTAAAAAGCTTGTATAATCTCATTCCGCAGGGACTTCTTTGTAAAGTAAATCACCACATCTCTGGGCAAATTCTTCTGCTTAGCAATCCAGGAGTTGAGTCTATAAATTTTTTCTACTTCTCTCTGTAATTCTCCTTTATCCATATCCAAAGCCAGCGCCAGATCACTAAGAACCACCTCCATCAAATCTTGATTCATATCTTCCTTGAGGCCTCTAATCCTCAGAGCATACTCCATTTGTCTGTATTGAAACATCAAAATATCTTCTTGTGAGGAGTCCACCTTCCTTTCCACGTCTTGAATTTTGTCATCTAAAGAGTCAACTTTGTCTTCCACTTCCTCAAGCCTTGCATCGAGCTTAACCACCACAGTAGCCAAACCTGAAACAGCTGCCAGTATATCTTGTCGTAATTCATTATTATTTTCTTGCAATTTAGACTTTATCCCCGTTATCTCTTCTTTGAGATCAGATTTAATTTCTGATTTAATCTGTGAAACAAATTGAGTCATTTCCTCTCTCATTTGAACTACAATCTCTCCCATTATGCCTCTAACCTCTTGCACTGAAAGTCCAGGTAGAGGAGGGGAGGGTGGTGGCTGAGCCGGTGGTGCATGTTTAGATTGTTGTTGTAGCTGTGCAGTGGAAGTTATAGGAGAAGAAATAACCTTGGGTACTGAGGAAGGCTGCTGCCTCTTTGAAGCCATTTTAAAAAGCACAATTGTCACTTCCCTTTCCCCTCCAGCCAAAAAGGGAGGAGGAAAAAAAGAAAAAAAGAATTTTTAAAAAGAGACAAACTATAATCATTAAAAGTCCAGAATAAATCCCAAGAATAAGTAATAAAAGAACAAACAATTCAAAAAAAAAATTCTAAGCCAAAAGCAAAAGCAAAAGCAAAAAACAATCCTTAAAAAGGGAAAGTAAAACAAAAGAGAAAGGAAAAAAAAACTCCGACACTTTCAAAACGCCATCTTAAGTCCTTTCACTAGTATAACAAAGAAAAGGAGGAAAAATAGTAAAAATCAAAAGATAAAAAAATAAACACCTAAAATATAAGAAAAAGTCCTTTAAACTGCTCCGTCCGTTTAAAAATTACTCACCAAAATGCTGTAAACACGGAGATAGAAGCGGCGGTTTCTTTTGCTTCCAAGGAAGCAAAAACAGCTGGGAGGCGGAGATCAGCAAGAGCTCCGAGGGAACACTCCTTTCACCCCCTCTAGAAATAAATCCAGAGGGGGTTCAGGGGTTCTACCTCTACTCTTGCGTTCTCTATCCCTTCCCTTTGCCCGGGAAGGGATTTCCGAGCCGCGGGCCAGCTGATGCGCGCTGCGCTCCGCGGCTCTGACACTTCCCCAGCTGGACGGCTAAAAGCTAGCCGCCATCGCCGTCGCCTCCCACCGGAAGCTCGTAAAGTGGCTTGATTGTTCTGATTAAAGGTGGCTGAAATTGCTTATTACTGTCCTTTAAGTGAATAATGAAGCCATTGCACACTGGAGAGAAGTCACTACAGGTAATCCTTATGACCAGAACTGAACCCAACATTTCTGTTGCTAAGCAAGACAGTTAGTTGTTAAGTGAATTTTGTCTCATTTTTACATCCTTTTTTGGCACAGTTATTAAATGAATAGCTGCTGTTAAGTTAGTAACATGGTTGTTAAGTGAATCTGAATCTGAACTTTGCTTGTCAGAAGATCACAAAAGTTGAAATTTCCTGACACTGGAAGTTTTTAAGAAGAGACACTGGAAGTTTTTAAGAAGTTCAGATTCAGATTCACTTAACAACCATGTTACTAACTAAACAACTGCAGCTATTCAGACATTTGTCTGAAAAGGTATAGGGTTTCCTGCCTGAGCAGGGGGTTGGACTAGATGACCTCCAAGGTCATTTCCAACATTGTTGTTATTGTTGTTGTGGTGGTTGTTGTTATTATTATTAAGGATCATCACACAGTCAGCCAGATGTTCAGACTGGATTTGGCATTTTGTCTACCTATCGAGTCCTTACCCAGGACCTGGGATAGGCAGATGTGGATGTTTGATGGTATTACAGATATCGTCGCAGGATGGAAGCAGTTCCTAGTAAGGCCGCCTTTTGCAATTGACTAATAGCGAATTTGTCAATGCCAATGGTGTTCAAGTGGTGCTCCAGTTGTTTTGGGATTGCACCCAAGGAGCCTATCACTATTGGTACTACCCTTGCTTGCTTTTGCCACAGTCTTTCTATTTCTATTTGTAGGTCTTTGTATTTTGTTATCTTCTCCAGATTATTATTATTATGGATCATCGCACAGTCAGCCAGATGTTCAGACTGGATTTGGCATTTTGTCTACCTATCGAGTCCTTACCCAGGACCTGGGATAGGCAGATGTGGATGTTTGATGGTATTACAGATATCGTCGCAGGATGGAAGCAGTTCCTAATAAGGCCGCCTTTTGCAATTGACTAATAGCGAATTTGTCAATGCCAATGGTGTTCAAGTGGTGCTCCAGTTGTTTTGGGATTGCACCCAAGGAGCCTATGACTATTGGTACTACCCTTGCTTGCTTTTGTCACAGTCTTTCTATTTGTAGGTCTTTGCATTTTGTTATCTTCTCCAGTTCTTTCTTATCTATTCTGCTGTCTCCAGGCACTGCCACGTCCACTATCCAGACTTTTTTGTCTTTCTTACCGACAATTGTTAAGTCTGGGGTGTTATGTTGCAGGTGCTTGTCTGTTTGAATTCTGAAGTCCCAGAGCAGTTTAATTTTATCATTTTCTATGACTTTCTCTATTTTATGATCCCACCAGTTTTTGCTTACAGGCAAATGATATTTTTTGCAGATCTTCCAATGCACCATTGTTGCTACTTTGTCATGCGCTGCTTGTAGTCAGTCTGTGCAATCTTCTTGCAACAGCTTATCAGGTGGTCCACTGTTTCTTCAGCTTCTTTGCATAGGCGGCACTTACTGTCTGTTGCTGTCTTCTCAATTTTGACTTTATATGCATTTGTCCTTAAGGCTTGGTCTTGTGCAGCCAGAATTAGTCCCTCAGTCTCTTTCTTCAATTTTCCTGCTCTTAGCCATTGCCAGGTCTTGTTATTATCTGCTTTCCCAGCTATTTTTTTTAATGTATTGGCCATGTAGTACTTTGTCTTCCCATGCCTCTATTCTGTTCTTCATTTGGTCTTTCTTGTAGGCAGTTTGGTCTCTCCAGTAGTCAGTAAGCCTTCCTGATATACTAATCTCAGTGCATCTTCATCATTGTTCTTCAGATATTCTTCCAAAGCCATTTTTTTTCCTTTTTCAACCAACTGATGTACTTGTAGCATTCCACGCCCGCCTATTTGCCTTGGTAGATAAAAAGGCTGTCAATGTCACTGCGTGGATGAAGGGCATGATTCATTGTCATTATTTTTCTGGTCTTCCTATCCATTGCTTTTAGTTCTGCTTGAGTCCAGTCCACTATTCCAGCTGTGTACCTAATGACTGGGATTGCCCAGGTGTTGATTGCCTTTATGGCATTTCCTCCATTGAGTTTGGATTTTAAGATCTTCTTCACTCTCTTGATGTATTCACCTCTAATCTTTTTCTTGACTTCAGTGTACTTGATGTTGTCAGCTTGAAGGATACCCAAGTATTTGTAGTAATCTTCCTCATCCAGACTCTTAATGTTATTTTCGTGGGGCATCTTGATTCCTTCAGTTTTCACTACTTTTCCTTGTTTGATAGTAAGTGTGGCACATTTGTCCAAGCCAAACTCCATTACAATATCTTGGCTATATATACGGACAGTGTTGAGCAGCGATTCTATTTCAGATGATGTTTTTCCATACAGCTTCAGATCATCCATGTAAAGGAGGTGGGATAGTCTAGCAGATGTTTTTGATGTTTGATAGCCATGTCCTGAGTTATTCAGTATTGTTGACAGAGGAAACAGTGCAATAACAAATAGTAATGGTGATAATGAATCTCCTTGAAATATTCCTCTCTTGATATTAACCTCTCCCAGCCTCTCACCATTGATCTGCAACTGTGTCTTCCATTGTGCCATCGATCTTTGCACAAATTTTCTGATGTTTCTACTGACTCCTGTTATTTCTAGGCACTTGATTATCCAATCATGTGGCAGAGAGTCAAATGCCTTTTTGTAGTCAATCCATGCCACATTCAGGTTGGTCTTCCTTCTCTTGCAGTTTTCCAAGATCATTTTGTCTATTAGGAGTTGATCTTTTGTTCCTCTGCTATTGGGGCAGTTTCCTTTCTGCTCAGGTGGAAAGAGATTGTTTTCAACTAGATGCTGTTGTACTGCATCAGCTAACACACCAGTTAGTAATTTAAAAGTTGTTGGTAAACAGGTAATTGGCCTGCAGTTGCCTGGTGTTGCCCCTTTTGCTGGATTTTACATTATTAGGTAGGTTTTCCCAGTTGTTAGCCACTTTTCAATTTCTCCTCCTTGTAGTATATTGTTGAACTGCTTGGCAATGAGTGGGTGTACAACAGTTAGATGTTTCATTATTATTATTATTCCTCAAGTCAAACAGAAAGAAAGTCAGGATGGATTAAAACATTTGCTTTAAAAATCTCCCTTGATCTGTTCTCAATTTGGAAAGGTTCAGGTTTTAGGACTCTTGAAAATTTGTCCATCAAACCTAAACCTTAAATAAGTTAAAAAATGTGATCTTGTGTCATTAGCTTCTCTTTTGCCTTGATGCTCTTTTCTTAAGGAGATGAAGTTCAAGGGATTGTAGATAACTGCTGCCTTACCTTCCCGAGAAGTTGTAACCCTCTGCAAATATGGCATTCTGACATAAGTATCCTTTTTTGTTTTGGATGCTATGAATAGTTTTAAAGATAAACCCCACTGGATTCTTTAAAGTTATCCATAAAGGCAAAAGGATGTGTACTGTATCTTCAGAAGGCTTCCCCAGAAAGATACTTCAGAATCACACTTTAACCTCAAGTGATTGAGGGCTCAAGTATTCAAGTGATTGAAGGCTGCAAAAAAATTTCAATATTGTGAAAATTATCTAATATTTCTCTGTGTGGATCTTGTGATTGAGAAGGTTGCTTTAAAAGGATGATGTGCTTGTTCAGCACCCTGCTTCATGATCTAAAGGTTTAGGATGGATTTTACTAAACCTGCTCATATATCACCACTTCTCATATTCAGCCACTTTCCAGTTTTATGGATTAGACTGCAGTTTTGATTTTGCAGATTTTCTATTTAAGATGTAAGTTATTTGTTGAAACTCAAGTACTTTGGCCACTTAATGAGAATGGAAAAGGGCCTAATGCTGGGAAAGATTGAGGGCAATAGAAGAAGGGGACGACAGAGAATGAGATGGCTAGATGGAGTCACTGAAGCAGTAGGCGTGAGCTTAAATGGACTCCAGAAGATGGTAGACGACAGGAAGGCCTGGAGGAACATTGTCCATGGGGTCTGTATTTCATTATCTTAACACAAATATTAAGCTCATTGTAGGTTTTTGCTGTATTGGTTCATTTCAAGGATAGTGTGGTCAATTTTGATAGATAAAGTACTATAGATCAATTTTTCTGTAACTGAATATTCAAAAACAACATTTATAAGATTTCAACTATCGAAGCTCCCATTGTCTGTGCAAATTAAAATTTTTACAGTATTTATATTTTCCATCTCTTCAGTCTCTATGATTGAAAAAAAACATAGGTTTCTTTTCTTTCTTTTTTGGGGGGGGAAGGGGGGAATCTTGCTTGATGTAGTCTTTTTCTTTTCTCCCGGATATTTATTGATTTTATTTTATTGGCTTTCTAATTTGTTCTCACCCTTCACATTGAAGTACATTAATTATTTTATCTTTTTTTGCAACTTGCCCAGATTGTAGTCTCCAAGTGGCATGCAATAAAGTAAAATATAGAATAAAAGCAATAATAAAGATAAAATACAATAATAGAAATCCCCCAACTGGTTCCAGAAATATTCAATCCTGGTTAAAAGCACCATGAAAACGTATTGTTTCAACAGTTTCATGAATGTCAGGACGGGAGGGGCAACTCAAATCTCCAGGGGTCTGGAGTTCCAAAGCAGAGGGTCTGCAACAGAGAAGGCCTATCCCAGGTTCATGTTCCCTGAACCTCAGATAAAAGATGTGGAGGAATGTAGTACAGAGTCTCAGGAGGGAGGGGGTCTTTTTCAAGGAGCAAAGAGGCAAATCAGCTTGGAATCTTTGGTACACAGGAAGAGAACCAGGGCAGACCCTCCTTAATCTTTCACCAGGGTATCTAATGGTTATACAAATTAATGGTTTAGTCTGGCAACATTCCCATCTATAGGCAAACAGTAATAAAGAAACTACTTGTGTCAGTCTCAATTCCTTCTGCCTGACAAATGGGGAGTTTCTCATTTCTTACCACATAGGAACATTCAACATTGGTGACGTGCTGCCTGATATAATCCAGTCCTTCACTCTGTAGTGCTTTGAGGATTATGACCAGCATTTTGAATGGAGAGAGAGCAACAGATATTGATTACAGAGTCCAGAAACCATTGTTAACCAGGGCAGTGACTTGAATAGTGGTGTGATTCTTCCCTAACAGGATTGTCCTGTCAACAATTCCATTGCTACATTTTGGACCAGCTGATTTTTCTGGGTTGTTTCCAAAGGGGATCCTGAATAGAGCTTGGTATCTCCAGCCCAACTGAGTGCTGATCAAAACATGAATTATTACAAGCAAGGTATCATGTTACAGCTAGGTTCACAACTGGCACATAAAATGAACCTGGGAAAGGCTACTCTGGACCTCAACTTAAGCAATAGTCATGACTCAAGAAAGCCCACCAGATCACAAATCAATCCTTTCAGAAGTAGCAACAGAGTTCAGAGTTCCATACTTGAAGCTCCTGGATGTTGAAAATCTTGGTCTTAGAAGATTCAGTTTCATCTTATTTTATCCTACTCATGTCATAGCCTGGGACTCCAAGGAAGATGCTCCAGCTGAACCCGTGGTGTGTCAGTTTCAAGGGACACTAAGTCAAGAATCATCTGAGGCTGATCAAATATAGGCACTATCAGAACGGATCAGATCAGAACAGTCAGATTATGAGACATGACCACAAAGCCGTTGAACTAAATGAATAGAGAAGAGAACAGAAGATGCTCACTAAGATTCCTTGCCCAGCAGGGAATGGTTAAAGGCAGCTGGCTGGAGCCTTATTTAAGAGGAAGTCCCGACTCATGCTTCTGATTCATACAATTGAGTGTTATTTACTTACTAATGACCTGTCATCCCAAATCACTGGATGACTTTTTCCAAGAGCTTCATACTGGTGTTAAGTAACATAGTAGAGGGCACCAAACTCAGTGATATTTTCCACAAACCTGGAGTCAAAGGTTCAGGTTCAGTCAAACATGGTTTTGAGTGTGGTCCTCCATGATTGTACACTGGAATTTCCCATCAGGAAAGAGTGGGACCACTGAACACTGTGCCTCAGACCCCTAGCCTTTATAATAGGTTTAGTAAGATAAACCAAGGCTATGATACTAATTACCACTGGGTGATCTAATAGCATGAAGAGGGGCATAGTCCCCCACCAAAGTTCTGATAAAGGCCATCCACTAGGGCCATTAATGCTATTTCCCTTTCATAACCACATTTTGTCTAGGGTCATCAGTGGCTGAGATGTCACCACCTTCTCAATTATCTTGTTTCAAAATTGAAGGGGTTTTTTTTCTTTCTCCCTTTTTTCTATTTCCAAGTCTTTTTCTGTTTTCTTATTCACTCTTCTTTCTTATTTTCTTTGTCTTCTAATGTTTCTTTTATTTTGTTAAAAATCCCTCAGTAAGAAATCAAAGATCAAAAGAGAAGGTTTGAGATTGAACAAAAGTTGTTAAATAGCTCTGATGAAGTGCTTCTTCAAGAAACGCCATATAATCACTTGTTTTAAAATATGTGGGATAACTTCCTCTCTCAAAGAAGTGTTAACAGTTTCCCATATCTAGCTACTGATCCCCCCAGTTGCTCTAATATATCTTTTAAATCATGCTTTATGTTTTTTTCAATCTATCATTCTTGTTAATCATAAAATTGTAAACAGAGCAGGACAAAAAATAATGTATTAAATAAGTATTATTGACATAGACAACAGCTCTTCAGAATCTGGTAAAGGTTTTGGGTCCTTGAGGTGCCTAGGATTAACATAGCACATTTTCAAGTCAAGCACTCCAACACTATGAGCAAATCCACACAACGTCCTTGCCCTGACATAGGAACGGCCAAATAACCATTTCCTGACCACATCTCTGCATTCTTTCATCTTCATGTCTTCTTCAATTAAGGCATTCCAAATATGGCTTTTAGTGCTATGCTTTGGAGTGATATTTTCCTTGTAAGCAAAATAGGACACATTAATGTGCATTGGGATGGCAATTTGAAGAAAAGTGCCAGTAGCTGGCAATCTTGTAGCTTCAAATGGTTTTGCTGGTTTCCTGTAGGATTACTTCATTCAGTTTGGTTGCTAATTTCTTAACATACAGTACCTCTCAGTCCTCTAGAGCAGGGCTTTTCAACCGGTGGTACACATACCACTGGTGGTACATTGGCACCTGGCAGGTGGTATGCATACGATGGGTTGAAAAGGACTGTAAAAAAGTGTTTAAAAAAGTGTAAAAGTGGATTAGGTGAAGTGGCAGCAGCATCACACAAGCCTATGGGAGATTCAGCTGGAGCTGCCTGGGGTCTGCTGAGAGCCCAAGATTGGGGGTGGCCTTGGGGGTGGCAGGCAGCCGCACGCAGTCTTAGGTCAAAGATTCAGCTGGAGCTGTGTAAGGTTTGGCTGGGCTCTTATGAGAGCCCAGGATTGGTGCACACAGCTCCAGCTGATTGGCAGCGGCCTTGGGGATGGCAGGCAACCCCACGCAGTCTTAGGGTGGAGATTCAGCTGGAGCTGCCTGGGGTTTGCCCAGCGCTGATTCTGGCATTTCTGCTGAGCCCCGCAGAAGCACCAATCAGTTGGAGCCTTGCGCTGATCTTGGCGCTTCTGCTGAGCCCCACAGAAGCACCAATCAGCTGGAGCCCAGCGCTGATCCTGGTGCTTCTGCTGAGCCCCGCAGAAGCACCAATCAGTTCGAGCCTGGCGCTGATCCTGGTGCTTCTGCTGAGCCCTGACACCCCTGCAGAAGCACCAATCAGCTGTCAGGGCTCAGCAGAAGCACCAAGATCAGCGCAGGCAAGAAGGCAGGCAGACAGGCAGGCAGGCAGGAAGGAAGGAAGGAAGGAAGGAAGGAAGGAAGGAAGGAAGGAAGGAAGCTAAGAAGGAAGCTAGGAAGGAAGCTAGGAAGGAAGTAGGAAGGAAGCTAGGAAGGAGATGGGAATGAGAAGGGGGGAGGGAGGGAGGGAAAAAGGAAGAAAAGAGATGGGAATGAGAGGCAGGGAAATGAGGGGAGGAAGGAAGGAAGAAAGAAAGGAGATGGCAATGAGAAGGAAGGAAAGAAGGAGGGGAGGAAGAAAGGAGATGGGAATGAGAAGGAGGAAGGCAGGGAGGGAGGGAAAAAGGAAGGAAGGAACCCCCTCCTCCCGACGGTAACCACAATGCTAATGCGGCTCTCAATGAAATTGAGTTTGACACCCCTGGTATAAAAGGTTGTTAAGTGAATTTGGTTTCCCCATTGACTTTGCTTATCAAAAGGTTGCAAAAGGGGATCACATGACCTTGAGACACTGCAGTCATCAGTGAATCAGTTGCCAAGCATCCAAATGTAAATCACATGACCCTGGGATTGCTGAAACGGTCATGTGTGAAAAATGGTCATATGTCACTTTTTTCAGTGCTGTTGTAACTTCAAACAGTCACTAAGCGAACTGTTGTAAGTCGAGGACTACCTGTACTTTATCACTTTTTTCCTTTTTTTTGTCATCATGTTTTTGACACCTTGCTAGACGACTGGTGGTACTCGGATATTGCCATATCCTAAAAGTGGTACAATGGGTGAAAAGGTTGAAAAGCCCTGCTCTAGAGAAGCGAGTCTAACATAGATCTGACTTCTGAACTAATTCCATAGTATGTTGGAGATATTATTTAACCTCTACTGTGGGGTGGAAGAAACAGGAATATGTAGGGCTTTGATGAAAACTTTCTTGGAGGAGGTCAAGAAGGAACTTGTTCCATTGATATGTAGTCTCTGGTTGAATCTTGGGGAAGTTGGAGAAAGGAGTCCACTATTTTCTATTGAGGCTTCTGGCTAGCATTATGGACCAGGGCCATAAAAATGCCCTCACGCATGCACAAACACATGCTTGCAGAAAAGTACTAAAAGTAGCTGTTCTTCATTATGTTATATATCTTCTAATGTTTTACATTTTCTCCTTTATTTTATTGTCCCTTAAAACTATGTAGGATGGCTTTGATCTTTCTCAATAAAGTATCTCACTCTGCAGAGGCAATCTGTTTGTTTAAGTAGGAAAGTGATATAATTTTATAGGATGTTTGTGCCAGAATTTATTCTCCTACATGGAGCAAAGAGGTGCCTCCGTTTGTTTTGACCAGCATTTGAAGCAAGACAATTGCTTTGCTCTTAGAAGCAAGGATGCCATGTTGTTTTACACAGCAGCTTCAAGAAAATCCTTCTCTTGAGACCTCATAAAAAAGATGCATCCACTGAAAAATCTGCACAGCCTTATTTTGCACATCCTGTATCTGCTGTTGACTAAAAATTCATGTTCATATTTTTCAAATACTTCATTTTTTATATCTTGGCAACATTAGAAACATTCAAACGATTCTAAGTGCAAAGAGTTTTGGTATGTGTGTGGGTGGAAGAACTGTTGTGAAAGAGGCAAGTTCAACAAATTCAACATGGAATATATAACTTGTAACCCTAACAAGGCAGCTACAAAAAAAAAAAAAAGCTGAAGAAATAGTGGTTCCAGAAAGAGTTCAGCAACAAGAGTCTAGCAACAGCAGTAGTAGAGAAGGCCAGAGAGAGGAGCAATGGTCTCATGGAAGGCAAGCAGACTGCAAATACAGCACCTGAAGCAATGGGAAAGATTAGCAGATGAACAATGATAACACTAAATAGCAGCTTCAGAGGATCAGTTGTGGTCAACCACACCACAGGTTTTTGTATATGATTCAAAATGCTGATGTTGACTTATGACACTGTATATGGTTTGACAGGAGGTGTCTACAGGACCACCTTCTCCAAATAGAATCGGCCCACCTGGTATGTGCATTCTGGGAAAAACTTTTGGGTGTATCCATTTTCTTGAAGTGTTGAGACTAGGAAATATTGCTTTTTTATTACTTTATGGAATAGTATTTCCTTAGAAGTGAGGTTTCAGTCATCTGTTATAATATTCCATAAGATAGTTAAGATAGAGCTCTTTCAAGAAACATTGACTAACTAGCACATTGATATCATCTTTTATTATTATTGGTTTAATTATTTTTCTGTTACTATTATGATTGTCTGTTTTTACCATGTTTTATTATTACTAAATAATTACTGTGGTTGTTTTAGTTGTTTTATTGTTGGTTACAATGGATGTTTTAATTGCCATCTTATAATTGTACACTATCAAGACAGATTTGGCAGTCTATATATGAAATCAATCAATCAGTGGCTTGTTATAGTCTGCTAAAAGTGTAGACCTCAAAATTTGCTGAGGAATCAGATAAAAATAATCTTGAAAAATGGTTTAATATTGGTAATTAAATGTTCTATTATTCATTTATTAATTACTGCAGTCCAGCCATCCACTGTTCTGCACAAGTATTTTTAGCAGCTTTTTACTTTCAAGGTGGAGTAGATAATTATGGAGAAAATTTTAACCAAAGTTTAGATCTTTTATTACCGTATATTCCGGCGTTTAGGGTGACCCGGCATAAAAGATGACCCCTGAGTTCGACGCCGGGTCGCAAGACAATCGACGCCGAGTCGCAAGACGATCGACACCGAGTCGCATGCCTAGAAAGTCATCTTATACGCCGGAAACTACCGGTATTTCCGGTGTATAAGACAATCGATGCCGAGTTGCATGCCTAGAAAGTTGTCTTATACGCCGGAAACTACCTTATTTCCGGCATATAAGACAACTCGGCGTATAAGATGACCCCCAAGTTCGGAGGCTGTTTCAACGCTCTCAAAAGTCGTCTTATACGCCAAAATATACGGTATATGAAAATATGATGTGTCTTGCTTGGGCTTACAGTCTTACAAGAAACACTGTTTTGCTTTAGTGTCATTTTTAAACAGCAGAACTTTTCCATCTCTGACCCATTTGTACCATCACCCCTCACTTTTTTTTTTTAGATTTTGAAGGAGAAATAATGTTCTACAAGAAACTGATAGCTAACCTCAGACAATAACAGATAGAAGAAGATGGTATCAGATCCACAAGTGATGCCAGACAGGAAATTGTAGTCAACTATTAACTGCCAGTGGCAGAAAGAAGCATAAGTAAAATGTGGATAGAGACAGGCAGTTGTAGTGATATGTACATGCAAGTGAAAAAGATAATGAATGTGTCAAAGGAATAATATCTGAATATACAGAGAAATGTAGGTAAAGACCCAATAAAAAGATTAGGTTGAAATATGTCACATCCTAATGGTGTTAAAAAGAAATGTATCCTCTCCCCCGCAAAAAACAAAATCAACATTTTTCCATTTATATGCAACACAATCTACACGGAACTACATAACGTTTTTGTATTCACTAAATTGGAATGTAATCTCCTTTATATAGTACAGTACATTATTATTATAGCTAGAAGCTCCCTAGATAAGCTTTTGCAAACAATAATATGAAATTGGTAAATTATTGACTTGTTCATTGCAGGGCGTGCTATATAAACAAGATAAGAATCAGATTACTGTCAATTACCAGGTGACAAAAGCTAACACAAATATGTAGTTTGTTGAATTCTATATATAGCTGAGCAAAATTTTGCCCTATTAAACATGACAAAATCGTTCTGGTCTAAATAGCTTGGAAATTCCAGAAATTAGGTGAATTTTACTTTGTACGGTACTCTTTGTAATAGGTACAGGATTACAAAATGCACACAACTTTCCTTACCAATCATGAACCACTAGAACAGATGTGGTCCTTCTATGAGATATTTCTAAATCTGCCTTATAATATTGCACATGGAAGTATAACAAGTTCTGCTTTTGTAATGTTCTCCTGTATTTTAGGAGAGGATCTATCACTTAGCTTACCTCCTGAGATAGATTTATTCCATTATTTCACAGTCTAATTTCTGTTAGTGCAGGCATTGTATTTGCTATTTCAGGCAAGCACCAGTTATGCATCTTTTTATAGATATGAAGCCAGTTGAGAACCACAGATAGATTTAACACATATTATCAGTCCAACGCTGTGAGTCCTGAATAACGATGTCTTCCCATCATAACTGAATACTCTTTGTACAACTGGTGGTGAATTCATTCAAAATTAAATCATGTACTGATAAATTCCAAATTTCTACTATGTAATTCAACATTTCATCGATATTTTTTAGACAACTGAGAAGTGTCAAGTTCTCCAGAATTCCTCAGAGAAAAGAAGTTTAAAAAAAATTTGGAAAGAACAAAAGAACAGAAGAAAACTTATATAGATGAAGGTTAACCCATATACTGTATACCGGTCCCCAATACTTTATTTGCAGCCCATAAAATCCAAACAGAGGAATGAATGAAATGAAATGAAATTAGAACTATTCTTTATTGTTTTTACTTGGGAAGTTTGGAGTTTTTAAGAATCAAAACAGATATCTTAAACTTTGTCAAAATTTATAGCCCACATAGTACTTCTTTAATCACCCAGTCTAACTAGTAAAACAGATGTAAAATATTCATCCCTGCTCCTGTCCATTTATTTCACAAAACTAACCATGCCCCATAAATTAGAAAATGTGCAATCTCAAGCAAAAAAAAAAAAAAAAGGTTGCCCATCTGGGGAAAATCAGTTTTCAGATGAATGGGACTGTTTAATAGACAAATTGAGACATAAGGAATACGGCCTTGCAGCTCATAGGGCTTGTAGTTTTATCAGAACCCTCTCATAGCAAACACCTGAATTTCAAGAAGCTAATATTTCTTTTAACTAAGACCATTGTACTCTGTAGAAAATAGAAGGGCAGGAAGTAACCTGAGATCTATTATGTTATTAGTCATGAATATGTGTGCATGCATCATTTTCCTCTGTGCTGCAAGTCTTAGACTATATCTCACTATTAATGGTCATCTTGAGCAGTTCCCCATCCCTCGGAAGCTCAGTAAGTCTAAATGCTATCAAGTCATGATTCTTTTCTGACAAACTACAGAAATTTCCAGATCACCAGCAACCCATCTAACATGGAAATGCAAACCCTTGCTAATAGTTGGAATGGATTCATGGTTACCACGGTAACCATCAAAGTAAGTCATTCCTGGCAAGGTGACCTCTGTGAATACTAAATTCACCCGAATGCTTTATAAAAGCACAGTTTAAAGGAGTGGGGAGGAAAAGTGGTTATCAGATCTGACTGACAATTATAGCTGCTAATCAGGAAGCAATCATCAGAATTCCATTCAAATGTTTTTAAAGGGCTATTCAAGAAAGCAGAAGTTCTTATGCTTTAGTCTGAATTTTCAAAGCAACTCTCTTAGGAACAACAGCACTGAAAACATATCAGAATGTCACGACCAGATTTCTTGCATCCCAAAGCAATCTTTAAAGTATACAGCTTTCTGAGGTGTTACAAGCGTCATAGAATTTCCATAGATTTCTATGTAAATTTTTCCAATTTAGAAAGAGAAAAAGAGAGGAGATTGGTAACATTTGTTCATTTGCATTTCCGGATGCAATAGCTAGAACATTTGTTTGACCACATTAATCCTGAATGATACCAATCTTCCTACCATCCAGCTGATCAGATTGCCCAAATGGAAGGAACAATGCCTCATGGGTCTTTTTAAATGGTGCAGGCAAGAGTCAGCTTTTCAAATTATGAGGGACAGATTGGTCCTACTGAGAACAGCTAGCTAGGTGTCCAAATTTCATTAACCTTCCCCTCAAAGACTTCCTTTGCCTTTTTAATAAGAAATGCAAATTGACCACCGCTTCACTGCCAGGCAGCCAGTGTGAGTGTGTCTGTCTCTGTTACCTTGTATAGCATCAAGCATTTGGTCTGGCACCTGCAGCTTTAAAGGCCTAGTCAATTCCCCCCATGTCTTGCAATCCCTTTTCTCATTCACTGTAACTTCATCAAGAAGATATATAACAAGTTAATGTTCAAAACTCACATTTAATATTCCGGCCTTTAATATATACAGGATCACTGGACAGTGTAAAGGTATATTAGAAAGTTATGATACTTGGTTTGAAAAAAGATGAGGAGTGAAGGAAGTTAATGTAAGTAAAACCATAAAATGAATTTCATGCATCATTAATTCTGATAACTGATTTTATTGCATTGGAAAATTATGATAGCATTCTGCTAAAATACTTAACCTAATTTCGATTTTAGAATACTTTTCTTTGGCAAATCATTGTAAGCAATATTTTTAATCAGTAGAGTGGTGCTAATTTATGTTTCAGATGGTTAGAGAGAGCATCTAATAAGGTGACCAACTTTTTTACAATGAAAAGGAGGACACAAATAAATTGAAGAAAAAAAGATCGTAAATAAAAGAAATATTTTATTCATTGCAACAATAATACAGACAACTTGCATGTGCAAAGTTTGCCAGCTGGGTGTTTTGGCGCGCTCAGCAGCAATTCCTATTGGCTTTCGAAAGCCAATAGCAGGAGAAGCACAGCTCATGCAAAAGTTGAAAACAAAACATATCAAAAAAAGGTGCCGGAACGCCGTTCTGAGCGTTCTATGAGGAAAAAAAAAAAGCCCTGCAGATTAGTCTTCAAATTTCAAAAAGGAGGACATGTTGGAGGACACTTTTTGAGGGAGGACAGAACTTACAAAAGGAGGACTGTCCTCCCTAAAGGAGGACGGTTGGTCACCTTATCTAATAAAGGCAAGGTTTAGAAGAAGTTGATATTGCATTAAAAAAAACTTGGGAGGGGAGACTAGTAAATGGCCATAACCTCATTATTATAGTTACTATATAAAATAAGTCTAAGCTGTAACATTGACTATATTTTCTGAAGTGTAATATTTTCCCTGCCTAGAAAAGACTCTTTCTAGGAATTGTTTTAGTAGGTCAACGTCATCTACAGAAAAAGAAGGGTCACTGGGTAAAAAGTTATATCCTCTGACCTAACTTTTATCCAGATAACTGAAAAGAATGTGGAATTCCCTAGAGACCAGGCATTTATTAGTTTACTAAGATTAAAGTGTGTTTGTGTATGTGTTATGTGCATGCCATTTGTTAGTTGATTTCAGAAGTGATTTGCCACTTCCTACTTTCCGGTGGGGAGGGAGGGAGAGAGAGAGGGAGAGAGGGAGAGGGAGATGGGGAGAGAGAGAGAGAGAGACTGGCCTACGGTCACCCAGCTAGCTTTGTGCCCAAACTGGATTAGAACTCACAGACTCCTGTTTTTTAACCTGTTGTGTTAGCCACTCTATCAATTAATATGAAAACATGAAAAATACTTTGCTTATGATCCTGGCAAGCAAAGCACCTTGCAACAACAGGATGACTCTCAAGGATAAAAGCATTGGTTCAGTGCAGCAAGTTATTACAATGACCTTCCATTTCTTACACAACATAGCTTCAAATTATATGCTCCAAAGATGTTGCACATTTCAAAAATTGTTTACCTTGTAAAAAATGGAATTAACTGACCAGTACTATTTCCATATTATTATTTATTTTTTATATACCACCCATCCCACTATCAAGACAACTGCCTCATTTAACGATCATTTGCAGTTACAATGTGATAACAAATTACTTTTGTGGTTCATTTACAATCTTTACAGGTCTGTCAAGCAAAGGAAAACTGAACATCAGGTGAAGTTTTAATTTGGGACCACTTTGCTTAATGACCAAGCTGTCAGTCCCAATTGTGGATGTTAAACCTGAGGATGAAAATATGCAATCTTGTAAAAAAAAAAAAACTTTAAACTTTAACTATGGGTCCTATAGCAGACATTTTGTGAAGGTTCATTCCTCTCTTTTTTTTATCCATTTTGCATGCAATGATTTTTTTTCTTCAGGATCTTCAATGGTATTTCATTTTTTTCCCCATATACAGAATTCTGTAGCTATCATTAACAGACCTCGGACCTGGAATTCATTGTCCAAGGGAAGAAATATGCTGTTTCCAGGCATTACTGCATTAAGTTGTGTGTGTGTGTGTGTGTTTGTGTATTAAAGGGGGGTGGAGTTGTCAGCCTCCCAGATTCTCAACATCTGTGTTGGGATTATAACACCCAGTGTTTTCAGCCAGGGTAAACAATGGAAACCAGCTATACAACACTTCAAACATTTCTGACAATCACCAGCTTGATCGGAGATTCCAGGCAAATCCACCTCCATATGTACAACTTGAACCACCAGAATATGGAAATATGCATAGATCAGACGGATTACATTTATTAATAATTCCTGTGTGCAATTCCTAGGACCTTTGAGCAACAAGGATAAGAAACAGAATTTGCTGGATATACTGAGAACCATTTTAAGTCAGATGGAAGAACAACCAGATCAAACAGGATCCTGAGGAATCTAGCAGAGAACTTTTCATCCAAAAGATAGAGTAAACCAGATGATCAGCTTTACTGGATTATTATTTTTACTAACAGGGATGAAATGACAGAAGGAGTTGAAGTTGCTGTAACTTTGGGAAAGAAGCAACCATGTTATACTGGAATAATATAATGCAGCTACAAGTACACTAATTGAACAAAACCAAACTAGTGCTTTAAACTTTAAGAGAGCTGACTTCAACAAACTTAGAGAGTGCTTAGGAAGGATTCCATAGATCACAACCAGATTAATTCCATTTTATTATAAAGGTGCACTGGCAGAATCTGTGTTAAATCTGAAAATACAATTCTCTCTCTCTTCCCGCTCTCTTCAGAGAGTTCTGAAGAAACTGGTAGATGGCATATCAGAACCACTGAACAAAATCTTTCAAAGTTCCTGGAGATTGAGGAAAAGAGCTGATGTGGTTCCAATTTTCAAAAAAAAAAGAATATATATGTGTGTGTGTGTGTGTGTGTGTGTGTGTGTTTTCTGAGGTTTTTGCAGGTGTTTGTATGCAGGTCTTTGGTTATTCGGGTTTTCTCTCGCGTAAAATTGGAAGTGTCTTGGCGACGTTTCGACAAAGTCCCATTCGTCATCTTCAGGCTGGTGTTTTCAGCTTCGTGCTTCAAGGAGCAATGTGTGGTCTTAGCTGTTTCTTCCTTTTAGCTGCCAGTGGGGGTATGAACTGATTGGGTGGGAGCTTGGCTGTGTTCTGATTGGGTGGAGGTGTGTTCTGATTGGTTAGGGGCTTGGCTGTGCTCTGATTGGCTGGGGGGTTGGCTGTGCTCTGATTGGCTGGGGGGTTGGCTGTGTTCTGATTGGCTGGGGGAGTGTTCTGTTTGGGTGGGGGCTTTGTTGTGCTCAGGTTAATCTGAGTTGCAGGGGGGTTTAAAATGGTGGGCTGCCTTGCTATTTTTTGGCTTCGGATCACAAACCCAAACTCTGGCTCAGATACGTAGACGACACCTTCATAATCTGGCCACATGGGAAAGAAAAACTGGACAACTGGTTAAGCCCCTAACCAATCAGAACACACCTCCACCCAATCAGAACACAGCCAAGCTCCCACCCAATCAGTTCATACCCCCACTGGCAGTTAAAAGGAAGAAACAGCTAAGACTACACATTGCTCCTCGAAGCACGAAGCTGAAAATACCAGCCTGATTGGTCTTTCTTGGATATATATAGCAAAGCTATTATCAGAAGCCAACATGGGTTTATTAAAACAGATCATGTCAGTGGCTACTACATTCGTGGATAAGGGAAGTGCTATGGACATAGTTCACTTAGATTTCAATAAAGCACTTGACAAAACTGACCACAGCCTACTTCTTGATAAGATACAAAAAGTGTGTGATAGCAGATTTATAGGTCTTGAAGTGCAAAGTTCACTTATACATCCCACACCCCAGGTTATAGAAATACATACTGTTTTGTCTTAGTCCAATGTGGAAAGAGAACGTTGAGTTACACAAATGATGAAGCAGTACACAATTATTCTGAAATCAATCTCTATACTTCAGTGGAAAATAAGTGTAAGATGAATATGCCCTGAGTTTAAGTACCAGAGGATTATTGTCAGGAAAGAATGAATGAACAAAGAATTGTCAATTGACACTATTACACTGATAACATTAATGTTTTCAACATGTTATTTTTTTTCAATGTCCCTGCATTGTGAGATCTCCTCTAGAAGCTCTGTTGTATTTATTTTCTCTTGATAAGGGAAAAAAGTGGTGATAATGTATATGGTGTATTAGCAATACATGTTGATTTGCAAATAAAGAACATATGTGAACTATATAGAAAAAGTTTGATTCTATTAACACTCCATCAGTTCCCAAAAAAGTAATTGTTCCATCTCAAACCCCTAAGCTGGAAAGTGTTACTCCCCCAAATTTCAGAAAATTTTTCAGTTCTTGCAGAACCAGGGGGAATTACAACATCAGGATTAAGATTGCCTAAAAGATGATAATAATATCCCATGTATAGTTTAGGTATTTCTGCAAGGCATGACTGTGGACAATATAGATTTGTTGAATTTCTGTCTAGACATGTCTGCCTTCCAAAGTTCCAGGATATAAATTCACCAGGATTAACCCTATTAAATGATTGGGGAATGACTGCCCACATACATTCCTCCCCAGCCAAACATTGACCTGAAAGATCAGGTTTAAAAAAAAAGGGTGAAGAGATCTTGTGTTGTAAAACTATCATGATATATGAATCAAATTTGTTCAATTTTTATAGGTTACATGGTTTGGAGTTAAAATGATAACCATTAATGGTAATTGTAAAAGGCGGAAGGAATAATCTTGAGGGACAGAGGAACTGCTGCAGCCAAGACAACGCTCAGATAAAAGAAACCTGAGTCAGGCTAGAACTGTTACCTGAGAAAGCATCTCTGCAAAGTCTCTCCCTAATTCTCACAAAGATAAACAGAAGCACATGCTGACTTGCAAGATTCTATTATTGTAACCTTAGAAATAAAAGTAGTATTAGCATGCATGACTTTGCTTTCTGGTCTGTCTTGAAAGGCTGACAGTAATACTCATGCCTTTAAACTTTGGCAAAAAGTGTCTAAAAACAAATCTTAAACAGAATGATAGTTTTATTACTAACTTTCTTTGGGATTGTTGTGTTCAGCCCTCTTGTACACCAATGCACAGCTTCTGTCTGGCACAGGGGGCAATGAGTTCCATGGAGTCTAGAAGGGAAGAATGGGTCCTGTTCTCCTCATGAATGAACTGCCTTTCATTGGTATAATCAAGTAGCACTGATTAAACTAAAACAAAAACTTGTCCCCAGTGTGCTGTTATTGTTTGTAAGGCTTTAGTAAGCTGACAGATGAAGAGATGATTTGTGTATTGTCACTCTATTATTAAAGATAATTCTTAAAGATATCTACTTTTTTGTTGTAGGAATTAAAGTTATCCAGTTCCTTTTATCTGTCTACCTTTTATATTTCCCCTGAATATTGTATATTTAGTGCAGGAATTATGGCTGGCAACTAAATTTTGAAAAGAGAAGCAGACTTTTGACAATTTAAGTTTCTATTATACATCCAAGGCAGTTGCCAGCCAGCTGCTATAAAGTCAGAATTAATAGGGAGGTGTTGTTTTTCTGCTTACTGGGTAAGCAGATTCTGTTTTGAGATATTGGGCTGCTGCTTTTGCTGGCTTGTCCAGGTGCAGCTATTCTTGGAATTGTCAAAAAAAGAAGCCCAGATTACTTGCTCAAAAGGAAGGCAAAGTTCAAGAGGAATGTTGGCAGGACATTAAGATGGCAATGAAAAGGGCTGTAGCATTTCATCCTCAACCTGATCAGTAAATGTGATCTTAATCATTCCAGTCACCTCAACTGCTCACTTCTTTGTAGCATGTGTAAATAAGATGGGAAATGGGTGGTGTTAAATTCGCAGGTTAAAGGCATTGCAAGGAAACGAGTAGTGTGAACAGGAAGTCTTCTTTATTCATTCACCAACAAGCAGCAACAGAAAAAATGGTGCACAGGCCTTTTATAGTGTCTTTGCAAAGGCCAGTGTCAGCCAATGAATGAAAAGCTGTTTTCGCGCCTTGTGCATATGTGCAAGGCTGGAGACAGCCAGTCTGGTCCCGGATAGCCTTGTGGTTTGTCCCAGACCCTTTGCAACATTTCTGAGCCTGCTGAATGATTCAGCAGGCTCAGGACATAACACCCCTCCTCCCTAGATAAAACAATAAGTACCCTTATCGTTGTAGCAGCACACATATATGTGTTCAATTGGCAGGTTGTTGTTGTTGTTATACATCATGCCTGCTCACAGGCAGACCACTCATCCATTGTTTAATATGTACAAGAATATAATCACAATGCTTAATACTTTGAGGTGTAGCACCCCCTTGTTTGAGTGTTTGCTCTGCAATTTGAAAAACTAGTAAGATTCTCTTGTGCTAAACAGAAACCTCACATAGTCTTTAAGATTTTTAGGTGGACCCTTGGCCTGCTGTGACCTTCTTATGGCCGGTGGTGTGTGCCTGTCCTGCCAGCTCGCCTGCCAGGCTAGCCAGTCCAGGACTTTGATGCTCCAAAGATCCAGGTGGCCCGCCCAGCTGCTGACTAGCTGGATCCTCTAAATCCAAGCCAGGGTTCCTTGGGGGGGGGGTGGAATTCCCCAAGTCCAGTGGTGGGGTGGAATTCCCCAAGTTCACAATGGACTCCTCTTGGAAGCATTGTCCCTTGAGCCCAAGACCAGCAGCTGGAGTGGTCTGAGTGGCTGATGTGCCCCAATAACTCATAGCCCCCGTGTATGTGCCGGAGGTGCCAGAGTCAGGAGCCACCTCCATGGCAAACCACCTTTCTAGAGACTCCCTGTCTGGAGCAATAGCTGAAGTGTGCGAATGCCCCCTTTCTGCCACTGGAACAGGTGTAGCAGCGTGTTAAGAACCGCTAGAGCAGGGAGACTGTGGTCCAGAATTGTGATTATGGTCCTCCTCCCCCCTGAGAGCAGAGCCAGGAGCAGAAGTGTTGCTGGGAAGCCTCCAATACAGTTGGTCTATGTAACGTTGGATGACGCACCCATCGTCCAAGGCCACTTCGTATGACAGTGGCCCAGAGACCTTGCATACCACTGCTGTGACCCAGAGATGTCCAGGTCCATAATTCCTTGCCCAGACCAGATCACCCACCTGTAGTCTCCCAGGTGCCCATGGCTGTGACACCTGTGAAGCCACCCGGTCTGGGTGCAACCTGTCCAGTTTCGTGATGAGGCAGCAACCCCAGCAGAGTTCTGCTGGATTCTTTCCTATGGCTGTGCAAGGTGTGGTGCATTGTGAAAGAAGGAAATCAGCTACCATAAGTGATTCTCTTGAGAGCATCTTTGGTAGTGCACACCATCCTCTCTGCCTGGCCGTTGAAAGATGAATGAAATGGTGCTGAAGTTGCATGCCAGATCAAGTTGGCCTGTAGAAAAGCCTGAAACTCAGAAGAAGTGAATTGGGGGCCATTGTCTGAGACCAGGACATCTGGAAGTCCATGGGAGGCGAAGATTCCTCTCAACACCTGGATGGTCCTAGCAGTAGTAGTGGAGGAAACACGCACAACCTCTAGCCACTTGGAATGGCTGTCAACGAGGAGAAGGAAGAATTGCCCCTGAAAGGGCCCAGCGTAATCTATATGTACCCTTGACCAAGGGACTTGTATTTCCTCCCACCTGTGTACAGGGGCCTGAGGCACTTCAGGCCTGGACTGTTGGCACACTTGGCACCCGTGAACCTGGGCCTCGATGGCTTTATCAAGCCCAGGCCACCAGAGATGGCTATGTGCAAGCGCTTTCATCCAGATTATACCCGGATATCCCTCATGCAGAGAGATCAAGACTCTAGTCCTCAGTGAGGCTGGATGATACCCTGCTACCCCATAAAAGGCACTCTTGAAAGTGGAAAGCTCATGCTTCCTTTGCCAGAAGCTTTGAAACTCAGTACCTGGACACGTGTCAGGCCATCCTGACAACACCCATGTCAGCACACATGTAAGCATGTGATCAGTGGCAGTTTCTGCAGCCACATCCCTAGCATTGAGGGCAGATTCAGGCAACTCTTGAATAGAGAGGATGTGAATAGCAGGGGCAGGATCCATCTCTATCTTTTGTAGAGGTAATCTGCTGAGGCCATCTGCATGGCCCATTTCTTTCCCAGGTTTGTGAATCAGTGTGTAGTCATATGCTGACAGGAAAATTGACCATCTCAGCATTCTAGGAGATATTATGTGAGGGGTTTGCTTGTTAGTGGTAAACAAACACAGCAGAGACTTATGGTCTGTACAGACCGTGAAGTGGCAGCCATATAAGAAATCATGAAATTTCTTTATGCCAGCCACTATTGCCAAGGCTTCTCTGTCAATCTGTGCATAATTACACTGTGCAGATGAGAGAGTTCTGGAGTAGTAGGCCACAGGGACTTGCATCCCATCAGCCTTGAGGTGGCTCAGCACAGCTCCAACCCATAAGGGGATGCATCACAGGCTATGCATACAGACAATTGCTCATTGAAATGAGTTAACACAGCATTTGAGGAAAGCAAGGCCTTGACCTCTGAAAAGCTCTTTTCATGGACTTGTGTCCACTGCCATGGAGCCTGTTTATCCAAGAGCCAGTGTAATGGCTCAGCCACTGCAGCCTTGTGGGGAAGGAATGCATGATAAAAGTTTAAGAGTCCCAGAAAAGCCTGAAGTTCGCTTTTGGACTTGGGACTTGGGGCCTGCTGAATTGCTTGGAGCTTGGATTCAGCAGGATGGATGCCTTGAGCATCAATTCTGAAGCCTAAGAATTCAATGGAAGTGACTCCAATTTTACATTTATCTTGCTTCAGCTTCAGACCCGCTTGGCGGAAACGAAGAAGATAGCCCTTAATCTTTCAGCTAGGTTTAGAGATGACTCCCCAGCAATGAGGACATCATCGAAGTAGGGGCAGACTCCAGGAATACCATGGAGCGTGCGCTCCATTACACTTTGGAATATATCAGGGGCTACATTAACCCCAAACTGCAGTCTTTTGACTTTAAAGGCTCCCCAATGCGTTACAATTGTTTGAGCCTCAGCAATTGCCTCATCAACAAGTAACTGTTGGTAGGCCTATGCCAAATCAAGTTTTGCAAAAATTTGCCCTCCTTTGAGGGAGGCCAGAATGTGACTCACTACAGGCATTGGATATGCATGCTGTTGCAGCACTTTGTTCAATATACATTTATAGCCTGCACAAATTCGGACTTCTCCATTAGCCTTCAGAGGCGTTATAATGGGTTTTTCCCATGGACTAGAGTCCACAGGTTCTAAGATGCTCTGCTGGAGCAGCTTGTCCAGCTCTGCATCAATTTTGCTCTTGAGAGCAAAAGACACCCTTCTAGGCTTAATCCTAATGGGTGTGATAGCTGGGTCTAAACGTAAAGCAATGGGAGACCCCTTGTATGAGCCAAGCTCTGGGCTAAACACATCAGCAAACTCCTTGCAGACTTCTGGAAGGCCTGATGTTTGCATGCTGTGAAGCCCAGTCACTTGGATTCCAAGAGCCTCGAACCAATAGAGTCCAATGAGACTCGTGTGATCACCTCCAACTAACACCACATTTAGTAGGCCTTCAAAAGCCTTATGCTACACCTTGAGTGTGGCCTCCCCCTTCACGCTGACTCTGGAATTCTGGAAGTCAGTGAGAATTAAGTTCGATGGCCTGAGTTTTACTCATATGCCACTACTGCTGCAAATCCTTTTGAAGGTGTCATGAGAAATGATCGATAGAGCGGACCCTGTGTCCAACTCCATCGATAAGGGAACTCCCTGCAACTTCACGTCAATGTGAAGCTTTTTTTAAAGTTGCTTATGTTTTCCTGTTCTTAAAATGCTCCTGCGTGATGCACAGAAACCCACCCTGTGTTGGCTGGGGACCCTGGTATCTTTCTGAAGCAATTCTTCCTGAGGCTGGACCTTCTGGTGACCCAAACAGATGGAGGCAATGTGGCCTTGCCCAGCAAATGGCGGAGCAGAATCTGTAGTCAGTGTGCTTGTGGTGTCCTCCACACCCGAAACACCAGGGAGATGCTGGGGCCTTGTCTGGACGCTCCTTCGGCCTCTTCTCCACTGACTGGCGCAGTCTATCCACCTCCTCTTCAGGATCCTGTTCTGGATCTTCTTCAGTGACCTCTTGATGGATGGTAACGATGGCTGGAGGATTTCTGGCAAGCCGCAAGGCCTTCAAAGCACCACCCGCTGCTTCTTCAGCTCTCTCAAGGCATCTTGGAACAAAACATCTTCCTTGGTGAAGATCTTCTGCTGCAGCTCACGACTTCTTAGGCCACAAATAAAACAATCCCGCAGCCTCTCTTCCAAATCCTTGAATTCACAAGGCCTCACTGCTTGTCTTAAGGTAGAAATAAAGTCCTCAGCAGACTCACCAGGCCTCTGGTCCCTCTGCTCAAATGCGTGTCACCAAGCAATCACTTAAAGTTTAGGTTGGAAATGTTCTTTCAGCATCTTCTTCAAATCTACATAAGACACTGACTCCAAAAGCGCTGGGGCCACCAGATTCTCTGCTATGTCAAATGTTTCTTGTCCACAAACACAAAGCAAGGTAGCCACTTTAAGGCCATCTTCTCTTATCTGATTGACTCTGGAGTAATTCTCCACCTGCGCCACGTACGAGTTCCAACATTCTGGGTAGGAAATATCAAAGTCTGACCACCGGCCTATCTTAGACATCTTAACCTTCTGCAACCCTCGTCAATGCCTTCACTGCAAACCTTTTGTTGGAAAGGGTTCCTTCTGCCGAGCTCACCTTTAGTGATTCTGTACTGGCAGGCAGAGTTGCGATTCTGGACGCCGAACTTTCCCCAGGGCTTCAGGACTTCCTTGGTGAGTCCTATCTTCTTCTGTTGGTAATCTTGCTTGCAGCGATCCCACCTTTGTTGCCATTGTTAAATTTGCGGGTCAAAAGCATTGCACGGAAAAGAGTAGTGTGAACAGCAACTCTTCTTTATTCACTCACCAACAAATAGCAACAGAAAAAATGGCGCGCAGGCCTTAAATAGTGTCCTTGCAAAGGCCAGCATCAGCCAATGAATGCAAGGCTATTTTTGCGCCTTGCGCATGCACGCAAGGCTGGAGACAGCCAGTCTGGTCCCAGGCAGTCTTGTGGTTTTCCAGGGACCCTTTGCAACATTTCTGAGCCTGCTGAATGATTCAGCAGGCCCAGGACATCAGGTGGGTCTAAATATAAGCGGGTGAAAAGAGCAGGTTTTCCCATATTTCCTGTCATCTTGACACTCCTCTCATTTGCATTCAAGTCCTCTCCATAGGGTGGGATACTGAAGACCCTAATCCTTTGTCTTGAAGAAGCAACATTCTGATTGATTCTGTACATACAAAAATGTATGAATTATTTCATACAAATATAGCATGATTTGTCTTTCACACAGAGAGATACTGTACATCCTTTGATTTTGAAGATAGAGCTTTGCAATAGGAATGGTTGAAAATAAATTTTATGCTGGCTTTCTTAGCTGTTGCATTTTTATTACAAAATCATCCTGTGGATCATATCTCCAGTGTTATAGTGAATCATTTTTAAGAATCTTAGGAGTAGCAAATATTCTTGGTTACTTCCAAAGGAGACCCCATAATTCCCATGCTATATATCTCTGACCAGTCTTCCAAATGTTATACAACCCATCAAAATACATTCTGACACATTTCCTAAAGTTGGTATGCAGCAAAAATCTTGTCAATGGTTCCACAAATTCTGCAGAAGTCACACTGTGACTCTGCAACACATCCAGAAGCTGCAGATGACAGACCAGACAGTTCAGCAGAACTCTTGCATGGGTTTTTCCTGCAATGAAGAGCAGTGGGATTCCCATGTGCAGTGGTCAAACATCCCACATCAGCACCTCTATTATACTATAGTAATAGTATTACTATCAAAAACAACATCCATGGCAAGAAGTTAAGAAAATCAAGGTGGTTTAGTTTTGCCTCTTTATGTATTTATTTGAATTTTTATCCATCAAAATAGACTTTTGATGGTAATGTACATTCAAAAGGAGCAAGGCTTTAAGAACCCTGTTGCCATTGCCATCTTGCCTTCTGATCTTTCTTTGTATGCTCCTGACCATTATCATTTTTACTTTCCTATATGTTTCTGTGAGCCATATGGCTATATTATTTGTTGATATGAGTTATATATGTTTATATTATATCAGGGGTGTCAAACTCAATTTCATTGAGGGCCGCATCAGCATTGCGGTTACCCTCAGGGGGCCAGGTGGGTGTGGCTAAGATAAGTGCGGCCTACTGGGTGGGCGTGGATGGAGTGGGTGTGGCCTACTGAGTGGGCATGGCCAGCTCTACATCATTCACATCAAGGGGGCCTGTGGGGGCCTGGGCAGGAGTGGGACAGATCTGAGCGTCTCTGGCAGAAGGGGGTGGGACCAGGGCAAGTGCCAAGGCATGGTTCACTGGAGGAGCCTCACTGTTCCTCTCAGGCCATGAGGGGGGGGGCTGGATGGTGGTGTAGGCTGCCCGGAGCCCTGGGCAGCAGAGGTCAAATGCCCAGCCTGGCCCTTGAGCACCCATGGCACCAAGCCCAGCCCCACTTCCTCAAGGCTGCTGCTTAAGGTTCTTCTGGTTCTTAGCACAGATGGCCACCACAAAATTGTACATTGGCTCCCAGCTGGCCTGGGCCAGGGCCAAGGCAGAGGGGGCCATTCCCTCATTGTTTCCAGGATGGCTTCACGGGCCACATGAAACCACTTTGCGGGCTGCATCTGGCCCCCGGGCCTTGTGTTTGACATGTCTATATTATATGAACCATGTTTGTGTGCATGTGAAGTGGATGTGTGAAAATGGGGTACAAACAAATGAGGTACAAAGAAAAAAATTTAAATCCTTGCCTCACAGCCTGTTAATTCATATTGAGTATCCTTTTACCATGGTTAGTTAATCTTTGGGTGGGATGTTACACAAACTTCTGAAATCAGATAATATAGAGCAAGAAAAGTACTTGATGTTTATGTTTACATAGTTTTATAACTGATGAATAGGAGAATCACTGTCAAACAGGAAGACACTGAAACACAGACACAGAAGATGTCTCATTGATTTCAAAATGCAAAATAAGTGTTTAGCATTTCAGACAGCAGATGTTGTCAACAGAATATCTTTTTTTCCTCAGAAAAAATCTTTGTGCTGAAGACTACAACAAAAATCTTGTCAACAATTAGTTTAAGAAGGGATAGAATCAAGTTCACATGAAGTATTAACACCACTTTACAAAGGCTTAGTAAGACCACACTTGGAATACTGCATTCCAATTTTAGTCACCACAATATAAAAAAGATGTTTAGACTCTGGAAAGAGTGCAGAGAAGAGCAAGGATGATTAGGGGGCTGGAGGCTAAAACATATGAAGAAGAGTTGCAGGAATTGGGTATGTCTAGTGAAAAGAAGAATTAGAGATGACATGATAGCAGTGTTCCAATATTTGAGGGGCTGCCACAAAGAAGAGTGGGTCAACCTATTTTTCAAAGTACCAGAAGGCAAGTCAAGAAACAATGGATGGAAACTAATCAAGGAGAGAAGCAACCTAGGCCTAAGGAGAAATTTCCTGATAGAACAATTAACCAGTAGAACAGCTTGCCTTCAGAAGTTGTGGATGCCCCATCACCAGAGGCTTTTAAGAAGAGAGTGGACAGCCATTTGTCTGAAATGTATTTGTCTGCTCAATCAGAGGATTGGACTAGATGACCTGCAATTCTGTTATTCTATGAAAACCATTTTGGAGAGATTTATTGCAAATATAAGAGTTAATCTACTTTTCTCCCTTTCCCCAACTTGTTCAATAAAGACCAGGAGGAAGTTTAGAAAATATTCCAGTATGTGGATGGTGCTTGCCTTGCCTTGGACACCCAGCCCCACTTTGTTGAAAAACATTTATGTTTCATTTGGATACATATCATTGAAGGAAAAAAAGCAAGGAAGCACGATTTTTAGCCTGCTTACTTAGAGCTGAATTCCATGGTTCTTATAAAGAGGCTTATTACTGAAGCTTTCTAGCCAGATCTTCTGCATATTACTCAGAAGCAAATCCTGCTAAGTTATGCTCTGGGTGATTTTCTGAATATTTTTTGGGAAGATGGCAGGCTTCATCAAACACAAACTTATAAATGTCTACTCAGAAGCCAATTACATTATGGGAATTATTTTTCCTGGCAAAGAATTTAAAGATGTAGAACTGTAAAATGAAAAGGGGTCAGGTTTCTGCTCTTTAATTTACCAGACAACTCATTTTTATTACTAGGGGGTGCAACTGCCCGTGCAAGCTATGGCTTTAACACTGCTGCTGTTGTTGCAGAACTAGGTCCCTGAAGTATCTAGTATTTGCTTCATATAGGCTGGAAGAGTGTGTGTTTTACTTAAATGCAGAGTTCTTCCCCTGCATTTCAGTAATGGAAGAGAACAACTTGAATTATATGGCAGTTTTTTCTTGCTGAAAATGAATATGTTTCCAAACAGGGTGCAAATTTTGTCATTAAAAAAAGTTGGTTTGGGGAAATTAAGGACATAGCAATTGGAAATTTAAAGCTTAATATTTACACAATATAACCTGTGAAAATTGTGTTGTACTCTGTGTGTGCTATTATAGATTTAGAAGACATAATCCCTGCCTGACCTCTATTGACATAATTGTTATTATTCTGAACAGCTCCTGCTAGTATAGTATTTGTGCAGCTGAAGCTAAAGAAGTGTACAATCACTTTCAAAAAGCAAAGCTCATGGATTTCTGACTGAGGCACGCTAATATAATTCACAGTACTGTAAACAGATTTTTGCTACTCTGTGTAGGCAGAAACTGAACAGCTCCGGGAACCGTCCACAATCATGTTTTATGAGCTGTGTTAGCTAATTGACCTGGCCTAGCTACCAATTTATTTTTGGAAGAGACAAGTGAGCTACTGCTGTAACTCATTTCTGCTTCAACCCCCAACAATCTGCTCCACTAGATTCTGAAAGGAGCATCATCATCATTTATATCTCTTCAAAATCTATTCAGCAAAATCTATTCTCCAAACAATGGATGTTCAGGCGTATTTTGTTTTTTTAAAAAATCAGATTTTAAAGGTATATAGCCTGAAATCTTCTGCACATTTAATCTCATCAAGAAGCCTTAACATGTCTATAAATAAATTTCATTCTTTTGGATAAGAATAAAGGTTTGGCTGTTTGTTTTTACATATGTTGAAGACATTCTTGCCTGCTAGACAATGAAAGAACTGGGGGGAGGTTCCCCTGAATCTGAGCCTGGCAATTAAATTATATTACATTACCTTTGGAGCAAACTGGACCAAATTGGGCATTTTGGAGCTGATATCCAAATTATATCAGCTGGACTTCACCTACATAAAAAATGAAGAGATCTGTATGTAATGACTGAATGCAGGTGCAAATCTGCTATGATGGACTGGAAACAATCAAAACTAAGATGAGAAAAATTAAGGTAGGGTTGATTTCATAGCCATATTCATTACGAAAGGATCCAGCTATGCCTCTCATTGCCCTCCTTTGCATAGAACTGCTTCTATTTACAGACTGATGGTTATATTGCTCCAGGTAAAATTCTGAATGTCAGTCTGTACCATTGTATGAATATCATAAATACCCAAGGTATTAACATTATTAAACATTAAAAGTGAGGCACTATCAAGCTCATATTTTCAAAACTGAAATTCCATGCCCATTTCTACCACATAGAGCAGAGATATAGATAACAAATCTTTTCTAAATTCAACTGGTAGAAGTAGGGGTCATACTTCTCTGCTACTTTCAAGTGTGAATGTGTGTATCTATGTATAACTTTAGAAGATATCCAGGATTTCCCAGGTCAGGAATACTAATTGTTTAAATAAGTACTGGTCAACTAATACTGAATGGTGTGATGGTTCAGTGGTTAAGACACTGGGCTTGTCAGCTGGAAAGCCACCAGTCCAGGTTCAAGATCCAAGCACCATGCGATGGGGTGAGCTCCCATCCTCATCCAGCTCCTGCCAACCTAGCAGTTCTAAAGTATCAGACACAAGTAGATAAATAGGTACCACTTCAGTGGGAAGATAACAGCACTCCGTGACCATGGAAATGTCTTCAGACAGTGCTAGCTCAATGGCCTTAAAATGGAGATGAGCATCACCCCCTATAATTGGCAATGACTAGTGGAATAAAATCCTCAGGGACTCCACCTAATACTAAGCATGAAAAGGCAAAGAAAGCTTTGAGCTGGAGAACATATAAAGGGTTGCATCCTTATTTTATCAAAGGTGAATCAATTGTAGGTACTTCAGATTGGTGTTTCATAAAGAGTTTTTTTTACTAGCTCTGATGTATCAAGGGCCTGAGAAACTCAGTTCTGGTTGAGTCAGAAGGAAGCAGAAAAGATACAGAGGAAGAAAAGAAAGAGGGTGGACTTAAACACACAATTTAAGTCCTATAATCACACCTAGGACCAGAATTTCCATTGCCAAGCATGATGTCCCATGACCACACCCCTTAGCAATGCAAACCCAGCACACCCTGTTGCTATTGTTAACCGGGAATTGCAGATTATTAAACAAAAACCACCCCGGTCTAAGCCATACTGGTCTTGGTCCCTTCCAGCCCCAAGCCTCAGTTAGGTAAGGCACTGTGTCTAATCCCCCCTCCCGACTTCCTCCCATCTTTGCCTTTTTGGCCATTCTGTACTCTGTGGCAAGCAGCTCCAGAACTGCATGGCTCTAGGATTGGATGCCATACTGTAGCTTGGGGATTTTCTGGTGTATTGCAGCTCTGGGGCAGTAAGAAGCCTCAGAATCATACTGCTGTGCAAAATCCAGCCCTAGTACAGCACAGCAGCCCAGAATAAAGTAGCCACTCAAGGAAACTCCAGCATTGTGATGCAAAGCTGCCACCTCAGGAAATCCCAACGGTGTGATGCAAAGCCACTTGCCCACCACCACAGCCCAAAGCCACTGCCTCAGGAATCCCCAGCTACTGCAACCTGGCTGCCCTCACTGCCACCCTGCATTCCCACTATTCTGAGATCCCTGCCATTCTGCACTCCATTGACCTTCACTATCTTCTTGCTCCCATTGTTGACAAGGTGTGCCATCCCTGGTCCTTTGCAAGGCAGCTCTGGCCACCTGAAGCCATCTTCCCCCGTCGTGCAAAGAAACCACCATGTGAGGCCTGGAAAGAAAGCCTCATACAGCAGCTAGGCTGGGCATATTTGGTTAGCAGGTAGGAGCAAGAAGCCAGAGAAATTCAGCTAGGGCACCAAGGGCTGCAGAGTGCAGGGGACCAAAAGGGCATAGATGGGGTGAAATAGGCAGAGAAGGGGACTTGCAATGCTGGTCATAAGGCCATTTGTTCAATGCTGCCATAGCTTCAAATAGTCACTGAACAAATGGCTGCAAGTCAAGAACTACCTGCCTTTGGGGAACAGGCAAAGACAATGGTAGCCTTTATGCTTCCCCCAAAACTGTGTATTGCTCATTCCATCTATTATCCCTGCTCTGCCTGCAGGGAGCTCATAGCCCCACAGCCATATTTGGCACCCGCCACTGCTGGCCTTGAAAAGGAATTGCTATCTGAATAAAATTCAGATATTTTCAAAGACAAGTTATCTACTCCATATATTGTGTGGTGGAATATCCATCAAAAGATGTGTCAAAAAAGCCAAGATGGCAGTCATGGTTATGCAGTATCCCTTGGCCCTGTCATCTCCACTGCAGTAGAGCTAGAATGGTGGATCTACTAGACAAAAATATAGCCAGGAGCAAGGAAGGACAAGGATGTGCTCTCCATAGTATAGCTTCCTCCTCTTGCAATAGTCAGACCAAGATTAAGAACTGTTTTCCAACTAGCATCCATCCTCCAGGCCAACTTGTTCAGAATTCTGCCTGGAGTTTGATTTACACGTTGATAAAGAGGTAGCACAACATTTCTTTTTTATGGGGTTTTAGTCTGCAGCTGGTTTAGTTCTTAATTCTTACTGCAACAATGTGCTGTTATTTAGATAGATGTCCTAACGATTGTTTTGAATGTTATGGCTCATGTGAATATTGAAGCTTTGCCTTCCATTCATGCTCTTAAATTGTATTGTTACATTAATTCATCAAAGTTGGATTTCATTATTTTGTTCTGCAACTAGTTATATGTGCATGAAAAATAAAATAAATGCAACTACTATTGCTGCATGGCCCAAAGGTTACAGCAATCTATTACTATGTCATGGTCATTTTCCTCCTGTAATTGACAGAGCCTAGGTATTGTGTATCACAGGTAACTTCCTCCATATGTTACTCCTGTGGTTCCCAACTTTTATTTTATATCTAATTTTTTATTCCATTTTCCATTTAAAGGTATTATACATATCATCTTCCTTAGAATGGAACTCCCTTATAAAATACCGGTATGTCCTCTTGACCTCATGCTTAATAATGTTCAGTTGGATGTGACTAATGAGGTCTTATTATTTTTAATTTTGAAGATATTTCACAGGCAGTTATTGCTATTATTGTTGAGTCCTACTATGGTTTAATAGTCAGTTAATGCTACTTTTATTGGGGTTTTTTTGTTATAATTCATGATATATTAGCAAAAATGTATCATTTCTTGATTATGAGCTTACATTTTATTGGGTTTATTTAATTTCTTTTTAAATGCAAAACCAATTTCCTGGTGTTTTTAGCTATTCCACTCTCTGATTCCTGGGCTTAAGGAGAAACTCTTATAGAGGTTTTCAGACATTCTTACAGTTAGAAATTCTAAACAAGAAATGAAAATGCATCCAAATGTGGATACTATCCATTGCTTTCAATGAGGCATTACAGATGTCTCTTTCAACAGGGTACAATTTAAATTCCTCCATTTAAGCAGTGACAGCTTTGAGCAAGAATTAGCTCATCTAACCACTTCAATTTTTTTCCTAATGGAAAATTAATTAGATAAGAATTGATAAAAAAAAAATCAGGATAATTCTTTATAACAGTGGAAATGATTTTTCCAATCTATATTGGAAATCAATGTATCATAATTGGTTTTCTTAGAATTAAACATTTTGCAGTGGTTTATAACATTAGAAAAAGATATTCTTACTCCAGTCTTACAATAGGGTCTGGTACATCTAAAGCTGAAAACAAGAAACAGCTTATATGTCAGTTTGAATCAAGTCAAGGATAACTAATTCTCTTCGCTTTCTTCTATTCTCTGAAAGAGGAAATAGTCAGCAAAATTAATCAGACATTTCCTAGAAGCACCATGCTTGGCAAAGTTTGTATCTCAACCGACGTTGAGGTAATTAAAGTTCCCTTGTCTCTTACATTTCAGAGGACTGAAGGATGATGTAACCCCCCCCCACACACACACACACACTAAAAAAAGATGAAGATCTTCTCTATTATTCCAGGAGGCTAGATATTGGATAATGTGCTTAAGTTATAAGAAGGCAGATATTTAATTAATGTTAGAAAAAAACTGCATAAGAACAAGAGTTAGCCAGAGAGGTGTTAAGCCACCGTCTCTCTGGGTTGCTTGAATTTGGATTCCTACTGAGCTGGACATAGTGGCTTTCCTGATTTCATGTAAATGTTATGTAAATTATGTAACATGCATCTGAGCCTTTTTTTTCCCCGTGACTTATATGGATTGGAGCTAGGATATAATGAGAAGTTGGCTCTCCCCATAGACATAAAGAGATACAGACAGACAGACGTATAATTAAAGAAGTCCCCCTCCCGACTTACAGGTGCCAATGAAAAGATTTTGTCTCTTTTTTTTAAGTCCCCTTCATTAAGAATATTTTTTAATTCCTGCTCCTCCCCATCTACATAAGCATCAGACGTCATATGTTCACATTGATTCCTCTTGCACCCCACTTCTGCTTTCTCTGAAAGCCCCCCACACCAAGAAACCAGTTTGAGACACCGAAATGTTCCTGCAATAGTAGGAAGAGAGAGAACAAGAATATGTAGTGAAGCCATAAGAACACAAAAAGAACATGAACAGTTTTAACCTTTACATGACTGCAGATCAGTCAAACAGTTCAATATTAAAATAACAAAAGAAGGTAATGTAAGCAAGTATAAAAAGATACACATTGAAGCATGAGACACACAGAGACACACAGACACCAAAAAAAGGGCTGCATCTACAAGCTGATGGGGGGTCTAAGTGAGCAGTCAGTGACCAGGGAAGTGATCTTGGGTTATGATGGAAAATTCAATAAAGTCATTCTATCAATGAGACAAGACAGATTTGCCTTTTTGTTATTTCTGAGACTGTAGTGGAAAAGTCAGGTTCCACATCAGAGATCAATAGGAAAGGACCTGAAAATAAAACTGCTGAGATTATACTGTTTTTTTATACATTTGAAGTGCAACAAGGCTTCAAGGATTATAGGTTTGGAAAAATTGCAGAAAAAGTGAACCATACAAATCAAAAGTTCAGAGCAATTTCCCTAGGATGAAAGGTCATAATATTTGTAGTTCTTCTAATGCATACAAAAAGTAAAACTCATATGTGATTGTGATCTATGAAACTGTGTGAGTTGTAAAAAAAATGTGAATCCAGAGTCATAAAGTGAAGCAAAATAGTGAAAGATTCAGGTGAGATAAAAATATGTTCTTCTCAACCTTTGGAATTTACTTCCACAAGTTAGCACGATAGTCATTAATACAATCCTGGGTTGTAGAAACAGAGACACAGAATCAAAATCACATGAAGTATTAGTTCCACTTTATAAAGCCTTAATAAGGCACACCTGGAATACTGCAAAAAAAAATGTTAAGCCTTTGGAAAAAGTGCAGAGAAAAGCAACTAAGATGATTAAAAAGTCTGGAGACTAAATATATATGAAGAACCATTGCAGAATTTGGGTTTGCCTAGTCTAGGATGGGACATCATAGCAGTATTCCAGTATTTGAGAGGCTTCCACAAAGAGGACGGGGTCAACCTATTTTCCAAAACACCAGAAGCAAGTCAAGAAACAATGGATGGAAACTAATCAAGGAGAGAAGCAACCTAGAACAGGGGTGTCAAACTGCTGGCCTGCGAGCCGGATGCGTCATCGCGAAACCACACCCTCCCCTTGCCGGCAATGGCAAAAAAGCTCCAATATGTTGCACGACGTCACGTGACGTTGCAAGTTTGACATGTCTGACCTAGAACTAAGGAGAAATTTTCTGACAGTGAGAACAATAAACCATTGCAATAAACAATAAACCACGTCAGAAGTTCTGGGTGGTTCATCACTGGAGGTTCTTAAGAAAAGACTGGACAGTTCCATGTCTGAAATGGTACAGGGTCTCTGCTTGAACAGGGGGTTGGACTAGGAGACCTCCAAGGTCCCTTCCAGCTCTTTTCTGATTAAGATTTTCTGTTTATCCATCACTCCCAGGAGGAAGAGTTCCGCTTTCAATTGAATGTTAATCTTTAAAAAATTTTGAATCAATCTTCTGAATATCTTTGAGCCCAAAATTTTCTATCATGTCTTCCAAGCGTGATAAGTAGTCATCAGTCTTGATGTTTCCTTATCTATGGTAATTTTGGTAGGAATATCAATAAATGTCTGGTGCAAAAACACATTCGCATTCAAATATAGTTAAAACATTTTTTTACAGCTGGGAAGTGTGAATTGATTTCTTAGGAAGGTAACTTTCCTCTTTCTTCCTCCATCCTGCTTTATTATTGGCCTGTTTCCCTGTTCTAGGTGGCTTCTGAAAGGGTAATTAGCTTTATGAGTACCTTGATGCTACCTGCATGAGTTTCCCAAATGATGTAGCTCTTCCCCCCAGATCCTGAAAAACATAGAGAGGGCAGCCTGGAAAACCCACCTGTAATGTCATGACCCTGATCTGTTTAGCCCCTCCCCCCATGCAGCTGCTTGTTACTTTTTTTTAAGGATTTCTTATTTCTTTTAATTGGGCCCTCAACTGGGCAGCCATGTAATGTTTGCCCAGATTATAGCACTAATGGTGTAGTGAGGTTCTGAAAACATCTGATCAAATTATCAATAACAAAGACACCAAATCAATTCTTTATTTCAAATGATTCTAAGTTTTCATTATATATATATATATATATATATATATATATATATATATATATATATATATATATATATGTAATTGAGACAGTGGCTCAGGCTTTCAAATACCATAGCTGAGACACGTGGCTCAGGCTTTCAAATATTGTTTAAATTTAGACTTTTTGAAGAATTTCTCAGCATGTAGCTGACAACATAATACATCTTTTCTTACAAACACAGCATCACAGTTGATTATGCTTAATTATGAATGTCCTATTCTCTCATGAACTATATATAAAAGAGTCATCAGCGGTAATGAAAAATTGATTATTCAGTTAGCTGCATAACATTGATTAACATGTTGCATTCAAGAAAGCAATAGGGATGGTGAAATATGGCAGTCTGTTAAAATGGTTAGCATGAAAATATTTGATGGAAGTAGAATTACTACATGAACACTTATTCAGTAGAAAGTTTCATGGAAAACACATGGATAAAACTTTGCTCAGAACAGCAAAGAAGGCCATGAGTGTTAGTTCTTCGAATCAAAACAATTAATTTTATGGTATCTTAAAAACTAATAAATATATTATCACATAATCTTTCATAGGTCACATCCAATTATTTATAGAGTAATGTCCAGAAGAAGGCATATCTAATACTTTATGCAGCTTAGAGTTGCATGATCATAATTTACAAGCTCTTTCTTAACTGTTGAACAGCATACTGTTTTTTGCTTTCCCAACTGTACAGATAAAGTAGTGAGATGGAATAATGCAATTTCTACACCAGGAATATTTTGTTCTTTAAGTGGGGAAAGCACTAAGTAGATCAGGATATTCCACCTTGGCAACTTTTAAGACTTGTGGACTTCAGTTCCCAGAATTCCTCAGCCAGCATTGCTGGCTGGGGAATTCTGGGAATTGAAGTCCACAAGTCTTAAAGTCCCCAAGGTTGGATATCCCTGAAGTAGATGAAGGCTGGCAGGGCCTCTTCCTGCACTTCCAAAGATAAAAAATAAAAATCAACCCCTTGTATCATTAGTTTGTCAGGCAGGATAAAGTAGACAATACTTACTTCAGTTACAGTTAGTCCTCAATTTATGGTAATCATTGGGATCCAAATTTCTGTTGCTAAGCAAGGCAGTTGTTAAGTGAGTTGCACCCAATTTTACTATCTGTTCGCTATGGTTTTAAGCAAATCACTGCAGTTGTTAAGTGAACCTCACAGACATTAAGTGAACGCAACTTCCCCCATTGACTTTGCTTGTTGGAAACTGGTTGGGAAGGTTACAAATGGTAATCACATGAACCTGGGATGCGGCAACCATCGTAAATACATGCTGGTTATCAAGCACCCAGATTTTGATCGAGTAACCATGGGGATGCTACAATAGTCATGACCAGTCTTAAGTCCCAGTTTCCAGTTCCCTTGTAACTTCAAATAGTCACTAAACAAGTAATTGTAAGTTGAGTTCAAGGATGAAGGATTTCCAACCCACTGGGAGCAATTAGATCATTAGGTTATGCTGTAATTCCCAGTCCAGACTATAGGCCTGAACAGGGGCAGTTTATGCGACTGTAAAATGAAAATAGCTGCCATCTGAGGCAACTGCCAAATAGCTGCCATCTGAGGCAACTGCCAAAAATAGAAAGCGATTCTCAGAGTTTCTCTGTCATAAGGTTTACTGAGGTGGAAATGATGAGATTGTAAGAGTTCCATCAATTAAACTGTTTTGCACTTAGAATCAACCATAGCAGGACATAACATTTCTTGATTGTCTTCCTAGGACCTGCCAAGGAGGTGGATCTCTTCACTGATGAGAGAAAGGAAAGGAAGCTTGCAGGTGGCAGTTTATATAATAGTCTCAGGAATCTTTCTCAGTCTGGGAATCAAATCTTAAATAACAATAACCCCATACATTAAATTACAAATGAGTTGGAAGCGTGTAGTTCTCCAGATGTTGTTGGATGAATGGCCGTGCTGCCACAATTGGAATCCAGCCACATCTGAAGAGCCATATGTTCCCAATTCCTGATTCCCCTATAGCTATCATAGGGAACCTGCCATCTAACTTATAATTTCTACTGTTTCAAAGGGAATCCATGAGTTGTAATTAGTGATGGAATCAGTTTCAAGTCTCCTATATATATCCTCAAAAGGAGACTTATTGCACAAGCCAGTCTAACCTGGTTCATTCGAGAAAACAAACCATATTTTTCATTTTGAAGCAGTTAGAAATATGAGAATGGAGCATTTGACACACTCCGTCTCCATTTCCATTCTAGCCCACACTTGTTTATTCTGAACCCAACTAAGGGAATTCTGGTGAACTTGAATGTTTGCTCAGCATTTTGTGATTCTTGTTGATCTTATTCATAGGATTATGAACATAGCACAACTGTTCACAGAAAGCTGATTGGAAGGGAAAGCATGAAACTCCTTCTTCTCAGGTACCACAGACATGGTTTGTATTGGGGGGCCTATCTTAAATAGTTGTTTTGAAAGGCAGTCAGCATCCTTTGCTTATTTAGTTATAGTTTGTTTAAGCAACCCTGGGCAGCTCCAAACAATAAAACCAATAAATAAAACAATCACAACACAGTTAAACAATAAAACAAAAACCCTATGACTTTATTATTCTCTTGGGATGCCCCATAGCTGGTTCAGTTGTCCTCCTTCCACATTATCTACCTATAAAATCCTATCCCAGCACCTGAGTAAAAAGCCATGTCTTAATGACCTTCTTTGTGGGAGAATGTTCCAAAAGTAGGAGTAGCCATAGAAAAGGCACCTTCGGGGATCCCAGTAGATTGCAAGGTTTCAGAAAGGGGATCTGGTACATATCCACCCCATCTGATTTAGCCAGACAGGCATGTATTCTTAGAGAAAGGCAGTCCTACAAATAATCAGACCTCATGCCATTGCATCTGGAAGAAAAATTAGAGTCAGTGCAGCTCTCACAATAAAGGTATAACATATTCTAACTTATGGGCACCCAATATTGTGCATGGCTCTTTCTCTTTGAGCAGACTCACAGCACCTGCTCAAAGAGTAGGTGGCAGCTGTGGCTAAGGCACCCTTTGTCTGATACACCAATTGTGCCCTTTTCTAGATCAGGAAGTCTTGCTCACTGTCATTCATGCCTTGTCACATGTTTGGATTACTACGATGCCCTCTACATGGGACTACCCTTGAAGACTATCCAGAAGCTTTACATGGTTCAGAATGCAGCAGCACGCATAGTGATAGGTGCCCCCAGTTTTACCCATGTAGCCTCTCTTTCAACTTCGCTTGTACTATAGTGGACAGGTTCATGCCATGTTGTATCACATTGGATGGCCTAAGTTAAACATTGTTATTATTATTGATAATGTAAATTTCATGAATTTGTGAATATTAGATATTCTGGGAGAGTTGTCTAGTTGTCACTAGATTAGTAATTTTTATTCTGTAGGTCAGGCATGTCAAACTGCTGGCCCATGGGCCAGATGCATTACCCCAAAAATGCGCCCACCCCATTGTTGGCAATGAGGGAAAAGTCGCGATATGTCATGCGACATCATGTGACGTCGCAAGTTTGACATGCCTGCTGTAGGTGCATTAAATTTGAAGGCAAATGGGCACTAGGGATTCCATAGTGACTAAGAATGGGTGCTACCAATGATGGAGCTTGACCCAAAATCTGATAAGGATGTTAATCTCTTAGGACTTGAGGATGTTCAACCACACCCTGAGGCTTCCACTCATGGAAGCAGCCATCTTGCTTGTTCTATGTTGCCACACAAAAAGGAGAGGAGAACGGAGTATCTTTGTTAGTCTAAACAATATTGTGTCTCGTGGGAACCAAGGTCACTCTCTCACTTGGGAGAAGAGGGTCGGGTGACTATGTGACTATTGGGTCACATAGTTATTGCATAGTACTGGGGTATGAACTTTTACTTTGTATTAGTGTAACTCTTTGGAGGGAATTTCAGACTTGGTTTCACTTTTGACTGTGCAGATATTTTGTATCCAATAAAAATGTTCCTTGAAGAAGATTCAAGCCTCAGAGTACTGATTTATTTGGTTCTACCTATCGGAACCATGACATTAGCCTTTTAATTTAAGACATAAAGTGATGATCCATAGTGCCTAGAAAACTGCCCAGCCCCCACAAGCAAAGACTTCTTTGTGATAGAAATTCAGGGTTTCTTTAAGACTAAGCAAAGAATGCAATTTTTACATGAAAAATTAGCATTTGCATTTGTTTTGAAAGATTATAATTATATTTTATAATCCAAATGTAACATTGGCTGCAGGGGGTTAGAACCATTATCTGCATTGGTATAAGCTACTATGAATCAGTCAGTCTTAGTGGTTTTAATTTAAATGAGCTCATTTGTAGCTTAGCTTACAGGGAGTAGGGTACTTCAGCAAAGTAAAGTTTCATTACATTTGCATCATAAAATTACTGGATCTCACTAACAGCTATACAATAATTCAATTTCTCAGAGGCTAAAACTAGATATGGCTTAAGAGACCTGTGATGGGATCTCTTACAATGTTGAAGACTGAAGTTTGTGGTTTGTCTTAATACTTTCTCTGATCAAAGTCACAAACTCTGTTGCTAATTACATGTTGTAAAATGTAATTAGTCCTGCAGATTGCTTCTGAGAAGCCCTTCTTGGACTTTGGATATTCTAATAATTATTAAGTGGTCACAAACAATCTGTCCTCGGGCATGAGGCTGGTAGCTGATAATTTTAGCTTTGGGCATTTTTAGATGAGATACTCAATCACTTCAGTATAGCTTCAGCCATAATTTGGTTGTAAAATGGCTTTCAATGCCGTAAAGGACTATCTCCATTTATAATAGGCTTGATAGGAATAATTTTAAGCATTTTCCTGGAATTGTGATCTTTGCTAGCTACTATTACTTTAGATGGATGCTGGATTGGGGTGAGCATGCTTTAGTAGCACTCTTCCTATTATGAAGGCTGCTTCTAGAGGGTAATATGTAGAACAAACTTCTCTTTTTAGTTGTTCATTTGCAGGGTCCCAAATTTTTATTTGTTCCCATGCTACTCACAGCAACCTAAAATGGTTTAATGAAACTATTTGGGGAAGATTAAATTTTTTTAAGATTCAGGGGACATCATGGAAGCACTTGATATATCGCAAGAGTAATGAACAAATATGAGTCAACAAACAAGCTCAATCAAACAAGGTGGACATTCTGTGGCTGGATCCAATTTAAAATCTCCAGGTTCTATTACTGCCATTACAACACTGGGTTTGAAGACTTATCTGCGTGGACCACCTTAGAAAAGTTAGTTTGGGAAAGCAAAGAGGGCAAATACTACTTTGGAGAAAAAGTTTTTAACTCTGTATAGGTCTGTAACACATTCCAAGAGAAAATCGTAGGACAAGAGAGCTGCTCCTTAAAGTCAGCACTGCCTTTGCTGGACTATTAAGTAGGGACGGTTTCAGAGAACATATTCTGCCAGTTTTAAAACAATTTTGAATACTATTAGCCTGTTTCAAAAGGCAATTCAAAACAGTAGTATTCTGGAAGTGATAATAGGATGGATTATTGCCATAGATGTTATCTCTACCTTGCCAGTTGGACTAACAAGCACTGAGTGGCAACATTTCCAAATTACAGATTATCATAGAGATGTTTCTGGATGTTCTCAAATCCCATTCCCCACTTGCATTTTCTGACTATATTTGCCATATGAGAATCACAGCTAAACAGGGTTCTAAGGCAGAATAAACAGAGCTATTTCTTCAGTTACATACTTCTATAGTAGTGTTGATATCGGTTTTTCAGGTACAATGTAATACTTACACTTATAAACTATACTGTTTCAAGGTATTTTTCATAGGTACTTTTTTCAAGCCAGGGATATCTCATCCTAACATCTACGTGTGGTTTTTGTTTGCATTTATCTCTAATAGACAAATTCTTTTTTTTTTAAAATAAGACATTTTGATTAACAGGTCAAAATCCATGCAATATTGTGTCATTATAAATTTGATAAGCATTTCCTGTCTCCATAGATATTTGTGAGGGGAAAGGGAGGCAAATGAGGAGACATATGTGAGGATAATCATAATCAAGCATGCCACAACTTACCTACCTGTATTTGGACATTGTTGTGGTTTGTTGTGGAGGCTGCTTCTTCTTTCATAAAACGTTAAATAATGCAAGCCCAGAACTGCAAATTATAGCATCAGGGGATAAGCATTCTTTGATTATGTTTATTTAATTGAGACACAATTGATTTAACTCTAAAATAGCTTCCTAGTTGTTATCACAGATCATCTGCATTGCTGAAGTCCAGATATATCATGTTTGTAGAATTCCCAAAGAAAATTACTTGCTATCCCAGAAGTTGGCAAACTTATTTTTGCAAAGGGTCATGTCCTGCTTGTCCTCAAACTCCACAGGTACAGCTGGCAGATCTGCAGGTCAAGAAACACAGCAGCCATTGGACAGCACCAGCCCACCAGCATGACAGCCACTGAGGCTGTTTCATCATACAGGATATCATATTCCTGGGCCCAAGAGATGAGGTCTGGCAAACCACCTCCCCTTTCCTCACAAGTATGATAAAAATAAGTAATGGGTTGGATTTTCCAACCCTCTGTTAGACTATTAGAATTAGACTGTTTCACCTTTTAATAGTTTAATCATATTATTAATTGATAAATGTATACTGATGTAGTGTGATTATTGCAATGTTTCAAGTTATTTACACAGCAATTTATTTATGATCTACTGAAATGTCTTCCTAATGTAAATGTCCAATAGACTTGCCTATAGTCCTCTGGGTTTTGCTTTTTCTTCTTTTTGAACACAGAGATAATATTTGAGCAAGCAATGTGATGCAGCAGCTGAAAAGGCCAAAGCAGTTTTTGGCTACATTTACAAAAACAGGAGTGAAATTAAAAAAGCAAGATTCCCCACTGAATCAGGTTATTTATGGTGAAGACTGGGTTGATGTGAATATTGTGAATCATTGGGCCAAAAAATGTAAAGATTGTGAACTAGGAAAAGCTGATTTGTGTGACTAGAACAAAGTAGATGAGCTGTGATAACAACTGATGAGTTTCACATAAGAAAGGCTGATGAGCTGATTAAAGACAATTGGCAGATCACTTGAAGAGAAATTGCTGTGAAGCTTGGCATTTCAACAGGAGCATGTGGGTCACGTTATTTGATCTTCTTCAATATTGGGAACATTCTGCAAGATGGGCTCCTTGTATGCTAACAGCAGAAATGAAAGCTTAAAAAGCTTAATATTTGCCAACCATTGTCGTGCTTTGAGAATGGAGATGTGGAGTTTCTTCATAACATTATGACCTTTGATGAAAGATGAGCTCATCGTTATGTCTGAGAAAGGAAGTATCGGTCTATGGAAAATCAACACAAAGCTTCACCAGCAAGCACACTGAAAAAAGTGACTTTATAACCAGTTTACACATTTATGACCCTTGAAGTATCCCTGGGCTTATGTGATCATTATTTGTAACCTTCACAGCTGGCTTCCATCAAGCAAAGCCAAAGGAGAAATCCAGATTTGCTTAACAACCGCATGATTCTCTTAACAACTGGAGTGATTTCCTTAACAACTGTGGCAAAAAAGTCATTAAATGGGGCAAAACTCACTTAACACCTACCTTGCTTAGCAATGGAAAATTTTGGCTCAATTGTGGTTGTACTCCCTCAACAAGCATGCATATGATTAGAATAGAATAGAATAGAATAGAATAGAATAGAATAGAATAGAATAGAATAGAATAGAATAGAATAGAATAGAATAGAAACAGAAACCTTGGAGGTCTTCTAGTCCAGCCCCCTGCTCAAGTAGGAGGACCTATACCATCCCAGACAAGTGACTGTCTAGCCCAGTGATGGTGACTTTAGAGACCCAGTACCCAAACTGCAACCCAAAACCCACTTATTTATCACCGGGTGCCAAGTGGGCGTGGCAGTGGTGGTCATGGCAGTCTGGATGGGCGGGGCCAGGGCGGTGGGGGCTAGTCCCTCGCCATCTCCCTCACATAGAGGGCTCTGAGTGCCGCCTCTGCACACATGCCATAGGTTCACCACCACTGGTCTAGCCTCTTCTTAAAAATCTCCAATGATGGAGTGCCCATGATTTCTGGAGGCAAGCTGTTCTGCTGGTTAATTGTCCTCGCTGTCAGGAAGTTTCTCCTTAATTCCAGGTTGTTTCTCTCTATGATTGGTTTCCAACCATTGTTTCTTGTCCTGTCCCCTGGTGCTTTGGTGAATAACATGACCCCCTCTTCTTCGTGGCAGCCCCTCAAATACTGGAGCACTGCTATCATGTCTCCCCTATTTCTTCTTTTCTTTAGACTAGCCAAACCCAAGTCCTGTAGCCGTTCTTCATATGTTTTAGTCTCCAGGCTTTTGATCATCTTAATTGCTCTTCTCTGAATTTTTTCCAAACTCTCAACATTTTGTTTGTGATAGGGTGACTAAAATTGGCTGCATTATTCCAGGTGTGGTCTTACTCGGGTTTTATAAAGCAGTACTAATACTTCGTGTGATCTTGATTCTATGCCTCTGTTTATACAACCCAGGATTGTATTAGCTTTTTTGACTGCTGCTGCACACTGCTGGCTCATGGTTAAGTGATTATCCACTAGGACTGCAAGGTCCCACTCACAGTTACTGTTTTTAAGCCAGGTCTTGTTCAATCTGTACTCGTACCTTTGATTTTCCCTGCCTAAATGTCAAACTTTGCTTTTCTCCACATTGAAACTCATTTTGTTGGATAGAGCCCATTGTTCAAGTTTGTCAAGATCTTTTTGGATCCTGAGTTTGTCTTCTGGGGTTTTGGCTACTCCTGCCAGTTTGGTGTCATCTGCAAATTTGATGAGTTCCCCTTCAATTCCCTCATCTAAGTCATTTATGAAGATATGGAGGAGTACTGGGCCTAAGATAGAACCTTGTGGTATCCCACTGCTTACTTCTCTCCATCTGGATGTAGTGCTGTTAAGGACTATTCATTGAGTATGGTTTGCCAGCCAGTTACAGATCCATCTTTATCAAGGTTTTCTAACTCGATATCTATATTGCAACACTCAAAACTTTGAAACAATGATTAAGCTGAGTTTGGAAACACAAGGAGGATGTTTTGCTGCAAATGACAACACTATACCTCAAATCTTTTTGCAGTCTTACCCCATCTACCATATAGACCATACTTCCAACACACAACTCCTACAAAACTGAAGGAATACCTCTGTAGGCATCTAAATGCCTTGAGTGAGGAAGTGGAGATGAGAGGTGGAGTTCTTTGGTGCTGTCTTTAAAAAGATTGTCATTGGCAGAAGCATGGAGTAAGGTGGTTATATGGAAAAGTAAATTTGGGGAAATATTTTCCTGTTCCATTTATTAAACATCCTTATATGAATTCAAGTTACGGAGATAGAGGCATTATTTTTCATTCCCTCTTTATAATAGCAGTCTGCAAAATTTTGAAAGGCATTCATACTCAAGACTGAATGGACCTGTTTCTGTGTTGAAACCAAGAATAAATCAAAAACCAATAGCCTGGAATTAAAAGATTTAAACTACATATTAGAAGGAATTTTCTGTAGTGAAACATTTCCAAGAAGCAGGTAGGACTTCCTGGAGGTTTTTGAATGGGACCTGGATGGCCATCTATCAGGGGTTATTTAGAGTGTTCCCATACTGAACCGATTGGCATTAGATGATCAATAGGAAGGGAAGTGATCTAGCCAACTTGATCCAATTTGTGTTATCTGCTTGATATATTACTGTTTTGAAATATCACTGTGCATTTCTTTGGGCAGTTGCAAACTATCTAACTATGAAATGAAAGACAATTATTAATATTTTTTAGTTATTTGAACTTATCTTCTGCATTGCGGGACTAGATTCTTTCCAACCAGATCCTTACTGCTGCACACATGTATTTTTTGACTTATCAGCTATATGCCAAATCTAAGAGACCAGGGTGATTATTTTTACTGCTACAGGGGGTTCTTGAATTTCAACCATCTGTTTAGTGACCATTCAAAGCTGCAACGACACTGAAAAAACTGATTTTATGACTGGTTTTCACACTTACGACAATTGCAGCATCCCTGGGCTTATGTGATCATTATTTGTAACCTGCCCAGCAGGCTTCCATCAAGAAAAGTCAATGGAGGAATCCAGATTCGCTTAACGAGCACATGATTCTCTTAACAACTGGAATGATTTATTTAACAACTGTGGCAAAAAGGTCATACAATGGGGCAAAACTCACTTCGCAACTGCCTTGCTTAGCAATGGACATTTTTGGCTCAATTTGACTACCTGAACTCCCTCAGCAAGCATGAAAAATGTGGATAATAACAGGGTTCTAACAAAACTACGATATATCTTTTTGTATTATTTGAAATATGGAAAATTCTTTAGGCTGAATATTTCCCTTTTGCACATGAAAAGAACATTTTAATTTGTTTAAAGGCAAACAACAACAAAAACTATTGACCAATTGAAAGGAATTTGGCTTTTTTTTTTTCTCTTCGAGTTCACGTAGGAGAAAGAAGCCATGACCTGACCAAATGATCCAATGCACACACGGACCAGAAGGAAATTCTCTAATGCTCATTTATTTGGAAAGAGGTCACTAAGACTTTAAGATGTCTGATGCTCCCAACAGACTTAAGGGCTAAAATGTCAGCTCAGGAAGGGCATTAAATAAAGATCCTATCTGGTGGCTGGAATTGCAGTTTCCAGCAGCAACTTAAATCTCTTTTTCTGTTGTAAAGTGCGCTTCATTTTGTAACCCAGAACTGTTAGTCTTATATTCTTCAGCATTTGCTGTGTCATTCAGAAGCATTATGTGAAGGCCTGGCTTTCTAGAAAAGACTGTAATGCTGAGAAAGGTGGAGAAGACCATGGTCAGCAGCAAAGTGGATGGACTCGGTGTCAGTGGCAATAGGTGTACACTATTGGGAGATCTAAAAGATGAGGTTAGGGACAATTCGCCATGGAGAAAATCTGTCTGTGTGGTTACTAAATCTTGTTAAATTTTCTTCATCACACAAGCTGTCTCTAACCTGGTATTTTAGGACTGTCAAGCCTGCACTTAGATCTGTAGAAATGATGTCAATAAAACTACAGCTCAGAATGTTTTGTTAAACATGTTCAGAAGAAGAGAAAGTGTTTCTTCAAATATGTTTAATGGATGGATATGCTCAAGATGAGCACCGGCAATCCCCTATTGGGGGCAGTTTCATTTAGATTCCTGCACTGAGCAGTAGATTACATTCAGTGGTCAAAATGATTCATTCTGTCTCTATGGATCTTATGGAATGGAATGATTCTACCAAAGCGATATACCATAAAAATAATCAGCCTTGACAGCAGTTCAGCATAGATAAAGACTGTTTCCTGAGCCATTCAAGCAGCAGCTGTAAAAAAAAACAAAAAAACCCCACAACTCAAATCTATAAGCAATTAGTTAAGGTATGCTAGAAGGGTGGATGGGAACCCCAATTCAGTTAAGGGGCATTGGACATGTGAATTCATTGGCCCTGACTCTTTAGAACCTTATTTTGACAAAAAGGTGGTTGACATTAAGGACACTTAAAGGTTTACTCCTTCTCCTCTCTTTGTAAATCAATCTATCAGCTCTTAGTCTAATAGACTTCTAATTTCAGGTCACTTGTTTCTGCCTTTGTTCCAGGGTCATCTGTACAATATTCTTCACTCTCCTCTTGGAGAGGACCTAGATGCTGAGTGCTGCCTATCCCTATAATCTATTTGTTGTAAGTTGCTTTCTGTTATAGTTATAAAGCCTGCTTTGCCGACCATTCCTTCCAAGGAATGTTCACATATACAGAGAGAGAGAGAATATTTCCACCTCCAACAGGGAGAAAATGAAAACCTTTTAGTCAAATATTGCTTTGCAGATTCACCATTCCATGTGCATCTCAGAAATGCATCTATATGCAGAATCACTGCATATAGTCGACTTCACTCTGTTCACAATATCTTTCCTATCCCAAAAGATGTGAGCGTAAGTAAGAACACCCAACATGTTATCATTCTGTTTTGCTTTCCTACAATGGATCTCATGGAAAAAGAATGACTGCATGTAGCAAAGAGCTCATTTTACTTGGTGATTTGTGTTTGATGCACCAAACCCATTGGCCTAATTACATGTCCAACAATATACCGATTTACCAATTTATTCTAATTTGCTTTCACATGAGACACAGCACATTAAGCAAACAGGAGAGAAAGCATAGACTTCTTTTGGAAACTATCTGAGTAATGCACATTTTAGTTCCAGTTCTGCATGGCATTCAGAGAAATCTCCCTGACATTTCTTATCCCTATAAACAATGCAGAATCACGATCAAGGGAAATGAAAACACCTCAGAGGAGAGGTGTTGTTCAGCTCCACGTGTTCAGTGATGAATCCTTTCATAAAGAGATAAGTTTCACACAGCAAGGTAATCTTAATCTGTAAGCCTTCGTAATAAAAAATTCTGAAATCTACCACAGAAGTAACAATATTCGAATAGAAAACAACCTACTGGGCTTGAGATGGGTTCAACAAAAAATTCTTGTTCATATCTTTCAACCCTTCTTCTCAGCTGAACTACTTCTCTGCTCTCAACCTTTCTGGCCCCCAATGAAGTCAGTCTTTGTCTGGAACAATGAAGGGGGCTTGGCTTGTACTTTTGAAGAATGGGAAGGGCAGGATGGTGTCTTGTCCCATTTTTATTTCCATCAGAAATAGCCCAGGTGGGCAGTTTTTTTCCTAATTTAATAACATTTAATAAGCCTTCTCCATTTGCACCTCCAGGTTTTATGTAAGATATGAGATCTGAGTACCTTTCCTCCCTTGATTGTGTACCTCAGGTGGTTTAGATTCCATAGTATCTTTATACCTTTTCTGTTATGTCCTGAGCCTGCAAAGGCAGGCTCAGGACGTTACAACGGTCCCGGGCAGTTGCAAGCTGCCTGGGACCAGACTGGCTGGCGCCGGCACTCGCGCGCATGCGCGAGGCGCGCAGCGCACCTAAATGTTGCCGTTTGGCCCGGGGATTGTCTTTAAGAGAGTCTGAGAGGCTTGCGTGCCTCAGAGTTGTAACAGGGCTACAGAACAACAATAAAGAGGCTCCTGAAACTACGAGATGCTTCGTGAGTTATTGCCATTAGCTGAGGACTTAACACTGGCGATGAAGGTGGGATGCCTTACAATTAATTGAAGAAATTGTAAGCTTACCCTGGAGTCCTGAAGCAGCAAGGAAACGGCGTTAAATTCAGCAACTGCCTGCCAATACAGCGTTGTTGGGGGTAAGTTGACTGATAGACCCTTCCTGTACTATTGCAAAGATGGCAAAGATAGGAAGACTTTCTGAGTTTGATGTTATGCATCCAGAAAGATGGGAGTCTTATGTGGCCAGAGTAGAAAATTATTTCAGAGTAAATCAAGTGAGAGAAGATGTCTTAAAGGCCGCCACCCTGTTGTGTGTTTGTGATCAAGATGCATTTGAAATTGCTGAAAATTTAGCAGCCCCTGCACCTCTTGAATCTGTTACCTACACAGATTTAAAGAAATTACTAAAAGAACATTTCCAGCCCAAGTTGTCTGTTATTGCGTGGAGACATACTTTTGAACAGAGGGATCAATGGGTTAGTGAATCAGCTAAAGAGTACATTGCTGCGTTGAGAAGAGCAACTAAGCCTTGTGAGTTTAAAGACTTAGAAGAAAGGCTGAGAGACAGATTTGTTTGTGGGCTGAGAAACAGAAACTTGCAGCAGAGACTTTTTGCTAAAAAAGACTTATCATTCCAAGATGCCTTGAGAGAGGTTACTGCAGAAGAGGCAGCAGGTGGGGCAATCAAGAATATGAGGCCTATCAGAAGTACTCCAGAAGCTGTTCCCGTGCACTATGAGGGAGTCCAAGGGAGCTCGGAAGAGGACCCTGATGAAGAAGTAGATCATCTCTACCCAACCAAAGAAGGGAAGCAGAAGGAAGGCAAAGAAAAGTCTTCAGCTATTCCCAAGTGCTTTGGGTGTGGAGGTCGGCACAAGAGGACCGACTGCAGGTTTCGTTCTGCAATCTGTAGAGCATGTGGAAAGCAAGGCCACATTGCAGCTGTGTGCTTGGACCATCAGAAGGTACAACCCCGAGAAGAATTGCGCCTGAAAGGTACCAGGGTCCCCAGCCAAAACAGGCTGGGTTTCTGTGCTTCACGAAGAAGCATTTATAGGACAGGCACACACAAGCCACTCAAGAAAAAACTGTCACTTAAAGTGAAGTTGCAAGGAGTTCCATTGGTCATGGAACTAGACACTGGGTCTGCACTTTCAATCATTTCCATTCACACATTCAGAAAGATTTGTTCTGGTAGTGGGTTCCAGGCCAAGCTTAGGTCTTCTAATATAGTGCTAACAGACTTTCAAAACTCCAAAGTGTGTGTTAAGGGGGAGGCCACCCTTAATGTACAGTATAAGGATTTTGAAGGTCCATTAGATGTATTGATAGTGGGGGGTGAGCGCACGAGTCTCATAGGACTTGATTGGTTTGAGGCCTTGGGAATACAAGTTACAGGGCTCAATAGCTTGCAAACAGCAGGTCTACAAGAAGTCTGCAAAGAATTTGCAGATTTTTCGGCCCACAGCTGGGTACATACAAGGGACCCCCAGTTTCCTTAAAATTGGACCCCACTGTCACTCCTATAAGAGTAAAAGCAAGGAGAGTACATTTTGCTTTAAAAGGGAAGATTGATGCTGAATTGGACAAATTGATTCAGCAAGGAGTCTTAGAACCTGTTGATTCCACAGTCACGCCTCTTAAGGCTAATGGGGACATTCACATCTGTGCAGATTACAAATGCACTCTAAATAAGGCATTACAACAACATGCCTATCCTGTACCTGTAGTCAGCCATATTCTGGCTTCCCTCAAGGGGGGCCTATTTTTGCAAAGCTTGACTTAGCACAGGCTTATCAACAGTTGCCTGTTGATGAAGCTGCTGCTGTAGCACAAACCATTGTAACACACAGGGGGGCATTCAAAGTCAAAAGGCTACAATTTGGAGTAAATGTGGCTCCTGGAATTTTCCAAAGCGGAATGGAAAATACACTGAGGGGTATACCAGGGGTTTGCCCCTATTTTGATGATGTCTTAATTGCTGGAGATTCCACTCAAACTTTAGCTGAGAGATTGAGGGCTGTCCTGCTGCAGTTCCAGAAAACAGGCCTCAAACTCAAAAAGGACAAATGTAAAATTGGGGTGTCTTCTACAGATTTTCTGGGATTCAAAATTGATGCCAATGGGATTCATCCTGCTGAGTCCAAATTAAAAGCTATCATGCAAGCTCCTAGACCTAGGTCCAAAGCTGAACTACAAGCTTTCCTGGGCTTCTTGAATTTCTATAATTCATTCATTCCTAACAAGGCTAATGTAGCTGAACCACTTCATAGGCTCCTGGACAAACAGGCAGTGTGGCAGTGGTCACAAGAACATAAAGCAAGTTTCAATGAGGTTAAGGCCTTACTCACTTCCAATAATGTGCTTGCTCATTTCAATGAAACTCTCCCTGTGTGCATTGTTTGTGATGCCTCTCCTTATGGGGTGGGAACAGTACTTAGCCACCTTAGACTGGATGGAACACAGGTTCCTGTTGCATATTACTCAAGAACCTTGTCTTCTGCTGAGCGAAACTATGCCCAGATAGACAGGGAGGCCTTAGCTGTTGTTGCTGGAATTAAAAAATTCCATGATTTTTTATATGGCAGACATTTCACGGTCTACACTGACCATAAGCCTCTGTTGGGATTGTTTACTACAAACAAACAAACCCCCCATATCATCTCCCCCAGGATGCTGAGATGGTCAATCTTTCTGTCAGCCTATGATTTTTCTTTAATTCACAAACCTGGCAAAGAAATGGGCCATGCTGATGCCCTCAGTAGATTACCCTTGCAAGTAGTAGAGGTTGATCCTGCCCCTGCCATCAACATCCTTTCCATTCAGGCGCTGCCTGAGTCACCTTTAAATGCCAGGGATGTGGCTGCTGAATTAGCCACAGATCTCACACTCTCTCGTGTCTTATCCTGGGTTTTGTCTAGATGGCCAGAGAGTTGTCCAGGCACTGAGTTTCAGAGTTTCTGGCTTAAAAGGAATGAGTTATCCACTTTTCAGGGTTGTCTGCTGTGGGGCAGCAGAGTTGTCATTCCTACCTCAATGAGGACTAGGGTCTTAGGTTCTCTTCACGAGGGTCATCCTGGCATTGTACGAATGAAGGCACTTGCACACAGCTATTTGTGGTGGCCTGGGTTAGACAAGGAAATTGAGGCTAAAGTGCATGCATGCCACCTTTGTCAGCGCTCACGCCCAGAAATACCCCAGGCTCCTGTACATAGATGGGAGGAAACGCAGTCACCATGGTCTAGAGTGCACATCAATTATGCTGGGCCCTTTCAGGGTCAATTCTTCTTGGTCCTGGTTGATAGCCATTCAAAATGGCTTGAGGTTGTACCTGTATCTTCCACCACCATTGCAAAGACCATTCAAGTACTGAGGGGAATTTTTGCTACACATGGGCTTCCGGATGTTTTGGTGTCTGACAATGGCCCTCAATTCACTTCTTCCGAATTCCAAGCTTTCTTACAGGCCAACATGATTCGTCATGCCACCTCTGCGCCCTTCCACCCTTCCACCCTTCCATCAATGGTATGGCTGAACGGATGGTCCGCATCACCAAGGATGCTTTAAAGAAACTGACCTATGGGGACTGGCATCACAGGTTGGCAGATTTTCTCCTTGCTTACCGCACCACACCTTCAACTTCTACTGGGAGAAACCCAGCTGAACTTTGCTGGGGGCGCAAACTGACTACTAAACTTGACCGGTTGCACCCAGACAGACTGCCTCCTAGGGTTACACAACCCAGGGCACCGAGGCAATTGCTAGTGGGTGCCCCGGTATGGACCCGTAACTACGGGCCAGGTCACTTGTGGGTTCCTGCTGTAGTATGCAAGGTTACAGGTCCTTTGTCATACGAGGTCTCCTTGGATGACGGTCGTATCCTGCAACGGCATATCAACCAGCTGCATACAAGACTGTACTTATTTTCAGAGACTCCTGGTTCTTTTCCAGGGGGGGAGGGGGACCTCTACGGGCAAAGGGAGGGGTGTTGGCAGCAGCCAGGCACCAACAGAGAGGCCACAGACGGCCTATCCACAAGATTCCGCGAGTGTTCCGAACAGGAATTCGTGGGAACCAGCTAGCACACAGGCACCAGTGCCTACTTCAGCCAGGGAGTCACCCCGGGGGCATAATCATTATCCACTAACACCATTCAGCACTCCAGTCAGGGAGAATAACCGGGAGCATCCTAATAACTCACACATTGAAAGAGAGCTGGCACACAATCAGTCTAGTTGGTCTAGCACTGCTCCTGCATCCAGAAGGAGGCATTCACACAGGGAGGTGGTCGGAGGGGCAAATCCCAATTCTGACATCTCTGGCATAGTTGAGGGGGCAACTGAGTTTTGGGGCAGTACTGAAACCCCAGACAGTCCTACTATGGAACTGGGGAGTGGTGGAAGGCAGCCTCACGATAGGTCCAGTATGGGCCAGGGAGGCTCTACAGAGTTGCCCAACAGTGGCAGTCTTCTAGAGGGGCCAGAGAGCCTGCAACTAGGCAGGTCAATCAGGTTATGGAGAGAACAAAGTCCTGGTCTGACGAGCCCGGTGGGCAAGCAAGCAGACCAGGCAATGGGGCACGGTCCATGGGGACCACCAGGGTCCGAGAAAGGGGGTGAATCCATATCATCCCCTGGGCAAAATGTAATTGGAGATTATCAGGGCCTAAGGAGATCACAGAGAGTTAAGAGATCTCCTAGGTACCTTGAAGATTTTGTAAATCTGCTGGCAAAGCAGAAATAGTAAGAGGGTGTTTCTGTGGAAAATTGAAAATATGGGCACTGGGAAATTAATATCCAGAACAATAGCCTGGCACCATTGGAGCAAGGGGTGGCACACTACGCTCGTGTTGAGGTCGCGTGTAACTATTCATGTAGTTGCAGTCTTAGTCGGGGGGAGGGGTGTTGTGTCCTGAGCCTACAAAGGCAGGCTCGGGACGTTGCAACGGTCCCGGGCAGTTGCAAGGTGCCCGAGACCAGACTGGCTGGCGCCGGCACTCGCGCGCATGCGCAAGGCACGCAGCGCGCCTAAATGTTGCCGTTTGGCCCGGGGATTGTCTTTAAGAGAGTCTGAGAGGCTTGCGTGCCTCAGAGTTGTAACGGGGCTACAGAACAACAATAAAGAGGCTCCTGAAACTACGAGATGCTTCATGAGTTATTGCCATTAGCTGAGGACTCAACATTTTCCTTTTTCCAGGCTCAATTCTCATCAGCATTCTGTAAGCATATCAGTACTTATCAGAATTTTTGGATTTTTTTTAAAGCATTTCTCTTAAAAGTCTTTTATTTCTTGTCTGACGAATTTTTGGAGTATCTGGAAATTACTTTGTTATTCCTTCTCCAGACACATCGGGTACCACTTTGCCAAAGTTCAATCTGCTCATCCAAGTATGCCTCTCGAGGGCCCCAATATGGCAGGCCAGGCACCGACCAGGCACCGATACCCAGGAGCCCTCCCCCCCCCAAGATTCATGCAATCCTCTCCTTACTGGCACGTCATTAAGCTGTCACAACAACTCTATTCCAATTAGTTAATTGTTTAATGGAAGCTGGGACCCAGTTTGGTATAGATATTAATGCACAAGACTAGAAACCAGAAGACTATAAGTTCTAGTCCTGCCTGAGGCATGAAAATTGACTGGGAAACTTTGGGCTAGTCACTGTCTAGTCCATGATGTCAACCTCAGGTGACAAACTGGTTAAACTTTTGATTGATCAAAAAAAAAAAAAAAAGCAGATCCTGCATTTGTGGGGAAAAAATAGGAAGAAAAAAAGATGTTTAATGGAAGCCATTTTGAGAAATTATTTACTGCAGTACATTTTCATTAACTCTTGCTTTATTGTATGACAGCCAGAGTCTGTGGATTGTAGTTGGTTATCAAAATTATAAAATAAGTAAATATAGAGAAAGGAATACATTTTTTTAAAGATGCCATTTGCTGGTAAATTAGCAGTTGAAGAGATTCAGAAGAAGAATTTTTAATGCTAAATTGACATGAATTTCTGTAGGTGCTATTGATCCATTTTCTTCTTTACTTAGTGACCCAAGTATTTTTTTTTACAATCTTTTACTAGACTCTAATATATTGGTTGTTACACTGATGTCAGAATATAGCCATAGATGTGGAATTCATCAATCTCCAGTACTTTTATTGCTGAAAGGCTGAAAGATTTAGTGAAGTATCTACAAGGATCTCACAAGCCAGTCAGATCATAATATTCCACAATCGAGATCATGGCTAAGCTATCCATTCACTATGTTGTAAAACAATTCTAAATAGAAAGCTTAAATCACTTCCACAATTTGTGGTGTGCAGATGTCAAGTATCTTTCTTCTTGGGTATTCAAAAATACGCTTTAAGCAGGAATTATTTCTTAATTAGTGCCATAGAAAGGAATTCTAGTGGCTCTTGGCTGCCATGCCCATTCCCAGCAGCTAATAAGGTATCAAAACTACAAAATGTTTAACAAGAAAAGGCCCAGTTTAGCTGTCTGCTTGTTTTTCCTTGCCAAAAGGTTGCAGCTTGGAATATGGTTATTCTCCTTTTCTGCACCAATTACTTTATTCATAATTCTGAACATTAACTAACCATTTCCAAACCAAAATATCAATACAAATTATATCTGGCATAACAATTTAATGAGGAAGAGTATTCTAAGCATGATTTGACTGCAAGGATTTACTATTAGGAACAGCTGGAATATGAAAACAGAATGTAATCTTGGGGATATAAACAATGTCACAACCTCTGTTATAATTATTCATTGAAGCAGAGGGTAGAAGAAGAACATCTTAGTTCTGACCTTTCTTTGTTATTTGAGGCCTAGAAAAAAAAATACATACTGACTCATAGTTTAAGGCTCCATGAAGACAACAGTAGCAATAAAATATTGATTATGTTTACACCCAGGACACCTTTTTATTGCTAGCATTCATCTACAATTGCAAACTCCTTCTATTGTTCATCTGCAGTCAAAACAATGTATGCAAAAATTGCAGAATTCCACATTCAATCCTAAAAAGCAACTGCATATTAGACTAAATTCTGTTCTTTTATTCTTTTTTTAAGCAATATCAGTCAAAGCAAGCTGCAACTTTGGAAACTGAATCCTTTCCCTTTCGGTTATTTTTCAGCACAAAATCACCCTTTGCAAGGCAGGTGATTTTTTTCAGATAGGCAAGAAAAGATATAAAGTTTCTGTATCCTCACAGTACTTACCTTATTGCATAGCTCCAAAAAGCAGAGTAGGTGAAAAATTAAAAAGAAAATTGGAAAGATGATTTATCTCCTCATTGCTGATCCTTATTGCAGTCAGTTTGCAGCCTGCTAAAGTTACCTGACCCTCCATATGACAAAAGTTGCATTAAGTTCAGTGAGATTCCAAAAACATGAGCATCAGATTATCACACAAGTTGATTATTAGCAAAGGGATGAAATATTACTTAATCATCTAATGCACTCTAATGCTTATGATCAGTCCTTAAAGTGGTTGAAACCAGGTACCTGCTTTTTACTGATTGGAAACATGCTTTTTTTTTTACTCCAATCTTAGAATTTTTCCAAAGGATAAGCAAAAAGGAATTATTATATGAATGTTATCTGATTGATGGAGTATTTCTTAGATTGGTAGGTGCAAGACAAATATGAATAAAGAAAAAACAGTTTTCGGTAGACATAGCTGAGAAATATAATCAATCTGATATCTTTCCATGCAGAGCATGTTACAAAGCTCGCTAGAGTGGATGAAATTCATTACTAACTACCAACCAAAGTTAATGAATTAATCCAGAGAGACAGAAGACAACATAAAGACGAGAGTGGACATATACTTTGATGGTGAGTGTCTGCTCCCAGACCTAGTTCCACAGGTCAAGTTTGCTAATGAATTCTGATAGCAGCTTCATGCTGGAAGATACTCCTGAATTTTAATGCTGAAGTATGGTGACAGCAAAGTTCACAATACAATGTCCTAGGAGACTGAATTGTTTCCCCACAGTTAACAATTCCACTGAAATAATATATTGTTTGTTTCTTCCTACTCTGTCTCTCACAGTTAACTGAATGAATTATTCATTGTGCTGAAACATTACCTCCCTTCTGTTTCTTGCTCTCCAAACACATTTCCCTTAGGTGTATATGAATTTTGACATTCACAGTATTTTAGACATTTGCTGTCACATACATATATCTATATGCATATTTGTTTTCTTAAACAAGTACATTATTTTAAAGCCCTATTTGGGCATCTGACACATTATTTTGAACCATGTATAAGCATGTTCAAAATGCATGTTGCATATGGCTGAGCTGAAAGTATGTCATGTGTTTGAGTAAGGTATTGAAAAAGTTCTCCTCTTCTAAAACTGTTCAGTAGAAAATGTTTGTCTAGTCAACCGTCTTTTCTGCCAAGCCTTCACCATGAGATCATGTAATCTTTATGATATCATATTGGTCATCCCCTGGTTGCCCTGGTCTCCCATCTGACAAAAACCAGAGAGAAGCAATAACTAGAATTGGATAACTGGTTCTCTAATCCTTTTTTAAAGGTTTATGAGGAATCCTTTTTTCAATAAGAATGAACACGGACACCCAAGTATCTTTCAACTCTCTTATTTGGTTCTTCCTTCCCTTAACTGCCATTCTTAAACACTTTTGAGGCAAACTTCTGTTCTAAGGGGTTTATTAAGTTTAAAATTGAATTTGTGAATAGAAAGGAAATAGAATGTACAGAAAGAAAAGAAGAGCCAGCCACCCTACCCCCAAAATTAGCTCAGACAAATACTAGCAGCAATTCAGTCAAGAGAAATATATATTTATTTTTGTTCCATTTGAGTTCATCTTGAGTTCAACAAAATCAATTGCCACCATCATTTCTCTCCCTCCCCAGTTTCCCAATGCATTTTGTTATATTCTTGTAGAGAGGTTCTGTACAAGCCAAATCCCTATATACCACATATGAGCCACATCCACCCCTTTGGCTGTTCCTGTCTGACTCACAGCAGTGTGGGGAGCAGAGTGGTAGCGGGAGGGGCCGGGCAGGGGCAGGTGGTGGCAGCCTTCCACAACAGTCCCAGTTTCTTATGTTGCCCCTTGGAAAAATCAATTGCTTTAAACAAATATATAAACAAAACAGATAGGCCGACTACATGGCCCAGATTTCTTAAAAGAGGATCCCAAAAAGATATATTTTAATGTCACACATGGGACTGCTTTTGAAATACCCAATCACATTGATGATTCAAAGAGGTTTTCACATCGCACCTCTCTGCTGTGCTAATCTAAGTTAAACTCATCAAATTAATTTTTGCATTGCTGCAATTTGGCTTTCTTTTTTTCTAAGTAGCAGTTACATGTTGGTTTAATGATGTATATTAACAATGGGCACCTATAGTCAGGAATCCTCATTCCATAGCGAATCCCTGTTTTTCTTTCTAGCTCAGAGATCTCTCAAGATCACAGAACAAATTCCCATCAATTGCAAATGGCTAATTAAATATAAAGTTTAGTGAGCCTTCAGTAAGTTTAAACACTTTTTTGTTGTTGTTCAGCTGCAAAGATGTGTCCAACTGTTTGTGATCATGTGGACCACAGCACACCAGTTCCCCTGTCCTCCATTGTCCCTCAGAGTCTGCCCAAACCCATGCCCATTGCGTTGATGACACCATCTAACCGTCTCATCTTCTGCCGTCCCCTTCTCCTTTTGCCTTCAATCTTTCCCAACATCAGGGTCTTTTCCAATGAGTCATTTCTTCTCACACCAGCTACCAAAAAGTTGGTTGAAACGTTTTTGGCCTTAAGAAAAGAAAAGAAAAGAAAAGAAAAGAAAAGAAAAGAGATCACTGATTCATTAACACGCAAGTATGACATTTGATCTCTGTACCACTACTTTTTATACTTTGCACAACTTGGATACATACAGATAAAAGATATGCCATTGTCTAGGTATAGGCTTGTTGCTTATATATATAGTTTTAAATGAGAAGCAAATATATTCTGGAAAAAACAAGTTCGAGTGAATGTTTTTGTGAGAGGAATATGCATAAGGTTATTATTGATTTATTTTCATTATTGCTTAATTTCATTGAGCTTCCACTCAGTTAGCCCCAAATAAATTCATGTAATTGAATTAATAGGGATGAGGATAAATTGACTGTAAATATGCCAATCTATATTCCACTTTCTCTTGAGCTTCTTCTGCTATTTATAGTTGCTTATCATTTGATATAAATAATGTTAAACTGATGGTTCTGTTAAAAATGGTCTTTACTTTGGATTAATTAGCTAATGCTGGCCTGAAGGTTGCTTAGCAGACATACTGAGAGAAGTAATAATTTAAAGGACTTTGGATATGCACCACTCAAGTTATTTTCCATAACTAATCAGCTTGTCACACAATTTTAGATATAAACTTGTCATTTGCTTTAAAAAGAGACTGATAATTATTTTAGTTTATATTTAATAGTGAATCATATTTTATAGCTATCAGGTAGATTATGTTTTTCTTCCCATCATGATCAATATATTTGTCATTATTATTATTTGAGCTTTCTCATATGCTGTGTTTACTTGAAAAAAAATTGACCCTGAATTTAATATTATCCATTCTGTGATAGAGCACTACACACACACATACACAGAGAGAGAGAGAGAGAGAGAGAGAGAGAGAGAGAGAGAGAGAGAGAGAGAGAGAGAGAGAGAGAGAGAGAGAGAGAGAGAGAGAGAGAGAGAGATCGATCACATACATCATCCTATGCAATGTCCCAGCTTCTCACTTGGTCATTTTGTCACTCTAGGTTGAAAGCTCTGAAAGTAATCCTGAGGATTTCCTTCTCCCAAATAAATATGTGTCTGTGAGACAGACCTATATAAGTCTGTGCATGTAGATATGTGTGTCCAGAAACAATGCTCCAAAACAGAAAAAGGCAGGAAAAATATGAAATGTCCAACCCCATTTATATATTTATACATCTGTTCTCTGCATATGCCAACCTCTCAATCATACACATCAATTTTACATACAATAATACACAAGTACACCCACGTATCATCCCTCTATTTTTCCAAAAGAAACAAAGATTTTAAAAATAAATCAGGAGGGAGATGGAGATAGAGATGGAGGAAAAAGGTAGCAAAAAGGAGGACAAAACTGGATGAAGATAAGGTCAGACCAAGAGATAATTGGAAAGTGGAAGAACTAAAAAAGGAAGATGAACCATTTAGATATTACAACAGAGTTAAAATTCATCAGCATTAGGGAAGAGCAGTATTTTGCACATCACCCATTCATTTATATTCTCCCAACAGCATCTTCTATTCTCAGCAGATGTAGGTGGGGGAAGGGGAACATCTTACAATTAATTATTGACAGAAAAAGATCTCATCTTCCTGGAAGGTAAATGTGGTATATTCATAGTAGTTTCACTTTTTTTGTTGCACAAGGTCAACTCCTACATCAGCAGCATCTCCCCAACATTAAAGTAAAAAGAAATAACCTTGAATATTTTCCCACAGCATTCCCAAACATAAACTAATTCTGTACACCCAGTGAGAGCTTTGGTTTTTCTCCCTCAGTCAGTAGCCCCTCCAGGAATTTTCCTGGATTCTACAAAAACAAGAGAGGGAAATTACAATTTCTATAGCGAGATTAAAGCAAGTATTTTTGAAAGACTGTTTTAATCACTTTGTATACAGTTGCCCATGATAGATAAGCCAAACACCAATGTGGTACCATATGGACAGTTATCCTAACCAGCATGTGGGAGTGTCAAGTCCATAAAACAAATTAATAGACTACAGTTAGACATGAAGAACTTTGGAATATGACGAAATAGCAAAACCCAATTTATATAATATATCCTATTACCCAACAGCAGAACTATGAATGGCATTATTTGGGAGGGAGCACAAATAATCTGACTGGTTATTTTATTTGCACTGATGCATTTGAAAACAGATTTATTATATATAAACTCTGCACTGCTTTCAATGGGAATGTGGAGTCACATTCATATACATAGACACTACTATATACTTTTTGGATACACAACATTTTAGCACAGAAAAGCAAAATAAATTAAAGGCAGGAGTAAGGAAAGTGAAATATTACCAGATTGGCACATAAATACTCTATGGCCTATCAGGGCTTTCATCAATTGAGTTTTTAATAAAAAGTTCATAAGGTTTTACTAAAAGCAGCACACAGTTGCTTGCTTTCCAACAACTAGGAAATACATGCTGTGTACAAAGTCATATTTACAGCTAATGTAAATAATACAAAATATACCTGCTAGTCTACATCTATATTGCCAATTGGTTTATGTAATTGCTTCCTCAGAGGTAAGTGAATAAAATTCCATAGTGGAAAAATCCCACAATGGAGAAAATGTCCAGAATATTTCATCAATTTTCCATGAATATGCTTGAGGTTAAGTAGATACATTGAAATAAAAGACTGTCAAATTTCCTCAATTTTTGTTATTTATTTGTAAACTTCAGTACCCCATATGGATTTATGGCAGTATAGAATAAAATACCAAGATGATTAAACAGAATACAAAAATAATTCTTAAAATTGTCAGCACCTTTCATAAATTATTCTCACCAGAAAACATTTATAATCAGGAGTAACTTTGACAAATGATAAGCAAATGCTCTTCCAAATAGCTCAGTTTCTGAGACTTTTTCAAGGAGAGATGGAACCGTCCCGATTTGCAATGTACGTCTGCATGGGTGGGTGCCATTCTGGAGAAACAAGATGTTCATGCTCTCATGTTCAGCATCCCAACTTGAATTAAGCACACCGGATTGGTAGGATTTACTTGAAGTAGATGTTTTGTGCATTGCTGGGTACCAGTTATGTAGGGCCAAAACCAGCATTTTGTTTCATTCATGTATTCAATTTGTATAACTAATATTTCAACAAGTAACTCTGGGTAGCAAACAAAAATTAAAATAAATTTTAAAACTATATTTGGAAGCCTATTGGTAGCCAATGCAGAGTCAGAAGCACTGAGTGTTATATACAGATAATGATTCTCACCTGGCATTTTTGATCAACTGCAGCTTCTGAGTAGCTTTCAAAGACAGTGCTGTGTATAGCAGACTTCTTTAATCTAACCAAAGGGTAACATGGACTTGGGACATTGTGGCCAGGAAGGAAGAAACTTGGCGCACCACTCAAGCTGGGCAAAAGACCTCAGCAATGGCTTCCCCCTACCAATCCAGTAATAGTTATGAGATTAAGTGGCTTCCCAACTCATAGGCTTGCCCCATTAGAGAGAATCCTATGCTTTCAAAAGTTACTGTCAGAATCCAATTATATTTCATCTCTAGTTATCAATTATAAAAAACCCCATTTCTGCCTTCTATGGATTCTGTCATACGATGAAGGGAAGGGGGTGAACAAAGGGGCTTTATGGCCCTCAATTCCTTCGGTACACTTCAAAGAACTGGATGTGTGTATCACCAAAAGTAACAATGGGGCTATTACTCTCAAAGGAACTGGATGTGTGTATCACCAAAAGGACTAACCATAACAATGGGGCTATTACCTTTCATGTAGTTTTCTCTGAAGTCTCCATCCAGCCGGCAGTAAGGAAAAGGGGATGGGAGTGTAATGCCTGAGACTGTCACTGGAAATAGGGGGTGATTGGGTGGGGCTACTGGGGAACCCCTTAAAACCTTGAATGGGAGAGCTTGGACCCCAAATCCTGTCTAGAACGCCTGCAACCATTTTCTCTTAATAAAGGATGCCTGTTGGAAGAATTATTCCAAGAGTTCTGTCTTCTTAAGATGCAAAGTGGGGTGGGTCCTTACAGTTACTACTGGAGTGTAAAGAAAGCCTGATTTTAACTGAATCTTGAGGGGAATCAGCTTCAGTCACATTTTTCCTCACCAAATCTCTACATTTTTTAAACTGATATTTTCAGTTTCTTTTCTGATATTTGACTTTCCTGAGCTCCTTGATAAATCAAGAGGCACCTTGTAAGTACCAAACTGAAGGAAGTTGCACAGCGGTTCTCTCATCTAATTCTCTGGTCACTCTGTGTTTCAGAACTAGGGGTAAATCAGGCCCTTGGTGAAATGCCTTCCATTAGAAATGCAAGTGTTGGTTGGAATCAATAAGCATTCTTGGGCAGACCAACCTAATGGTTCCTTATGTCCTGCAATTAACCTCAGGAAAACCAGGGAATGAACTGACCATGGCAAAAGGCTAACTTACTATATTCTTCATTTTCAGATTAACATGCCACTGTTCTGGGGTGAAATCTATATCTAAAATTTTGATTATTGTATTGCCCTTAATAAAGTACTGACTGACTAGTTCTAATTTGTTCACATGTTTTGGGCCAAAGATTATTTAGACAAACCCATGATTGCAGCGGAGGCAATTCTTGTAAGATATGGCAGTTGAACTCTCCTATCAATAATCCAGCAATCTCTTTTCTGCTGGGACCCTGTTTAGACTAAAAAGGAAAAAGAATACACTTGTCACTTTCATCCTAGATTTCAAATATCCCAAACCAATACAAGCTTAAGAGTGTGTGACTGCTGGCAGTGAATGGCTACAACTAGCAGCACTATATGATAGGCTATACAAAATAGTAATGCAGTAGGTAAAATCATAGAATCATAGGTCTAGAAAAGCCCTTGGAGGAAGTCTTCTAGTAAAAAAGTAGAAATTATGGCTACTCAATACATCGTACCCTCTCCCTTCCTTGTTAGCAGAAAAGGCAAAACCTCTGTAATGCAATTCATTGGTGGCAAAAATCTGCTGTCTTTTTTTGGTTGAAATAGACTGGAGCCCCATTCCTTTTTAATAAAATAAAATAAAATAAAATAAACAGGCCTAGCACATTTATTTGTGATAAAATAATAGCTTACTTCCCCTGGTGAAAACCAGTATGTGACTCATTGGACAGCCATTTGTCTGAAATGGTATGGGTTTCCTGCCTGAGCAGGGGGTTGGACTAGATGACCTCCAAGATCCCATCCAACTTTATTATTATTATTATTATTATTATTATTATTATTATTATTATTATTATTACATAAAAAATTAGAAAAGGAAGTGAAAAAACCATTGAACATATATGAATATATCATATTTTCCATATACTGCACATTTGGGAAACAGTTCATGTACATTATGGTCCAAATGTGTTTTTAAATGTGGGCACAATCCCTATGGAACAATACACTTTTTAAAAAAATTGTTCAAAGTATGTGATTTCCATTAGTAAAGTCTACAGAACAGGAGTTCCTTTAATTTTTCTACTCAGTGAAGTTATTTATTTATTTATTGGTGCAGGAGAGAAAAGTTGCTGTCCACAGTTATGTGCTAAGCAGCTCTGCCCATTATGACATGTTTTGCCTGGAACACTCAAAGGTATAAAATTTAATCAGAGATGGAACAAGAGAGAAATAAAAATGCTCGTGCCAAGGAAAGCCTGAAATGTGGTGCTTTATTTGGTGAGCCAGCAACAATGAAAAGTACACTTTCTGTAAGGATTTTCAAATATCTGTTCTCCGTACTTCAAAATGGTGCGAATATGCCTCTTTACCTACAGAGCCAGGCTATTTATTATTTGGGAGCCCATACAGAGAACTGAGAAGTTAGAATTTCACTAAGCATAAATCTACTTTCAGCACATCAGGCTGGGAGCATAAAAGATTCAAGATGGTGATTGCCATCTGATTGGAAACATTTTTGACAAAAATGTTAATTCTGTCTTTTAAAGGTAAATATTCCTCTCAGCTGAGACTGCCATTGACTCTGCATGGAGCAGTAAAATTGTCCTAACTGCATTTTTTGTGACATGGCTGTCACACTAGCACAGTTGCCTTATCACTCATGTCTCTATAATGACCTTTTTTTAGTGCATTTACACCCAGCTTTTGGCTGGCAGCTGGCGACTTATGCAGTGGCAAAATTATTGATTGGAAGCAATTATTAAGAAAGTATGAGGTAATAAGCTGTGGTAATATAATCAGCAAAGCTGACAATTATATATGGATCAAGGAGATTATTAGACACAAAGCCTTCGTAAATGTAACAGTTATGCAATGATATAATGGCTTAGGATTAAAAACTATGATTATTGAGGTTTATATTTTTTTTGTTCCATTTTAAATCACATTTTAATGCAAACAGTGTTTTCCGAAACCATATGCTAGATTTAACTAATATGCACTGTTATACATTCATCCCTAAAGAATATGATGATACATACATATACATACAATCACACATACATATGTGTGCACATGTGCATACACACACACTAATTTGGTTAACATAAAAACCAACTCCTATATAAATAACCTTTTCCACATATCTATGATCCAACATCAATCCAAGTAGGCTTTTGAATGAAAGGGGAGAATCAACTGAACAGAAACTCAGCCACACATCCCATTGGTGGAAGAGTTCCACCTGGCATCTCCTAATGATAACAGTGTAATTAGGAAAAAGCTACCTGATTGTGATCACTCTGCATAGCTAATCAAAGTAATCAGCAAGCCTCTTTCCTCACAACTCAGCCTATGGAGATTGCGATTGAGAGCTATTCCAATGATCCTTGTCGTTTGCCTCAAAATGTTCATCCTTAAAAGTACCAGGACAGGAAAAATTTCTTAAGTAAACAAAAAGGTACCTGCTTGTCTTACAAGGTAATTAATTTTATTGCATATAAAAATCCAGAGTGTTATATAATTCTCTAAATTAAACTACAGTTTACTTAACCATAGACCAAAAACATGTTAAATTTTAAAATTCACAGAACACTCAGTGGCTAAGCTTTTTCTGGACAGGTGCCATATTTTTAATTAATTAATTGGGTGGGTTTTTTTCAGATAATATGGTGACCTGACAGTATTGCAGATTACATTTCTGGACATATTAAAATAGACAACCTTCTCAAAAAGCCATCACTCCCCAGATATGCTAGACAATAAAAGACACAGCTCTGTGCCAGCTGCAATCACTTCTTTGTTCATAGTCATTCATGGATTAGTGACCTCTGAGCTGGACTGTTAATAAACCGAACAGCCTGATGACTGCGGGCCTGCAAGGCAAAGGAGAGAATAGAGATTTCCCTATCACATTGCCATGTTTCCCCATGAAGCAGAATATGTTTGCACTGGCATGCAAACTGATATACATTTCAGATATAGAGGTGGGACTGAGAATTGGGACAGGTATTCTTTCCTACTATCTCCCAGCCAACTCCCTACATTTCTAGGGCTTTCAAAGATAGAAATTTCATGACCTTGGAAAAAGTTGTTGCAGCAACAGAAGGATTTGATCTTGGAATTCCTGCCTGTCCAGGTTGCAGTCGTGCCCATGATTTTTAAAAGGGGAGACCTATGAAATCCTATGGTTCCTCAGAATTATCCCAAGGTTACAGGAGTGCCCCCCTTAGATTTCTTTGTTGTTTATTTGTTTATGTATTTCTAATTTATCTTTTTCATTGACAGTATATTTAAAGAAAGGAAGTCAAATAAATGTTTCAGCTTTACTGTAATTATAGCAATTGTAGGCTTTTAAATGCCACTGACTCTCATAGGGACGGAGACTGGTAGAAAACGCAGCCCAGATATCAGGTTTGTGTGCATCATCAAGATAAATGCTGAACTACGCAACAGCAACATCCAAACCACTGCAAAGCTTAAACTACTTGCAAGAAATTAGTAAAGTAAACCCAGGTGAATTAAGCAATAGCAAACAATAGAAAACATTGAAAATCTACATGTAACCATCAGGCTGAATCTTTCTATGAGGAGGAAACAGATAATCTCAAACAAATTTGATCTTCAGACTATGTAAATTTTACATTTGTGTTGATTCTCCAAAATAAAGACAAAATGAATTTAAAAGTCAGATATCTGAAAATGAGAAGAAATAAGATAAAACTTGCCTAATGCAATTCTATTTCATTGCATTTATGAAGAAACAAGTAGTTTAAGCAGTGGATGCTGGGTCCTATTGAGTTCGATCCAATTAATATGCCTCTTTGGAGAACTTCAAAAACATTTCCCTCCCTCACTGTTGAGAGATCTAAATTGATATAATCTTTACTTTTCTTCATTACACTGACAAATATTTCACATTCATGAATGTTAAATAAAAACTAAACATAGACTCCAGAATAAATTTTTGAAGCTGCTAGACTGGGTTGAGGAACCTATGGAACTGCCCTTCTAGAAATGGAGAGGGGAACCCTACTGATGAAATTTGCCAGCCACTGACCATGGCAATGTAAGCAGTGTTCATTCTAGATGTTTGGTATGGAGCGCCCACCTAGTCCCAAGGGTTAAAAACATCTGCAATGCAGGTCATAGCTTTGAGTCAATAATTTGGGCTTCCATAGGTATTTAGTGAGTCAGTTCCAGAATTGGCCTCTGTTGAGTTTTATAACACCTGCATGTTTTACTACCTTCGAAGAGCAGTTGGCTAATTCAGTTATCTTAATATTGGCACAACTGTCAAGTTCAATGTGGATAGCAAATGAGTTGGGCGTAAACTATCCTAATGAGCCATTTGAGGCCTCTTTATAACGAGAAACAACCTGTCCAATAATCTTGTCTCTACTAACTGAACCTATCGTATTCTGAACATTCAAGAATGGATTGAGGACCTCAACAAGTTCAAGGGACCCAGAATATGCCAGGGGATACAGCAAGCAAACTTAAGAGAAACAGTGCTAAAGAGCTCAGATGCCAATGAAAGACATGGGGGACAAACAGGACCAATTTGAAATTCTGGTGCAGGATGGCAAATACAGCATTGTTGGTATTACTGAAACCTAGTAAGGTGAAACTCATGATTGGATTATAGTTCTTGGAGGATATAATTTGTTCAAAAGAAATTGACCCAACAATAGGAAAGTATATATATATATGGAACTTCATTGGTGAAATATTAGGTAACTATTAAAGGGGAACTAAACAATAATGACACTATTGTAAGTGTATACAATAGGTTTTCTAGCCAAGCAGAAGATATAGATAAAATATTCTCAAATCTATGGCTGAAGGATGCAGGAAACACTCTATGGTGGTAATGGAAGATTTTAAGTATCCCAACATTAACTGGGAATCAGTTAACTGGAAATTAACTGCAGCTTAATGTGCTTTGCGGGGAACTTCATTATCCAAAAGGTAGGGGAAGGAACTAAGAGTGAACTATACTGGATTTAGTGCATACTAAGGGAAGAAATGGTTGACAAAGTGGAAGTTGCAAAACCTTGAAGAAGAGCGACCATGTAATTCTAAAATTCACTATACTGTAGACAGTAGAAGAATTGAGGGTAGTCAGATTCATTTTCTAGATTTCAAGAGAGATGATTTCAGTGAACTAAGGGAAAAAGAAAGAAGAGATCAATGGATATAAATCCTGATGAGAAAAATGGTTCAAGAGAGTAGGAAAATTTTGAAAAATAAGATAACAAAGGACCAAATGCAAACAAAACCAAAGAGATATAGAAAACACCTGAAGAAATCAGCACTGTTGTATAAAGAGCTCTCCAGTAAACTGAGAAGCAAAATAAAAAAGTCTATAAATCAAGAAAGGTACATATGATTTCTGGGAGAACAAATGGTGAATTAAAGATGGCTTTGGAAAATGTGGAATCAACAATTACAGTGAAGAATGAAGAACCCAGGAGTACAAAGGCTCTTTGAACCTTTCTGGGAAAGGAGAGGAAGTGAGATTGCTCACAACTGCTCCAGACAGTTGCTCCTCGTAAGGCAACCACAAGATAATAGTCTCCAGCAGAATTCTGGGAGATGAGGCAATAGCCATCTTCCTCAAACCATGGCCAACACTTTGAAAGATTACTAAATTCATGTACTTCCTTTTTTAATCATTTTTCTGAAATTGCTTGCTAATTCCTTTTTAACTCTTAGATTAGCTATTATAAACCTTTGGAATGACAAGTCTGACAGCACCAGGAGAGTTTTCTTCAATCCTTAGCAAAACCAGTTTTAAAACTTAAATAATGTTTTTTCAATTTTGTAAAAGAGTGATTAAGCTTTGGTTTTAGAAAGTTACAAATGGAGTAGGGATCCAGATAAATTGGAAATAAGATTTTGAAATTAATTATCAAGTATCCTTCTCAAAGGAAAAAGCTTTTGTTTTGAATTTTAAAAAAACATAAGATTTTAAAAATTGGACATTAAAAGAAACTGAATATTATAACTCAAGGAGAACAACATATAAATTTGACTTAAAAATTTAACTCCAACCTGTAATTGTAAAAATAGACATATTGGGATTTACTTTTTGGATGGCATGCCTATTTAATTTTTAATAAAAAGGTTGATAGGGTTTTTAAATCTCACATTATAAGGATTTCTTTACTTCGGGTTTGGAAGAAATATTATAGAAGTGATTTTAAAATTCCACTATGGGCTATACCATGGCATGCGATAGAAGGGATAAGGAGAGGAGTCAAGATGGATAGTGTTTCTTATGCACAATTACTTAGATGGGATGGTAAAAACTGGCAATTAAAATCTTTGGAAGATTTAACACAACAAAATATTATTTATTCATGGTTTCAGTATAGACAAATAGTGGAGAGGTGGAAGATAGATCGTAACGTGGGTTTGCTTAGAGAAGATGAGAATTTGTTAAAACAAATAAAAGATCAAAGACGAACTCATATCAAGAGAATTTATGGAGTGTTAGTAGAATTGGATTCAGAAGCAGAATTAGTTAAAGAATGTATGGTTAAATGGGCACAAAATTTTGATGAACCGGTTCTATTAGATACTTGGGAGATTATTTGGGTGAGGAATGTTAAATTTACACAAGCCCAAAATTTAAGGGAAAATTTTTATAAAATGTTTTATAGATGGCACCTTGACCCACAAAAAATGTCTCGTATGTATCCTGACTTGCAGCCTAAATGTTGGAGATGTGGATGTTTGGATGCTACTTATTATCATATCTGGTGGTCATGTAAAAATATAAAAGCTTTTTTGATTAAGATATGGTGGAATATTCAAAGAATTTTTAGAAGAAAGATAAAATTTACCCCACAATTGTTTTTGTTAGGTATTGTTTCTGATTGTGATAGCAAAGAGATTATATTGATGTTAAATTTAATCACAGCGGCCAGGTTGTTAGTAGGGCAATGTTGGAAGAAGGAATCTTTGCCTACTTTGCAAGAGTGGTTTCTTAAAGTTTCTTATTTGGAGGAAATGGCAAAGATTTCGGCTTTCTTGAAAGATCAATCGCAAGAGAAGTACCTCCTGGTATGGAAAAAATGGATAGATTTTATACAATATAAGTTGGATATAAAAAATATTATTTAGTTTTTGAATAATTTATATTTAAAATTTAAGATAATTTATAGACTTTTTTAATTTTTTTTATTTTTCTTTTTTTATTTGATTTTTTCTTTTTCTGTTTCTTTTTTCTTTCTTCTTGTATTCTTTTTTTATATATGGTTGTTAATTATTTTATAATTTGTTTAATTAATGTATTTAGATTTGTTTATGGTTTATATGTGTCTTAAGATTTTTTAAAAAATTTTTTTAAGTAAGCCTGTATTCAGCTCTGGGAAGGTCGGGGGAGGGTAGGGGAGGGTTGGGAGGGTTTGGGGAAGGGAATTTTTTTTGTAAAACTTAAAAATTTTCAATAAAAAAAATAGACATATTGAAGGATATTTTTGAAAAATAAATCAGGAGTTAATATTAAGAGTGTCAAAATATTTCTTTTCTTTTTTTTATATTACAGTCTTATTCTTGCTGTCTCTTCCTTTCGTCCTTTTCTGCACTTTCTACTCTTTTTATTTTTATCTTTTTATAGTGTTTTTGTATTAGTTTTCACTGGTGTAATTATAACCTTTAATAAAATTACTATTTTTTAAAAGGAGGAAAAAGTATATAACAAAATCAGAATAACAGGAAATAGCTTGAATCTATGCTCAGGAATGATTTGCAAGGAAAATCAGGAATAAAACCTTTTAAAAAGGCTTCTTGTGGTATGTAAAGTGTTGTGTTCTCCGTTCACTTGCGAATGATGAAGAGACATGGTTGCAATAATCAATGCTTTATTCTCCTACTCCAACTCCAAGCAAAGCACAAAAGGCACGCAGGCCTTTTTATAGGGCTTGAACCCCAGACAGTGTGAACCAATAAGAGTTCTTCTTTCTTCATGCCTTGCGCATGTGCACAAGGCTGGCGCCGCTCTGTCTGGTCCCGGGCAGTTTTTAGAATGCTCAGGACCATTTGCAACAATTCTGGCCCTGATGAGTTTCCTCATCAGGCCCAGGATACAACACCCCTCCCCCCTGGATGGAACACACACAATTCCAATTTCTTTTCAATCATAGTAAAATAAATCAAAAGAAAATAATAGTCTGCTCATCTGCAGACACCCTTCTTCTACTAACAGAGTTAGCCAACCAACCCTCTCTAATGTGGAATTCGCGTGTCCATCTTCTATCCCACAAGGTCCCATCTCCTCAACCTAGACCTGCAAAGTCCCTTGTACTGACAAGAACCTCACATATTTGCCTAGATGCTTAGGAGGGGCCTTAGCCCGTTGCGACCTACGCAAGGTTAGGGAGGGTGCCTGGCAGAATTGCCAGAACTCTCCCCAGGCTCCGTGAGAGCAGCTGAAATTCCCCAACCCTCTGAATTGGCTGAGGATGCCCCAACTACTCTGGATGGCTCCAGGGAACTTAGTCCCTCGAGCCCGCAACCAATCTTGGACGTGACCTGCGTTGCAGGTGTGCCCCAATACTCCCAGTCCCCTCTGGCCGAGGTGCCAGCATCAGGAGTCGCCTCATTAGCAAACCCCGCCTCAAGTAAATTCCTGTTTGGAGCTCTTGCAGAAACGCATAACTCCCTGTTCGGCACAATAGCTGAACTCTGAGGATGTCCTTGCACCTCCCCTGGGAGATCCCTAGCGACCTGTGGTACATCCCAGGAACAGTGAGATCATGTCTCATAAGGTTGACCTGAATTGTGAGATTGTGTCTCAGGATGTTGACCTGAAGTGCGACTTAATTCCTGGTCCCCCTCCCCCATGAGAGTGGAGGCTGGGGCAGAATCCTCAGGGGACAACCGCCAACACAGTTGATCGATGTGACGCCGCAGGATGCAGCCATCTCCCAAGGTCACTTTGTATGATAGAGATCCAGAGATCTTACAGATGACAGCAAGAACCCACAGATGACCAGGAGCATAGTTCCTAGCCCAGACTGGATCATCCAACTGTAGTCTCCTTGGTGCCCGCAGATGTGATTCCTGTGAAGCCACGCGGTCAGGGTGCAACCTGTCCAATTTAGTAATGAGTCTGTGACCCCAGCGGAGTTCAGCTGGGCTCTTCCCTGTGGACGTGCAAGGTGTGGTGCGGTGTGCAAGAAGAAAGTCAGCTAACTGTGATGCCAGTTACCGTAAGTCAGTTTCTTGAGGGCATCTTTGGTGGTGCGCACCATTCTCTCCGCCAATCCGTTGGCGGATGGATGCAAGGGAGCCGAAGGGGCATGCCGGATCAGGTTGGCCTGAAGAAAAGCCTGGCACTCAGAAGAGGTAAATTGAGGGACATTATCTGAAACCAGAACATCTGGAAGACCGTGTGATGCAAAAATTCCTCTCGGCACCTGGATGGTCCTGGCAGTAGTAGTGGAGGAAACAGGAACAACCTCTAGCCACTTGGAATGGCTATCAACCACAACTGGGAAGAATTGCCCCTGAAATCTATATGCGTAATCTATATGCACCCTAGACCATGGGGTTTGAGTTTCCTCCCACCTATGAACTGGTGCCTGAGGCATTTCAGGCCATGACTGTTGGCACACTTGGCACCCATGCACCTGGGCCTCGATGGCTTTATCGAGTCCAGGCCACCAAAGATGGCTGCACACAAGCACTTTCATCCTGACTATCCCAGGATGTCCCTCATGCAGAGAGATCAAGATTTTTGACCTCAGTGAGGCTGGGATGACTACCCTGCTACCCCATAAAAGGTACTCATTAAAGGTAGACAGTGCATGTCTCCTTTGCCAAAAACTTTGAAATGTCGCATCTGGACACAAGTCAGGCCATCCTGACAATACCCATGTCAGCACGCGTGTAAGCGTGTGATCAGTGGCAGTTTCAACAGCCACGTCCCTAGCATTGAGGGGAGATTCAGGCAACTCCTGAACTGAAAGAATATTTATGGCAGGAGCAGGGTCTGCTTCTACCTGAGTTAAAGGCAATCTGCTTGGGCCATCTGCATGGACCATTTCTTTTCCAGGTTTGTGAACTAGAGTGTAGTCATATGCTGACAGGAAAATGGACCATCTCAGCATACGAGGAGAAATGATATGTGGAGTCTGTTTGTTCATAGTAAACAACCCTAACAGAGGCTTATGGTCTGTATAGACGTGAAATGGCGGCCATATAAGAAATCATGAAATTTCTTTATGCCAGCTACTATGGCCAAGGCTTCTCTATCAATCTGAGCATAATTCCGCTCTGCAGATGACAGAGTCCTTGAATAATAGACCACAGGGACTTGTGTCCCATCAGCCTTCAGATGGCTAAGTATTGCTCCCACACCATAAGGAGATGCATCACATGTGATGCAAACAGGCAGTTGCTCATTGAAATGTGCTAAAACAGCATTAGAAGTGAGCAAGGCCTTAACGTCATTGAAGCTCTTGTCATGGACTTTAGTCCCCTGCCAAGGAGCCTGCTTGTCTAAGAGCCTATGTAACGGCTCTGCCACTGCAGCTTTGTGTGGAAGAAATGCATGGTAAAAATTTAAGAGCCCCAAGAATGCTTGCAGCTCACTCTTGGACTCGAGGCTTGGGGCCTGTTGAATAGCTTGTAGTTTAGCTTCAGCAGGGTGAATGCCTTGGGCATCAATCCTGAAACCTAAGAAGTCAGTGGAAGTGACTCCTATCTTGCATTTATCCTGCTTAAGCTTAAGGCCTGCTTTTCTAAAACAAACCCTTAATCTTTCTGCTAAATTTTGAGATGACTCCCCAGCAATGAGGACGTCATCAAAATAGGGACAGACCCCAGGAATACCCCTAAGTGTGCTCTCCATGACACTTTGGAATATGCCAGGGGCTACATTGACCCCAAATTGCAGTCTCTTGACCTTGAATGCCCCTCTGTGAGTTACAATAGTCTAAACCTCTGCAGCTGCCTCATCAACAGGTAGCTGTTGATAGGCCTTGCCAGGTCAAGTTTCGCAAAAATGCGTCCCCTCTTGAGGGAGGCCAGGATGTGGCTTACATCAGGGACTGGATAAGCGTGCTATTGCAATGCCTTATTCAGTGTACACTTGTAGTCTGCACATATACGTATTTCCCCATTAGCCTTTAGAGGCGTTACTATGGGAGTTTCCCATGGACTAGAATCAACAGGTACTAAAATACCCTGCTGGAGCAATTTGTCCAGTTCAGCATCTATATTGCCTTTGAGGGCAAAAGGTACCCTCCTCGGCTTAACCCTGATGGGCATGATGTTTGGGTCTAACCGCAGTGAAATTGGGGGCCCCTTGTAGGATCCTAACTCAAAGCTAAACACATCTGTAAATTCTTTGCAGACTTCTGCAAGACTTAACATTTGCAAATGGTGCAGCCCCATGACCTGGATTCCCAGGGCCTTGAACCAATCGAGTCCAATAAGACTCATGCGTTCACCCCCAACAACCACCACATCCAGGGGACCTTCAAAATCCTTATGTTGTACTTTAAGGGTGGCCTCCCCCTTAACACACACCATAGAATTCTGAAAATCTGTAAGAATTAGGTTGGATGGCCTGAGTTTAACTCGAAAGCTGCTGCTGCTGCATATCCTTTTAAAGGTATTAATTGAAATAATGGAAAGAGCGGACCCTATGTCCAGCTCCGTCAATAAGGGAACCCCTTGCAACCTTACGTTAATGGAAAGTTTCTTCTTAAGGGGCTTGTGTGTCCTTGTTCTCAAAATACTCCAGCGTGATGCGCAGAACCCCACCCTATGCTGGCTGGGGACCCTGGTACCTTTCAGACGCAATTCTTCACGAGGTTGGACCTTCTGGCACCCCAAACAGACAGATGAGATGTGGCCTTGCTTGCCACACGCTCTGCAAATGACAGAGCGAAACCTACAGTCAGCTCGCTTGTGGCATCCTCCGCACCCGAAGCATTGAAGAGATGCTGGGACCTTGTCCAGATGTTCCTTCTGCCTCTTTCCAGTTGACTGGTGAAGCTTATCCATCTCTTCTTCAGGATCTACTTCCGATTCTTCTCGAGCATCCTCTTGATGGACTGTAGCTGTTTCTGGAGGGTTCCTGGTGGGCCATAAGGTCTTCACAGCCCCGCCTGCTGCTTCCTCAGCTGTCACTTCTCATAGGGCATCTTGGAAAGAGACATCTTCTTTTGCAAAAATCTTCTGCTGTAAGTCTCTGCTCCTCAAACCGCATACGAAGCGATCTCACAGCCTCTCTTCCAGATCCTTCAACTCACAAGGTCTGGCTGCTTGCCTTAAGGCCACAATAAAGTCCGCAGCAGATTCACCCGGCCTCTGGTCTCTCTGCTCGAACGCGTGCCTCCAAGCAATGATGGATAACTTCAGCTAGAAGTGTTCCTTCAGCATTTTCTTTAAGTCAGCATATTTTACTGACTCCAGAGGTGCAGGGGCCACCAGGTTCTCTGCGATGTCAAAAGCTTCTTGTCCACAGGCACACAGAAGAGTTGCTGCCTTCAGGCCATCTTCTCTTATCTGATTTGCTCTGAAGTAATTCTCAACCCATGCTACATATGAAGCCCATCTCTCAGGGTGTGAGACATCAAAATCAGATAAGTGGCCAATCTTCGCCATCCTCTAGTTACAATCTTCACCACTCGCTCCTCTGCAAACTTCTATTTGGGAAAGGGTCTTGTAGCCGAGCTCACCCTCCAGTGACGCCATACTGGCAGGCTGGGACGCTGATTCAGATGCCGTTTTCCCCTCTTCAGGACTCTCTGGGTGAGTCCTTAAAACTTTTTTTCTTCAGCTTGCAAAGGATCCCACCTTCGTCGCCAGTGTTATATTCTCCGTTCGCTTGCAAATGATGAAGAGACATGGTTGCAATAATCAATGCTTTATTCTCCTACTCCAACTCCAAGCAAAGCACAAAAGGCACGCAGGCCTTTTTATAGGGCTTGAACCCCAGACAGCGTGAACCAATAAGAGTTCTTCTTTCTTCGCGCCTTGCGCATGCGCACAAGGCTGGCACCGCTCTGTCTGGTCCTGGGCAGCTTTTAGAATGCCCGGGACCATTTGCAACAATTCTGGGCCTGCTGAGTTTCCTCATCAGGCCCAGGACACAACATAAAGTATACGAAAAATATCAAGGAAACTTTTGGTCTGCTGATTGGAGAAGATTGCACGATGGTGATGTACAAAAAAAGGAGAACATTAACTACTTAATTCCTATTTTAAATATAGCAGCTGGTAGACGCAGTCTCAGAATCACTAAGAGTACCATTTGGGAACTTCAAGAAATGCCAAAGACTGAAATAGCATTAGCTCAGAAAGAGTGCTAATGACCAGATGACTGCAAAGAATTACAAGTAGTCCTCGATCATAACTGAGCCCCAAATTTCTGTTGTTTAGCAAGACATTTGTTAGGTGAGTTTTGCCCCACTTTACGGCCTTTCTTGCCACAGTTGTTAAGTGAATCACTGTGATTGTTAAATTAGTAGCACGGTTGTTAAGTGAATGTTGTTTTCCCATTGACTTTGCTTATCAAAAGGTTGCAAAAGGTGATCACATGATCCCAGAACACTGCAACCATCATAAATATGAACCAGTTCCCAATCATCCGAATTTTGATCACGTGACCATGGAGATGCTGCAACAGTCATAATATGAAAAATGGTCATAAGTCATTTTTTTCAGTGCCATTGCATCTTCACTAAATACACTGTAGTAAGTCGAGGACTACCTGTATAATCCTTCCATCCCCCCAACCACCATCCAGTCAGAACTGATGAAGCTTCTTAGATGAAAAGTGAAATGTCTTCTTCCTCAAGGAAAAAAAAAACATAGTCCAGTTGCCTTTTGAAAAAGCACCTTTGAGCCAGTATTAGCTCTTCTTCAATCTTTTTTAAAAAGAGGAAATGGACACAGGAAACTACAGATCAGACTGCATGATACCAATACCAGGCACAATTCTATACAAAAAAAATATCAAACAAGGGTTTGCAAGCACTTAGAAAGGAACAAGGTGATTATTAGAAGTCAGCAAGGGTTTTTAAAAAATAGATCATGCCAAACAAATCTTATTGCTTCTTTAGCTTGACAAAGTGACTAAATTAGAGAATGTTATTGATATGGCTTACTTAGGCATCATAAAGTTATTTGATAGTTAAAATAGCTTCCTTGATAAAATGAAATTATATGGGACGGATGGTACCAATACTAGATGGATTTGCCATCGATTAAACAATGACATCCAATATGTGGTCCTTAATGGATTTATGCCTGCATGGAGGGAGATATCCAATGGGGTACCATAAGGTCTTTTTTGGATGCAGGGCTCTTCAACATTTTCATAAATGACTTAAATGAAAGGATCAAAAGGATACTCATCAAATATGCAGAAGATACAAAGCTGGGAGAGCTGTTAATACTCCAGGAGGGAAGTTAGTATCTGGGTGGGAAGGACTATTTATAAGAAGGATTTGGGCATCCTGGTAGACCACAAGTATGAGCCACCACTATGCTGCAACTGCTAAAAAAAGCCACTGCAATTTTAGGTTGCATCAACAGAGGTTCCAAAAGTATGAGAAGTTAATTCTTCTGTTCTATGATGCCTGGACAGACCTCACCTGGAACATCATGTCCAATTCTGGTTTGCATATTACAAAAAAGATGCAGAGGAATGGGAAAGAGTGCAGAGAAGAGTGAAACAGATGGTGAGTAGCCTAAATCCTATGAAGAACATTTAAAAGAACTGAGTAAGTTTAGCTTAAAAAGAAAAGGCTAATGGGAAACATTATAGCAGTCTCCAAAAACCTAAGGGCTATAATAGGGGAAAGGCTGTATATTTATTCTCCATAGCATCTGTGAGTAAAACAAGAACCAATGGATGGAAGCTTTCTAGAGACAGACTCAAACTCAAAATAGAGGGATTTTCTAATTATGAATGCTATTAAGCAGTGGAACAGCTGCCTCCTGGAACTGTGGTTGTTCCCATCAGTGGAGGTGGTGAAGTGAAGGTTGGACAGTCATTTGTCTGGAATGATATGAAAAATTCTCCTCTAGATAGGGACCTGCATAGCAGATTTTCATGACATAAGCCTAAGACTGAAAATCAGGCTTGTCAGATGCTATATTTTTTCTGTCCTCCTCTATGGAGTAGAGAGTTGGTCTCTGACAGAAGGCCACCTGAAGAGACTAGAAGCATTTGAAATGTGGATTTACAGGCGGCTGTTAAGTATAAGCTGGGTTGACAAGATCAGAAATGAGGAGGTGATAAACCACCTGGGAAAGCCAAGGGAAATCATCAAAACAATTAAAAAACGAAAATTAGAATATTTCGGACATGTGATGCGACACCCAGAAAAATATGGCATACTCCATTTAACCCTCCAGGGAAAGATTGAAGGCAAATGAGGTCCAGGCAGAAGAAGAACATTGTGGTTTCAAAATCCAAGGGACTGATTTGGACAAAACTCAGCAGAACTTTTTCGTGCGGCTGCTGATAAAAACAGGATTGCCGACATGATCACCAATGTCTGATAATGGATATGGCACAGGAAAAAGAAGATAGAAGATTTCCAAGGCACCTTCCAATCCTACAGTTCTATGACTTGATAACTTCCGGCCCTGATGGCTCTGCTGTATGTGTTCTTTTTCATTTTACTCCTTCTAATTTTTTAAAATGTAAGCCATCCAGACCCAACTGGAAGTTGAGTGGCTTCTAAATCCAATCAAATAAATAAATAAACTTCCAGCTCTGACATCTAGTTCTCACCTGCATAAAAGGGATGGTGTCATGAGGAGACTGGTTATTATTCCTTTCTGTAATTTAAGAAAGGTTGTGTCCATTTAGTCCTCACACTGTTTTGTAATTTCATTCCTAGGGAAGAGAGAAAGGCAAACACTCAAGCCTCAAAGAAACACAGTCATGTGGTTCCTCCTTGTGTTCTTAGTTGCTCATTAGTATGTTCTGAGATAGAGGATCTACTGTCTCAGTGGCTGAATATTAAGCAAACAGTATTGGAAAACAGCAGATTGTACCAAGCAGGTGGTCACAGCATGTGATTTTTTTTCTTCCTTAAAGCTAGATTTAGTGGGAAATGTTTAGAGTGGGAGGGAAGCAGCAGCAGTGAATGGAGAGCTTGGGGGGGGGATTTATCTTGTTTCTCTAATATGTGTGAGTAACACCTCAAAGAATGACACAGTGATATGCTGTTAGATCGCTAGTAAATTTCCCTTATGATATTACATTGGTAAACAATGGACCACAAAATTGATAACCATTTAGTGCCTGCTGTGTTTTGATTACAAAATTCAAGAGAAGTCGCAATTGTAAGGAAATCAGAAATACTGAAGTTCACTAGGAGACAATGATTAATTTGCCTCTTGGTGTAATGGTAATGTCATTAAGTATTTGCAAATGCTGCATAACATTGGATTCCAATCTTTTGGCAATTAATAGGTTCATGGACCCTTTACAAATTTTAAATTTCATATCTGAAAAATGTCTGTTATGAAATTTGGATCTCTCATTCAAAAAAACTGACAGTAAATACAACATTTTTTTAATGGGGTATGGGACTAATGAGACTGAGCAGATCTCAAATTATACTCTCCTTCTCTGGAGATGAAGAGAAAGAGGTTTCCAAATGGAGATGGAGAGATGGGTGATGTTTCCAACATCAAGGGAGGAGGATTCAGGTCACATCAAGGGCAACTACTGCACTTCAATGATAATACAATGAGATTAGGAAGCAATTGCTATACACTGAATGCCACCTACAACATTAGAGCAAGCCAGAAGGAATTCTTCATAAGAGCTACTATAGATTTAAGCTACTAATAGTTCAGGGAGCTGCTAAAGAAACAATCACTGCCTTAGTTATTTCCAGCTTTGGACTGATGATGCTCCTCAACCAGGTTGGTTCCTAGATTAATAAAGGGTTTCCTATTAAAGGTAATCCACAAATTGTCCCAGTACTCAAGTAAGCCATTCCTTTGAGAATAACTGAGTTATTTATTAATCCTGTATAATGACCTACTGCTTACAACTGTTTCTTGCTTTGTGCTTTCACTACACATGCTCCTCACATTGGTCTCCTGGTCTGCTTTCAGTTCTAGCTCCTGATTTCCTCCATAGTTCCTAGCTTCTAACAAATTGATGCCTTTGGCTTGGCTCTGACACAAGACTCTTGCATCTGTCTGGTGAGGGACTTGATCTGCTGCACATTATTGAGCTATTGAAAAGATGCTACAAAAAGGCATAAGCAATTATGTGGAACCATGAGTGGAAAATCCAAAAACTATCATAGAACAATACAATTATAAGACTGATAAATATGTCACAAAATAAAACCTTAAATTTGTCTTTAGCCTGCAATGTGATTGCATTCACAGAGGGGGCTAGAATTGGAATGCAAGGATTAGTGTCTTCAGTTTGTACATATTCCTTCATAAATCCATTTAAATTAATGAATGTGGATTTCCTCTGAAACAGACATTTGGGACATACTGGTCGCCAAGAATTGTATTATAAAATAACAAAAAGTGTATAATCCAAAAGATAAATACTTCTGATTGATAAAAGTACATATTAGACTAGTTGGTTTAAAACATGGATCAAAGGGGATCCCTTTCAAAAATCTCTTCTTGAAAAAAGTATTCAGCATAATGCTAGGAGACCGGGTCCACTGTGCCTCCTTTTTCTACCTTGCTAATGCTTAATACTCTTCCTGATAACTTTACAACCATTACATTACACTACTGAAATCAACCAGCATCATGGGGTGGATAATCTCTTGTAGATATGGAAACAAATATACCTACAACTCTAGCATGCCATTCCCTTTTAAGCTAAGCAACATTATGCAAAATACAGGAAAAATTAAGAAATAGTAAGGGCAAGGGATGAGAAAAAGAAAATGAAATGATTGTCTTAGTGGACAATCACTTAGATACAAGCAAGCAGTGTGCTGCAGCTGCCAAAAAAGCCAACACAGTGTTGGGCTGCATTAGCAGAGGGATAGAATCAAGATCACGTGGAGTATTAATACCACTTTACAATGCCTTGGTAAGGCCACACTTGGAATACTGCATCCAGTTTGGGTCACCATGATGTAAAAAAGATGCTGAGACTTTAGAAAGAGTATAGAGAAGAGCAACAAAGATGATTAGGGGACTGGAGGCTAAAACATATAAGGAACGGTTGCTGGAATTGGGAATGTCTAGTTTAACGAAGAGAAGGACGAGGGGGGACATGATAGCTGCGTTCCAATATCTCAGGGGCTGCCACAAAGAAGAGGGAGTCAAGCTATTCTCCAAAATGCTGAAGCAACGGATGGAAAATAATCAAGGAGAGAAGCAACCTAGAACTAAGGAGAAACTTCCTGACAGTTAGAACAATTAACCAGTGGAACAACCTGCCTCCAGAAGCAGTGAATACTCCAACATTGGAAATTTTTAAGAGACTGGACAGCCATTTGTCTGAAATGGTATAGGGTTTCCTGCCTGAGCAGGGGGTTGGACTAGATGACCTCCAAGGTCCCTTCCAACTTTATTATTATTATTATTATTATTATTATTATTATTATTATTATTATTATTATTATTTTAGTAGTAGTAGTAGTAGTAGAAGTAGTAGTAGTAGTAGTATAAACATGGTTAAAAGTAGCTTGTAGACTTCATTCTTTAAACAGCTAACATCTCTCTTTTTGAGGATCTCATCATCTCCTTCAAGCTACCACTTTCTTTTTTTTTAATAATATTTTATTAGTTTTCTAATTTTACATTTAGGTATTTTAAAAGCAACGTAGTGGCTGGGTTAATCAATAGTTCAATAACATAAAAATCTTTAATACATATCTCAAGTTACAACACTGAATATTTCCTCTTTTTTTCCCTTAATATCTATTATCTCATATTTAAGCTAATACAGTTCTTATTATTATAAGTAAAAACATCATTATTACATTTATCAATAATTTTTTTGCTTATACATATCTTAATTACTTTTACATTCAATCTTTATAGACAATCAATGTCCTATTATTGTTTTTTTCCCAGTTATTAGTTTCCCATCAATATTCAAATTTAACATTTGTTATTTATATTTTCTAGGCTTTAGGTAACCAAAGTTTCCCATCTCAATTCATAACAGAATTTAATATTCATAATACACATCTTATCTATTTGAGTGTAGTCTTGTTCTATTTTCTACAACTTATCTATTTCCCATCATATTAAATCATCTAATTAGTAATACAGTATCCCCTTCAATAAATCAAAACTGTTGTATATATTGTCTGGGTTAATCAATAAATCAAAGATATTCATATTTTTTTTCTTTTGGATCTAATTTTTAAATATTAAACAAATAGAATTCTTATTTTCAACTAATTTCCAAATATTTTACATTTAATGATCAAAATTCCCTTTATCTCAACTTCTTCCTTTAACCCTCTAATTAGTAATATGAAATCCTCTCTAATAAATCAAAACCTCAATTTTCTTCAGCCTTATTCTGGCTTTCTTCCTTTGCCAACTAGCCTTCCATGTCAGTGCTTTTAAATCATCAAATAGATCTCCTTCTATTATTATATATATTATTTGAAATAAGAGAGACCATTTAGTTGCCATTTTTGTAAGAGCTAGCCCATTTGTATTCATTAGATCATCTCCCTATTAATTCCAATTCCCCATGATTGTCCTGATATGTTTATCTTCCATTCAATCTGTTTTCTTTCTCCTCAAATTTCTTCTGATTTATATAGAAAGCCTTTTCCAGTATTGACACTCCCATTTCTGGATTTTCCATTAACTGTTATTTGTTGGTCAATTGAGTCCTCTGTCTTAGTATTTGATTGTTCCACTTCTTCCATTATCTTCTTTGTTGTTAGTTCTTTGGTTGTAGTCAAAATTTGGGTTTGTATATCTAGGCTGGCATCTTGTTCTTTTATGTTGCATTTTATTTTGTCACAAGCTGAAAGAATGGTTTCATGTATTGCTTTCAACATAGAAAGGATCTTTTCCTGGTCTTCATCCATATTCTCTTGATAGTATGTTAAGTTGAGGACTTTAAAATCAGACGTTAAAATAATTTTATAACTAGGTATGGCACCTCTATTCATGTATTATAGGTGGTCTTTATAGGAGAAGTCGTTTGTCAAGTAAGATTTTATAGTCCAAGGTATTTCATCATCTCATGTAATAACCAATGTTCCTCAGATAAAGAAATAGGAAAGCAATTTCCCACATATAGCTCTGAAAGTCAGTAAAGGTTTACATTCATAGTTCAAGCAGGCCAGTTATGCCACCCAGAAATTCTCTTTATAGCTGAGTTTCTCACAGGTGGTATCTATCAAGGTCGAAAGAGTTTTATCTGAAGTCTGGGCTTCAAGCCAAGTCTCTTTTAGGCAATAACAAGTTGTAATAACAAACTTTGCCACAAGATGTCACCGATGCTGTTTAAAGTTTTTTAAGTCCAAAATTTTTATAATCCTTTCTCCAGTTTTATTTCTTTTTTGTAGATAAAAACAAAAGTCTCCAGTAAAAATAAGAAAACTTTTGGTCCCCAAGTTTCAGAAACATATAAATCCAATTAGATTAAAATTGTTCTTTTAGTGCTTTAACTCCCCTGGGTAGTCAGTCACTGCTATTCTTAGAGGATGGGGTAAAAATTCCCTTCCCTCTCTCCTCACAGGGGGAAAAGATACTTTGGGCAGCTTTTACAGGAAAAGAAAATACTTAAGATCTTAAAGAGAAGATCAGGTCTCATCCAGTTTCATCCACGTTGCTTTAGAAGTGCTTGATGGTAAGTTTGACTTCAGCTATCTGCAGATTATTGCTATGGCCGGTCTTTCCTCCGCCAGTTTAGAGGACTGTCCCGGATCGAGCAGAAGGGCCTCCTGCAATCAAGCGGGGGTCCCCTCCTTGCTCGTCGTCCCTACAGGGCGACTTTTGACTCATTCCAGGGTCCCCCAGCAGAACAAAATCGAATGCAGAAGATGGAGCTTACCTTCCAGTGGCCACAGTGGCCATGATGACAAATCGGAAGTCTGAGCTATCACTTTCTTGGTCTTCCTCTTGACCCATTTGGTCTTTCTACATTTACATTCTCATTTTGCAATTTGATTCTCATTCATTCTCTCTGTAAAACCAAACCACTTTAATCCATCGATCACTGACATTTGTATTCAATTCATGTTCATTCAATACCTGTTCATTTTTTACCCTCTCTCTTGTTTATACAACATATTTATGTGATCCATCATCACTACATTCAACTAACATTTGCGGGTCCCTGACATACTCACCTACATAAAAAAGTGGGTAGAGGCAGGCACTTATAGAAAGCCATTTTTGATTTTTTTCAACAAACATTCATTATCCATAAGATATTATCTAGTTAATTATCTTTGTACCAGCATTTTTAGTTTAAATGTAGTTTAAATGCCTTCTATTTCCCCATATTTAATAAATATTCTACTAAGATATATCCATCTATTTCCTACAGTTCTTTACTATTCATGTATTGCTCCATTTTCCATTTCAGATCTTTCATACATTAATTTTCAGATCCATACTGCTAACTGCATCATACGATTTATTTTATATTTGAGTAAATAATTCAAGTTCTCAGCCAGCCACAGAGCAATAGTCATTTACATACAAATTTACATATATGTTCACATCCCAATCTAATATACTTTTTTGTCAGTACATGAATTCCTTATCCATTTATCCATTAACTAAGAGACATCATATTTCTTCGTCTTACCCAGCAATGAACCAATTACTAAACATTCTGTTTCTCATGGCTTCTTTACTTCCACATTCTATTCATCATATTCTGCAACCAACCTTCACACTGTATTTGTAGAAAACATTCCATAACTGAAGCAGATTTATTTTCTTTTACATTTTCTCCAAATCAATATATGTTAAATATGTTAATTCATACTTTTTTCAGTGAACTGATTAAGAGTACAAATCTTTTTTTCCTGCCCAGCCTAAAGCAATACAGCCCATTGTTCTTAAATCTTTCCAATCAGAATTTCCAAAGTACATTTAACAAATAAATCCTACTGTAGTTTTACTATCTTTTCCTTTTTATAAGAGAACAATGGCATTATTCAAATCAACAGACACAAAGTTAAAAGCGTTGCACAACCACTCTACTAACGAGCCACACCCACATTTTAACATTCTCCATTTATATAATCTACAGCAGTCATGTCAAACTCGTGACATCACGTGACATCACGCAACGTATCGGAGTTTTTTTGCCATTGCCAGCAATGGGGTGGGCTCTGCTCCGATATGATGAAATCAGCCCACGGGCCGGCAGTTTGACACCCCTGATCTACAGCTTCTTCCATACTACTTTTCAAAATTCTCCCGGCTTTCAGGACTTTTCATGCATTTTTTTTTACCTTGGCACTAAGACATATAACAATTGCCTCAATTTCTTGACATATTACTATCATTTCCATATAATTCTTTAAAATACTGCTTAGGTATTCCCTTACTTTTCCCCCAAAATCTTTCTATCACTTTTATTTGTAATTCCCTTCATTCCACTTGAATGACTTCTGGACTTCTTCAACCATTTTATTTCCATCAGATAGTTTTTCTTATAGTATTTTCTCTTTATGCGATCAGTCTATTTTCTTTCTAGTACATTGATGGTAAACCTTTTGTGCTCAACGTATCAGAAATTCAGAAAATGCCTAAGACTCTGCTGCTGCTGCTGTGCTCTCTCTCTCTCTCTCTCTCTCTCTCTCTCTCTCTCTCTCTCTCACACACACACACACACACACACACACACACACACACATTGAACAAAAGAGAAACAATTCTCTCTCCCCTCCCCCTCACCTGCTGCCCCCAATTAGGCCTCTCAACTCTCAGCAACAGCATCAAAACTGGGCCTGAAGTAGAGGTTTGGTAAATTGACTTCAGCCTGACATCACTGCTGCCACTCAAAAAGGCTGCCTTGGGACCGCCATACCGCAAGTCATGTGAGCCTGGATGAATGGTGCAATTGCCCTGCGACCCAGTGCTCCCCTGGATCTCCACATGCCACTTACATTAAGGCGGTCTTCTTCTGTTAAAAGGCCCTGCAATCCAGCCAAGACTGCTCTGGGTCACATGAGGCCTTCATTCTTGAAGGAGCTTCAGAGAATACTCTTCTGTGGCATCCACAGCCTCCAAAGACCAGGTTTCACAGTCACCCAACTGGCTTCATACTACAACTCACAATCTCTGGGTTTCTGGCCTGGCATCTTAAACCACTACATCAAACTAGCTGTCATTAGTTCTATTAAAAACATAAGCCAATAAATAGATGGCCAGGAAACAGCTATAATAATATAAAAACATCAAGAGAAAGCATTGGAGGTATTCAATGAAGGCATATGGTCACTATGCCTTCAAATATGTAAATCAGTTATGATATGGAATTGAATGCCATGAACCAATAACATGCATCTCCAAAAAAACCTGATGTACATTTCTGAGAAATAAAAAGCAGTAGGATGGGGTAAATTGCCCCATTTTATTTTGAATTCCATATTGTGTGTTCTGGAATATAATGAGTAGCTAATAAAACTCCCTTTCTGATTTTTCTAGATTTGTTCCTCTTCTAGTAACAACTGTTGCTCTATAAAGGCCATAAACAAAAATGAAAAGTGTTCCTTGGTAAACTTTAAAACATATGTGTCATGACATACCTTCGATCAACCCTGCAGGAACAGATGGAATAGAGGATACAACATATCACTTATTTACAAGCAGCTGTGGCTATTCTTCACGTAAATAAAACAACACACAGCATGAAAGGGATGGACTGATACATTGCTGTGTCTGAATTGTATCTGTGCTTAGAGAAAGTAGCTGAAGATGACTGATTGGTTCCAGAATCTGGTTGTGAGCTAAGAGGAGCATTCTGCTGTTGTCTTAACTTATGGTACATCCAACTCAGGCCACTTCTGTTTTTGTGACACAGAACAATCAACTGGCTGATCCACAGTCCTGATTTTCCCTGCTTCCCTATCATCGTCATCATTGTCATCATCATTATCACCATCATCATCTGATGGGAAAATGCATAAAATGCAAAAGTAGTTCAATCCGCTTCTATCAAACTCAAGGTAGAGCTGTATGGCAGGTTACATATATTTATAGAGAGGTCCCCAATCTTTGTGGCTTGGTGGCCCAGTTAAGGGAGGGAGAGTGGGCCAGCACACAGCTTGACTTGTGTGAGCAGGGGGCCGGCATGCACTCTGCAAGTACCCACCAGTCCGCAGATCACATGGCCCAGTTCCAAATAAGCCACAGCTTGATAATGGACCACAGCTTGGGGCTTGGGGACCCCTGTATCAGAGAGTTACCAGTTCCACATCTCAGTGACTACCAATAAAGGAGAATATTTGTAGCTCAGGGTTGACATGAGGGGTCCTTGGCACTCTCTGAGCTTGCCTATTTTCTTGCAGACATTTCATTACCCAAACTAGGTATCATCATCAGTGCTAGTGATTATGTTAGACTAGACTAGACTGATGATGTTACCTAGTTTGGGTAATGAAACGTCTGCAAGAAAACAGGCAAGCTCAGAGAGCACCAAGGACCCTTCATGAATGACTAACCTCAGAACCAGTGATTTTTTTTCCCCCAATGATGTCTTTCAAGATATCTTAGGATATTTTCTGTTTTATCTTGGTTTGCTTTAGCTGTTCCAATTCCAACCCTGAGAGAATTAATATAGGTTCAAATATCTGTCCTGTATTACAGTTAAGACAGATGCAAAGAATTCATTCATTTTCTCTGTAAACCTCATGTCCTCTTCTGGAATCCTTTTCATTCCTTGTCATTCTAAGAGTCCAACTATCTCCCTGCCTGGATTTCTGCTTCAAATACTAGTTATTATTAAGGTTTTATTTGTATTCTTTGAATTCTTTTTCTATATTCCATATTATCACCCTATATTTTATCTGGCAGAGCTCATGTTTCATTTTGTTCTCATTAAGAAATGCTTTCCACTTCATGAAATAACCCTTCTTAGCTTTCTGGACATTACTAGAAAGTCATGTTAGTCTCTTCCTAAACTTGGCTAATGTTTCCTTACTTTGTGAAAAATATTTTGGTTCAGCCCCAATTACTGCAATTTTAAATAATGTCCAAGCATTGTGGGGAGTTTTGACTTTTGTGTATTTTTGTTCAATCTCTTCTTCATTAATGCCCTCATTTTTAGTCATTTTCCTTTTTATAGTGAAATGTGACAGCATTAGACCTTGCTGGCACTCTTCCATTAATATCATGATATTTCCAACTGTTATGCTGGATCAACAACAGTTACATCTTATACCCAACCAGAGTCACTACTGAGGATTATATCTAGGGTACCTCCATTCTGGTTGGTTCCAAGAGCAATTGTTGTAAAACACAACCATTCAGAAGGTTGTCACGGCCTGAATATTAATGAAATTGGCATAAATTAGTGCCCCATTATAATGAGAATGTCTTCTTTGCATCTCTCTCTGGGTTTTTTCACCATCTCAGGATCACCTTCAATATTTTGATCAGTTGGGCAACAACATATCTCTGGCTATAGTTATTTTTGGGACAGATACTGCCCATCCATAGATATTTTATAGATGAATCTAGTCTTCCAATGTTTTCTACTATTTAGATTTCACAGCCAAGTTGATATAAAAGGCAGCCCCACCCCCATTCTTATCCTTTCTATCCCAAAATGACTGTGTCCCACTCATCCTTTCATTCCACCGGATTTCTGTAATACCTCTATATCTATGTACTTGTTCACAGCCAAGTTCACTAATTCCCTCATTTGGGTTTGAAGACATATTGGCATAGAGACAGTATATTCTTTTTCAAATACTGTTGGCACGGGTTTTTCTCACAGCCTTTCTGACTCCCTTTTTTTTCCTGACTGACATGATCACCCATTAACCTACTTCCAACACTGGTCTGATCCTTTCTAGTATTTCCTGAACTGGACAGTGGCCAGGACCTCCTGGAGATCAGCATAAAAGTTGCTCTCCTATCATTTTGACGTTATGTTCAGCAACCTGCTTCCATTTCAAGTGGAGCCATCTCTGTTTTGCAAGTGCAGCTAGTCTCAAAATGTTCCCCAATGTTAATCTAAGTCCTTCTTGCCAGATACCCTCATCTCATCCATCCACAAGAATCTTGAAGTCTGCCTTTCTACCTTGCTCAGGGCATGGAACAGGTAGTATTTCTTAAAACTGTACCTTGACACAGCTAGATTTAATATGCTACAGATCAGCCTAAATTTAACTAAAAAGCTGGACTAGCTAGCTATTGTTAAGGTTTCTGGGTGCTAGTAAAGAGACATTAAAAAAAAACAACCCAAATGCTTTCCAGTTATCTAGTGGTTATCACCTTTTTTGCAATTCAGTTCTACTAGCTACAGAAAGAAGTGAAACTAAGACTAAGAAATACATGCCTGTTGCCAGCTTCGTTTTCTACTGCCAACTTCACCTGACCATCGTGATCAGAATCAGAAGCACAAAAGGAAACCCACTGACAAAACAACAACAACCCTGGATTAGGGGAGAAAAGGGAAAGTTTAATCAGGATGAGGGGGTTATATTGATTTTGAGCATTAGAGAATTCTGCATACCAAAGCTCCATCTTAGAGGATATTTATTTTTAAACTCAGATCTAGTAGCCCACATTATACATCTGTTGCCGTGCTGCTGCTCCTTGTCCCACAAATCAGAGGCAATCCCAGCAGTGACTGACAATTGTGGTGTGAAGCAAGAGAGCTCCTTCTCACTTCATTTTGCAACAATCATGTTTTCCAGACTACTTTTAAAAAATACTGTTATTGCAGAACAGCACTATTCCAAACCAGTGCGAAACCATGCATCAAAGGATCCTGAATCTCATCTATTTGAATTCACCAGTTCAAAATACCTATACAAACCAGAGCAAGGTCTGACAAGAGGTTAACCACCACCGCTGCCTCTTAAAACCTGCCTTCTTTCCAGATACCTTAAAGGGAGATATCTGGTGGGAGGAGAACCAAAGCCAGAAGATTCCCCATAGTTGTTTCCTTTAAATTGTCCCACACTAACATCACCAGTGCTTCACTGAGAAGGGTTTTAACATCCCTTCACCTGTAGACTATGCTCTCCACATATCTCAAAAGGAGATCTTGTTAGCTCCCTGTCAAACAACATCTCTGTCCTTTGGTGCTAATCAAGTAGAGGACATTACCCATTATGTCCTCTACTGCTTCATTTACAATGAGATCAGGGTCAAATTATTAATGGCAAATGAACTCAAGAGTTCCGAGCTTGGAAAGCCTCCTTGAAGATGTGTTTCTACCTGTCAGCAACCAAGTTGTTATTTTTGCTTGGCTGTCATTTAAACTTAGAAATACTTTAGTACTTACTTGTAGTTTTGGTTGTATTTTGTTGTGACCTTTTTACATCTAATATTTCTATTATTCTATAATTTCATTGTTTTATTGGTATTTTATTGTATTTTATGTCATTCCTATATTATGATCAATGGTTACAACAATGCATTCATTTACTTACTATAGGAAATCCACTTATAGGCAGCAAGTGTAATCACATCATCAATCCATTGAATAAAGGGGCCATCTTTCCAAAGCTGCAATATTAATTATAGTAGGACATAGACCGACAATGTAAATGGATACAATGTAAATGGATTCATTTGCACTGTCCAGCTGTCACATTCCAAGTAATAAGTATATAATTTAAGAAAATTTTTTCCTCTGAAAATTTTAGCTTCTGTTGCACAATCATATTTAAATAGTCCACTACTTTCTCCCAAAATGTTGTAATATAGGGCCTTGAATAAACATGGGTTTTAAAGAAGCATTGTCCTACTTGCTGGCTCTTCCTTCCACAGGGTTTGTCAACTCTGTTTTTCCCTTAGCTAGCTGTAACTAACATCAATGGGTAGCCATCCCACTTAAAACATAAAGCTTAACTTTATAAAATTAGACTGCTCTGGATCATATTCTGAATGCCTCCCCAGGAACTTTTTACAGAAAAATCAAAGTGAAAGTAGAATGGTGTTACCTTCCAAAAGTCTTACCAGCGGGCAGAGTTATGCTGTGTGTTTACTAAAAATGCAACAGAAGCAGAGAAGTAAAGGAGAGTTTATCTGAACTGTGCCCCTTCAGTCTTCAGATGGGGGCTCCTCAGAGGCCCTGTATATTTTTTTTTTCAAAATCATTTAAGGAGGAATCTAGCCCCACCTTCACTAATGTATGTTAATACTATCTATGTAAGAATTAGAAAAGGAAAAACACTGAGTCACATGAGCGACACCTGGAGGCTGGAATATTACAAAAGAAATTTGAGTTTCCTATTTTATAGGGAGAAAGAAACCTTGATGGAAATAGGAATGTAGAATAAAACAAAACCAAAAGGTGAGATAGAGAAGAATCTTACCTTTTTCGGTTTGGAAACTCCTAACTTTGTTCTTTCCACAGTTTTGCAGATTGTTTCAGAGTTGCTTTTTAAAGAATACCCCAAGTTTTCTATGCTTCACAAAACTGGCCCATTTGTGAAACTCGTTTTCATGCATTGTCTAGTGAATGACTCTGCCACCTCAATGACAACAGAAGGTGGGGAGGAAATCTGCTGCTCATAGTTTTCCTGCATTAGATTGAACAATACACAAACATCAATGGGCTGAGGGGGGAGGAAGGACTTTTGAGCTGTCAGAATTTGGCAGGAGCCTACAAAAAGGATGGAGATATATCACTGATAATCTTCTGCAGTTATTACCTAGAAAAATCAATTATCTGCTCCAAAGTAACAACAGTCAATAACCTCCTGGGAAGATGAGAGAGAAAAGCAGCAAGAGAGAATTAATGGAGCAGTTAGCATGGTATTGATTAGACCTCAGGCTTGAGGGGTGTGTCTCATTCCCACTAAAAGGGAGCAAAAAGTCAAGTTTAGCCAAATAACAACCAATGTAGATGCAGAGAACAACCACAGTCTTGCTGCCTGCAATGAGCCTTTTGTGCCATGCTGTGAAAAGAACACAGGATGTTTCTGAAATGGATCGTTTTTTCCCCCCTAACCTTTTCTAATTCAGGTGAAAGTATATTTAAGAAAACATTCCAAATGTGGGGAAGCAGTATAATAAGATGATGAAAATGACATCTGTGCAGAACACTCCCACAAGAAAAGTGACAGATTAAAACTCTGGCAACAGCTCATCTCGATCTAAAGAATATGGTATCTTCGTCCCTATCAGTGCTAGAAACAAAATATCTTTTCACTCATATTAAAAAGGGCGACTGTGAAAGATGTGATCCACTATTGGTGAGTCTGATGTTTATCACTTGGATGTTTGTGATGGGATACAACTGGACCCATCAGAGAAGAGCTGTGAGGAAACTAAGAATAAAACAGACATACTTTAAGGAATGAAAAGATAAATTTCAGTGAGAGGCTAATGAAAATAAAGTAATTTTTCCCATTCAAATTCATGATTCCCCCCACAAGTACCTCCTCCCTGTACGATGAACTTCCATCGTACAAGAGTCCCAGCAGATTTTAATATGTTGATATCTCTAGTACAAATATTTTTTGATTTTCTCAGAACTTCCAGAAAAGGATAAGATATGAAATCAAATATGCATCTTCTGAGGGCAAACTGTCACGCTTAATCTACTTATACCTCCATTCAGGGTGCCACATTGCTCTTCTATCCCTAATTGGAGCAGTGACTTTTTTTTTTTTTTTGCAAATCCTCAGTTGGAACACCAAGCAAGACTCACTCATTCCATAATAGGGACCTACTATATTTTGCAGAAATTGGTCAATTCGTCATATATCTACTTTCTGCTTCATTACCTTCCATATCATGGCTTGCAAAATGCCACAACAGAAGTCACTAAACAGGCTTTGGAATAAATCTACCAATTTATGCCATTGTGATCCGAACTTTTAGCCAGCCTATCTGACCTGCCCTTTGTGAAGGTGAACTCCCCAGCTACCTCCCAGTTGCAAATATGTAAAACATTTAAAATAAATGTAGCAATGGAAGTAGTCTCTTTGGTATAAAATTTCTCTTTGATAGTAAGCCTGATAGTCATCTCTCAGATAGTAATCAATTTAAAATGGTTACTAGTTGCAAAAGGAGACTATGCCACACCCTGGGATAAAACCCTGCAGCAGATCCAAATGCCAACTCTGGTCTCATGTTTATTCTGATATCAGTATTGTTTGATGCTACAGTATAAATAATATACACAAACACACACACACACACACACACACACACACATCAGCATCAGAGGAATGTAAAGCTTATTTTCCAAGGCTTCCCCCCCCTCAAAAGTACATCTAGAAATGCATATTATCTCAGAAATATGAATACATAAAACTCATGGAGAATATTTCCAGTACTCAGGAAGCTATTATTGACCTCAAGGTACCATCCACAAGGAAAAGACCGATGATCCCATGGAACAAATCAGCCCGATTTAAAAAATTTTCTCATAGATTAAATACAGACCAAGGTTTTCTATGCATGTTAACCAATTTATCAGTGTAAAAAATCTCTATGTCACAGCTAAGTGCTGTTGTGTTAATGGTCACTATCTATAAATAATTCTGTCTCTCACCTCCTTTTCCTGCACTGAATAACAGCTTGGTTATTTCTCAGGACTGCATTCCATTCATCCAATGAACTGAACCACAAAAGCTTATGCATACATACAGAATACAGAATAACAGAGTTTGAAACTATCTTGGAGATCTTCTAATCCAGCCCATTGCACAAGCAAGAGACCCTATATCATTCTGGACAAGTGGCTATCCAATCTCTTTTTAAAAACGTCTAGTGATGGAGCACCCCTAACCTCTGGAAGCAAACAATTCCATTGGTTAATTATTCTCACTATCAGGAAATTTCTCCTTAGTTCTAGGGTGGATCTCTCTTTGATAAGTTTCCATCTTTTACTTCTTGTCTTGCCCTTAGGTGCTTTGGAGAATAGTTTGTCCTCTTCTTCTTTGTCACAGCCCCTCAAATGTTGGAAGTCTGCTAGTCCTTCTAGTCCTTCTCTTTGTTAGAACAGACAGTTCCTGCAACCATTTGTCATATGTTTTAGCCTCCAGACTCCTAATCATCTTTGTTGCTCTTCTGTGCACTCTTTCTAGAGTCTCAACATCTTTTCTGTATCCTGGTGATCAGAACTGGATGCAGTATTCCAAGTGTGGCCTCACTAGTGCAATATAAAGTGGTGCTAATATTTCACATGATCTTGATACTATTTCTCTGTTGATGAATCTTAGGACTGCGTTGGCTTTTTTTGGGCAACTGCAGCATACTGCTAGCTCATACTTAAGTGGTTGTCTGCTAGGACTCCTAGATGCTTCTCACGTAGCTACTGTTGAGCCAGGTACCACCTATTCTATAACTATGCATTTGTTTTTTCTTGCCTAAGTGTAAAACCTTATTTTTTCACCACTGAATTGTATTTTGTTGTATGGGATCCAGTGTTCAAGTCCATCAAGATCCTTCTGGATCTTGAGCCTATCTTCTAAAGTATGGCTATTCTCCCTAGCCTGATATTGTCTGCAAATTTGATGGGTTTCCCCTTCTATCCCTTCATCTAAATCATTTATAAATATGATGAAGAATCCTGTGCCTAAGACAGAACCCCACTTCCTCCATGTATATATAGGTTGCACTGAGGACTATATGTTGAATGTGGTTGGTCAGCCAATTATGAATCCATCAGTGGTGATGCTGTCTATTCCCTATTTTTCTATCTTACTAAGAAGTAGCTTGTGGTCTACTTTGTCACAGCATTTCACTGGTCCACTAATTTAGTCACTTTGTCAAAGAAAGCAATAAGATTTGTTTGATGATCTGTTTTTGACAAACTCTTTTTGGTTTCTAATAATAGCTTTGCTTGCTACTAGGTGTTCACAGATCAGTGCTTGATTATCTTTTCCAGGATCTTCTTAGTACTGATGTAAAGCTGATTGGTCTGTAATTTCCTGGATCTATTTTTTCTCTTTTTGAAAATATATTAATATATTTTGATATATGAAATTTCAAAATATATTTTGAGGAAAATATATTTATCTTTGCCATGGCACAAGACTTTTTACTGTTTCATCCTATAGATCAACCACTGGACTGCAAGAACTGGCCCTATATTTTGACCTTTGAAACCAAGGAGCTTGGAACAGCAGCTTGTCAACTGCTTCTAATTCTGTGTACAGTGCATACTGGGGCCCTGTTAGGGATTCCTAATATATTCCACAATGAGTTGCTTTATAGTTTCTAATCTCTGGAAAGTATCTAATGAGCTAGCCTGTAATCAGAAAGAAAATTGGAGTTAATGAATTATATAATCATTACATTTAAAAGCAATGGATCTGAAGTGCACTCTCAAGCAGTTCTAGCTAAGGTGAGAAGCTGGAACTCATTTACATACAAATGTTTCCAAAATATACAAACCTGTATAGAGGGCAATCTAGCAGGAGGACAAGACTATAAGAAATGGTCAGGATAACTACCTTAGTGCTGACACTATGCTATGTCATCTTATGGTTTTTCTTGTACAGGTCAACTGTAAGATAGAAAAGAAAATATTTTTTTCAGAAACTAGCTCATATATTGTTAATTTTGCTATTCATGAAGAGTCTTTGATGTCTACTTGATGACTATGCAATGATCATCAAAAGGGATGCTCTCAGAGTTGAAAGGTCATGAAGGCCAATCTCATGCTCAGTGCAGGAATCCAAATTAAAGCATCCCAGAAACACAGGTTAATGAATATATGTGTGAAATGCATTGACATACCCAGTGAAGAGAATCCCCAAGTAATTAGTAGCATTGCCGACCTGCTATTACTCTTGGGTTTTTTTCCCTTCCTTTACTCAATCAGAATTTCCTTTCCTGTAATTGAAGACCATTATCTCTTGCCCTGCACTCTAGGATGACACAGATCCTGGCCCTCTTCTATGTAATGTCTCTTGAGGTGGCTACTGCAGGAGAAGAGCAGGCAGAGCCTGGAGCAGAGTCAAGAGATGACTCAGCCTAGAATTGTTACATATTCACAAATACTCCAAGTTAATTCTATTAACTTTTATCGCAGGCAAATTTATGCTGATTGTTAATTGATTAGATTCTTATGCATAGGCTTGAGCAATAAATCTTCTGAACTGGAATTTATATGTGATCCTGATTCTTCACACCTTCATATTACTCCTCAATTTTTTCAACGCTATGCATTTTCAGTTCCTTCTATACCTCTTTATTTCTTAACTCCCTGATCATTGCCCTTCTCTGATCTTATTTCAGTTTCTTTAAATTATTCTTGAAGCATTATTTCAGAACTTTTAAAAAATATTTTAGCTTTGCCATCCTCCTAGAGAGCTTTGATCAGTGAGATGATCAGAGGTATAGCAAGTAAACAAATCAAGTTAATGTTATCTCTAAAAGGTCAACTAACAAAGTTTCTATTATTGTCACTATTCTCATCTTCTATTTTCTTATTGCAGGTAATTGGATCAAGATAGGCAGACTGTATTGGTCCATATTTACTTATAAAAAATAAGATAGGGTGTTTAAGATTGCAAAATGTTAATTGACCAAGATAATTGTTTCCTCTTGATCAATATTAGAAGGATTCTACTTGCTCCCCAACCCCATTGAATAGAGTGGTACTAATCCATGTCATATCACCCTATATTCAATAACAGACTCCTACATATTAAAGGAGCACAAATGGTTCAATGCAGGAATCCTAACAAAAATCAGCATACAGTGGTACCTTGGTACTCATTATTAATTGGTTCCAGGGGGCATGATGACCACCAAAAATGATGAGTACCAAACAAATTTTCCCCATAAGGAATAATGTAGTGAGTCACAAGGCAGCCAACACCGACAAGTTCTAGCTTGGTAGAACTTTGGTACTCTAACTTGAGTACCAAACAAACAATAAGAATTGGGACAAAATGTTCTCATCAAAATGTGTTGAGTACCAAATTCGATGAGTTTTGAAGCAGATGAGTACCAAGATACCACTGTATATGATTGGTTATCAGAAGGAACGTATTGATTTGGGGGATATTTATATTATAGTAAAAGGAATCACTTCTCCTTGATTCATGCATATTTGCTTGCCCACATTTTTAAGTTCTAGCAAGAGAGGTCTTCTCTGCACCAGAGTAATGGAAGCAATGTATCTTGTGAAAGCTTGGAAGACATTCATCCCAACTGTCCCTTCCAATTACTGCACCAACTGCCTTTCCATTCCCAAAGGCCTGGTTGGTAGCAATGCTGGTTTCTGAAGACAAGAACACTCCTAATTCACCAGAGTTTTGAAATATTGAGTAAATGCTTTTTTAATGCAACTTGGGGTTTTTTTGTTTCATTGTTTTAACTGCTTATCCCTTGATATAAATGTTACAATAAATTAATAAGTAATAAACAATGGGAATTTTTAAGCAGATAAGGTGATTAACTTACACATACTTAATCTTATGTTTTCACTGCCTTTATAGCAATGACCTTTGCTCTGAAAATGTACAGAACTATATGCACAGAACATGGGGGGGGATCCTAGTTCATTATCCATGAATACTCATGCCTTGTGTGCATTTTGATATTCCATCATCAGGAATGCATTCTAGAATGCTAAGAAGGAGGCCCTTTTAAAAAGAAATCAGTGGACTAATGGTTATTTTTACTTGCAAGTATATGATTCCTCTTTATTAGACTATTTCCTAAAGCCCATTTGGCAAGAGCAACTCATCGGGTATTAATGATGATCGCTGGGAGTGAGCCAACAACTGTTACTGTCTCTGGTGCCAAAATATCTGGGAAAGAGCAGCCTGTTTTTGGTCTCTGCATCAGAAAACCACATTGGCTTCCCACTGGTTCCTACAGATGAAAGGCTGGATTTTAATTCACTTTCTCTTATATTAAGGCTCTCAGAGTTGTGATGATTCTATCACACCAGTAATTTTCAAATCTCCCTGGCTGTTTACACTGCACTGGATATTTTTCATATTAATTTGTGGCAAAGAATAATATTTTTCATATTAATTTGTGGCTTTCCATTTTAGTAATCTCAGCCTCCCATAGCATCCAACGCTGTTGTAGAACCAATTAACATATTCTCTACAATTGCAGCCTCAAAAAAACTAGTGTGAGATTTCACCTGCTCTCTCCTGAAATGCTGCTTTAACTGGAATACAGTAATAGATTCTCTGTTATATTTATATGCTGCTTTTTAATTTTAAAAAATCCCCAGTGCAAGCAAAATGAACGAAAGCTACAAGCAGATCTAAAATAGCACAAGAAAATCAAAGCAGGACAGAAAAGTTTAGGCATCCAACTTCAACCGTGAATCATTTTACACCCAAAACAAGAACCCTATCATTACAGGCCCTGTCACTTTCCTGTCTCCAAGAGTTCTTGTTACGGGCATAAAATGAAAGGAAATGTGGCTGTAAATAGGCTGGAGTTCTTGGAGGAAAAGTTGAATATAAATCTAACAACCACCTTTTCTTTTTAAAACAATGAAAAGCAGGCTTTGGGTGGGAAACAGAAGAAAAGCTCCAAAAGTTGATAGAAAAGAATTGTTTTCTATCATCTTTCCATTTGTACACAAAGCTGCCCAAAGTTGCTTGCAGTTTAAAACTTGCCTAGCTACCAATCAATTCTTTGCATTCAGAAATAGGCCAGGAAATAACAATTCTCCTGGATATCTCAATGGTTTTCAACACCATAAATCATGCTACGTTTCTGATGTTAAGGATACCATATTAGCCTTCTGCAATGCTTCAGGAAGTTCCATTTTATAACAAGCTAAGGATTGTTCTAAGAAGACAGTGGAGGGGATTAACAATTTTGTTCCACAGCCTTTGATTTATGGATGCCTTAAGGATCCATCTTTCTTATTCCTCTTGCTCTGTAACATTTGCAAAAACCTGACAGTTTTGGCTGAGGCGGCATAAAGATAGGGATGACACATAGCTCTCTCATTTCCATCATCCTATACTAAGCATGCAGGAAACTCTGAATCAGTATTGGGAGGTAATTATGATTTGGCCAAGAGTAAAGGTGTTATTGGAGGGATATTGAAAGCACACAGCCTACTTTAGATGGAGTTGTATTATTCTGAAACACAAAACTAAGTTTGGGATGCTGTTATATCAAATCCTGTCCTTGGATGCTCGACAAATTAGAAGAACCTTTTCCCAGTTTTTATTAGTTTGTTTTACATTATTTGTAAACTGCCCCAATCAATTAAAATTCTAGGCAGTAAACAACAAAGCAAACACAAACCCACCATAAAACCGTAAGAAAGCGCACAGCTTGATACATAGTTGATGAAGCTGCAGTTATTCATTTGTTCACAGCTGCAACCAGGCTGGGTTTCACCCCCTGTCCTCTATACTGGCAATTCTGGATAACTCTATTTTCTTGCTGAAAAACAGCAATAATGAGGGATATAAATTATATATCTTAATTAATTAATTATAATTGATATAAACGAGATCAGCAGAAGCTGGAGAAGTGAGACAGTTGGAATCTATTACACAAATCCTAAACCAATTACATTGATTAACATCTTGTTTCTAATCTTCATGGTATTAACCTTTAAAGGCCTATGAGAAAGTTAGATACTGGTCCTATTTTTGTTGATTACATGAGTACATTTCAATTTGATTTTTGACAGTATTACGATATTCAATTTTCCTTTAAAGATTTAAACATTGATTGAAAAGCAAGATGCAAATATTAAATAAATTGCAATAAATAAATCATTTATACATGTGATCCCTCAATCCATATGCAGCTCAGACTGTAAGCAATGATTATTTGGTGTGCGTATAAGTACCAACAGGTTTTCTTAAATTTTCTATGAAAATTTGAAAAAAACCCACAAAAATCCACAATTAGTTCCTGCTCATATTCTTTGATTAAAATTATTTATGTGCCACCTTTTGTGTAACCATAAACAATTACAAGTAAAAATATAATAATATCATTTAACAACAACAAAGAGACTCCTAAACTGGTAATAGCCTGGGAAGCAGCAGGAAGGAGTAATCCATTTGATGCCAGTCTTTCAAGACTGACCAGATTTGGAAATAAATGCCAGCAGGTAGGAATTACTTTTATTGTAAAGCAGTAGTAAGCTTGCAAGTCTAAATGTTCTTCCCTCTCCCTCCCTTTATCTTCATGGGAACTAGAAGGGGCTTGTCTGAACATTCATATGAACATTCATTCGTATTCCTTCCTTGGTCTGGGTTCAGATACTTGTCCTACCTCTTCCTCCCTCTCCCTTCAGGGATCCTTGCATGAATTTCTTCCATGAAGTACATCCTTTTGCAGGCAATTCTCTGTCAGATCAAATTTTTGAGTCAAGAAACATTTTGAGCTGGATGCTATTCAGCTTCGAGAATTAAGTGCCCATCCTGTGACAGATTCCATTTGAGTGAATCATGACATTTAAAAAAAAAATCCTTGATGCATTTCTTTTACATTCCTAATCAGCTTTGCCCCGAGATATTCTCCTTTATTGCCATCTTTCCTAACTCTCGCAAAGACAACTGCATAATTTGAGAGTGCAGCCTGAAGCAAACTGTACCTCAACTAAACTGCATACTTAAAAAAAAAAAAACCACTACCCAAGTGTTTTTCTCCAGCCAAAATGTGAATCCTTTCTAAATCTAACGCCACTTCCAATATCATCAATAATTTTAGTATAGACATATTTAGAGTTGTCTGTATTGTACTGGAAAAAAATATAACCTTCTAGGTATGTGCTTTCTCCACCAATTTACATTAATAATTGTGAATTCTGTAATTGAAAGACTACTGATTTGGGATTTTCTGAAGATGGGGCACAAATTTGTTTGTATTTTGTACATCCCAAATGGGAAATTAATTGTTTGGTTGTGCTTTCTGCAAAATAGAAATGTAAAATGCAAATCATTTTAGTCATTACTTCAAAATTTCCATAGGAAAATATGTGTTCTCCTGGGGCTTGCAAATTAAAAGCTGGGGAACTTCTCTACACAGCATTAATTAAGAGTTGCATGAACAATTGTATCTGCTGATAAAATGTACTTCAGGAAATATCAAGATAGACTTCTATATATTTCTGTTCAAGAATGGTGAACTGCGTATTTCCCTACTATCTTATTAATGTTGCCATGTTTTATATCACAACTGCCAGGGCTACATGGAGTTTTTCACACATATGGTCTATTTTGTTCAACACCAACAAAGGCCCTCTGCACACGTTAGCCCAGAACAGCCAAGCAGGCCAAATAGATTGCAATTCCAACAGAATAAAATCAAGTTTTTTAGTGAAATAAACTGGCAGAAAACGAGCAGGTCTTTTCATTTTGTTTTTGTTTTTAAAAGGAAACTGGCATACACACAAAATGCTGCAAATTTCAAGAACGTGGCTTATAGAGCATGCAGACCTATCATTGGGTTTCATCTGATTTTTAAAATATACACTTCATATAAATAGTTTTAAATCATGTGAACTCTGCTCTTGTAGCTTCATCATATTCATGTCAGTAATATTTCTGATTGTCTGGAGTTTGCAGCCCAATATGGTGGCTGTTTCATGCACCTGTCAGCCCTGAAACACTAATTTACTTTGCTCCAGGAGTGTTTCTGTCCATACAAAATGGCATCCTTCCTGCTTGCAGTTGGCAGTGGAATTTCTCAAATGTTATGGAGCTGCTGGTAAATGTATTTCCCCAGCAGACAGCAGATAAGCAGTAGTATGAATGCCTGTTTGGCCTGGCAGCTGCTAACTTTTATATGTGCCAAAAGGCAGGAATAGCCAACACTCCAGAAGACAGGCTTAAGGTACAGAAGGATTTTGACAGACTTGAACATTGGGCACTATCTAACAAAATGAAATTCAGTGGTGAAAAAAGTAAAGTTCTACAACAAAAAAACAAATGCACAGGTATAGTATAGGTGGTACCTTTCTCAATAGTAGCAACTGTGAGAGGGATCTTGGAGTCCTAGTGGACAATCACTTAAATATGAGCCAGCAGCTGCCAGAAAAGCCAACACAGTGCTAGGCTGCATTAACAGAGGGATGGAATTAAGATCACGTAAAGTGTTAATATCACTTTACAATGCCTTGGTAAGGCCACACTTGGAATACTGCATCCACAATGTAAAAAAGATGTTGAGACTCTAGAAAGAGTACAGAGAAGAGCAACAAAGATGATTAGAGGTCTGGAGGCTAAAACATATAAGGAACGGTTGCTGGAATTGGAAATGTCTAGTTTAATAAAGAAAAGGACGAGGGGGGACATGATAGCAATGTTCCAATATCTCAGGGGCTGCCACAAAGAAGAGGGAGTCAAGCTATTCTCCAAAGTGCCTGAAGGCAGGACAAGAAGCAATGGAGGAAAACTAACCAAAGAGAGAAGCAACCTAGAACTAAGGAGAAACCTCCTGACAGAACAGTTAACCAGTGGAACAACCTGCCTCCAGAAGCTGTGAATGCTCCAACACTGGAAGTTTTTAAGAAGAGACTGGACAGCCATTTGCCTGAAATGATATAGGGTTTCCTGCCTGAGTAGGTCCCTTCCAAGGTCCCTTCCAACTTTATTATTATCGATCATCGCATAGTCAGCCAGATGTTCAGACTGGATTTGGCATTTTGTCTACCTATCGAGTCCTTACCCAGGACCTGGGATAGGCAGATGTGGATGTTTGATGGTATTACAGGTATCGTCGCAGGATGGAAGCAGTTCCTAATAAGGCCGCCTTTTGCAATTGACTAATAGCGAATTTGTCAATGCCAATGGTGTTCAAGTGGTGCTCCAGTTGTTTTGGGATTGCACCCAAGGAGCCTATGACTATTGGTACTACCCTTGCTTGCTTTTGCCACAGTCTTTCTATTTCTATTTGTAGGTCTTTGTATTTTGTTATCTTCTCCAGTTCTTTCTCTTCTATTCTGCTGTCTCCAGGCACTGCCACGTCCACTATCCAGACTTTTTTGTCTTTCTTATCGACAATTGTTAAGTCTGGGGTGTTATGTTGCAGGTGCTTGTCTGTTTGAATTCTGAAGTCCCAGAGCAGTTTAATTTTATCATTTTCTATGACTTTCTCTATTTTATGATCCCACCAGTTTTTGCTTACAGGCAAATGATATTTTTTGCAGATTATTATTATTATTATTATTATTATTATTATTATTATTATGGATCCGATTCTCTGCTAATTCACCAATATCAAAAAAGAAAGATTAATCACTATTAAAGCCTAAAGGCACTTGCCAAAGGAACAATTGCTCCTCCTGATGTATTAAGGACAGACTTTAAGCAATTTACAGTAAGAGGCTCAAAGGTAAATGCATTGGGTTTATGAAGTCCATTGCAACTTTTGCTTCTAGAAATCATAATGTAAAGTGTGTTCCTGCTAAGAAAGGGGGGGGAGCCTATATTTTCATCTTCACTTAATACAAATAATAATGTCAACAAGCAACAACTTAACAAATCTGTTGATAGATGAGTGTTGACATATATTGTTGATTGTCTAGAATGGCATTCAGGGGAACAGTTAAGCACACTGAAGTGTTCCATTTTTTAAAAAAAAGGAAAGATACAATATTTACTGAAAGATAGAAAGCATTAAATAGAGAGGGGGTGCATTGTTCAAAGCCATGTGTTATTCATACCTTATTGCAATGAAACAGAACAAATAATCAAAAGGAATGATTGTTTATTAGCAAACACTTTTCATGATATATGATGTGTATTGAAAAAAAAATTAAAATGCTTCTTTCTTTTTACAGATGGTACATGACAGGCCTATTGTTGACAAGAATTTCAGGCAGATTTTGGTTCCATCCAAATGTAGTCCCCACTTTATTGCCAGAATGATGAGCTGAACAAACCATACAATTTACATCTGCAATATGGGCATTTTTTTCAGAATGTGTAGATCTATGATAATAATGAATACGAAACAGAGTATAATTGGTCAATTTTATCCACTACGAAATGCATATTCTTAATATTGAAACTAGAACGCTGTGGCAATTTCAGTCACTAAAACAGCAATCTTATGGCATATTCCCTGGCTGAAGTTTCAGATGGCTTTGAAAAACCTGCAAAAATTGTTTTCAACATTTTCTGGTGATTGAGGCTACCATAATGTAATTAATGTTAAGGTAATTAACCAAGGAAATAAAGCTGGAGCCCTTGTCAGAATTCTTTCTATTCTTTCTATTCTTACCCCAGCTACCCTATTCACCTAGTAGTTTGAAAGTAGGCAAAGTATGTGAGTAGATAAATAGGTACCACTTTGGTGGGAAGGTAACAGCATTCTGTGAGCTCAGCAGATAGTCATTCTGGCCATATGACCACGGAAACATCTTTGGAAAACACTGGCTCCCTTGGCTAAGAAACAGAGTTGGACATGACTGGACATGGGAAACCTTTACCTTTGTGTTCTCAACAAGATTTCATCCATGAGACAGAATGGATTCTAAAATTCCTTTGGACACAGGTTCAGTCATCCTATTTGCTTCATTGTAGATAACTGGGATGAATTCTAGATTAGCATTGTGGCAAACATTAAGTCAGAGGAAGTTTTATTCCGTCTAATCTGCTTTTAGTAAGTATGAAGTTGGCATGAGAAACATTAGGAACACTTTACTTTCTTTACAAAAGAGAAATATTTCCTCATGGGTATGCAAGAACTCTCTCAGAATGCTGCACAAGAATACCAAACAGAGCATTCAAAAATATGGTTCACAAAGCATGTTAGCATAAGCAAAGCACATCACAGAACATCAGAGGAGCTGTGTCCATTGCAAGGTTTATGCACCTGCTTCTGAGGCTGTTCTCAATTGCCTGTGAATGTTCGTGCACAAATCACACTTCAAGGAGGCAGCTGTGCACACACATATGCACACATGCATGTGTGCACATACAAATATACGAACAGCTAGGGACAATCTTCAAAGGAGCTGTGCAGGCTTTCCAAAGGATGCCTCAAGGAGAAATGCTTTGCTTGCACCTATATGCTTTGAGAAACATTTCTTTCAAATGTGTTTTACAACACTAGTAGATATTCTTGGCTGGTATTCACTGAGGAGTCTCACACTTCTATGAGGAAGGTTTTTTTTTCTTTTGTAAACAAAAGAAAGCTTTCTTTTAATTGCCTCTACCAACTTTGCATTTACTGAAAACTGCTTAGACTGAGTTCAATTTCCTCTACTAATTTTGCGTTTACATGATGTTCTGGCACATATAAATGATATTGTAAAGGAAGAAAATTGCATAACACAGTAATGAAGCTCCTTGATGTATACAATGAGCTAAATCATAACTTTAGGTAGCTAGCATAGTCAAAACGCCTATGTAAAACTGGAAATGGCTATGCAAAGAATATTATCCCTGTCATGTAATTTAATAAGTTTCTCTAATGGTGAAGCTCCTGTTGGATCTTATTTCATTGCTTGGTGAAGCATCACCCTGGGACTGTTGCAGTGTGCTGAGTGTGTGTTTTTAAACTATATTTGTAGTTAAATATACTTGGAGCTCGCATGTACAGCTTGTTCTTTGATTTATAAAGGTCACCTGGTGACTGCATAGATCAAAATTTGACTTGTTTTCAATAAAGGTTTAGCTCTGACAATCAATAAGCTCAAGACGTCCAAGCTTCAGCCCCCAAAGTCCTTGTTAAAAGTCTCATTCTACACTAACCTTTAACATCTTGGCTTCATTCTTACACCAGGGAAGCAATGAAGAGTTTCTTTTGCTGTGGCAAATAAAACCAGTATCTCTCAGGAATACATGAATAGTTCCAATGTCAAGAGGATTCTGCATCATCTCCCAATTACAAGACTCTATGCTGCGCTGAAAAAATGGAGAAAGATATCCATTATGCTTTGCATACTAAGGGATTGCCATGGACTGATGTGTGTGTGTGTGTGTGAGAGAGAGAGAGAGAGAGAGAGAGAGAGAGAGAGAGATAATGTCCATCAACTCTTAGCATGTTCTGCAAACCAAGCTAGGACTTCACATATTATGCCAAGATTTAATGCAGTTTATTTCATCAGAACCACTTTGGTCAATAGTTAAGGTACCAGGCTAGAAAACAGGAGACTGTGAGTTCAGATCCCAACTTAGGCATGAAAGCCAGCTGGGTGATTTTGGGCCAGTCACTCTCATTCTCTTACCTCACGGGGTTGTTATTGTGGGGAAAATAGAGAGAGGAAGGTCTATTGCATATGTTCTCTTCCTTGAGTTATTTGTAAAAATAATAGATGGGATACAAACAAATAAATAAATAAAAGTGTTCAGCTTGGTTTACTGTGATAGGTGAATAAGTGAACCAGCTCTTATGATTTGTAAGCTATGGTCTTGGGATTTTATTTCAGCTGTATGTACAAAATGAGACTCCTATAATTTTTTTCCACAAATCATGCTTAGAAAAGATATGGCTTAGTAAAAATGTATGACTCCAGCTAGTCTGATATTAAATGAATTCCAGGAATTTATTTTGAGATCTAAATTTGAATTTACCATCCATGGTAAATTCTTAGTGCTTAGAGAGGAGGGATGCTATTGATTGATAAACTATTGCATTATTCTAGGTATCTGTAGGATAAAGTCTGAGATTCTCTCTGAGTTGGACTAAGCCTGGGCAGGTTCTATGGAAGTGACTGAGACAGGTTTTTGTTCCATTATCTGGGGGAAGTTTCAGCCAGTTGCTCCTGAAGAAGAGGACAGGATCCTTGAAGCTGTGAACTTCTGCTACCTGTTTGTTGGACCCATACCTCCTAGCTGGTCAAAGCCTCTTGGAAGGTGGCATGTGGTTGCATCCAAGTAGTGATTAATGGCTCTTTGCAGAAGAGGGTGGTTCCACCTGCCTTGAAGGATGTGGTGATTTGCTCTCTTCTCAAGAAGCCATCAATGGGCCCAGCCATGTTGGACAAATTTCATCCAGTCTCCAACCTTTCCTATTTCCTTAAAGATTAATGAGAGGGTGGTGGGCACTCAGCTCCAAAGGGCCCTAGAAGAAGCAGATTATCTAGATCCTTTTTAATCAGCATTTAGACCAGGTATTTAGACTTTTGATATGAAAAGTAATGCCATTCAAGTGCTTACTCAACACTTGGAGACTGTGATGGTCTGGCTAGGGAAAAACTGGCTGTGACTTCATTCTAGCAAAATGGAAAGACTTTGGGATATTGAAAAATTGTCATCTATCAATGAAGTGAGGTAGCACTCTCCCAAGCAGAGTTGGAACATAATTTGGGGGTCTTTCTGCCTCCTGCTGGAGGATCAGGTAACAATCATAGCTAAGGGGCCTTTGCACAAATTTGTCTTATGTCATAATTGTGCCCATTGCTGCATGGAAGGTCCTGCTCATAATCTCTCATGTCCTACTCACTTCTTCATTTGGATTCCTGCAACTTGCTGAACAGGTCCTTGACTTACAGCCATTTGTTTAGTGACTATTCAAAGATAGTCACTAAAAAAAGATAGACTATTCAAAGCATTGAAAAAAGTGACTTAATTCCAGGCCTCACATTTATGTCCATGACAACATCCTCATAGTCATGTGATTAAAATTTGAGGGCTTGGCAACCAGCATTTATATTCAACAATTGCAGTATCCCAGGGTCATGTGATTACCATTTCCAACCTTCCCGGCCAGCTTCTAAAAAGCAAAATTAATGGGAGAAGCTGCATTCACTTAACAACAGTATAATTCACTTAACAACTGCCTTACTTAGCAACGGAAATTCTGGTTCCAATTGTGGTTGTAAGTTGAGGACTACCTGTACATGAGACTGTCCTTGAAAGCTACCAGGGAAATTCAAATGGTCCAGAACACAGCACATGTGTGCAGTTCACCCAGGTTGCACTCTTGCTGGGCATGCTGCAGTGGTTTCCAGTTTATTTCTGGGTGCAATTCAAGGTGCTGGTTACAACCTTTAAAGCCCTGAATGGTATGAAGTCAGATTATGCACAGGGTTGTCTTTCCTTAAGGTCATGCCTAATTTCTTCAGATAAGGGTGGGTTTGCTCCAGGTCTCCTCTATTAAATGGTGTCATCTGGCAGGACCTAGGAAGCAAGCCTTTTCTGTAGCTGTGCTTACCCTATGGAAAGTCTGCCGCTGAGATATGGAGGGTCCCTATCTTCTTTGTCTTTCAGGAGCCCTTGACCTTCCTTTTGTGATATTTAGTGGTCTGTAAGAGTTTTAATCTTATGTTTTTATTATTTGTGTGTTATTTTATATAAGTAACCATGTATTTTTTTAAATAAATACTTGTAAGTAGAATCCTTCCCAATCTATAAATCTCCATGAGATTTATAGCATACACACACACACACACACACACACACAGAGAGAGAGAGAGAGAGAGAGAGAGAGAGAGAGAGAGAGAAATTTTCCAAGATCTAATTTAAAAGTGCAAAGTAACAAGTGGCTAAAACTAAAACTGTGTTTTAAGAGGCACAAAGAGTGTTTTACTCTCACTAGAAGAGTGAGGATAGCTTTTTAACATGTTCATATCACTGCTTATGTGACAAGCCATTTCAGCTCTATATTTCTGTGCAAAATATCCTTATACTTTTGGACACAATATGACTCTGCCATCCTTTCAAAGGAGAACAGTTGAATTCTTTTTTAGAATATTGTGTCTTTCTTGGTCATGCTAATGACCTAATCCGTTTATCAACTCAACAAACAGAAGTACCAGGCTCATGAGAATCAACTGATAATGAATGCATTGTTGTTGCAAAATTCATTAGGAAAACTGTGCAAGATTAAACTAAGAAAATAAGAGGCACATGTAGCTAACTTATCAAGTAGTGTTATTCTCTCTTAGTTGCTATTCAACCAGGAGTGTAAAGCATGGGATAGCCGAAAAGCAACAAGTGAGTTGGGTATTCATCTATAACTGTCAGAATCCAATTATATTTCATCTCTAGTTATCAACTATGAAAAACCCCATTTCTGCCCTCTCTGGATTCTGTCATACAATGAAGGGAAGGGAGGTGAACAAAGGGGTTTTATGGCCCTCACTTCCTTCGGTACAACTTCAAAGGGACTGAATGTGGATACCACCAAAAGGACTAATCATAACAATGGGGCCATCAGCTTTCATCTACTCTTCTCTGAAGTCCCCCTTCCACCAGCAGTGAGGAAAAGGGGGGTGGGGTGGGATTGTCGCTGGAAAGATGGTGGGGTGGGGTGGGGCTGCTGGGGACCCCTTAAAACCTTGAACTGCAGGTCTTGGGTCCCAGGTCCTATCTAGAATGCCTGCAACCATTTTCTCTTAATAAAGGATGCCTGTTGGAAGAAATATTCCAAGAGTTCTGTCTTCTTAAGATGCAAAGTGGGGTGGGTCCTTACAATAACATCAGATTTAACTTTAAAACTTAGTTAAGAGATTCATCTATCACCTTCCCAGTGTGAAAAGTTCAAATCATTCAGTTACTACAATAAACTGATGATCAAGTTCACCTTCTCGTACAAGTGCAGTGTTGACTGCGACTATAAAAATGCAGCTTTAACTTCCAATTTATTCCTGTAGTTCATCAACGGACTTTGGAGCAGTCGTTTTCCCTCAGTAACTTCTCAAAGTTGTAGTTGTGAAGATAAAATGAAGGTGGACTCCCTTGTGAGCAATCCTGAACTCATTATAGAACAAATGTAATAAGGAAATACTATGTGTATTGTGAAAATCTTAAAAGACGATGCAGTAAAAGTGCTACACTCAATTTGCCAGCAAATTTGGAAAACTCAACAGTGGCCACAGGATTGGAAAAGGTCAGTTTACATTCCAATTCCAAAGAAAGGCAATGCCAAAGAATGTTCAAACTATCGCACCATTGCACTCATTTCACATGCTAGTAAAGTTATGCTTAAAATCCTACAAGCTAGACTCCAGCAGTATGTGGATCGAGAACTACCAGAAGTACAGGCAGGATTTCGAAGAGGCAGAGGAACTAGAGATCAAATTGCCAACATACGCTGGATCATGGAGAAAGCTAGGGAGTTCCAGAAAAACATCTACTTCTGCTTCATTGACTATGCAAAAGCCTTTGATTGTGTGGATCACAACAAATTGTGGCAAGTTCTTAAAGAGATGGGAGTACCAGACCATCTCATTTGTCTCCTGAGAAACCTATATGCGGGTCAAGAAGCAACAGTGAGAACCGAACACGGAACCACTGATTGGTTCAAAATTGGAAAAGGAGTCCGGCAAGGCTGTATACTGTCGCCCTGCCTATTTAACTTATATGCAGAGCACATCATGAGAAAGGCAGGGCTAGAAAAGTTGGAATTAAGATTGCCGGGAGAAATATCAACAACCTAAGATATGCAGATGATACCACTCTAATGGCAGAAAGTGAAGAGGAACTAAAGAGCCTCTTGATGCGGGTGAAGAAGGAGAGTGCAAAAGTTGGCTTGAAACTCAACATTAAGAAAACCAAAATCATGGCATCCGGCCCTCTCAATTCCTGGCAAATAGATGGGGAAGAAATGGAGGTAGTGACAGATTTTATTTTTCTGGGCTCCAAGATCACCTCAGATGGGGACTGCAGCCAAGAAATTAAAAGACGCTTGCTCCTGGGGAGGAAAGCTATGGCAAATCTAGACAGCATACTAAAAAGCAGAGACATCACCCTGCCAACAAAAGTGCGTATAGTCCAGGCCATGGTTTTCCCAGTTGCAATGTATGGCTGTGAAAGTTGGACCATAAGAAAGGCTGAGCGCCAAAGAATTGAGGCCTTTGAACTATGGTGCTGGAGAAGACTCCTGCGAGTCCCTTGGACTGCAAGGCGTTCAAACCGGTCAGTCCTAGAAGAGATCAACCCGACTGCTCTTTAGAAGGCCAGATCCTGAAGTTGAAACTCAAATACTTTGGCCACCTAATGAGAAGGAAGGACTCACTGGAGAAGAGCCTAATGCTGGGAAAGATTGAGGGCAATAGAAGAAGGGGACGACAGAGAATGAGATGGCTGGATGGAGTCACTGAAGCAGTAGGTGTGAACTTAAATGGACTCCAGAAGATGGTAGAGGACAGGAAGACCTGGAGGAACATTGTCCATGGGGTCGCGACAGGTCGGACACGACTTCGCAATTAACAACAACAACATGTGTATTGTGATGTATTATTTTAAAAAAAACAAAAAGCTCTATCTTTTCTTCAGTAAGTTTGGCTGGAATCCCTATCAATTCTGAACAGTTCTGATAGAGCCCTTATGATGGTGAGGGAAGATCAGTTATAAAAAAAATAGAGATGAAGGCACCTGGACATAGCAGCTTCATGGAATAGAGTTATATTCATAAACCTGCAGCCATGCTGCTATGGCAACATTGCAGTATATAGAGCAATGTTTCCCAAACTTGACAATTTTAAGGCATGTGGACTTCAACTCCCAGAATTCCACAGCCAGCGTTGCTGGCTGTGTAATTCTGGGAATTGAAGTCCTCATTCCTTAAAATTGTCAAGTTTGGGAAACACTGATATAGAGGATCCTGCCAAAGTTCTAATTGAGGCGCTAATGCTAAGTCAATATTACTGAAAACCTTCTGAGCGCAGCTGTAAATACATGCTCAAATACCAAGATACTGGAAGCCCCACAAATGGTATGCTAAACTTTTACAGAAGGGAGACAGAAAATTGGTTGCAGTTACTGTACTTTCAGATGAAATGGTAAGTTGAGCACAGGCACAGAGAGCTACAGGTAGCCCTTGACTTACAACCATTCATTTAGCAACTGTTTGAAGTTACAGTGGCATTAAAAAAATGACTTACAACCAGCCCTTGCACTTACAACTGTTGCAGCATCCCCACAATCATGTGATCAAAATTTGGACATTTAGCACCAGCATGTATTCAGAATGGGTGCAGCATCTCACAGTCATATGACTGCCATTTGTGACCTTCCCAGCTGGCATCTGACAAGCAAAGTGGATGGGGAAGCCAGGTTGGCTTAGCAAGCATGATTCATTTAACAACTGCAGTGATTCGCTTAACCATGGCAAATAAGGTCATGGAAATCTGATGCAACTCATTTAACAACCATCTTGCTTAGCAATGGAAATGGAAATTCTGCTCCCACCTCCTGAATTGGAAGCAGTGAGAAATCCCTCCCATGAAAATAAGGACAGCTGTAGAAGTGGGACGAAGGTTGCCTTGGCAGTGATGTAATAGTATTGCAAAGGGTGAAAATTCTGAGCAAGGGACAATGTTACATCAATGCTGGAAGACTTCTGCATCATGAAAAATTGCCAATAGGTGAGGTAAGTTATAGCTGATTGAAATAAAAAAGAGATGCTTGGCATGACACTAGGTCATAAATTCAAATCACAATGGCTGATTTCATAGAAAAGATAGAGTTATCCTACTTTAAGCAAACAACATGTTGTCTTAGGTAATACATACTCACAGTGAGTATGTCGTGGACTGGCAATACCAATTCCTTGGAAAACATAATATTCAATTTATTTGCTGACGGACCCTGAATGGTCTTAGTGTGATTACAGGAATGTCTTTACTATTATGAGGCTTCTTGATCAATAAGTTCAGTTGATTCAGTGCAAGACCTAGGCCTGAATCAAAAGCAGGGATCTGTCTTGGGGAATAAGTCATCCTGAGACCTAGGAATAGAGGTCTTTCCCCTTCATCCTTGGGGGGGGGGGAAATGGGGCTTAACAAGTACAGAACAGCAAAATCATCTTTCAAGCTAGACTGCAAATTACATATTCTGTATCCTTTTTTTTTTATGGAACCACTTAGTGGATCATCCATAAAGGCTTGCCACACAGATGTTTGGAATATAATCAGCAATTGTTGCCCTGAAATCCTGGAGGCTATGAACAGAGAGGCACGATTATTAAAGCTAATATTTCCTTCCCAGTGTAGCAGAATAAACTAGTTACCAGTGATGTATTTACAGGGAATTTGACACCTTGAGGGCTGTTAAGAGCATGAAAACAGTGCCCAACTAAGTTGGAGGTAGGGAAGCAGATTGCTCAACACTGGATTTGGAATTTCAGCTAACATCACTGAACTGCTGTCTGCTATCTGTTTCTGCCATCTGTTATTTTCTCTAAATCTGTAAGCTGATAAACATGGCCTGTTACAAAGAGATGACATAATTTTCCATAAACAGACAAAGCTTCAAACAAACTACCAAAGTAACCAATAATATAATCATAGCACTGCCCTCTCACTGTCTTAACATCCTTTATATCCACTGCATTTATATTTATGTGTGTGTGTGTGTGTGTAGTAGTGGTTAATTAGAAATCCATTCAATGTGATGTTGAACTGCCTTCTCTTTGTGGTTTGTAAATGTATTTGTGTGTGTAAGCACATGGGTAGGTGGGCACATTTGCAAACCCTTATTATGAGATATTATGAGGTAAATTAGTTTTGGTTTAAGATCAATCACTTTTTTTTCTTTGCATTTACAAAATGGCCCTCTGAGATTAAACTTGCTAAAAGTAATTAAATTATTGATTCTAGCAAGAACCTGAAGAAACTGAAGTTCTTATTTGGCCATTATACTGACAAAGGTCAGTAATGAATGGCTGCACACCTAAACATTCCAGTAGTTAGACTCCCTTGGATAGAATGTCCAGACAAGACTAGATGCCATCCACATAAAAAGACTCAGAAAAAATACCCACATTATTGTGCTTTCCTCCCACCCCAGGGCTGGAAGAAGAGCATTCTGGCAGAAATAGAGATGCCCTCATAGTGGATATTTACTGTGGACCAGGGATGGTGTGCTATGTCTGTACATCTCCTTCATGCAGGACTCTTTGCTCAGAGGTTGGGGCTTCCCCTTTGCAGGACTGCCACTTACAGGAAAAGTCAGATATGGGTCATAATGGAGGAAGGGGCTCCATTTTTGTGTGCTTTTATTCCCATTGGTAGGATTATTAACCTACCTGACACTAGTGTTGCATGGAATTAGAAAACTCCTATTTGTCTCTTCTTCTGATCCAACAGAAGAAGAGACAAATAGAAATCACGTTCTCTATCAGGAAATTTCTTCAAGACAGGATAAATAAAAGTCGTCCATGATTCCCTGTAGACAGAGCAATGAAAGAGCATACTGTATGGCTTAAAGATTCCACTGAGCTGTCTCCATGAGAACATATATATTGATGAAGCAGAATATTTTTATAGTACCCCAACAGGATGGTTGATAGCATCTAACCTGGCCAAAGAGAAGGATTGGTGGAGTATGATAGATGGCTGGCACACACGTTTGAAAAGACCCCAGGTACTTCAAGATTTAAGCTGATTTGAAAATCAAAGTTCCAGATTGCATTATCAAAACCTAAGCTTTCCAACAAGAACCTTAGAGAATGGATATTGATATCAACCAGGTTGACTTAAAGTAATCCTTGTAGATGGGAATGACCCTGAGAGGTAGGAGGGAGAGCCACAGACCAGACAACCGGTATGTAAAAGATAGCTCAGCCCACAGTTGGGGGGGGGGGAATAGTGGCAGTGTGAGAAACACTTCAGGAGGACCCCCTCTCAGTTTTCCAGAGAATAAAAGGATAGGAGGGGAGCAATACTTTCAGTCTTGAACTATTCTTTTAATATGACTTTACAATAAAAACAAAAACCTCTCTTTGTGCTTCATTTGGATTACATTGCTGGGCTAAGATTCCCTGAGAACTAGTAGGACAAGATCCACTGGAGAAAAAGATAAGTTAAGCCAAAAGTTATAACAATGATATCAAGCTCTGACATCCATAGAATCTTGGTTTCTTGCTATCACTAGAGGAAGTACAGTGTTTTAAGGCCTCTTGGGATCAAAAGAACAGCTTGACTAAACTTAGACTGAACAGCTTTAAGAGCGTTTCTAATAGTACAGGTTTGGACATCATAGAGGAACTGGAAAATTGCCTTGGCTAATAGGTGCAATGATGAAATGAGAATTGAGAAAGCTTTGCTGAATAATATTGGTCAGATATAAAAAATGGCCTCTCTAGGATAGTAAAGCCAGAAACTGCATTCCAAGGGATTATAAGAACACATCTACTCAATAGCATTCCCATCAATTTGCCAATTATGAATACAGGGATAATTTCATAGAAATATTAGAAGTGATAATTTGTTATTATTTTTCTCTGGGTGGAAAGAGGTTTTTCAGTGTACTTATTCTCATCTGGGAAACAGATGTGATCACATCTGCATTGAAACAAGCTGGAACCTACTAACTCAGGGGAGTGAAGGCTTGGATTATTGGGTTTACTTGCAAGCTACAAAGTAGAGGGGCAAGAATATATATCTCTCTGTCACTTGCTATGGGTAGTGACAGTTTTAGGGAGGTAGTCCCAGGAGAACATTTGACACTCAGAATAGTGTTGGAATAGAGAGGCTGAATGGCAAGAAAGAAGCTTTTTATCAATTGAGAATCCCTTTTAGTATTCCCCACAGTCTCTCTCTTAGAATTAAAACAATGTTGCAAAAGGGGGATTTTCCTGCTAAATGATGGAGAACCAAACCGTGGTCAAGATTTGATTGGTCCCCTCTGAATCCTGCCTGCTCCTCTGTGAGGATGTTTTTAGTATTAATGCAGTGCAATGGTTTTGAATAGAAACAGTTAGCATACAGTTTGCTGATTGCATTTAGCAGGCTGATGGGAGTATAATTGGCACAGTCTAATTCATCTTTTTGTTTTTGTAGAGAGGGATAACAATGGCATGGCTCCAGCCAGTAGGAAAACATGCTGAGCTGTTAATATGGGTGAACAGGTAGCCAGCACTGTTCCCCCCCCCCACTCCCCTTTGTTCTCACTTAATAATTCTGGAGGAGAAAGAATCTGTTCCTGGAGTTTTTCCAGATTTTAATTGGGAAATGAGGTCCCAGTTCTCAGATGTGGACACAGGAGGCTACTTTTAGGAAGAACATTTCTAGAGTAGATCACAACTGGATTATCTAAAAATTCCACTAAGAAAGTACTCTGGAGATTTGATGGATATCTGGCAAATTGGACCAAAATATCTATCTTTAAGGGAGTTGTTAATTCAGCATTAGAATTGAGAAGGGCTCTTGAGCTGCAATTAAATTCTCTCTCTCCCAATTAAAGTTTGAATGTAATATGCTGGATGCTATGGCAGTCAGCAGATACTCTTGATAGAGGGTCCTGAAGAGTAAGGATAATAGACTGATAATATGTTAACATTTGCTCAGGGGAATCTGCTAAACAGATTTAAGAGAGAAGCTGAAGGAGAGGGTCAGAATTCACAAGATCTAACATTTCTTTTGCCATTCTAGAAAAACATTTATTCCAAACCCACCTTTTTGTGATGGAGCTGAGTGGGCTTTTACCACAAACTTTGTACTTGCTTTAGGATCATTTTTTTCTCTGTCTTTCACCAGCAAATTTCTCAACTATGATTCATCAGGCTACAAACCATCTCTTTCTTCAAGTTGTTGTGCTGGTCTTAGCTCCTCAGCTGTCTCTTTCATTATTATTATTATTATTATTATTTTGCATTGTCTAATTCCTTGGCATCATACAGTCAAGCATAGCTACAAATACGGATTTAAAAATGTCCCATTATACAGAAATAGTTGGCTGCCAGACTTGGCCATCTTTGTCCTGTTGACCCAGTTGGATGGAATTTTGCCCACAACAGTTCTGCAAGAGAATAGGAGCAGCTCACAGAACAATCTTCATAGTATTAAAAAATATTGTACTAGTGCATTTTCATGCTAACATTGTCCCACATGTATATAGTATTATTTTTCTTAATTATTTCATTAAATGTACATCCCACCTTTCTTCCAGGACCTCAAGGTAGCTCCAGTATCACTTCCTTAATGTCCTCAACACTACAGTATTGTAAGATACATGTGAGATAGGCTGCATTGTTAGTCATCATCTACTGAGCTTCCCTCCAGATTAAAGTTGGACAGCATTATACCAGAACAAAAATGCTTCTTTTCACCACCCTTCCAGTCTGTACAACAATTTGGCTATGGCAGGAGTTGTGGGTCTTTCTGTTAGTCCTAATTCAAGGGTCTCATGTCCATCTATTGAAACAAGGACCACCAAAGTCAATCATTCTGTTCCTGGGGTGGTTTTGGTGCACTGAGTTTGAGCATTGTATGTATTGAGTGCTTGGGAAAAGGCCTGGAGAATGGGTTTCAAATTCTTTTCTTGGGTTCTGATGGTACCCAAGGATTGATAGAGCCTCTACCCCAAAGCCTGCTTCCCGTAATTCAGTAAGAGGAAAGGACCTCATGTTCTCACAACCTCAGAAAGTGAATAGGCTGCTTTTTTATCTAAGTCAGCCAACTCTAGTAATACAGAATGCTAATACTGAGTATGAAACCTAAATACATTCTTTCTTTTCCAGTTCTGATGATTACCTACCTATATGCATGCATATCCAGCACTTTATTCCATTTCAGGGTGAGCATCATGATGCTAAGCACAGAAATAATAAAAAATGTGAAGCCAAAGCAAAGAGATAAGAAAAGAAAAAGAAAATCCAAGTGTAATTTTACCAACATCAACCCTTCATGCTTTTCTACCCTTGCAAACTACCCACCTTAATAATTTTCCTTTAATAGGATCCCAATATTGCAAAAGGGAGCAATACACAAAACATGAGGTTTACTGCAAGCCGCCTATTACAAAGAATAGTCTCTCAACCGCAAACATGACTTTTTGTTGATTATTAAAGCAGTTGCCAGGCAGAAGTGCCGCAGATTAGACAATCATCAGATAAGAGGCAGCTGAGCCTGAAGAAGGAATGAGGGCATGACAAACCCTCCCTGGTTTCTTGGACTGTAAAGGTGAGGTGGGAGAGATGTACATTCAGACTTGCAAAATTTGGCTAATTTAGCCTTACAGTAAGGTTAGAGCTAGTATTTCTGGGTGTGCTTCTTGACTGGACTACCTCACAAGGCTGACATTGCCTCAGTCATTATACAATAATGTTGTTGGTGCCGGATTTTCAGAGATGCTGGGTTTGCAGTACATGCAAGGGCTGATTGGTTCAGCTCAATTCGGGCTAGAAATCACTCTGTTATGGCATTGGGGAGGGAAACTCTAATGACACAGCTCCCCCTCTGGGCCACTTTGGGCCACCCCTTTCTGCCACTTCAAACTGTTTTCCAAGCTCAGAGGATTAATGTCCTTCATTTTGAAGGACACATGGCTACATGCTCTGCAGCATGCCAAACCTGTTTAAGTTGCCTGGCAACTGTTCTATTTACTTCGTCACACTGACAAAGAAGCATTCGATGTAATAAATTATGCCAAGAATCACCTCTCTTTCCCTGTCTTGTCTCTTCTCCTACTGTCATAATTTGTTCTCTCAAAGTGGCTTTCTTGATGGAAAGAACAAAGCTGGAAATGAGGCTTAAGCAGTGTGGGTGTCCCTCACACCACTTTGCTTGTCTTGTCAGCACTAAATACAGAGCATTTCCTTCTTTGCAGACTGTGCCTACCTGGGACTCAGTTCCAGTAATAATGAACCAGCAGCGAGTAATTGTGAGTTATCTCTGTTGTCAAAAAAAAAAACAGCTTTGCAAAATGTCTGCTATAAATTTAGTGGGTCGCCTCTCTTTCTGCAATTTCAAAGCTCTTTGTTGCTTAGTTAATTTTTACAAATTGCTAGAGTTCCTTCCAACACTTTTAAATATCACAGATCCATTGGAAGAAACAGTTTAGTTTTCGGACTTTTTTAAAATAGATTTGACTGCTAACAACAGAAACTGAACACATTTATTATGTTACATCAGTTCACCTGGCTTAGGAAAAACATCAGTTCACTTGATCAACATCAGGGTTCATTGTGGAAGATTCATTAGAAATTTTCCAAATATTTGCAAATCTTTTGACCAAAAAGATTGATTTATTGGCTTTATAATTTGTATTCTGCCATTATAAACCACCTTGAATATTGAGCTAAACAGAAACATGGGGCATTCATTTATTAATTAATTGTCACCAAAGTATGGATGTGTATACACACACACAAACACAATTTTTTCTCAATCCCATTAATATAGTCTATTATAATTTATAGTTTATTTTAGCAGAGTTAGTGCCATCTATGAATTACTTTCAGGGTTTGCCCAAATTATCCTCTCAAAGTGTTTTTAAAAGAAATTAGGCATTTTTCTTAAAAAATTCTTCCCGAAAGCCCAATAATATAAATTATTCTGAGGAGACCAAACAAGTGCATAAAGCAAAAGGATAATGTTCAAATCATAATTTTCTAGGGATTTTTTTTATACATTAATTTGCCTGAGATGACTTCATGAACCATATTAAAATTTTCACTGGAAGTAACAGTCTCTTTCATTGACAAAGAGCAAAGGAATGCCAATATAGTGATGGGTGATCTTTTTATATTGTTATAAAACATGGGAATACTATAAACGTAGTACCAAATACTTGGAGTGTTTTCTATAATCAGATAATAATAATCATCAGTTAAAATTAGCCTGTGATTTTTCTACTACAATTATTATTCTAAAATTCCTGCTCAAACAGGATCTAAATGTTAATTGCTCAGTGGGATATAGAGTTCTCATTTTTAAGAGAAGCAATTACATCATCTATTTTAGATGAATGGACTTCAATTTGCATGCTAGAGAATTTAGGGAGTTAGTCCGCATACCCAGAAATTGTCCAGGTAAGAAACACACTGCCTAAAAAAAGAAAAATCTCTGTCTTTCAATATGTATTATTGCCTTTGTCTCTTTGCGTTTTTGATTTCTTGTCTTCTCCTTGTACCACACATTCAAATTCAATTTTGTACCTTCCAGTCAGTTTTGACTCCTGGTGACTGCCCCCTGCAGTTTTCCTAGCAGCGTTTTTCAGAAGGAGTCCTCAATTATCCTAGATGTCCATCTATTTTCACACTCCCAGCAATAATATCAGGCAGTGATATAATCAGGCATTATATCATCAGTTCTCCCCATGTTTCTTACAAAAGAGAAAGACTTTATATGTGGAATGATAAAACTGTAAATGAACTTTTTTATGTTATTTTTTTCAGTGCTTATTCTAATTTTTCTGGGGATGTTTCAATCCCAGAACACTGTAGATTTTTTCAACAGAACACCCCCTAAGGTTAATGGGTTAAGTTTAAAGAAACTCGTGTGTCAGGTCCCCAAAGCCTCTGTGTATTCCCTTGCATATATATTCTACTTTTGGGGCCTGCCATTCTGCTGGGGGGAGGGGGAGCTTGGGATAACTTTTGCTTTCTACTTTCCCTCTCCTGCCACTATCCTTATCAGGGAGACAGTTACAGAGAAACGAAAGCTGGAGGAGATCTTGAGATGCACACCAACTGTGCCAGTCATCCGCTCTTCAGACCACCTGTGGATTGGCTGGATTTCAAATGGACATTATGACTTTGGTGGGAGGAGAAATATAGCTAGCTTAACTATACTGTTTGTGCGGGATTTTCCCCAGATCTTGCCTTGACTTCCCTACTGTCACTGACCCCTAATAAAAGTATCTTTTTGAGACAATACCTATTTCAAGAGTTCTGCTTTCTTGTGTGGTTAGTTGAAGTGGGTCCTTACATAAGATGAGATCTACATAGTACTCAACCTGGAGAAGCTGTTGCCCTACCAGGGGAGTCACAGGAGTTCCAGGCAGAGAAATGGTCCGAAGATCTCCTCTGCCTGAAAGCTGATGAAAACCTCTTCAGGGATCTGGAAGAAGCCACATGGTCACTCAGAGTCAGTAAGGATGGGAAGAAAAAAAAACCCAAAATTACCCTGACCTGAGGTGGAGGAAAAAAGAAGGCAAAGAAAAAGAATCCAGAGCCTACCCCTCCCGATAAAGATGGAGAAAAAGAGGAACTGAAATCAGGGGCAATGAAAGCTTTGATGGAGTATGTGAAAAAGACCCTTGATGAATTGGAGGAGGAAGAATTGGAGGTGTGAGAGACGACAGCAGCTGGAGCCCAGGAGGCAGCACAGCAGCGGGGCCATCTGTCTCAAGGAGCTAGAGGCATACCACCTTAGCCGGCCGAGGTGAAATTGATTCCAATCAGAGTGAAGTTTAATGGAGACCTGAAATGATTGGGGTGTTCCTGGCACAAGTGTTCATTTACATGCAAATCTATGGGAGAACCCTGCCTACTGATGTCGAGAAAGTTCAAGTGGTCACCCTGGCTCTGGAAGGTGGAGTAGCTGACTGGATGGTAACCCTGTACAATTGCAATGCACCCAAATTGAGAAACTTCAGTTGTTTTATGGCTGCTCTCCGCAGGTATTTCGAAGACCAGCTGGCCAATAAGGAAGCCCAGGAGCAGATTAAGACAGTGAAGCAAGGAAGAAGACCAGTCACTGAGTATACCAGGAGTTCAGAGAATTGGCCATAGCCTGCACTGGCCAGAGGACATCCTGGTAAGCTGTTTCCAGAATGGACTCAATGAAGAGCTGTATAATGCTTGTATAGCTCGTGGAGCCCCAGGGTGGCTGTATGACTGGTGCCTTCTAGCTGAGGAAGTGGAGATTGATCAACACAGGCATCTGCATTGCCCGATGAGACCAAGCTTCAAGCAGTAAACTGAGAAGTGAGCTTCCCCTGCGCTGCCTCACAAGCCCGCCTGTTTCAAATGTGGCAAAGAGGGACATCAAGCCATGGATTGCCACAGCAAGACACTTGCCAAGAGACCGCCCGGAAGACCCCCGAGGACCTCATTGAGCCCCAGGGAGACTGCAATGAGATCCGAGGAAGTTGTAGAACTCCTCTGGGATTGCAATCGAGAGGGTCGAGCTCTGACTCCCCGCAGGATGATCCAGGAGAAGCGGAAGATGACTACAAGGATAACCCATTGGTGAGTGGGCCAACTGACTCCATAACAGTGCCCCTAGAACTCTCCATACCCAGCACTGGGAGGACAGTGAAATTGGCAGCCTTGCTGGAGTCGGGATGTACCTGGTGCATGATTTCCTAGTGGGGAAAATGGGGATTCCCCTTAGGAGACTTAAGACTCCAATTACTTTTTGCCAGCTGGACGGTTTGGTTATGGGGGTGCCTGTAAGTTTTGGCACTAGACCCATATACATCGACCTGGGTAGCCACACAGAGACTTTAATGTTTATTGTGGCCCTGGGAATGGAGTGGCCATTAGCTTTGGGACTGGCTTGGCTAAAGAAATGGAACCCCATGATCAGCTGGAGAGAATGGCAACTGAGATTCCCACAGGGGGTAGTCCTGCCTGTCACTAAAGAAAACAGCGGAAGATGTGGAGTACATTGTGATTTTACCTCCGCCCTCAATGAGTCAGACTTGCAAAGACTCCCAACAGAATATCGAGATTTGGCTGAAGCCTTCAGTGATCAGAGGGTGGACAAACTCCCTCCTCACTGGCCCATAGACTGTGCAATTGAAATCATTCCAGGGGCAAAATTGCCAAAACCAAAAATGTACTGGATGACTCCTAAGGAGTTGAACGAACTGGAAAAAATTATCAAAAAGAGCAGCAGTTTATCGAGCCAACTAGACCCTGGGTAACAGCCGCTGTGTTATTCAGAGAGAAGAAAGATGGCTCTCTTTGTCTCTGCATAGATTATAGGAGTTTGAATGCTGTGTGCATGGAAAACATGTATCCATTACCATTAATGAAAGACAGTGCACCTATCACAAGGAAATTTTTTCTCAAAACTGGTCTTGAGAAAGGCTTATTATCTCATCAGAATAAAGAAAGGAAATGAGTGGAAAACTGCCTTCATTTGCCCATTGGGTTGCTTCCAATTTAAAGTTCTCCCATTTGGGTTATAGGGGGCCCCTGCAGTATTCATGCAACTGATCAACGAAGTCCTATGTGATCACTTGTATAAGGGGGTCCTAGTTTACCTGGACAATATCTTTATTTACACTGAAACAAAAGATGAGTACATCAGACTAGTCAGAGAGGTACTGAAAAAACTGCGCTCTGCCAAACTGTATGCCAAACTATCAAAATGTGAATTTCACAAAGATTGTATTGATTACCTGGGTTATTGCATATCAAATGAAGAAATAGAGATGGACCCTGAGAAAGTGAGGGCATTCTTGGACTGGGCTCCCCCCAAAACCAGGAAACAGTTGCAAAGTTTCCTAGGATTTGCAAACTTCTATAGACAATTCATCCCATCTTTTGCACAAATTGCCCTCCCAATCATAAACTTATTGAAAACAAGAGGGGAAGACAAGCCTAAGCCCAGTCAACCACTGAAATGGACAGGTAAATGCCAAGCAGCTTTTGAGAAACTTAAGAGACTTTTTTTTATGGAGCCAGTTTTAAAACATCCAGACCCAGACCCCTTTTATAATTCAGGCTGATGCCAGTGATGTTGCTGTGGGAGCAGTGTTATTACAGAAAAATAAAGATGGACAATTACAACCCTATGCTCACACCTCAAGAAAGCTCTCAGAAACTGAGCAAAGGTGGGCAGCTTGGGAGAAAGAAGCCTATACTGTATGGTGGGCTTTACTGACCTAGAGGCATTTCCTGGAAGGTAATAAAATACCATTCCAGGTGTGGATTGATCAAAAGAACCTCGAGGCTATATCGATTTCATGGGGCTCCAAAGCATATAATTTCAGACCGAGGGGTTCAATTCACTTCCAAGTTCTGGAAGACTTTTCTGGACTTAATGGGTTGTAGTCAAGGGCTATCATCTTCCCACCATCCTCAAACAAATGGGGGGACAGAGAGGCTTAACTCAGTTCTAGAACAATACTTAAGATATTTTATTAATTACCAACAAGACAATTGGGCCAACCTGCTACCTTTTGCTGAGGTTGCCTATAATAATGCTGTACACTCCAGTATTGGTTTCACTCCATTTCAAGTAGCAAATGGTCAAACCTTTGTGGCCATGCCTGAATTCCCCATCAAAGAATCTGAGATCCCCTCCTTGCAGGAGTGGATCAAACAATTGCAAAACACCTGGCCAGTGGTCAGGAAGGCCCTGGATGAAACCAGGGAGGCCTATAAAGCCCAAGCTGACAAACGAAGGGTAGAGCAGAAACCATATAAAGTTGGAGACCATGTATTCCTCTCTACAAAATATTTACAGTCTTTGCAACCTTCAACGAAACTGGGGCCTAAATTTATAGGGCCTTTTCCAGTTAAGCACATTATCAATCCTGTGACTGTTGAATTAGATTTGCCAAAGAATCTATGGAAAATCCACCCTGTTTTCCACTGCAGTTTGCTCAAACCAGAGGTTATCTCCAATCTCTGGCCTCCTGAGAGAGAACAACATTTTGAAATCAAGAACATTTTAGACTCACGAACACACTATGGGATGACACCATACCTAGTAGTTTGGAAGAATCTCCCTTCTGCTCAGAATGAATGGGTGTACAAGAGACATGTTAGAACCCCTAAATTTTTACAATGTTTCCACTCTAAATATGCTGATAAACCTCATTGACTTTCTGTTGTTTTCCCTCATCCCTTTTTGTTTTCTAGGTGGATTTCATGTTCTTCTAGGGGGACCATATGTCAGGTCCCCAAAGCCTTTGTGTTTTCCCTTGCATATATATTATACTTTTAAGGCATGCCATTCTGCTGGGGGTAGGGGGAACTTGGGATAACGCCTCTATCCTTGAGAAAGGAATGTGTCTTCTATATCAGGGAGACAGTTACAGAGAAACGAAAGCTGGAGGGGACCTTGAGATGTGTGCCAACTGTGCCAGTCACTCGCACATCATATCACCTGTGGATTGGCTAAATTTCAAATGGACATTATGACTTTGGTGGGCAGAGGAATATACTTAGCTTAACTACACCGTTTGTGCAGGATTTTCCCCAGATCTCGCCTTGACTTCCCTACTATTACTAACCCCAAATAAAAGTATCCTTTTGAGACAATGCCTGTTTCAAGAGTTCTGCTTTCTTGGGTGGTTTCATCGTAGCTTAATTAAAATTCCTTGACTTGGTTGTCTGGATTTTGGGCAAATTCTGGGCATGCCAGTTGACTAGTCCGTGGACAAGCAGTAAAGTCTCCTCTTCTTTAGACATTAAAGAGAAAATTTCAGACACTATTTTGTAATCTCCTCAATCATTTAATGATAAATTTAATGACAACCCCCCCAAAAATACATACAGATTATTGTGTGTAAAAAATATACAGTAACATTATCTTTTTTTTCATAGTGCTCATTTTGGTTAGGTAAGATATCTAATCTTTTGATTAGAATTGTGCATGGGATTGTTGCTATCTTTTAACAAAATCCCTGAATTGCTTCAGAGTGATTCTGGGCCTTCACAGGGCAAAGCAGGATTAACACAAAGCAACCTAAACTAAATTGGGACTGCCAAAAACTATGGAGGATGATTTGATGCTTTTGAGCATTGCAGCAAAACAGATAGTTATATGAAGTAAACATGCTACCTTGAAATGTTCTTCCTCCAGAAATATTTCTGAGAGAAGGAAAAGTCAAACCACAATCAGGTCCAGTTTCTACTTGGAAATAATCAAAGTGCTTTGAAGGAATCCTTTGCCAGCAACAATCATAATATCTATTTTAAAAAAGAAACAAAGAAAGTACAGACATAGGTCCATAAAAAGAAACAGATGTAGATATTGAAATCATTGTACCCATCCTTTTGAAATTTTCTAGATTCTGTTAAAATCTGGTTTCGTAATATGCGCACTTTCATAGAGATTAGATGCCACATAAATGGTGGGACTATTCCTTTTTCAATCAACTCCAATTTTCACAGGTTCATTTACCACATTGACTGCCAAATTTGGCAGTTTTTCTCCACAGAGAAGACATCTATGCCTTCACATATTAGCTAATTCTGTCAAACAACAAAAGTATGGGTCCTTTCAAAAATGCAATTTTATTTTATCTTTCTCTTCTTTCTCTTATATTAGGCAGACTTCAGGGTTTTTTAATGGTTCTATTATATAGGCAAATCTAATCCCATGGGACAAAATAATACAAAATAATTCAAAGCCAAACTTCATGGTCAGTGAAAATATTCTCATTCAAGTCTATTGTAACATTTGTGCAAAAATTATCTTGGGAGACGGAAGATTTGTAGCCTAGTCTGATAAGAGGCAGTTCAGTCTACAGGTAGGAAAAAGCAAGGGAAGCATTTCAGAAGGGACCTTCCCTAGCTTTTTGGAGACTAAAAAGAGAGACAGGCAGAAATACCTTCTGTCTTGCAAGACTGATTTTGTCCTTGCAAGGTAGTCCAGATGAGAAGCAAATTCAGATGATCTAATCCAATTGTATTGTAAATTTCATTAACAGAATCTTGAAAGATTGAAAATACTGTATTTCTACCTTCCCCCTTTAAATCTCTGGAAAATTAGGAAAATTATTTCCCATGCTTTTTCCCCTCCTGGAAATTGAGCCGCCTCATATCAGACTGTTGCCTAGGCTGTGGGTCCTCCTCCTGCATCCCAAGGCCATTCTCACATACCATTACAATTATATGTAAAATATATCATCAAAAAAATGAGAAGGGGGTCAAGAAAAGCCAAGAAAAGGTATTTGATGTTCAGAAAAATAAATGAAATTTGATTTTTTCCCCCCTGACTTTAGTTGACAGGAGATGAAGCTACTTTCAAACATGAAATATGCTGCCAAAATATAAAACATTGCTTGAACTATCTCGTGCAGTTAACTCATTGCCCCTCAAAACCCTGAACTTTCTCATAAAACACATTTGCTTACTTATAATTCTGAGACACATAACCCACAGTTCTGTTCTCTCATGTTATTTATTTCTGTTCAACACTTACTTCAGAAGATTTAAAGTATCATCTATCATCATTGGTCCCTTTAGGTTCAAGAAGCAATGGATGGTTTTTCAATCAGATTGAGAGTTCATTCCCAGAACTGTTCCCAAAGCGATTAATATGCTGAAATGTGAAAAGGCTTCTTAAGTTGCCTTTCATTTCACTGTTGTAAAATTTACAAACAAGGAAGCATTATATTTTAACCAAAATATAAAATCAGATGTTTTAAACCTCGGTCATTTGATTCTGAACATCTCTTAAAATCATTACTCATTAACATAGCAACTCAGAGTAGCAGCTATTTTAAAAAGTCACCCATTGACAAACATATGCACGTATGCTAAAAAGCAGTACATCTGTGGAATTTCTCATAAAAGTCCAATGAGATCTTTTAATCTGAGGGTCCAAGTTAAGAAAGGTAATCACAAAGGATAGAAGGCTTGTCAAATTAAATAATTTACAAATATCGCATCACTCCAAAACTGCTGAGATTTTGCGTAACTAATTGGGAGATTTAGGGAATGGCTTTCCCAATTATCCTTTTAGGGATCTATTTTTTAACCCATGAAGATTATTTTTGAAAAAGATTTAATTTGTTGCTATGCAGGATATATAACTATGTTGTTCAAGATGTTTCCAGCTCCTCTTCTTGGAAATGGCTGAAACTGAGCTTTGGTTTATAACGTTCACCACTTGTACCAATAAATAGTAGATAATCCCATCAAGTGGGTATGAATATTAATTTTTTAGCTTGTACCATTCCCAAATTGTTATGTATAATTCTATTTAACTAACTTTATCCCACCCCTAGAGGCCAGAGTAATCAGTCCTGTAGAATCATTAAAGTGGAATATTGAACAAACCAAGTATGAGAACATCCTTTTAATTTACTAAACTCAGTTGTATTAATGAAATTGTTATTTATTACTAATGTTTCCTATCTGTGCTCTCACATAATCACTCATACGAAGAGTCTTCTTTCAATGTATGATGGATTTCTTAAAAGTCAGAGTTTTATAGTCCCCCTCCAGCCTCAAAAGTCTTTCCTGACATTGGTGGGTATTGAGATTCATCCAGCTGCTCTTTATATTATGGATCTTTTGCCATTTTTAACAAAGTCTTTAGTTAAGAGATATATAACATATATAAAAGTTAAAATCTGTTTTAATTTTTATATCATTTGAAGGCCTAATTTATCTCTCCCTTGCCAGTTCAGTTTTCCATCTCTCCCCATTGCTTTAATCCGTTTTTTGCTTGTGACTTCATAACCTTATTCTTGCCTTTTTCTTTTGCTTCTTGTAAATTTTCCCACTCATCCTTCATCACACTCTACAACAGCTTTCATCATTTGCAAAAGTCTCTTTTTAGCAGGAAACAGCTCATAATGGAACTGCAAACAAGGAGAAGGGGTGGATCTGTGGGAACTGAAGAGTTAAATTCCAGAACCCTTCTTCCCATAATAATCATCTACCTGTGTTTGTTGTTTCTCTGTCCAGTCTCAATCAGTCTTAAAGGGTCAACCCATTTGGTTTCTTCATGGCAGCCAGTCTCCAGAGCTGCTTGATTCTTTGATAAAAGAGGGAGCAATCCCACTCACACCACACAGCTAATACTAGCTTCTCTGCTTTATGGGGCTCTTTCATGACCTCAGTGAAGGGACCTCACTGGATTACACCACTGGATTGTAGTTCTGCCTGCAGGCCTTTGGGGCAATTGTGGTGAGCCACAAGGATCTGTGGCCAGCAGTGGCATCCAGTGATGAGATAGATAACTCCTTCCACTGAGTTCATGAAAAGGCTACGAAGAACAACTCAGCCAATAAAGGAGACATTCTATGAATAACATAGAATAATAGGATTGGAAGGGATCTTGGAGGTCTTTTAGTCCACCCATTGCTTGAGCAGACAACCTTATACCTTGTTATATTTACATTTCCAAATTTGGAATGTAAAAACAAAAACAATGTAATAAACTCTTCAGATAACAGGATCATGTTCTATGCCTGATTTTCATTATCATTTCAAATATTTGCCTAGATTTCACACTTCATTAGTATGATTACTTTTGATATGATCATTTCCTTTTATAGCTTGCCTGTTTGAGTGGTGACAGAGATGTAATTTAACATTAGTTGAGTTCTGGCAATGTTGTCACTTTCTTCTGTTTCCTTCAACAAATCTTTGTTAAAATAACATTACACTCAACCTTGAAACGGGAAGGAATTCTGGGAATCAACAACAGAAAAAAGCCAACAGGATATCTTTACAAGTTTTAACACTCTTAAGCAAAACAGCAGCACCACCAAAAGGTAAGAAAAGTCTTCATTTCATCTATTAGCATTCTGCAAAGAAACTTTTCTCAAGATTGCCTTTGTGCATTTCAATATTTACCTTTACTCAAATCCGGGGGGGGGGGAACTGCCTCAGTATATTTTATTCTGATGTCTAGGCAGATATATAAAGCTAAACAGAAAAAAAATACAAAGCAGAATCAGAAATCCCTGAAAGACTAATACATGCTCTAGAGAGGAGATAGTTATTTCAAATTTGGCCCTTCTCAGGGAAAGTCTGGATTTTTCAGATTTCTTTCTATCCTGAAATAGATTGTGGATTAAGTTAAACAGAATATTTCTAGAAATGGCTCTATTGTGGCAGGCTATCAAAAATGCTACATTCTGCCAATACATCTTTTTAAATAGGATAACTTATCTATAAAGACATAACGTCTTTTCAGAAATAAAAATTAAAATCTGTTTTTTAAACATTGCTTTTGTGAACATTGTTGAGATTATAAAAATCTGTGTCTTGGTTCTTCCAGAACATCTTTCTTTTGTTTCTTCTGCCTCTGGGCAAAGCAAAACAAAAATCAAACTAAAAAGCCTTAGCATTATAATGGTGTAAACAACAGCACAATAATCTTACCAAAATAGCCTCCTCTACCTATAACAACGTCCACTTGATAGCAAGCCAATAATTAATTATTTTCAGCATGCGCATAAAATTCATCCCAGAAGAGGTTTTTGGTTCACCTGGCAGAAAGCATCAAAAATACTAGTCACTGTTTTTCCAGGAAAATCTCCAAATCGAGACCAGGCAAAATGAGACAGAAATTTTAAGAGGGCCATTACAATCATGCCGCTTGCTAAATTAGCAACCGAAGGGTCAAACTCAAAAGCCCTTCAAGATTCCCTATCTGTATTCCAATAGTAATTGATAGGATGAAGCAATATATACTAGCAGCTCCATGGGAAAGAGCTTGATGGGGAAGTGATGAAAGAAAAAAAATCTGCTATTACCATCGAAGATCAGCATTTGTCTCTAAGAGGCTATTCTGCTTGTGTTATTAATACTGTAGTTTTCTCAAAAAGCAATTAATCTGTCAGTTGAAACTGAACAGCCATCTTAGCTCTAAAGGCTTAAAAGACAGAGGAATTTATATAGGAATATTCTATTGGTCACTTTTCAAAGAACCTTTCCCTTAATTCTAGTGCTCCTTTTTTTGAGAGAAGATCAACATGCACATTCATTGCCATATAGTGTAAAGACAATCTTCAATTAGTGCACCCCAAGACTATGAACAAATTTCTGGCAAAAAGGATCACTAGAATTAAGGGAAAGTTTCTCTGAAAAGTCACCCATAGAATATTCCTATTTAAATTCAACTCTATCTTTTAAACCTTTCCTCACCATCTCAGCATCTACCTCTGACAGCCTCTTGATTATCTGGGATCATAAATGTCTCTTTGCAGAAGCAGAGATGACATGAAAACAAGATTCTTATCCAGGTTGATACTTTAATAAGCTGAGGAATGAGTGCTCAGTCCTCATCAATAAAATGGCTGCTTGTAGAAATTTAGGGTTGGCAATAAAGTGACTCAAAACCTGAGGGGCCACATGTGTCAGTAGCAGTTTTGCCTTTGACTTTAAATAATGACTTTTAAAATGTTGGGAGGGCAGGAATGAATTCCATATCTAGATTTCAACTAACTTTCTGGTTGTTTGTTATCTTATTGATAGCAATTCCCTTTTGCAAATTAACTTTCTCACATATATAACAATTTGTAAGTTACCTGAATACTTTTAACCTCTGATGTCTGACACTCTTGCCCCACATCTATACTGAGTACTAAATTCCTGCTGTTGATGAATTCAGGTAATCTTTTATTCTTCAAATTATTATCATAATCCCTTTTCTATGCTTGTGTTTTTCCAAAATAAGTAATTTATATGCAAAGACACTCTTAGAAGATATAATAGATTAGAATAAAATTTTCAATTACAGATGATATAAGCATGCACGATATAGATTTCTTTACCTGGAAATAATTTTAGCCAAGATGTTTTAATTTATAGTGATTAGAAAGAAAGAAAGAAAATCCTTGAATTAAGCATCCTATAAGCAGCAGAACTCAGGTTCAATAATAAAATGAACCATATCCATTAAGCAATTCTGTTGAAGTTGTGTGGTTATCTCAGCTGCTAAGAATAGAGAAGAGCAAAGATGAAGAATGATTGTGTGTGATTGTTTAGTTCCAGATTATACTGACCAACTTAGCTGAACCATATATTTTTTATGTCGAAAGAGAAGGGAAAGAAATGGGAAAAAGACGGAGGATCTCTATAATTTCTTTGATACCTAATCTACTTTCCAATGATAATGGATCTGTAAGACTCCTGGGATCATTCATTGACCCAAAGACCATGAAAACAAAGGAAACACTGTTTCCTCAGCGTACATAGTTACCACATTAGGAACATTTTTTATATTGTTATCATCTGGCTTCCTCTGACAGCTGAGAAGTACCCTATTTTACTCTAGGTTGTCTGGGACTAGTTCATTACTCTCTGAACTATCATAATGTTTCATCAGCTTCTTTCTCCTTCTCCTGTTCCTTCAGCAATTCCTCCTCAATGGATACATTCCAGAGGGCCATGAGAAATATACAAATGGAAGGGACTAGATGGGAAGGATTAGTGATAACTCTGCCTCAGTTTGATGGAGATGATTTTTATCAGCTTAGTGAACTTTCTACAGAAAGAAACAGACATAACATAATTAAGCTAGCACTCACAAAACATTGTTATACAATTGCTAAGGATGAGAGACTGGGAAATCATTTCAGGAAGCAAGCAGTACCAGACCTCTTCCCCAAGTTCTGCCTGCTGCTCTCAGTAGCTGATTACCCTTGCTTATGTGCTAGAATGGGGCAAGAAAGAGGATACTACCATAACAGTCATTTGAGCCAAAAATGGACTTGTTAATATCTTAAGCCAATGTTTCCCCATCTTTCCTCCCTTCATCTACTCTTTACAAAGATGTTTCAAGCAACTAAACACCAAAATACATTTTTTTGCTTTGTGAGTGTGTGTGTGTGTGTGAGAGAGAGAGAGGGGGGGGGAGAGGGAGATATTAAATCAATAAAGTTTTTTGAGCTAGGCACAGCCAGATAAGGTAAATAAACAAGTGTTTCCTGTTCCCTTGGGTTCGTGCTTTCCCTATGCAGTTTTAACCACCCTAATTATTTTCCCTCTGAAAGGGAGATTACTGTGATAGGCACCAATTTTATTTTATTTTTTAATGCACGGTCTCCAGTTTAAACCTTGGGGAAATTAGAGGGAGAAATTTCTCCTTACAAGATAGTGGTTCTCAAGAGCATTCAGCTATGTTTGTTATCTAAATGCAAACACAATAATAGCACATACCTGGGCACCTCATTCATTGACACATGTGTCATTTTTAGTAGGCTGGCAAAGAGGGAAAAGGTGGCAGGTGTATAATGCATGTCCCAATTTTCCTAAATACCAAAATAGAGTAAATTGTATTAGAAAACACAGACCTCAGCCTAATAGGGAAAACTGGAATATATGCAACATTTTCAAACAAAGAAGATTTTCAAAGAAATTTTAAAACATTATTTGCTGTAATTTGAAATGTTTGTTTAGAATAACAGGGCCAGCAGATTTGAGTTACAAATAATATGTATCTATTACTATCAAGGTTTGTCCAGATTTGGTGGCCTGATTTAAAACTATTGTAATAGATCATTTCTGTGTTACCATCATTTGATTTCTTTGCAGACTCTGGTAGGTACAGAATAGATTTTAACTTAAAAATTAAACTGCACAATGTTTCTAAAATGGAAACCTAATCTAATTAGTATTCCCATTACAATATAAGTCATCTCAAGTTATTTGTATTTATTTAGAACCCTAGAAAAAGCTATTTTTTCATAATGGGTGAGTGTTTTATGGTTCAAAATAGATTTTTCATGAATCATTCCAGACTGGAAGCAGCTTCACCTTTTCTGCTCAACTTGTAAATCAAAAATTACACCCATCAAATGTATACATGTTTTCATTTTGTAAGTTCTATTTAAATGCAAATTCTGCCATTTAAGCAGAACTTAGATGTACTTTATTGCAGTGCAATTACCATATCCTTTCTCACCAGATCTCCCTGTAATAAGGTCATGGGTCATTTTTTTTCTTCAAGCCCTCAGCAAATGCAACTAAAATTAAAGTAGTCAGTATCTATTGCAATTGGAGATGCAAACAGATGGTGAGAAAAAAGTCTTTAAATATCTTTCACCTCCTTCTTTACACAAAACAATTATCATAGACACCATTCTGTCTTGCTGTAACTGAATTTCTATTCTACTGAAAATGGTTTGAAAACTTGCTATTGTAAGAAGAGCTAACTTAAACCAGATTGCAAATGCATGCAGGCTTGCAAGGACCTTTGAAGACAGAAGTAATTCCTTCTACATAATATATAGGATTGTGCTGGAAGTTACAAACCTATGTCTACCTTGAGCAAACTAAGTGGTCTTAGACAAGGTCTCCTGCTGCAGTCAGGAATAATTATTAATTTAGAAGTTCAGTGTGAGGATTAAAATGAAATAACTGACTTTAAATAGTTTGACCTCTTGTCCTATTGACACAAATCAAGGGGCAATCAGGTAAGCATTAAGTTAGCCCCATCAAGGTATTTGAATATGTTGGTTGAATCAGAACCTTTAGTCTGAGAGAAGCAGGGACAAAATTTCCATCTCATCCCCTCTTACATCATCTTTTCTGCTCAATGGTTCCCAGAGGTCCTTCCTCACTTGCTTTTAACCACAGTGGGAACATGCCTTGGTGAGCTCTTTATTCTGCCAGGCCTCCATGAGGCCCCCTACAACTTATCTGCAGCCAAATTAATGAGATAAGCCTAAATAACTACTTCAGGTTTAAAAAAGAGCTTCCCCCCTTAAGCATTCCACAGTTTAACATTACCTATTTTCCAAACAACACAGTCAAAGTCCCTGTAGGACACCTTATGATTCTTGATCATTCATGAATGCCTTGCCTCTGGCACCAGGTGGGCAGGGCATAGAAGCTCTCTCTCTCTCTCCCTCTCTCTCTCTCTCTCTCTCTCTCTCTCTCTCTCTCTCTCTCTCTCTCTCTCACACACACACACACACACACACACACACACACACACACACACACACACACACTGTACTGGGTAGTTCCATGCAGCATCCCCAAAGACTGATTGACAAGAGCAGCATGATAAAGACAAAGACTGAAAATCTTCCAAGAAATGTTCTTTCACTTTACCCTGCCACTTCCCAGCCTCCTTGTTTCATAACCAATTATCTCTCAATCTAGCAGGGGAATTAATGATAAACCTAGGGCTACCATATCTGAGCTGTGAACACTGAGACAATTAGTAGAATGTAGGAAGAAATTAGAACTTTAGACCTGGCACCTCCTGCTTGACCCCCAGGTAGAAGGCTGGCAACATTTGTATATGGATCAGTAGGAAGATGGGAAGAGTTATGGTGGAGAGGAAAATACTTATGGAACAGCTGACAATGTTTTCTGAGAGTCTGGAGTGCAGTTTGCTACAGAACCCTAAATCCAACATTCTAGGGAGTCAACTTTATTGTTGAGGACAAGGAGGTAAGGGGCATGACTGACTGACTGACTGACTGACTGACTGACTGACTGACTGACTAAAGTGCTGGGAAGGGAAACCAATGGGGAAGGAAAGAAAAAGAAAAGTTCTTTCACAACTGCAGATGAATCTGAGATGAATTTATAGACTCTACAGAGATCAAGGCCATCCCAAGATGGGGAAAGACCCCTTATCAGTATGGTTGTTTCTCCACTGGTTTTGTCCACTGGAGGCAGTGAGCAGGAGTATGTGGGCAGAAGCAAAAAAAACCCTGCAGAAATACTTGAAGTATATTTTAATTGATCAATTTTTACTGCCCCGTGTGAAGTTATCGATTCATCTTATCACTTCAAGTATTGAAACCATAATTTAGTTGGGTCTTCCTTCTGTGGGGTTGGGCAATAGTTCTCATTATGTCCTTTTGAAGGACATTCTGCTTCCCTCTGTGATCCCAGCAGAAGCCAGGCAACCCATGAAGGGCTCGATCTGAAAGCAGTCTTCTTTTACACAAAATTTTCCCACGGATAGGAGTCCTGATGGGTTGTACCAATCAAATGAACTAAATCTGTTAAGTCCTTCGCGAAATGGCAATAACACGAGAAACAGTTGTAGTTCTCAGGAACCTCTTTATTTCTGTTCAGCATACTGGTTACAAGACACCGACAACGCCCAAATCTCCCTGCCCTTTTTATAGGCGATTCCCGGGCCAAACTGCAACATTTGGCGCGCCTGCACTCGCGCATGCACGCAAGTGCTGGCGACAGCCAGTCTGGTCCCGGGCAGCTTGCACCTGCCCGGGACCGTTGCAATGCCCCGAGCCTGCTTTCACAGGCTCAGGACATAACAAAATCCATTCCATACCTTTTAGCGTGCATTTTCACATGTTCATTACTCACAAGTAGAAAAAAAACAAAAAAGGAATTAGGGAGGGGGATCATCTTCAGAGACGGAATTGATTCCCTCCCAGCTGGTTCCAGCCTGACTCCAAGGTCACTGTGCCCCGAAGATGAACTGTTATCTGTCCTGTGCTTCGATATTCACAAAACAACCTTGCTGCACTGTATTGGTGGACTGGTCAGGAGGGCTAGGTTTCAAAGTGGCAAGAATAGGTTGGCACTTGGCACAGGAATGTCAGATTCCACTTAGCTCTACTGCAACTACTGTTTCTCAGTAAAAGTTCTTTTGATTAACCACATGGAGTCAAGAGTCGGCTTTCCTGAGTGGGACAGTTGGGGCAGGTCCTTACAGTTATTGCATCCATGTATACTATAGAGCAGGGCTTTTCAACCAGTGATACGAGTACCACCTGTGGTACATTGGCACCTGGCAGGTGGTACACGACCATCCTAGAAAAGTGGTAGTGGGGGAGGGGAATGAGCTGAACCGGTGGTAGCACCGCACAAGCCTGAGCGAGAAATGGCTGGAGCTGCAGGGCTTCAGGGCTCAGCAGAAGCGCCAGGATCCGTGCCGCTTTCCAGCTGATCAGTGCTTCTTCAGGGCTATCAGGACTCAGTGGAAGTGCCAGGATCAGCACCAGGCTCCAGTTGGAGCTCTACGCTGATCCTGGTGCTTCTGCAGAGCCCTGAAGAAGCACCGATCAGCTGGAAAGCAGCACTGATCTGGCACTTCTGCTGAGCCCAGAAGAAGCGTCAATCAGCTGGAATGTTGCAGCATCTCCAGGGTCTTGTGATTTACATTCAGATGCTTGGCAACTGATTCATATTTATGATGGTCACAGTGTCCCAGGGTCATGTGAAGTGACCAAAACCTGCTGCAACCATCCAGCAGATGGGGGGGAATAAAAACCAAACACCCACCATCATGCTGGGTGCTGCTAATCCTCAACAGAAACACTCACAACAATGAAAACCTCGGACAGGAGGAAGAATGCTGCTGGGTGGGCAGGCAGGTGTCTTGCTCGACTGTGGCTTGGGGGGCACTTTTTTCAGTGCCATTATAACTTCGAACAATCACTAAGCAAACTGTTGTAAGTCGAGGACTACCTGTACTTTATTACTTTTTTCCTTTTTTTTTTTTGGTCATCAAGTTTTTGACACCTTGCTAGGCGACTGGTGGTACTCTGATATTGCCATATCCTAAAAGTGGTATAATGGGTGAAAAGTTTGAAAAGCCCTGATATAGAGTATCTTTTTATTATATCTTAAAGGTTATTTTGATCATTCCACAAAGGCTGGTTTCATCATAAAACAGCACAAACAGAATAGTATTAAGAAGCTTCTCAATATTTCTCAAGATATAAACAGAAACCAGTGCTTTTATTACATGTACTGTATTAGTTTACTTGATACAAGGACTTTGTATTTACACCAATTGTTTTCTCAATGTTCACTTCTCTATACTATTTCATTTCATTTCCCTGTGACCTCTCCCCTTTCTCAACCACTCAGATAAGCAATGTAATTATAAAGTTTCTTTGAAGATAATATTCCATGGACCAAATAAAGTATAATATGACTCATGAAGTTTTTGAGATAATACATTTACTAGACTTTAAGATACAAGATTTTTGTTCATGATTTGCTTGCCATTCATCAGAACATTGCTACAAGAGTTGTGTGTGTGTGTGTGTATGTGTGTGTGTGTAATTTATCGGTATCTTCACTACAGATTCTGTCTGAGAAAATCTATTCCTCTTTTCTAAACTGTCGAGGAGTAATGAATGAAAGTGCTTTGGTTGGTAGATTTCTTACTGGTAAATGATCTTTGGATCTTCTGTTTTGTTGATGGCATTTTTGCCATAATTTAATGAATATTAAAAAGAACAATAGATTATTGAGACTATCTAACAATTGAAATAGTTTTCCTAGACTGAAAAGAAATGAAAACTGTGTAAAAATTTTGTCATGTGATTTAAATATTAATGCAGCCATAACCTCTGTTTTGTTTTCAAATCCAAATTAGATAACTTATTAACAACATTATGAAAAGCCGCAAAGGAAGTGAGACAATCTGTATAATGATATACATAGAAGGACCAGATTGATAACACATCTCAGGTTGAAGTACTTATGGAATCTACTTCACCTAAATTCTATCAGAAGAAAGTTAGGTTAACTATTTTGCAATTCCTGTATGAAATCCACACTTCCATTACAACTAGGATTGTTTGTTAAAACTCATTAAAGAAAAAATCAAACAGAACATGTTTGAATTCAAAAAAATAGATCCAATAATTAGAAGCTGATAATTATACCAAGCTTAAATTTAATTACTTAATTAAAAATTGTGTGTTGCTGTCACCATTGTAAATTGGAACTGTAATAGAATTCCTACATAAGAAAAAAAGAACTTAGTCACTTCCCAGTTGATTCTTTATCCTGATTTTTCTTCAGGTTTTAAGGACTATAAATGTGCAATAACACAAACTTTTTCCCCTATCATAGAATCAGAGAATAATTGTTCATTGCAAATTGACTCAATAGTAATGAGACAATTCCTAGGAAGGAACTGGCCAGGCCATTTCAGTAATCCCATTATGTCAGAATGGCTGTATTGGAGATATTTGCATAATCTTTCTTGTTTTCCTTTTGCTTCAAGTCTTTTATCTGACAGCATCCATGAAGGACAAAATAATTGACCACTGCCATTTGCTCAGTCCTGCTGCCATATCTTCATTCTTCTAGTTTCTTATTTAACTTTTTTGTATGCCTCAGAAGCATCAAAAATACTAAAATATTTTCTCAAATTAATAGGACTAGAAGAAATCAATACTGTTCCATACTAGAATTCCAGTTAAAGCTTCCATGACTAATAGTTGTCCAAATTCTACTTGAAAATACACAGGGTCAAAGACTCTTAGGAAGTTGATTCTATTCTCAATTCATTATTAATAATGATTTTTCCCCAATTTTTGGTCAATATCTACCATCCTGTACTTTAAAACCACTGCTCAGTGCCCTGCCCTCCAGAATATTGAAAAACAGTTCTTCTCTCCTTAGTATGACATCCCTTCAAATATCTGAAGTGCTGCCATAGATCCATCCATCTTTGTTTGTCAATCCTAAACATTTCCAATTCTTTCCATTTCCGTTCATAAAACTAACGTCTGGGAAAAGTATTGAGGAATGAACTCAGCAAAAGTAGAGCTGATGGCCAGCAAAGACCAAGGAATAGTGAGCAAACCAGTTCCTTGAACCTCTCCAGATAAAGAGGATGGGATATGCTCTGGAGTGCTACTTTCCACAAGGAGACCACAGGATAGCAATTTTATGCAAGTTTGAGTACCAGCAGACAATCGGATTACCTATCCTGCTTGGTACCATGGCAGAGACTTTTAAAGGACATTAAATTAGCAAATCTCACTTTCTAATCACATTTGGAAATTACTCATCAGCTACTTCTGAAACAAGAGAGGCCTTTGGAATAACAAGTTTGAAAATGTGGAGTGAGTCTGCCTTTAATTCTGAATGTAAAAATAATTATCAGAATGTTTTTAAAGAATCTGAAATAAACAGAAAAATCTAAATAAAAATTTGATTTTAGAAAGTTACAAGTTATAAATGGACTAAGGATGCAGATAAAATTGGAATATCGAACTTTTTCAATAAAAATTTTGGAATTAAGAACACAACTTCTTGTGAGAAATAGATTCTATTTCAATTTTCACAAGATGTTACACTGATAAATAAATTCATGATTTCAAAAACTGGACACTAGATGGGACTAAAGATTTTAGGTAGAGGAAGAATATATAGGCTTGTAAGATGGTGCAAAACATGATGAGATTAAAATACTGAAGGATTTTTAAAAGAATGAAATCAAAATGCAGTAGCTATAATATCAATAATGTCAGTCAGTCTGCTTCTATAGATAGACTATGTCCAATAAATGTTGTTAAAGAAATGTCAGATGTGGAAACATTTTTATCAGGCAAAATAGACATGATATTGAAATTAATTTTATAACTGACAGGCCAAAAGAATTATTTAGAAAAGATGTTTCAATGCATCTACAAAAGAAACTGATTGAGGAAAGGAAATTCAAATGACAAACCAGAAGAGTGACCTGGATATTTTTATTTTTTTTTACTGGATTTACGAAAGAGGCTTGTTAAAATCTTTAAGACTTCTGCATGATCAGTCAAAGAAAAAATAATGAGAAATGTAATCCCACAACAATATTTGAATGAACTAAAGATTAAGGGTGTTAGAAGTAAAAGGAAGGGATATAAAAGTGGTTTATTTGATCAAAGTTAAAATATGATGTTACTTCTGGATACCCTTTATGGACTTTCTGATGACACCATGCTTTATGGATTTCTTTATAAATAAGAGATGGGCCATGAGGAGATAAATATTTATAACTTTCGAGAGAATGAAATATTATTAAATTTGTTTATATTTCTTGTGATGAAAGTTAAGTTAATTTTAATACATATTTGTTTTTTCTTTATTGTATTTTTACTTTTCCCTATTTGTTCTTTTTTCTTGCATTTACTCCTCTTCATTCTTTTTCCTTTTTATAAGTTTAGTTTTTATTAGAGTTTACCATTGTAATCAGCATTCTTAAGGTGTTGGTTATAACCTATGATGAATAGGGTTTGGCTGCTTGATGTTATCTCTCAGAGTATCTGTCCAGTCAGTTCCATCTTACAGAGGTAGCGCTTTCCATTTTCCTTTAAATAAACAATGTCATCTATCAGGGCCCTGGAAGTGTACCTTCTCTACAGCAGGACCTGCCCTTTGCAATGAGATTCCCTTGAGATTCAAATGGCTCCCACTTGTTGGCATTTAAAATGTTGACATTTTAAAAGGTCCTGAACAACTGGCTCTTTGCCCAGACCTTTGATGAGGGTGTTTGAAGTTCCTTTTTTCCTTTGTTTCCATCCAGTTTTGCATTTCTGCAATCTTTAACCTCCCCCCACCCAGTTTTTAAATGTTTTTAACAATTTGTAAACTGCACAGTCTCAGGGAACTGGGCAGCATAGAACAGAGAATGATAGGGTTGGAAGAGACCTTGGAGGTCTTTGAATCCACCCCCTGCCCAAGGCAGGAGACCTTATACCACCCCAGACAAATGGCTGTCCGTTTATTTTTCAAGACCTCCAGAGATGGAGCACCCACAACTCCAGGGGTAAGCTATTCCATTAATTAATTGTTCTCACTGTCAGAAAATTTCTCCTAAATTCTAATTTAGATTTCTCTTTGATAAGCTTCCATCTGTTATTTCTTGACCTGCCCTCAGGTGCTTTGGAGAATAGTTTGTCCCCCTCTTCTCTGTGACTGCTCCTTAAGTGCTGGAAGACAGCTATTTTGTCACCTTCTTCATTAGGCTAAACCAGGGATAGGCAATCCAAAATACTCAAAGAGCCACTTGGACCTGTTTCCCACCAAAAACAAAACACTGGGAGCCGCAGTGTCTCTCTGTGTGTGTATGTATATATGTATGTGTGTATGTATGTATGTGTATGTATATGGATGTATGTATGTATGTGTATATACACATATATAATCATAATATGATTGGTCTTTGGTTATTTGGGTTTTCTCCCGCGTAAAATTGGACGTGTCTTGGCGACGTTTCGACGAAGTCCCATTCGTCATCTTCAGGTTGGTGCTTTCAGCTTCGTGCTTTGAGCAGCAATGTGTGGTCTTAGCTGTTTATTCCTTTTAACTGCCAGTGGGGGTATGAACTGATTGGGTGGGAGCTTGGCTGTGTTCTGATTGGGTGGAGGTGTGTTCTGAATGGTTAGGGGCTTGGCTGTGCTCTGATTGGCTGGGGGAGTGTTCTGTTTGGTTGTGCTCAGGTTAGTCTGAGTTGCAGAGGGGTTTAAGATTTTGGGCTGCCTTGCTATTTTTTGGCTTCGCGTTCGTGGTCGTGCCTCCTCTTCATGGAGGGTGTCAGTTTGCTTCATGTATGGATTGGAGGGGTTTAAAGTGGCTAATGATGCAGCTGTGGTCTGGCTTCTGGTTTGTGGTCGTGCCTCATCATCGGTGTGGCTTTGGGTTTGTTTTTTGCGTGGATGTGTGGTGGTGACATCCTGTGTGGTTTTTGTGAGTGTGGGTCTGGTATCATTTTTTTGTGTTAGGGAGTCGTTTGTCAATAAGGGCGGGTTTCCAAATGGCTGGTAGGCGGGAGGTATCATCTCGCTTGTTCATGCTGTGTGGGCGTTTTTCTATCTCGATGGCTTCTCTGATTATTCTGTTATTAAAATGTTCACTTTTGGCAATGGTTCTGGTATTTTTAAAGTCAATTTCATGTCCTGTGGCTTTAAGGTGTTGGACCAGGGAAGTTCTTATTTTCACTAGTAGTGAAAATAAAAACGTGATTCCTGGGTGAATTCATAACCAATAAAAACGTGAGCACCAGGAATATAATAAACTGAAAAAGTTTAATAAAAACTTTTTTATTAAACTTTAAAAAGTCTCTACCAATACCCCCGCACACCCCAATCCCATCTTGATTGGGGCATGTGGGGGTATTGGTAGAGACTTGAACACCCCTCCCTCCCACCCTATAGAATGAGGGATATGTGAAGTAATAGAGGAATTGCACACAAGGGAGGAGGGAGGATTCCGACCCCATCCAACCCTGGGGTTAATGGTGGAACGGTGCGTGATGGAGTGCAGGAAAGGAACGGGAAAGGAATGTGCATTGACGAAAGGGGTGCATTTAGAGTGCAATTCGATCAGCTGGGGCCAGTGACGTGCTCCAGGAGCTGGACATAGGCGTTTAGCGATCATATATAGGTTTTCTCTCAGCATTTGCCTTTTAACCCTGACGATGTCAGCTATCGACGAAAGCTAGGTTGATTAAATTCTATTTTCTTACTCATTCTCTTGCTGATCGTTATTTTAGCAATATGGACATACCCAAGAGTCGAATTTTTACTCATATCTCTAACCATATATATTATTTTCACTATTCTTATTAATATATATATATATATATATATATATATATATATATATATATATATATAATATAGGTCTTTGGTTATTCGGGTTTTCTCCCACATAAAATTGGAAGTGTCTTGGTGACGTTTCGACGAAGTCTCATTCGTCATCTTCAGGCTGGTGCTTTCGGCTTCGTGCTTCTAGGAGCAATGTGTGATTGTAGCTGTTTCCTCCTTTAACTGCCAGTGGGGGTATGAACTGATTGGATGAGAGCTTGGCTGTGTTCTGATTGGATGGAGGTGTGTTCTGATTGGATAGGAGCTTGGCTGTGCTCTGATTGGCTGGGGGGTTGGCTGTGCTCTGATTGGCTGGGGGGTTGGCTGTGCTCTGATTGGCTGGGGGAGTGTTCTGTTTGGGTGGGGGCTTTGTTGTGCTCAGGTTAGTCTGAGTTGCAGGGGGGGTTAAAATGGTGAACTGCATTGCTATTTTTTGGCTTCGCGTTCGTGGTCATGCCTCATCTTCATGGTGGGTGTCAGTTTGCTTCATGTATGGATTGGAGGGGTTTAAAGTGGCTAATGATGCAGCTGTGGCCTGGCTTCTGGTTTGTGGTCGTGCCTCATCATCGGTGTGGCTTTGGGTTTGCTTTTTGCATGGATATGTGGTGGTGGTATCCTGTGTGGTTTTTGTGAGTATGGATCTGGTGTCATTTTTTGTGTTAGGGAGTCATTTGTCAATAAGGGCGGGTTTCCAAATGGCTGGTAGGTGGGAGGCATCATCTCGTTTGTTCATGCTGTGTGGGTGTTTTTCTATCTCGATGGCTTCTCTGATTATTCGGTTATTAAAATGTTCAGTTTTGGTGATAGTTCTGGTATTTTTAAAGTCAATTTCATGTCCTGTGGCTTTAAGGTGTTGGACCAGGGAAGATGTTGGTTCCTCTTTTTTGACTGAGTTCTTATGTTCTTCAATGTGTGCACTTATTCTTCTGTTGGTTTGTCCGATGTATGTGTTGGGACAAGCAGTGCATGGGATTTCATAGACTTCTTGATTTTCTAACTCAATTTTATCTTTGGGGTTTCTTAGGATGGTGGATATTTTTTCTGTTTGTGCAGAATGCTGTTTTGATGTTGTTTTTATGGAGGATCTTGCTGATTCTGTCTGTGGTGCCTTTTATGTATGGGAGGAGGGCTTTGCCGTTTTCTTGTTCTCTGTCTTTGATTTTAGTGGGGGTTTCTTTTTGGATTAGGTTTGTAATCTTATTTCTTTGGAATCCATTGGATGTTAGTACATTGGTGAGAGTGTGTAGTTCAGTTTTTAGGTGTTGTTCATCAGCTAAGCGTTTTGTTCTGGAGATGAGTGTCTTGGCTACGGAGTTGATCTGTGCTGGGTGATGGTGTGAGAGAGCGTGCAGATAGCGGTTTGTGTGTGTTTTTTTCTGGTAGATGGTGTGTCCTAGGGAGCCATTGGATTTCTTGTAGACTAAGACATCCAGGAAGGGAAGTTGGTTATTAGCTTCTGTGTCCATGGTGAACTGTATTTTGGGGTGTAGGCTGTTGAGGTGTGTGAGGAAGTTGTCCAGTTTTTCTTTCCCATGTGGCCAGATTATGAAGGTGTCGTCTACGTATCTGAGCCAGAGTTTGGGTTTGTGATCCGATTTTTTCTAGAGCTTGGGTTTCAAAGTGTTCCATGTAGAGGTTGGCAATGACAGGTGAGAGGGGTGATCCCATGGGTGCTCCTTCTGTTTGTTTGTATTTTTGTCCGTTATAGATGAAGTATGTGTTGGATAGGCAGTGGTTGGTCAGATCTAAGATGTGTTTGGGGAGGTTATATTTGTTTTGGATAGCTGTCAAGTCTTCTTTGAGGTTGCCGACCTGTGGGCTAAACATACATGGTTCCCTTAACTGTTGATTGTATGGTTATTGCTTATTAATTTAAATATTAATTTAGATTATCATATAACATATTCTATTTAGAGAAAACAGGCTCCAAATAGAAATTATGTTGTCAGCCTTTTCTTTGCTACTTGTTGCTTTTTTATTGTCTTTGCTGAACAGATGATATGCTTACTTTGAACTTTACCTTTCCTGACAAGCTCTCTCTCTCCAAACCTGCATTGTGGGAAGGATGCCCACTTAAATGCACTACTTAAATAAAGAACCAAAGCATTTGGAGGTATACATAGCATAGTATCTTTTATTGACCTGCAGAAACCACTGGGTTCCCAGCCAAATGAACAAGAAAGATCCCCAAACTAAGCACGGTACTACCTGAAATGTTACATAGGAATAATAAAGAAAATAATGATCATCATACCGTGACCTTTACAACCAGAATGTAGCATCTGATAATGCTATAGATGACCTTACTATAGCTATCCATTCCTCTTTACTAACAGGACTCTATCTCTCCCCCCCCCCACATCACAGATACTAATACCATATACCATTAACAATGGCATTTATTTTTGCCTGTATATTGCTTCTCCTCACATCAAATAGTCTGGCTTCTGTATCTCCTCCAGGGTCATCAAGCAGTTTTTGTTTGCTTGCTCCTTTTATTTCTTTTTTTTTTTTTTTTATTGAAAATTTTTACATTTTACAAAAACAAATCCCCTTCCCATACCCCCCCTACCTCACCCCCCCCCTTCCCAACCTCCCAAACCCTCCCCTGGACTTCCCAGAGCTGAGTACAGGCTTAATTAAAAAAAAAACTTAAAACACTTTTAAAACCTAAACAAATTTAAATACAATCATCATTCTATATAAGCTCCCTCCAAAAACACAAATTTAAACATTACTTTCTTTGAATATCTATATCTATAATATAAAATCTAATTTCTCCCTCTTTCTTTATCCTAAAACGAAAAAATAAACATACAAATCTTTGTTATACCATTAAAGCTAAATACTCTTAAAGAACTTAAAGTAATTACATATTTCCTTCAATCTTCATAATCTTCTCTCCTATCCAAAAAGAAAAAAAAAAAAAACAAAAACTTAAAAAACCTATAAGTCCTAAACAAATCTAAGCACATTTAATTAAACAAATTATTTTGTCTTAAAAATATTAATAATAATATTTAAAAACTAAAAACACTTTTAAATCCTAAACAAATCTAAATACAATCATCACTCTATATAAACTCCCTCCAAAACCACAAATTTTTAAAATTTAAAACATTAGAATCCACTCACTAAAATAAGCAAATTATAATCCCTTCAAAACACAAATTTAAACAATATTATCATTAAAGGTTCAAAACTTAAAACAACAAAGTTAATAAACACATTAAACATTTCAATCTTCACCAATAACTAATTCCATCCGTAAAAAACTACATCCTTATCAATCTCAATTATATTAGTATTATTAATTATTCACATTCCAGTTTTTTCCATTCTCCATTCTTCCATTCTTCCATTTCCCTTCTCCATTCTTGTATCAAACTCGTAAGAAATGCTGCAAGTTCTGCCTTAGGAGACTGCTCCAAAATTCCTGAATCTCCCATCGACTCCGAAGCCAATAAGGTTTCCTTAAATTCCTCCTTGTATTGATCTTTACAATTGTAAGTTGTACAAGTTATCCTCTGCCCAGTCCTCTCTTGTTGATGCCCCTCAGACTGAGATTTCCCAGTTTCCATTTCAGGCAACAATTCCACCCTTAAAGATTGCTCCAAAGACTTTGTAGGTCTAACATCTCCCAGAGATTCAGAAACCACTAAATATGAAACTTCCCTAACCTTCTTCTGTTGCTGCTTTTCTTTGGGATTATATACTGCACAAGTTGTCTTCTGCTCCTCAACCTGGACTTGTTGAGGCCTCTCACACAAAGATTCTCCAGTTTTCATAAATATAGGCTCTTCAAACTGTGATTCTACATTCTTTTCTTCCAAAGCTTTAAACTTAATTGATGGCGATGCACATACCCCCAGGACCGAAGTATAAAAATCTTTTGCTTGAGAAACAGTATTAAGTCTATAACATGTCCCCAAGTAATTCACCACCATTCCAATCGGAACATCCCATCTGAATGAAATTTTTCTCTTTTTAAGTTCATTTGCTAAAAAAGCAAACTCCTTTCTTCTTCTTAAAATTTTAGATGGGATCTCTTAAAAAATTATAACATCTTGTGAAGCAATTTGAAATCTCTTCTTATAATAGGCTTGCACAATTTCATTGCGTAAAGATCTTTTACCAAAGTAAATTACCACATCTCTTGGCAGATTCTTCTGTGCTGCCACCACAGAGTTCACCCTAAATAATTTTTCAATTTCATTAAGTATTCCCTCTTTTTCTTTATTCAAAATCAATGCAAAGTCCTTTGCAACCATCTCCTTCAGATCTCCTTGCAAAGACTCTCCCAGGCCTCTAATTCTTAAGGCATATTCCATTTGTCCATATTGAAGCATAAGAATCTCATTTTCCATTTCTTTTTTCATACTTTCAATTTTCCCCTCCATTATGTCCACTTTTTCATCTACCTCTTCCACATGGGAGTTCACCTTTTCAAGAACAGAAGCAACACCTTCTAAAGCCAAAACAAAATCTTGTCTCAAGATCTTATTGTTTTCCTCTAAAATCTTTTTCATTTCTGCCCTAATTTGAATTATAACATCTCCCATCATGTCTTGCAAGTCCTTCATAGTTATTAGCTGACACCCAGAAGAGGGTGAAACTGTTGATTTAGAAACTGTAGAAATCCCTGGACGCTTTGGAGCCATCTTAAAGAAAAACCTTTAGTCCTTCTTAAGCAATTATAAAAATTCCTTCAAAAATATAACTCCCTCCAAAGAAGGTCCTTATAATAAAAAGAAAAAAGGGAAAAAAAGGAAGAGAAAAAGAATTAAAAAAAAGTTTTACTCCTTCTTAAAAATTACAAAAAATTAAACAGAAAAAAATTCCTTCAAAAAAGGGTCATTACAATAAAAAAAAAAGGGAGTTCAAAGGAAAAAAAAAAGGGAGAAGAAAAAAAAAAATAATTAAATAGAAAAAGTCCGTTCCAAAAAAAATACTTAGAGATACCAAAAACAACCATTCCAATCATAAGGAAATAAAAAGAGAAAGGGAAAGGAAAGAAAGAAAAACACCAAAAAGCCTGCCGGTCATCATTCTAACTTCCAGAAAAAAAAACACCGAGGAGTTTGCCGATCGCCATTTTACTTTCCCTTTCAACAAAGAAAAAAAATAAAAAGAGAGAATAAAAATAGAAACAAATCTTAAAACTTAAAATCCAAATAATTCAAAGAAAGCAAAAACTAAATCCTCTACTCAGCTCTGTCCATTTAAAAAAAAAAACTCACCAGTTCTCTTTAAGCACGGAGGTGTTTGCAGCGGCTCGTTTTGTCCCTAAGGACAAAAACAGCTGGTAAGCGGAGACAAGTCTGAACTCCGTGGGAGCACTCCTTTCACCCCCCCAAAAAAAAAAACTTGGGGGGTGCGAAAGAGGCTCTACCACTATTAAGACACTCTCTACCCCCCCCCTTTGCCCGGGAGGGGGATTTTGAACCGCTGAACAGCTGATATCTGCTGTTCATAGCGGTTCTTACACTTACCCAGGAGGACGGCTACAAAGTAGCCGCCATCACGCACGCAAAATCCACCGGAAGTCCGCTTGCTCCTTTTATTTCTGTGCTTTACTTGTGCTTATACGTTGTGTCATAGAATATAGAATAAAAGGATTGGAAGAGACTTTGGAGATTTTCTAGTCCAACCTCTGCTCAAACAGGAAACCCTGCATCCATGTCATCATATATGATATTATCCTTCACACTCTTTATGTTTTTGCTTCTGGATGTATCTATTTTTGTTCTCAGATCTTCGTCAAGTGAAAAAAAGAGGACAACAACAACAACCAAAAAAAGCTTTTTTTGGTTGTTGTTGTTGTCCTCTTTTTTTCTTCTTCTTTTTGGTTATCTTCCCTCTAGGAATTTCTTCCCAGCTTGAGTTTTTTTTTCCCAGAAGCTTCTCCTGCCATGGAATCCAAACTCTGAGTCCTACAATTTGCCCTATTGAAGACCAAACTATTTGTTCAACTACAGTTCACTTTGATTTAAAATCAAGAATGACAATACAGAATCATCACAGTCATTTCTCCCCAGGATTTGTGCTACTGCCACATTATCAACTTGTACCTTCTAAGAACTGATAGCAAAACAGTGAAATCAAAAAACAGAGGTGTCATAATGAAATGTGTAATGGTGAAATACATAACAGCCTAAAGTGGTATAGTTGTCAAAGTTCACTCTAGAGCTTGGTAGTAAATCACATTTCCTCAGAAGTTACTTTTCAACTATTTGCTTAACTTGATAGGGGACTGTTAGGTTCTTGGTGTGTTGTTAGGTTCTTGGTGTGTCTCTGTTGTTTTTTTGCAGATGTCTCATTACCACTGATACCCAGCACTGATGATGTCATGTACCTAGATAATGAAATGTCTGCAAGCAAACAACCAAGTCAGAGAGCACACAGGATTGAACCATTCAACCCTGAGCTACATATATTCTCTTCTATTGATAGAGAATTTTTAGAGACAACCAGTTTAGATTAGAATCCACATTGGAGAGCCAGCTTGGTGTAGTGGTTAAGGCATTGGCTAGAGAACCAGGAGAACATGAGAGTTCTACTCCCACCTTATTACAAAGCCAAGTGGATGGCCTTGAGCCAGTCACTTTCTCTCAGCCCTAAAAAAGAAGACAATAGCAAACCACTTCTGAAAAACCTTGCCAAGAAAACTGGAGGGACTTATCCAGGCAGTCTCCACGAGTCAGACACAACTGAATAGAAGCAAAAATGAAAAAAAAAAAAAACCCAAGTGGGATCCGTATTGCAGAAAGTTGATTGCCCACTGCAGAACAAGAAATTCAGTGTTTTTAGTTATCCGTGTGTACACCAGTGCATAGGTTTGCCTTTTTTCTTCTGCTTGTCCAAGTAAATTGTTACTTGGCAGTTTGTGGTTGGTAACTGAAATGTAGCAATCTATTGCAACCTGTAAGTCGCTGGTTTCTACCTCTCCAGTCTTTAACCTTTATACTACCACTCAATTCCATTGGTTCATCTTCACTTTATTTCTTATGCCACCATCAGTTAAAAGGCTTACTATATATTTCTTCTTGTTACCTTTTCAGGCTCCTGAGCTGGCCAAGCACTCTTGTTGTTTGTGCCAAGCCCTTGTGGGCTTGCCATTAACCAGGAGGGGGGAGGGGTCATGGGTGCAACTGGAGTGATGGCAGCAGCTGGAGGCAGTGGTTGGAGGCAGCGGCAGTGACAGCCCTCCCCCCTGTAACTGTGTGCTGACCAGGGGGCCGTTTGGAGTGCAACCGGGAGGCGATCGTGGTCGGACGGCTGGGAGCCAGCTGCTGCCAGGCTGTCATGCCAAAGGATAGCTGCCGTCAAACTTCTGGGTTTACCTGCTTGCTGTTTGGCGCTCCCATGATCGGTGCAGAGAAATGGCGGGGACTTTGAAACCAGCCCTTGCTTGCCCTGCTGCCTGGCTGCCACGGATCAGAGCCCAAGCCAGGCTGACTGCTGTGGGCAGAGGGCTGTTGCTGTGAGCTGGGTGCTCACAATCGTTATTCCAGATGCTGATTAGGTGGGTGGGGGCAGGCCCGGGCAGGATCCATCTATTTAGCATGCTGGGAGGCAGTTGCTCCTAGCGCTGATTTTGTTTGCATTTGCTTTGAGCCGGCAAACCAGAGTGTACCTAAATAAACCCGGTTTCCTTTGAACCCAATGTCCTGTTTTCTGTTGGGCTCAGGTTTGTGGTTGGGACCTCTGACAGAAAATCAGTGCTCTGTTCTTCCTGTCTCTATCCATATACCCTGGTGTTTCCTGATTGTGCTCTGTACAGGTACAGGGGGATGGCTGAGAGCACAAAGGCAATGGTGGAAGTAGGAAAGCTGTGGCTGGTGTGGCAGCACTGGAGACTGTGGGCAGCAACACACAGCCAGTGGTACAGCCCAAGGTACGTGAGGCCAGGTCAGAAGAGCTGGCAATCGATGCAAGGTCAGGTCTCGAGACAGTGCAGGAGGCAGGAATCTCAGGAGAGTGGTGGTATAGCACAGCTGTGACTGGTCTGGCAGCTCGCCAACCACATATGCTGGGTGTTCTGGATCCCCAGTTGACTGAGTGGTGAGAGAGGCAATTAACTGATAAGGATGAAGGGGAGTGGAGCTATTCCACAGTACTGGGACAGCACACGATGGATATGTTGCAGGAGAGGTTCGGAGAGGCCGGGTTCCAGGATCCCCCTGCATGGCCACATTGGGAGGTTGGAGCTGAGATGGTGGCCTGGCAATGAACAGAACCCCAGCCAACCCAGACATCGCAGACCCGGTTCTGCTTGGCTAGCCCAAAACTTAAATTGGATGCTGGTCCCAGTCATGTACACCACACTCCGCAGGTGAGAGCCTCCAAACAGAGCTCATCCCTGGCTATCTCAGCAGGACGACCGCAGGCTGAATGGGAAGGAAGTTCAATGCTGGGTCCAGGTGGAGACCCCGCCAGGGGCCCAGTTTCAGCGGCCTGGTCATCAGCTCGGCAGAGTACTGGTGTCAGGGATCAGCGCCCTCACCCGGTTTCCTTTAAACCCAATGTCCTGTTTTCTGTTGGGCTCAGGTTTATGGTTGGGACCTCTGACAGTTTGAGGATATAGAAATAAGACCCTGAAGGGGCAAGCCAGATGATGTTGCTCAGATATCTACAAAGAAAAATTAATAAGGCAATCCAAAATGGAGGAAAGGTTGAGGAGCAAAAGGGAGAGTTAGTTTAATCTAGTGATGAAGGCACCAGGCTAGAATCCAGGAGATGGTGGGTTCTACTCCCACCTTTCGCGTAAAAGCAGCTGTGTGACTTTCGGCTAGTCTGTCTCTCTCAACCCAACTCACCTCACAGAGTTGTTGTTTTGGGGAAAAATAGGAAGAGGAAAGAGTGTTAGGTGTGTTCACTGCCTTGAGTTATTTATAAAAATAATAAAGTTGGAATAAACAAACTTTTTTAAAAAAATAAAAAAGAATAATCCAAGCTGAGTTACTTCTCTAATAGCTGAGAAATGGCTTACCCGTAGAAATGCTGAAGTGCAGGTAGCTGACTGCTATTGTTTTTAATATTTTAATAGAGACAAATTTAAAATATTCAGTGCACATGTTTGAGATTCAGTGAGTGCATTGTAGAATAGGGGAATACACATTGTTATGAACTGCAAGGAAACTGATAACAAAAAAATGTGTTTCATCCCACAACTTCTGAGCCAGCCAGACAACCAGTTTTTCCCATCAAGTTTGTCTATAATAGACAAACCTGTGCTATAATCATATTTTAAGTCAGAAACATAATTTTAAACCTAGCTTTTAAAAATGGGATGCATCAAAGAGAAAATTCTGCAATGCATTATTTTAGGAGCAACATGCTTTGGAATGAATAAATGAAAGATGTCAACTGAAGATAAGATGCCTAGCATAGAAATAACTAGACTGAAAATTAATCAGACCTATAACAATTACACTTATCACAATATTGCTGAATTAATTATCTTATTACATTGTGATGTTATCCTTCACCCTAACTTTGGAGTAGCAGGGTCTTTAAATTTCAATTCCATCTGGTTTTTCATTATCAACTTGTCAAAAAAAGGTTCTCATCTCTGAAACATAGCAAATAAGAAAAACTAATTAAAAACTTTGCAGTGCATGAATATTTTCCTTAATAAATACTTCCTAGAAGTTTATGATAATGATTTTTAAATCAATACCTCTTTCCTTAGCAACCAACTGGAAAGTTGCAAAAATAAAATATTTTTATGAAGAGATCAGGATGACTTCATAAAACTGACAAAGGATAAGATAAAATCTCTTGGGAGGTGGTAGTACAAGACTCTGTAGAAACCATAGTTTTGTGGCTTGAATATTTAGTAAATCACCTTCCTGAAGTGAGACCGTGACTTCTGTAATGTTTGGGTTGTGAACTTTCCCAGCACTATCCCAGAAGCTCTGCAGCAAAGTCACAAAATGTTGGGCTTCTGGTGTTTAGCGCCGCGGCGATAGCGGCTTTTCTCTGAGTCGCCCGTCTTAGTATGCGTAAGAGCCTGCAGAACAGTGACAATCAGCTGTTTTGCGGCTTGGAACTTTCCTCCCGGGCAAAGGGAGGAAAGTGAGCTTTCACCAGATAGAAGTTGAGCTCCTCTGGTCTCTTAGAGTTTTTTCTGAGAGACGAAGAGTGAGAGCTCCTTTGGAGTCTGGGATTACTCCGCATCCTGGGACGCCTTTGTTTTCCGGAATGGGAGAACGGAGCAAGACGCTGCCTACACCTCTGCTAAATCAAGAAGAATTATGAGTAAACTCAGAAGCAGATGGAGCAGTACAGGAGAAATAGTATTTTGATTTTGTATTTCAACCTTAACTCAAGAATTAATATCTTCCCTAATTAGTATTTTAACAAGAAGGGTGTGGAAGGGGAAGAAAAAAGGAAAAAAATGGTGGAAGAATTCTCTGTCTTTGTTTGAAGATTTTCACTTTCTCTGACTTTTGCAACAAAGTTTCTTCAGAGTAATGGACTTAGTCTATTGAAATTGTTATAGTTTGTGTATAGAGGCAGGAATCCTAAGATTGTAAAGTTATAAGGATGGCTTCAAAACGTTTGGCTTCTTTGGTACCTAAAGCCTCTATTTCCTCTCCATTGACTCAGACTCAGACTGTCTCTCAGCCTAAGCCAAAGACACCTCCTCCTTCTCCCCCACCTGCAATTTCACTTAAAGCTTTACCAGAAGCTTTAAAAAAGAATGCTTTGGATATTAAAGAGGAGGTAGCTGATTTTTTGGATTGTAAAATGGCTTCAGAGAGGGCTGTTATGGCAGAACTATTGGAGGAAAAAAATAAAGAAACGAGGGAAGATATAATTTTAGCATTTCAGGGTTTAGCCATGCATATTGAGAGAATTGATGACAAAATGGAAGAGGTGACTGAAAACGCAGCAAGACTGGAAAGTAGAGTTGAAGAAGTTGAGAACAAGATAGATATGACACAAGATGAATTATTTCACAGTATAGAGACATGGAATTTGCGCTGCGTATTAGAGGGATGAAAGAAAATCAGCAAGAAGATTTAAAGGAGATAATTATTAAAGATATCGCTTTTAATCTGGGTTGGAAACTGGAGGAAATTCGGAATGAGATAGAAAAAATCTTCAGAGTTAATTCATGGGTTGCCAGACAAAGAAATTTACCCAGAGATGTGGTTATCTACTTTTCAAGAAGATCTATATGTAATGAAATTTTACAGGCTTTTTATAAACAGAGGTTCCAAATTGCAGCTCAAGATGTTATGATTTTAAAAGAGATACCTCCCAAAATTTTAAGAAGAAGAAAAGATTTTGCTTTTCTATCTGAGGAGTTAAAACATCGTCAAATTCAGTTTAGATGGGAGATTCCAACTGGAATAGCAGTGATTTATGAAGGAAAGCGTTATAGATTAACTACAGTTTCAAAGGCAGAAGAATTTTATAATTATGTTTTGAAGGCAAGTTCCTCCTCATCCTTACAGGCTAGTAAAATTGAAGAAGAGCAGATAATTGGAGGAGCAACTTCACTGATTGTTAGAGAAGTACAAGGTCAACCTGCGGCACAGAATTTGGAGATAAAAGAACAAAGGATGACAAGAGCTGCGTATAAACGTAGAGAGAAGCAGCAGAAGAATAGTGAAACAATAGTAGGTACTACTACTACTACTACTACTGAGCCTGTGGGAGGAGCAAGACCAAAAAGATCTTCAACAATTGATCTTCAAGCTTTGCTTCAGAGGCTTCAGGTCGTTAGGGATGGCAAAGCTCCTGACATGGAATGTTAATGGCTTGAACTCACCGCAGAAAAGAAAAAAAAGTTTTTCATTACCTGAAGCAACATAACAATGACATAATATGTTTGCAAGAAACTCATATAACTTTAAAGGATTCTAAATATTTGACTAATTTTCGTTTGGGATCACATTTTATGGCTCCAGCTCCAGGGAAAAAAGGGGATGTTGTAATTTATGTGAAGAAAAATTTATCGGCTGAATTAATAGAATCTGATCCTCAAGGAAGATATGTTTTTATAGATTTACTACTACGAGGGAAGATATTTCTTATTGTTGGATTATATGTCCCTAATCAACAACAGAAGCAATTCTGTAAGTTTTTGCATGGAAAAATAACTCAGTTGGATTACAAATCTGTAATTATGATGGGAGATTGGAATGTAGTCTTGGATTCAAAAAAGGACAAAAAGGGTACTTTCAAAACTTTTACTCAATCTAAATTACCTAAACCATTTTTTGATATGAGAGATGAGTTGGAACTTATTGATGTTTGGCGTGAAAGGAATATAAATGACAGAGATTACACTTTTTATTCAGACAGACATCAATCATTTTCAAGGACTGATTTTATTTTAATTTCCAATGATCTTTTTTCTAGGGTCAAGAAGGTTAAGATTTTTCCTAGGACATTGTCGGATCATAGCCCTGTGTGGTTGGAGTTATTTGTGGAAGATGGGAATAGAAGATCCTGGAGATTGAATGAGAATTTGTTCACTCGGGAGGAGTTTGTACAAAAATGTAAAGAACATTTTTTTTTATTTTTTTATTGAAAATTTTATAAACTTTTACAATAAAATACCTCCCCCTCCCACCCCCAATGACCCTCCCCCCTCCTTCCCAGAGCTGAATACAGGGTTAAAAAAACAAAAAAACATACCCACTTTAAACTATAAATTATTCAAAAGCTAAATAATACTTTCTAATCCCATATTTATTCTGTACAAAATTTACCCATCTTTTCCACACAAAAATATATCTCTATTGTGAATGGTCTTTCAGATAAGCCGAAATTTTTGCCATTTCTGATAAATAAGAAACTTTAAAAAACCATTCTTCTATAGTAGGCAAGCAATCTTTCTTCCAATATTGCCCAATCAATAACCTTGCCGCCGTGATAAAATTCAACATTAAAGTAATATCTTTGCCATCACATTCTTCAATAATACCTAACAAAAATAATTGTGGTGTAAATTTTATCCTTCTATTAAAAATCTTCTGAATGTTCCACCAAATCTTAATCCGAAAAGCCTTTATATTTCTACATGACCACCAAATATGGTAGTACGTTGCATCCAAACAACCACATCTCCAACATTTGGGCTGTACATTCGGATACATACAAGACATCTTTTGTGGATCAAGGTGCCACCTATAAAACATTTTATAAAAATTTTCTCGTAAATTTTGAGCTTGGGTGAACTTAACATTCCTTACCCAAATTATCTCCCATGTGTCTTATAAAATCGTCTCTTCAAAATTTTGAGCCCATTTAACCATACAATCTTTAACTAATTCTGTTTCTGAATCCAGTTCCACTAAAGCATTATAAACTCTTTTTATATGAGTTCGACTTTGATCTTTAATTTGTTTCATCAAATTCATATCTTCCATAGTAAAACCCACTTTTTGATCTATACTCCATCTTTCTAATAATTGCCTATACTGAAACCAAGAATAAATAATATTTTCTTGCGTTAATTCCTCCATAGATTTTAATTGCCAATTATTCCCTTCCCACTTAAGCAATTGTTTGTAAGAAATCCTATCCATTTTCACTCCTTTCCTTATCCCCTCTATTGCATGCCCAGGAATTCCCCACAACGGTATTCTAAAATTTAATCTATAATATTTCTTCCAGACACGCAATAAAGCAATTCTTAAAACATGGGACTTAAAAACCCTATCCACCTTTTTATTATAAATTAAATACGCATGCCATCCAAATAATAAATCCCATCCCTCCAAAAAAAGTATATTTGAATTTGTTAAGTTAACCCAGTCACTATTCAACGTTAAGACCACCGCATCATAATACAATTTCAAATTCGGCACCTTGAGTCCTCTTCTCTCTCAAACATCTTGTATAATTTTAAGCTTAACTCTTGGTTTTTTCCCAGCCCAAATGAATCTATTAATACCCTTCTGCCATTCTTCTAAATTTGTCTCTTTCTTTAAGATAGGTATCATTTGAAACAAGAAAAGAAATTTTGGCAGAACATTCATTTTAACTGCAGCAATTCTCCCTAACAAAGATAATTGCAATTTTTTCCAATCATTCAAATCCTTCTGCATTTTAAGCCATAACATTTCATAATTGTTTTTATACAGTTTTACATTAGAAGCAGTTATATAAACCCCCAAATATTTTACCTTTTTTACAATTTCAAAACCTGTCAAATTAACTAGAATTTCCTTATCCGAGTTGGTCATATTTTTAGATAATAGTTTAGTCTTATTATTATTGACTTTAAAACCAGAAACTTGCCCATACTGATTTATAATCTGTAACAACTCCAATACCGAATAGGTTGGTTGAGACAAAGTAACAACCAAATCAAAGAACATTTGAAGGAATTTTTTGTTTTAAATATGAACAAGGGAACATCAATGCCTATGGTGTGGGATGCTAGTAAAGCTTATATGCGGGGAATTTTGATTCAAATGAATAATGTTTTTAGGGGTAACTTGACACAAAAACATAAAGAATTAGAAGAAGAGATTAAATTAAAAGAAGAAGCCTTTGCTTTGAATCTGACAGATAATAGGTTAAAGGTTGCTATAAATACGCTTAGGGCACAATTTAATATGTTGATGGCAGATCAGGTAGCGACAAATTTGCATTATATGAAACATAATACTTTTTGTAATGCAAATAAGCCTGGGAGGTGGTTAGCTTATCAATTACGTAAGAAACAGAAAGCAAGAATTATAGACAAAGTAAAATATAAAGGTACTGAGGTTTTTCAATATAATTTGATTAAAAAGAGTTTTTTAGATTTTTATACAAAATTATATGCTAGTGATAATATACATGTTGCAGAAGTAGAAAAGTATTTACAATCAGCGCATTTTCCAAAACTTTCTAATGAACAAATTATGATGAATTGTTCAATTACCTCAGAGGAAATTGGTTCAGCTATTAAGCAGTTAAAAGTGGGAAAGTCTCCAGGTACAGATGGATTGATGACAATGTATTATAAAATTTTATCTGAGGAAATGATGGAGCCATTAAAGGAGCTTTTTAATAGTATTTTGTTGGGAGCTCAAGTTCCCCCTTCATGGAGAAGTGTGTTTATATCATTGGTCCCGAAGGAGGATCAAGATCTTACTGAACCTAGGAATTATAGACCTATATCTCTTTTAAATGTGGCTTACAAGATTTTCTCAAAAAATTTGGCAAATAGATTAATGGAGGTAATGAAGGACTTGATTCATTGTGACCAATCAGGATTTATAACAGGAAGATATATGAAATATAATGTAAGGCAAATTCTTAACTTAATAGAGTATTTGGATAAGAATAATCAGATCCCTGCAGCTTTTATATTTTTAGATGCTGAGAAAGCTTTTGATCAACTAGATTGAAAATTTTTATTTCTATTGATAGAGAAAATGATTTTTGGAGATAAGTTTTTACATGTTATTAGGGCTATATATCAGCAACAGTCTGCTCAAATTATTATCAATGGGGGTCTGACTGAGACTTTTAATATTGAAAAGGGAACAAGACAAGGATGTCCATTATCTCCATTGTTATTTGTTTTAACGATGGAGGTTTTGTTAATTCAGATTAGAGAGTCAAAGGTAATTAAGGGAATAAAAGTAAACAGGAATGAGTATAAATTGAGAGCTTTTGCAGATGATTTGGTTTTAACTTTAGTACAACCTACTCAAGTAGCTGGTCACTTGTTGGAAATTATATCTCAGTATGAAAAAGTTTCTGGTTTTAAAATAAATAATAATAAAACTAAAATGTTATCTAAAAATATGTCTAATAAGGAAAATGAAATTTTAGTTAAACTTACAGATTTTCAGATGGTGAAAAAGGTTAAATATTTGGGAGTATATATAACAGCTTCTAATGGTAAACTATATAAGAATAATTATGAATTATTATGGGCAAAAGTACAAAAGGATTTAAATGACTGGAAAAAGTTGCAATTGTCGTTTTGGGGAGAATATCAGCGGTAAAGATGAATGTTCTACCAAAGTTTCTTTTTTTGTTTCAAATGTTACCTATTCTAAAAAAAGATGCAAATTTGGATGAGTGGCAAAAGGGTATTAATAAATTTATCTGGGCTGGGAAAAAATCAAGGGTGAAGTTTAAGATTTTGCAAGATGCCCGAGAAAGAGGTGGGCTTAAAGCACCCAATTTGAAATTATATTATGATGCAGCCACCTTAACTTTGATAAGCGATTGGCTTAATTTAACAAATAAAGATGTTCTTTCTATTGAAGGGTGGGGTTTATTGTATGGTTGGCATGCATATTTGATTTTTAATAAGAAAGTAGATCGGGCTTTTAAATCACATATTTTAAGGAATGCTTTTCTTCGAGTTGGGAAGAAGTATTATTATAGGTTAAATTATAAAATACCTATTTGGGGGATTCCTGGACATGTAATTGTGGGAGTCTCTAAGGGGATGAATTTCAATAAAATTTCATATAAGGAGTTATTAATTTGGTCAGGTAACGATTGGCAGCTAAAATCTTTAGACAAGACATATTAAGACAAAAAAATATTTTATATTCATGGTTTCAATACATACAAATTGTGGATAGGTGGACAGTAGATAAGAAAGTTGGAATAACATTAGGAGATGAAAACTTGATTATTCAGATTAAAGATCAGAATCATGCTCATATTAAAAGAATCTACGATGAGTTAATAAAATTGGATTCGGAAACAGAGTTAATAAAAGATTGTATGATTAAATGGGCTCAGAATATCCAGGAACCGATTTTATTGGATCAATGGGAAAATATTTGGATTAGAAATGTTAAATTTACACAGGCCCAAAATTTGAGGGGAAATTTTTACAAAATGTTTTATAGGTGGCATTTGGATCCCAAAAAATTGTCTTGTATGTATCCTAACTTACAGCCCAAATGTTGGAGGTGTGGTAGTACTGATGCAACTTACTTTCATGTTTGGTGGACCTATAAGAAGGTTAAAGCTTTTTGGATAATGATTTGGTGGAACATTCAAAAGATGTTTAAAAAGAAGATGAAGTTTACTCCTCAATTATTTTTATTGGGTATTTTTATGGATTTAGATGTTAATGAAACTATTTTAATGTTGAATCTAATAACTGCAGCAAGGTTACTTGTAGATTTATATTGGAAGATGGATTCACTGCCTACTTTAGAAGAATGGATACTTAAGGTTTCTATTTTAGCGGAAATGGCAAAGCTTTCTCCTTATTTAAAGGACCATACGCAAGAAAAATTTATTATAGTGTGGAGAAGGTGGATAGATTATATTCAGAATAAATCTGGTACTTTAAAGTTCCATTTATTTTATGATTATTTTTTTCTTGATGTAATAATTATTATTTATAGAATTTTATAATATTTGATTTATAGTAGATTTGTTTATATTATTATTTTTAAAGTTTAGAGGGAGTTAAGGGTTAAGTATGAATTTGTTTATTGTATAAATTTTTTGTTTTAAACATTATAGCTTGTGTTTGTTTTGTTTACAATAACCCTGTATTTTGCTCTGGGAAGCGGGGGGGGAGGGTAGGGCGGGAGGGGATGGGTGGGATTAAGTAGGTTAGATATATATAGAAATATTAATGTATAAAATAGATAGAGTAATTCAGAGGGAGGTGCTGCTCGAGTATTTCCCCTGAATTGTATCGGAAGAGGGATGAGAGGGGAGGAGGAAGGGATGGAAGGAAGTTGGATGGGAGGAAGGGATGAGGGGAGAGAGGAGATGAGAAAAGAGAGGGAGTAGGGAAGTAGGAAGGAAGGTTGAGAGGGTGGACGCAGTCGGGGGGAGATAGACGAGAGATACCTAAGGTCTTCTTTTAAAGGTATTTTTCTTTTTTATTTTTTTTATATAATGTATTGAAAGTATTAATTGTATTGAAAATTGAAATAAAAATTTTTACAAAAAAAAATTACAAAATGTTTTTTTTAAGTTTTTATTTTTCATTTATCAATTACATAAACAAAAAAGAAAAAATTTCACATTTGACAAAATAAAATAAATACACCTAGGTGTTGCTTGCCCACCCCCCCCCCCAAACTGCATCCGCCCTCTCTAACACTCTCCCTTACTTCCCTCCTCTTTCTCACCTCCCTCACCTCTCTCTCCCCTCCTCCTCTCCTCTCACCATCCTACTTCCTCCCTAACCTTTCTTCTCCACTCTCATCCCTCTTCGGATACAGTGCCGGGGAAATGCCCAAGCAACATCTCTCTCATAAGTTGTCCCATCTATTATCTTACTTTAATCCTTTTGTCTAACCTACTTTCCCACCCACCCCCAACCCCCCTCCCCCCCACTCCCCAGAACACCCACCCACCCCCAACCCCCCTCCCCCCACTTCTCAGAGCTTGGCACAGGGTTTTCAAACATATTAAACAAAATCTACTTAACTTTAACTAATACAAACTGAATTTAACTAAACCTATCCAACTATACAAATAACAAAATCAATAACTTACTTTAACTCAGATACAAAACAAATTTAAACAACAAATTCAAACAAATTAAAAAATTTAAACCAAAAATTATTCATAATCAACTATAAAAATCAAATACAAAGCAAATTAAACAATTCCAAATTTAAACCAAAAATTGTTCATAATCAAAACGATACCTTTAAGGGGGGGTTGGGGTGGGAGGGAGGAAATGTGGGGGGGTAAGTGTAATATAGATAATGGTTGCTTATAGGGGTGCAGCCTGGGCACTCCCCTTATGCTGTGTTCATGGGTTTGATAGGGATGAGAGGTGAGAAAGTGTAGAGAGGAAGTAGGGTAGTGAGAGGAGATGGGGAGGGGAAGAGATTAGGATGGGAGGTGAGAAAGAGGAGGGAAGTAGGGAATGTTTCAAGAGAGGGTGGACGCGGCCCGGGGGGAGTGGGCAGGTCGTACCAATGGTTATGAATTTATTTCATTTCAAAATTGTATTGTACTTTTTTATATATATAATGTTTATATGGAAAAAATAAAAAACTTCTAATAAAAAAACGATACTTTTAATCATATCTACTCTAATCATAATTTATCCATTAAATCCCATATTTATTCTTCACATAATTTATCCACCTTCTCCACCCCGAGATGTATATTTATTTTAAACAATATAAACTTGGCTCTTAACTCTTTCCCCCCCAGACCCAAGTAAATTTATTAATCATAAATTTAACCTTTTCTCCTAAATCAAAACCTATCAACTTCTTGTACACTTTTAATATATCATAATATATCGTAATTATCTTTATACGTTTATTAAACATTATAATAAATACTCCCAAATATTAAATCGCTAAATTAAAACCTATCAAGTCTTCTCCCAAACAGAGATCATAATTTTAAATTTTTAAACTTTTTCCCCTAAATAACAAAGATTTATAAAAACTCTTTATAATTTCCCCCCCCCCCAAAAAAAGCTAGCTAGCCGGCTGATATTCCAACTTTTCCTTCTATTGTCTAGCGCGTAGAAAATGGCGGAGAACCTTCCTTTATTTTACTTCTGAAAGCTGCACGAGTCATACTCAATTTCTTTAATGAATCTTCTGTTAAGGACTGCTGCAAAAGTTCAACCTGCATATCTTCTTCAATCAGCTGCTCTTCCAACTTTTCTTCTGATGTCTCAGCTGTGGGTAATGAAGAGCCCGCCTTTATTTTGCTTCTGAAAGCTACACGAGTCATACTTAATTTCTTTAATGAATCTTCTGTCAAGAAAGATTGTTGCAGAGGTTTAACCTGTATATCTTCTTCAATCTGTTGCTCTTCCAACTTTTCTTCTAATATCTCAGCTGTGGGTAATGAAGAGCCTGCCTTCAAAACAAAAGTGTAAAAATCTTTCGCTTTTGAAATTGTATCAAGTCTATAATGTATCCCCGCATAATTCACCGCTATTCCAACCAGTATTTCCCATCTGAACCGGACCTGTCGCCTCTTAAGCTCATCAGCCAGAAAAACAAAATGCTTTCTTACTTTAAGAATTCTTGAAGGTAATTCTTTCAAAAGTATAACATCCTGAGCTGCAATTTGAAATCTCTGCTTATAAATGGCTTGTAAAATTTTATTACGAAGTGATCTACTAGAAAAATAAATAACCACATCTCGTGGCAGATTCCTCTGCCTCGCAACCCTTGAATTAACCCTAAAAACTTTTTCCGTCTCTCTCAATATTTCTTCAGGCTCAGATTTCAAAATAAAAGCTATGTCCTTTACGACCACTTGTCTCAAATCCTCTTGAATGTTTTCCTGCATTCCCCTTATTCTTAAAGCAAACTCCATACTTCTGTATTGTAACATAGTAATTTCATCCTGAATTATTTCCACCTTATTTTCTGTTTTATCAACTCGATCTTCCAATTTTTCAGAACTTTCTACAGCAACATCAATACGCTGATCCAGACGATCTATATGATCAACAAACTTCTGAAACACAGACGCTATATTTTCTCTCAGTTTCCTAAATTTATTTTCAATAATTTCACCTATCTCTTAAAAATTACAAAATGTTAATCCATATTTTTATACCTGACTTAGAATTCTTTTTTAACATTATTTTGCACTAGGACAATGAATGCATGATCCCTTCAGGAAAAGTTGCATGTCTTAGACCAAGTTTCAGAAATTGAATGGCTCTTGCTATGAAACCTCAACCAAAGATTACAATGGGGTTGAAGGAAGACAGATGATATCTTCTGTTACTAACTGAGTCTGTGTGACAACAGGGGTGTCAAACTGCCGGCCCGCAGGCCGGATGCATCACGTGGAAGCCATGCCCACCCCACTGCCAGCAATGGCAAAACCGGCCCCATACGTTGCGCAACATTACATGATGTCGCGGGTTTGACATGCCTGCTATACAATATGTTGTGGAAGGGCTGGAGGGGGGCACCAGCATCTTCCCAAAGCAGAACTTAGAAAGAATACTACCTGGTCCCATTGCATAAAGATTTCTTCTGCTAGGTGTTTATTTGCTTTGATCTTGTTTCCTTTTCCATATGCCCCACTGTCAAAGGTTCCATTCCAAAACATTTTCACAATGTAACAGCAGGATCTTTTGTTCTTTGGGAAAAGGAAGGCAAGTTGAAGAATGTAATATCTTAACTCATTCCTTGAATTCAGTTACATATGCTGAATGTAAAATGCGTTTCTGTTAAAACTTCTAAGACCAATATGTGAGGGACAAGAGAGAGGACAGGTTAAGTACTGCAATCCCTACAGTCATTATTGCTAATTAGTCCTTTCCAGGCATAGCTACTGTGGAGATGTTGTGACTGGTGAGCAATGTGACAACTTTCTGTTGGCTCATTCTGTTGCCAAAAATGGTTTGCTAATTCCCTCCAGAAATGTTCAATAAAACCTAAAAAGGAAGTGCTATTTTATTCATTAGAACAAAATTTGAGCTGCTTTGACAACTTTTAACATGTTGAAACCCTAATTCCAGAAGCCAGACTTTTGATTATTTTACTTTGTCTGTTTCTTTAAGTAACAAATATACAGCTCAAGTGTGTAGGGGAGCAAAGGATGTGCAATTACTGTGTCCAGGTGGCAGAAGCTATCTTTTGCTTCAGCAAAGGGTTCCTTTGAGAACTCTGAATCACCTGCCTCCAGCTTTCTTGCAATAAAGAAAGTGTCTCCACCCAGTAAGTGAGACTAATAGGTCATTGTCCCTTCTTCTAGGAAATTCAACAAAAGATAAATCTCTCACTTGTGAATAATAGCTTTACTACTTTCAGAGAGAAGCAACAACTATAGTGAGATACTGTTCAGATGGCATTATATGGTTTCACAGTTGTAAGAACAACTTCAAATAGGACTTTCATCCTGCAGAGCTTCTGTCCCTTTTCTTCATTCACACATGGACCTGTCTGGAGCTCCTCTTTTTCCAGAACTTAGTGAGAGCTCTTCACTGTAAAGGCAACAGTCATAAAGGTTGAGTACATTTTAAAATAGAAGTAATTAGTAAACAACTGCACTTTCTCCCCTCCCTTTGCAGAATGCCCCAAAGCAGCACCCGAATTCTCTGTCCCATGCTTGAGCCCTCCTTCTGGAATGGATCTCCTCCATCCTGCCTCATATAATCAAGCCAGTTTCTTCTTTTATTCTAAAAAGCCTCTCTTTTTTCCTGGCTAATGTGCTGGGCATTTTTCTCCCTGGTAAGTCTGTCAGCCAACTTCTTTTCATTTTGCTACAGGGAGGGGATCCCTGCTCAGAGGAGAGGAAGTATTGTTTTTCCTCCTCCCCTTCCTTTATGCTCAGATTGCTTTCTTTGCCTCCTGTTTCAGACCAAGAAAAAACTTCCCAGTATGGTTCTTTCTCTCTTTTATGCTACTTTTCTTTTTTCTCTATTCCCTAGCTATGACACTATTGTCCAGCTGCGATCCTGCCTCGTCTTCTTCTTTTTTAGAATTTTTTAAAATTCCATCCTTATTATTGTTATAGATAACTCAAAATGGTGAACATACCTAATACTCTTTCCTCCTTCTATTTTTCCACAACAACAACTCGGTGAGGTGAGGTGAGCTGAGAGAAAAGGACTGGCCCAAAGTCATCCAGAGGGGGGGGGGATCAATATATTATTTTTTTCAAGCAAATTAGAAATACTCTCCAAGGTCATATACAAGTAAAACCTCCTGGAAAATGTTAGGTCTTAAATTAAGGGCACAGTCAAATTCAGCTTCACACATAGTCGTACCATGTTTTTTTCTACAATTAGAAGCACAGATAAACAACCAAACAACTGCAGAAGTGTCTTACAACACTCCCTATGATATTCCTGAGTGTAAAAGGAAAAACACCAAACCATTGTAGTCAGATTGCTCAGCTAACATCATAGTCATTTGGCTCCTGCTTTTTCATTCTCTCACCCCATCCCATCTCCATTTCTACAACACAGGAAAATATGATGTTCCCAAAAATATTGTATATGGCAATAATTAAAGCCAATTACATCCTAAGAAGATAAGTCTATTAAAATGCATAATTGCTTATTATACTGTCCCCTATGCAAAAGTTTTGCCTTAGTACCTATATTTGCCTTGTAAATGGGCTATACATTGAGAGCAAATATCCTACTTTCCAAATACATGACCACATTAATACTTAAAATGAAGTGTACATTTGTAAGTATGTTGAATAATTTAAAATGCATATCAAGCCAATTTAGCAGCAATAGCTTTACATATAACTTTTATTAGATACGCTTCCATTATTTATCTTGTATAGCACAGCAACTATAAAAAAAAATAAAATGTAGTAGCAAAAGTATATGAAGGAGTTGCCAGAAAAATGTTTTCAACTATATAAAAACAGTATTATGACATTATAGACTTCTTGTCAGGAAGAAACTACACCGAAACTGTAGTTAAAGAGACCAAAAGTGGAAGAAAGCACATTTGTCTTAAAGGACAGGAGTCTTCCTAAGAGGTTAAATAATAGAACCAATCAGGAAAGGGAGGCAGTTCCCGTCACTGGATGCCTTCAGAGAGGAGGCAGTCATTTGTCTGGATGATTTAATCTGGATTCTTGCACTTAGCAGGCAGATGGATTTAATGGTCTAAATACACTGATATGTTCTTATTATTATTTTATGCACTTTTCTGGGACCAAACCCCTAGGGCAACTTATACCAGGAATTGCCTTTTTAAAATACATACAAGAAATTAGGACACATATAAAAGCAATATTAAAAACATGTGATCAATATGAAATAGGCTTGGGGGGGAAATAAAACTTTCATCGGACATTTAAGAGAATTCCCATTATACCTGATAGACGGGTTCAAATTCATATGATGAGACAAAGAATTTTTGAAGATCAACATTCAACTGAAACAAAAAAAAATTTTTGCTGGCATTAATGGACAATCAGCTAGAAGTAGCAGAGAAGGCAAAATTAATTTGTTTGAGTAGAGAAAGAGCAACAACAACTTTTATTAGTGGCTGGAAACCCCTTGATGAAGAAAAAAAGAGAGAAACATGAAGTTTTGAAGATTAAAAAGGATAACTTAAGGAAAGAAAAAAAATATGATATAAGTTATAACCTTAGAGAAAGAGGGTAAAATATAAATATATCTATAATCACAATCAAGACCAGAAGCTGCTTCTTTCCTTTCCTTTTTTATTTCTTTTTCTATGTTCTTCTTCACTAATTTTCTTTCTTTTCTTTCTTTTCTCTTATATATATTATTTTTTCACCCCACTCCATCTTCATTTCTACAACACAGGCAAATATGATGTTCCCAAAAATATTGTATATGGCAATAATTAAAGCCAATTACATCCAACATACATAAAATATGATAATTGTTGGGGCCCACATAGTGTTCTAACACACAACTAAACAAACAAATTTGTCAGAATATCACAAAAGGTGATCACATGACCCTGGGACAGTGTAACCATCATAAATATGAGTCAGTAGCCAAACATCTGAATTTTGATCACATGACCATGGGGATGCTGCAACTGACTTGTGGAAAAACAGTCATAAATCACTTTTTTCAGTGTCATTGTACCGTGTTTCCCTGAAAGTAAGGCCTACCCCAAAAATAAGCTTTAGCTTGATTTTGGGGATGGGTCTAATATAAGCCCTACCCCCAAAATAAGCCCTAGTTTGGAGCGAGGCACAAACCTAAAAATCAAGCTAGGGTGGAGGTGGGGAGCTGCCCCATGTGCCCCGCACCCACTTATGTTGCAGCCAGGCAGGCCTCTCCTCACCAGCCCACTTCTTCTGAGGCGTCTTTTGCAGCCAGGCCTGTATTCCTCAGCCATAGGCTTTTCTGGAAGGCCTGTGCAGCCAAGAACTGAGCTACAGATTGAATAACTCAGCTGCAGAGGCCTTCCAGAAAGCCTTCCTGACTGCAAAATGCAGGCTGGAATGCAGCTGCAGAATGAAGCTGTTCCTTTGGCCCCAGAAGAAGTGGACCGGCTGGGCGAAGCTGTTGGTGCTGGAGATGAGAATAAAAGACACCCCTGGTCTTATTTTTGTGGAAACACGGTAACTTCAAGTGGTCACTAAATGAACTGTTGTAAGTCAAAGAATTACTATATGTGCTTCTGAAGAGGGTGGCTGTTGAGGATGCTCATACTAATCAGTATGATTGCAAGAGAAAAAGCTGCATTCCTTCCTTTGTGAGATTGTATATGCACATACCTATGGATGTGTATACATAGGAATTAGAATATATATTGAGGCTAATAAACTGCTATCTTAATAGCAACATGAACAACACACAACCAAAAGCCTGCGTATGTATGGATGTGTGTAGAGATGTTCTAAACTATTTTTCTCCTATTTCTATCAAAATTTCCTATTTTTTTCTATTTGTTGAGATTGCCTTTTTCTGCCCAGTATTAAAGTATTCCTGTAGCATAGACAAAGGAGAAAATTTTGATTAATGTGTTTGTTTGTTATGCACTGGGGTTCTCCCAAGCAAAGCACAAGTGCCTGGATCATTAGGCTTATCAGCATCTTATCCCCCAGGCAAGTGCTAATCCAGTAACAATAACAGTAACAGAGTTGGAAGGGACCTTGGAGGTCATCTAATCCAGCCCTCTACTCTCACAGGAGACCTATACTATTTGTGATAAATGACTGTCCAGTCTCTTCTTAAAAACCTCCAGGGATGGGGCACCCACAACTTACAAAAGCAATTTATTCCACTGGTTAATTGTTCTCACTTTTAAGAATTTTCTCCTTAGTTCTAGGTTGCTTTTCTACTTGGTTAATTTCTATCCATTGTTTCTCGTCCTGCCTTCTGGTGCTTTGGCTGCCTTGTGGCAGCCCTTCAAGTATTGGTCCTTCTTTTCCCTACACTAGACATACCCTTCCTGCAATGCTCTTCATAGGCTTTAGCTTCTAAGCCCCTAATCATTTTTGTTGCTCTTCTCTGAATTCTTTCTAAAGTCTCAATATCTCTTTTGTATTGGGGTGACCAAAACTGGATGCAATAGTCTAAGTATTCTCAGTCTAACTGAGGGGAACTTCCCAGTTAACAGGTGAATCCAAGGGAGCTCCCAAAGTCTGAAGTAATGTATTTTCAGCTTTTCTCTTCACATTGACATCACCCACTTTAGTAGCAGTAGATTTCTATTTTTGTTTATTTTGTTATTTGGGATTAAACAATAGCCAGGGATAATTCAGCCACTGTTTGGAAGCATAGTTCCTTTGTTAAGGTCCTATAACTCCCCATACCCCAAAACTTCACAATGATCTATAACCCACAAAGTCCAAATCCCTCATATTGAAAAGGAAGCTGGTAGCACAAAGTTCTCAGATACTCTGGAAGGAAAATTGCCCAAGATTTGCAGAATAAGGAGACTTAAAGTAATAAGGCTTCGTCGAGCCCAACTGAGAAACACCAAGGGGGGAAAAATATTGCTACAATCAGTGTCAGTCACATTTTCTATCTTTTTTTTCCATAATGTGAAGGTTGATCTTAGGTAGGTTTCCTTAGGCAACCAATTACAAGACAGAAGTGACAATACACACGTTCACAATTATCCATATGCAAATGCATACAAAGATATTATCCATTCTCTCTGGACAGACCAATTGAAATATGCAGAGTTTTGTCAACACCATTCATGTTCTGTTTCAACAGAGCAATTACTTTTCACATCCTGCGTTTGGTACCTATGCAATCTCCTGACTGAAAAAGTACCCTGCAACCCAGATTGAGGTCCTTCAGTATTCCCCTGGCTCCTTCTCCTATTTTTTTTTCTGTGAACAAATGAACTGCCCAGACATCATGTATTTTAAAAAACTAACAATGTAATGTTATGCCTGTTAAGAGAGCTGAAAGTAAATACACATTTTGATAAATATGCTTTGGTAAGTTGAAGTAATAAAGTACTTCTCTGAGAAAAGCTTCTCCCTATTGCCAGTGCAGTATCTTCAATATTTCCAGTAATGATACACTTATAAGCAACAGGATAAAATATGAGTGTTTGCAGAATATGGTGCCAAAAAACCAAAAGGGCAACCCATGACTCTGCTTCCAAAGCTCCACTTGGTTTTTATTTGTATTGCCCATGCAATACACATGGGAGAAGCTTTGATTGTCTCATTTGCCATCTTGACTTTTTGAAAAATATCCTGCAGGCAACGCTGGCTTAAGATGAAATGTTCAGTTGTTTTAATTTATCTTGCCAAGTTCATTTCTCAGAAGGGAGAAGAAAAAACAAGTGGATCTGCTGCCTTGGCCTTAATCCTGTCCAAGAGAAAGGAACTGTTTTGGAAATTAAAAGGCACTAAGAGAAACACCAAGAGAAAATCTCCAAGTGGTTTTGGAATTCATTATAGCAAGAACTATAAAAACATCCACTGAAGACTGGAAAAGTAAATCTAAAGTAGCTTTTTAATGTGCTGACACTTTAAAGGGAGCTCTATAATAGATGGAACCAGGGATATATGTTCAATGAAGACTACAGCAAAGGAAACCAATCATGGAATGGAAAAATGCTATCAAAAAGTAAAGCCAAAAACTGAGGCTTATGAAAGAGTTAAGAGAGGGAAGGGAGACGTTTTTACCTACTGAGTAAAACAAAGATAGAGCTGCCCTATGTTTAGAAAAATTAATGAAATCTTTAGCAGAATAACTTTGTCTTCTTTCTATATTCAAGCTGTGACAAGCAAAACAAATAAGAGGGAGCTGCAGTGAATGACGGTAAGGAAAGAGAATTCCTCTGAAAGGAGCAAGGCACCAATTTCATTTTATAAAACCTCAAACCATAGAGAAGCATCTAGCAGTGTTGGCCCTGTCACTCTGATGATGTCATAGTGCCCTTCTCTATACCTCTTGTAGCCCTGAAGCAAGGAGGGAAATTACAGCGCAGCCCCTAGGCAGAAAACACATCCCCTTTGTTCTAAAGCTTTAATTTTCTTGGCTGCCGTCTCCCATCCCTTCTCATGTCCTTTGTGCTGTTCTCTATCACATTATTAATTCTTGTGTCCAACTCCTGACTTTCAAAAATCAGCTATTAATCCCTGCATCAAATTACCATGTGCATATGCATGTGTATGCAGAGAAAGAATGTCATACAGGTAGTCCTCAGTTTACCACCACAATTGGGATCAGAATTTCCACTGTTAAGCAAGGTAGTCATACCTGATTTTATGATATTTTACACCACAGTTAAGAGAATCACATAGTCATTAAGCAATTCTGGCTTCCTCCATTGACTTTGCTTTTCGAAAAGAGCTACAACTATCGCAGATATGATCACATGACTCAGAACACTGCAATCCTGCTAGTTGCCAAGCACTCTAATTTTGGTCATGTGATCCAGGGGGATGTTGCATCAGTCGTAAGTGCAAGGACCAGTTGTGAATAACTTTGTTCAGTGCTGTTGTAATTTCGAATAGTCACTAAACTAATGGTTGTAAATCAAAGACTACCTGTATATAGGTCCTTCTTGAGCAGTGAGCTGCAGAATTAGGTTCAGGAGTCAATTAACTTTACTTGGGATATTTAAACAGAGACTTGAACAGTCGGTGTGTGTTTGAAATTGTTTAGTGTCATCCTACACAGTGAATTTTATATGGAGGACAAACTTTGTCTGAATGTTCTCTATGAGTCCAGTTCCACACATGTCTATACCTGAAGCATTCAGTGGTTTCTTTTTCCTGCCTCAAAAGACAGAAAGAGTTAGCAGTCACGACTGGCACAATATAACCTATTATGAACTAACCAAGATCTTGGAGGGATCTGAGCTGGATTTAAAATGGGCTAAAAGGGAAACACCAACACTTGTATTCTAAAATCTCCTTTCTTTGCTGAGATATAGGACCATCTATATCTTAGCTTTGGAGTAATTGACAGATTTGCTGTAGTAGTTCAAATTTAGCCAGAAGCATAAGCAAGGTCAGTTTTTAAAGAAAAAAACAAACACCCTTAGAAGGAGATACACAATTAAGAAAGCTATCACAACTCTCCCACACACACACACACATACACACACACTTTTCTAATGGACAGTCAATGCAAGAGTTTCAGAGCAGGAGAGAATGTGTTAAAAACACCTCTGATTTAGCGAAGACACCTGCTCTCTCTGCTGCTTGCACAATGCCTTATCAGGCAGCCAGCCAGCCAAGGGAATTGAACTAATCTAATCTCAAAGCTACAGAAAGCAAGGAAAAGCATTTTTAGGCCTGACAGACACAAAAATGGTCACAACCCAGCAATAACCTGTATGTTGAGAGAGAGAGAGAGAGAGAGAGAGAGAGAGAGAGAGAGAGAGAGAGAGAGAGAGAGAGACTAGCTGGAGAACTTAGATTTTTCTCAAAAGATAAGGATAAAATTCTTTTTTTTAATTTTCCTTAGGCTTTCCACAGTGGAGCAAAATATATTTAATTGACATCCAGAAGTTTAGAGGACAAAAATAAATCATGTTGCATTTTGGAATATGAGAAAATATCCGCCTGCCAACATTTCCTACTTTCTGCCATTGATTTCTAGCTGTTTCAATAATTAATAGTGTTAATTCACATTATGTAATGAATTAATTAGATCTATGGAGGGGGGTAATTCAGAAAAGCTTAATACATGCTCTAAAGCAACAATAACAAACAAACCCAAGAGCAATAAGTACATATTTTCTTGTGGAGCATTGACTACTGCATCTAATGATTGCGGCAGTCTTAGCCTGAGAAAAGAATAGTATGTATAAAAGCAGCTGGGGAGAAGGGGAAGAAAATGCAAAAATATCTGTGCTATGTCTAAGATTTAAATATAAATTTTCCCCCAATTCATCACAATTTTACCATTAATAAAAAAAGCAATATGACTGTGTTTAGTTGGGATCACTTAACACCTTAAATTTAGTATCCTAAATATATACCTGTTAATCTGATAATTAACACTTTTTCTAGGCCTCTTATATCTGAGTTGCAAAAACCTGGACAAGCTCTAGATGGAAGCAAAATATTAGAGTGTTTTCTATGTTGCTTTGGTGCCTTCTAATGTTTGCCTGAAGTTTCCCATTCATGATTATGTTTCCCTTCACTGTTCAGTTACTGCCATAGCCACACAAGATTGCTTCAAGAGGCTAATTTGATATGGTTAATATTACAATGAAGTCTGTTTTTCTCTGATATTTTCTACCAAGCCTGTGCAATTCATCTGGATCTTCTCACTGAGGGAACAAAGAGCTGGAGTATATTAAGAAAGGGATACAGATTAAAGAACTCTCAGTAAGTCTTCCTTCCTGCATTTTCAGCTTCCCCTGGAGAAAGCACTATGCATTATTGGCATAATGCATCTTTTTTCCCCTCTTCATAAATTAGCAAAAGGAGTATTGTCAAAAAAAATGCCAGTCTTGGCCCCTATCATGGAGTAGCTGTATTTACTCACCCAATACTGCTGTGATTATAGTTATTACGGCTTTAGTCTACTGCTTCATCCAGAACTTTTCTTTTTCACTTTTCTTTTTTTAATGCTATTTCAGAAATGCTAAAAAAAAATAACCTGTCATTCCTAGATGAAACTTAAAAGTCTATAATACTGAGAGCAGAAACCAAAGTGAATGGTATCTGTCAAATTCACATTTGCCATAGTGCCTGAACTGAAACAGAAAATCCTGCAGCAGCAGCAAAAAAAAAAAAAAAAAAAATCTTTATAAGAATGTACCATTTTGTTAGAGTAAACTAACAGAATAACAGTGTTGGAAGGGACCCTGGAGGTCTTCTAGCCCAACCCCCTGCCCAAGCAGGAGATTCTGTACCATTTCAGACAAATGGTGTCCAATCGCTTCTTAAAAACCTCCACCCATTTCTTCTGGAGGCAAGCCGTTGCACTGGTTAATTGTCCTGTCAAGTAAGTTCTCCTTAGTTCAAGGTTAGTTCTCTCCTTGAATAGTTTCCATCCATTGCTTCTTGTCCTGCCTTCAGGTGCTTTGGAGAATAGTTTGACCCTCTCTTTGTGGTAGGCCCTCAAATATTTGAATACTGCTACCAGTGCTTTTTTTGTAAAAAAAAAAAAAAAAAAAAAAGTGCCAGAACTCACACACGTTATACAACCCGCCTTGCCTACCCTACAAGGTTCCATCCAAAAAAGGTGCCGGAACTCCGTTCTGGGCATTCTGTGACAAAAAAAAGCCCTGCTACTATCATATCACCCTTAGTCCTTCTTTTCATTAGACTAGATATATCCAGTTCCTGCAGCCATTTGTCATATATTTTAGCCTCCAGCTCCGTAATCATCTTTGTTGCTCTTCCCTGCACTCTTTCCAGAGTCTCAACATCTTTTTTACATCATGGCGACCAAAACTGGAGTATTAAAAGTGTGGTCTTACTAAAGCTTTATAAAGCGATACTAACACTTCATGTGATCTTGATTCTATCCGTCTGTTAATGTGGGGGAAGGGGAAGCTAGCATATTTCATAACTGTTTTCTGTAAAGAAAGGTATCTCTAAGAAGTTCAACTTTTCAATCAGAAGATGACACACATTGCAAAATGTGTACACTGTTCTATAGATGATTTGGGTTTAGAATAATGCCCCATATCAGTGCCAATAATGAGTAATTTAGATATCAAACAACAACCTGTTAGATACAAGTTGAGCTCATAGATCATGATGATTCATGGTTTATTTAGCAATCATTGAATAAGCCACAAAGGATGAGCTAAGCTATAACATAGCTTTGTTTACTCATTTACATGTTCATGTTATGTGATTGCAGTTTTGAGGTTCTCATAATACCACTTTATCTGTTTTTTCTGGCCAGCTAGACAAATGAAAACTACCCAGAAGGAAGAAAAAAAAATCACACTTGTGCAATAACTGGGCTTGTGCAATAACTGGGCTTGTGCAAAAGATTAGAACTCTACTTTGAACCATATAGGTCATAATATTCCTTAATATCAACAAAAGCTTCAGTTTAACTTATGGGATACCATTTTCATGAGTTAGAAATATGCAGTTCAGGATAAGTCACTGCCAGCTTGTGATATGGTCAATATTCTAGGCAATTTTAATTAAGATGGGAAATAAAGACATATCTGACATTTAAAAGATATAAATACTATTAGATGTATCTAGGCCCAAGCGTCATAAGGTCCCTCTCACAGTTACTGCCTCCAAGCCATGTCTCGTCCAATCTGTATTTGTTCCTTTGGTTTTTCCTGCCTAAGTGTAAGACTTTGCTTTACTCCATGTTGAAACTCATTTTGTTGGATAGGGCCCATTGTTCAAGTTTGCCAAGATCTTTTTGGATCCTGAGTTTGTCTTCTGGGGTGTTGGCTACTCCTGCCAGTTTGGTGTCATCTGCGAATTTGATGAGTTCCCCTTCAATTCCCCCATCTAAGTCATTTATGAAGATATTGAAGAGTACTGGGCCTAAGATGGAATCTTGTGGTACTCCACTGCTTCCTTCTCTCCATGTGGATGTAGTGCCATTGAGGACTACTCGTTGAGTACGGTTTGTCAGCCAGCTACAGATCCATCTGGTGGTAATGTTGTCTATTCCACCTTTTTCTAGCTTACCAAGGAGTAGGTTGTGGTCTACTTTGTCAAATACCTTACTGAAATCTAGGTATACTATGTCCACTGCATTTCACTGGTCTACTAGTTTAGTCACTTTATCCAAGAATGAAATGAGATTGGTTTCATGATCTTTTTTTAACAAACCCGTGCTGGCTGCTAGTTATGACTTTGTTTGTTTCTAGTTGTTTGCAGATCTGTTTTTTGATTATCTTTTTTAGGATCTTCTCAGGTATTGATGTTAGACTGATTGGTCTGTAGTTTCCTGGGTCCATTTTTTTCCCTTTCTTGAAGATGGGGACCACATCAGCCCTTTTCCAATCCTTGGGTATTTCCCCGGTGCTCCAGGATTTTTGAAAGATATGGTGCAATGGTTCTGAGATAACATATACCAGCTCTTTCAGAACTCTGGGTCCTGGTGATTTATATTTGTCAAGTTTGGATAGGTGTTCTCTTACCATTTTCTTGCTTATTTTGATTTTTGTTTCTAGTATGTCTTTTCCAGTGGTTTTTTTGGGGGGGGGGTATATTGGGCTATGGTTTCTTTTTTTGTGAAGACTGATGCAAAGTATGAGTTAAGCAGCTCAGCTTTCTCCCTGTTGCTTGTAATTTCCTTGCCATCTTCTCTCTTTAGTGGGTCTACAGTTTCCTTGACTTTTTTCTTGTTGCTATTATGTTGGAAGAAACTTGTTTATTGTCCTTGATTTCTGTTGCAAGTCTTTGTTCATTCTGAGCCTTTGCTTTCCTGACTTCTTTGCATGTTCTAGCTGTCTCCTGATAATCGGCCTTGGTTATGTGCCCCTCTTTCCATTTTTTGTATTTGTCCTTTTTGTCTTTTAGTTTGTTAGCAAGAGCTTTGTGCAGCCATGCTGGTTTCTTTCTGGATTTCTTGTTTTTTTTTCTCAATGGTATTGTGGTGATCTGGGCTTTTGTGATTGTGTTTTTCAGGGTTTCCCACGCTTCTTGGGTTGTTTTTCCCTTTAGAATTTTCATCTATGGGATCTTTCCTAGGTTCTCTCTGAGCTTGTCAAAGTCGGCTCTTTTGAAGTTTAGGACATTGGTTGGATTGTTTTCTATTGCTAGTGTTAGTGTTATATTAAATTCCAGTATGATGTGGTCACTTTCACTCAAGGTTCCGGCAATTTTGATTCCCTCTATCACTTCTTCTTTATTTGTAAGGATTAAGTCCAGTACAGGTTTGCATCTAGTTCCCTCCTCCGCCTTTTGGGTGACAAAGTTGTCAGCTAGGTTAGTTAGGAATCTGTTTGATCTCCTGCTCATTGCAGAGTTTGTCTCCCAATTGAAGTCACCCATTATTACAGTGGTGTGCTTCTTGCATACATTTGTTAACTGGTTGGCAGAGTTCATCTGTTTCTTCTGGTTGGTTGGGTGGCCTGTAATATACACCTATGGTAATGTCATTTTTTTCTCTTTTATATTGACCCATATACATTCTGGAGAGATTTTATCTTGGGTCATGTGCATTTCTGCAGATATGTAGTTTTCTCTTACATCTAGTGCAGCTCACCCTCCTCTTTTTGTAGACCAGTTTCTTTTGAACAATTTGTATCCATCCACCAGTCCATTCCATTCATGGGTTTCCTCCCACCAGGTTTCTGTTATGCCAACTATGTCATACCCTCCCTCATGTACTATTGCTTCTAGTTCACCTTGTTTGTTCCCCAAGCTTTGAGCATTTGTGTGTAAGCATTTAAGGCTTTTATGCCTGTCCATGGGTATGTTTCCTGTATCTCCTGATTGTTGTTTGAGTTTTTCTTTTTCTCAACACTGACTACCTCGTTGTTTGTTTTCTTGGGATTTGTGATTGGTTTGGGGTTCTAGGGATTCTAGAGATTGGTCACCCTCCCCCCTCAGTTTTAGTTGAAAGCCCTCCTGATGGGTTGGGCCAGTCTTTTTCCAAGTACATTTTTGCCTGTTTTCATGAGATGTAGCCTATCCCTTGCCAAGAGTCCCTCGTGTAGAAAACGCAGTCCATGATCCAGGAAACCAAAGTTTTCTTGGCAACACCAACCCTTTAGCCACTGGTTTATTTCTAAAATTCTTTTTTCCCTCAATCGATGTTGGCCTTTTGTTGGGAGCACTACTTGTGCTCCTAGCTTCTTAACTTTATTGCCTAGTTGTTTGTATTCTTTCACTATTGCATTCAGGTTGTTTGTAGTGTTGCTTGTTCCAATGTAGAGGGGGAGAAGGGTGTAGTAATCTATGGGCCTAATTATTTTGGTTAGGTTGTCAGCCACATCTTTGATTTTTGCTCCTCCCTGGATTGTATGTTTGGTCTGCAGATGGATGATTCTGTTCCTTTGAGGATAGAATCTCCTATTACCAACACTTTCTTTTGGGGGGGGGCTGAAATCTGGGGTGCTTTTGTGTTTGTCTCAGGTGTGTTTGTTGATGTGGCTTTTAAAGGGATATCTGAGGTGATTTTTAAGGATTATTTGAAGTTGTTTCTTTGCTAGGTGTCTGCATGTCTTCTTTGAGGGGGTGGTTATGGATCTGCGTGTTTTCTTCTAAGGGGAGAAATTGATTGCTCAGTTTTAATGGGGTTGCTTCTGGTTGAGTTAGATTGGGCAGGAGTTTGTTGCATGCTGTTTCTTTCTTTGAGTGTTGTGTTTCCTTCTGTGTATGACATACCTCCATTTGTCTTCCTCCAAGGATTTACCGGTAGGGTCAAATTCTCTGGGAGTTATTGGTTCATTGTTTGGTTCAGTTTGGGTGGAGCTTTCTTTTCTGCATTGGGGTTTGGCTAGAGTTGCCCCTGAGTTCCTGACCTTTTCTAGCAGAAGTTCGCATAAATTGCATTTGACGCATGTGTAGTTTGGGTGTTCTTTGGCAAAAAAATTTGTATTATTGTATCAGTGCTCAAGATAAAGTGCTCTTTATACAAGCCTCCTACATGATTTCACTATCTATGCAAGACCCTGGAATGTGGGCAACTTAGGGTGATCTTATCATGAGGTTCATTCTAATACTAGCAGAACATTTGTGATACAGCCTGCATAACTATGCAGAGCTGGGTTTCAATAATGATCCATTTTGTTATCTCCCTAGAAGAGTCACCAATAGTGCAAGTTTAAAGAGTGCATATTTTAGAATTCTTAACAATCAAGAATTCTTTACATTCAAATAACGATTCTGATACAAGTGTTCCAAGGATGATGCTGTCTTGCATAAAAAAATTAACAGTTTTCTTATAAATAGGAATGTGAATTTATTTTCCCCCAGAATATATTTTATTACCTTGGGAAAGCACCACCCATTGGAGCATAAAACTATGTGGCTAGCAAAGGATTTGTTTTAATTACCATTATGTGGCTATGGGGGTCTTTCAAATGTGGATGTGGCTGAGCTAAAAAGGGATTTAAAGTTTTCTATGCTTGTTTGCTTCTTGCACTATTCAGTCAGCACCAGTCTTGGATATTAAAAAAAAAAAAGACTGGTTACTTTCATAGCTGTTTTGATTTTCCATTCTTGGTTACTTCTCCCAAAAACTTCAAAATATTTGGCTCTTAGTATCTATTGGAATTACAGGTAATTCCTCACTTGTGATTCTTTGTTTAAGTGACTATTCAAAGTTACAACAGCGCTGCAAAAGGGACCTACGACCAGTCCTCAGACCTACAATCATTGCCCTGTCCCCACAGTCACATGATTGTGATTTGGGCACTTGGCAACCCTGTGCATTTATGACAGTCACAGTGTCCTGAAATCACCCGAGTGCCATTTGCAACCTTCTTCGCAGGCAAAATCAATGGAGAAGCTAGCAGAGATTGCAAATCATGGTTTTGTGATGTTTTACTTTAACAACCACACTACTCAACAATGAGTTTTCTAGTCCCTCATTGCGGCTCAAAGATAAGTACTATTTGTAAGATTGAAAAAGAGGAAGAATAATAGCAACTATAAATGTCCCAGATCTTAGGGGATCTATGGCAATGGATAATTAGTGAGAAAGACCTAAGGAAGCCAGCTGTTAGTGAGCACTTTTTGAAGCCTTAAGTCAAAAGAAATAAATATTCAGACTCTCTGTGCACTGTTTACTGAGATGCAGTACAATTTATAGAAGTATAAATTGTATCTTCTATCTTCAATTTATATTGAACGATTACTTTGTCAGGGCTGATTTAGGAAGGAAGACAAGGATATCTAGGTTGCACAGAGAAGGGAATTCCTTCTAGCCACTCAGTCTTGGACACTGGACAACTGCTACCATGACAGAAAATGCCTGAATTTAAGAGAATCCAAAGTCCTGAGATCTTGCCCCCTCTGGTGGCAGCATTATGTATCCCAGCTCCATTTTGAACAGAAAGCTGACACCTTTATTATGCTACTAACAAGAATTAAATAAATTAAACTAAAATAAAAAATAATAATGCAATCATTAAAAAGGAGGAAAAAGGGCTTGGAAAAGTATGTTATAAATAAAATTCTTCCTTGCCCCACCATTGCTTGAATTATCTTTTTTATTCCTTTGTAGTGAAAAAAAATAGTAAAGAAATGTCAACAGTCCCATATTAACAGTCCCTTTATTGCAAATCACTTACAAATGTATCCTTCTATATGAAATAATAATTCTTTTAACTAGCCCCATACCCTTCCAAAGTTCACAATTCTTAGTGACATAAATTTGGACTTGATAAAATCCAAACACTGATGATAAAACCAAGAACATATCTACTGTTAACCTCCAATTGTATTAACAATTCTACTAATGTCAGCCTAAATCACAGTAATAAAAATACGCATCTTCTGTGATGAAGTTGCCAAAATCTTGAAAAAAATCAGTTTCTCTTACTTTGATGCCAAGCTCTTAAAAGTGGAAGTTTTCACTTGTGGGTTCTGATGACATGCTAGAGCAAATCCCAAGCCAGATAATTTAATAAATTTGTACACTGCCCATCTGACTTAAGTGACATTATACTTACTACATTCTTTGAACTATATAATCCTCATCCAAATTTGTTTACAGAAATTCTAGTATCTTTTGAAACCTGTCCAGAAAAAGCTTACAATAATTTTATTAGTTAGTAAAACAGTATTTTGTATTAAGCTGTAGAGGCTAGTTCTTTCTAGAAGGGAAAAAGCATATTAAATTATTTATCTGAGTAGTACAACTTCATGAACAAGTGGTTTTCAATCACCAGATGGTTAATACTGTTCCTAAAGAGGCAAGGTTTGAAGGTTCCTGCACTGACAGCTAACATAAGCTTACAAACTGTAGTGAGCCAGGAAACAAACTACATTATGCATGAGTCAGGTCTGCTTGAAAAACTAGGGCAATTATTTCTTCAAGATCCAATTGATTTTGCTCCTGAACCTTGGAACTGAGTGAAATGACTGAAAACGCAAACAATTGTGTACTTTCCTACCCCAGAAAATATAGTGGGCCTATGAGATCTGTGGCAGGCTACAAGAACCTATATATTAGTAGTGGGAAGAGATCAGGGGTTGAATAGCCAGTTTCACTTCTTTCCAATCAGATGGCAAGACTTGAATGCTTGGAAATTCCTAACCAGCATGGCTATGACTGAAAATCTCAGGAATTTTAGAATGATGTCAATTATGGATCAAAATGTGCTGTAGTTTATTTTTGTGAGATAACAAATCTCCTATACCAAGGACTTACGGTATTTGAATCCAGTCTTCACCCAAGTTTGAGAACTACAAGTTTAATGGACTTTGGATTCAATGGACATTTTTGTTTTGTTTAGATCTCGCCTCCATTTAATGGATTGAGAAATGTCCATTAAATCAAGTATTTGTCAGTTAAAACATGGTTTACTGCAAAACACCAGTATGCCAATCGCATAATTACACATATGAAATAATTGCTTATAAATGACAGCAATTTGGATATAATAGACCTTTAGATTTAATGGCAACCACCTCCCCTGTATGCGTTCTTCAATCAAGGTTTTAGGGATCCAAGATCTTGTCTTTTCATTAATCACCATGACAAGCAACAAGATTGTGCATAAAATGAAAAATATGTTGTATTTAAAATTGGCTAGTTGAAATATGAAGCTCAAAATGATATGGGTATCCCAGGCATAAAAATAGTATAATTTGGTATGAGTCCCATTCTCCCTTGTTTTTCATTCTAAGAGTAAATGGGTGACATTCAAGGATATCACCAGTTAACAAACTTGACAAAAATTAGTCAGATATCTTTTTTGAAATATTTTAATGCTTTTTTCTTTAAAACAAAATCTCCCATAGGGTAGATTTGAAACAGTCAGAACTAGAATCCTAACACATCTTGGCATTCTTAGCAGAGAATCAGTGTTCAGCTGAACCCAAAGAAACTTCACCAATACAGAGAGAAGAAAAAAGAGTGAACTGCTCAGATACTATTTTTGTACTAGTATCTTCTTATCAATGAATAGACTCTTAGCCATTTAACAGCAGCAAATGCATTGAATCCTTAAGAAAAACAAAGGAAGCATGACATGCCAATACAAATGCTATTCTTCACCATGGGTTATTTTTACTGTTTACAAATTTGTCAAAAAAAATTATTTGACTGTAGCCAAGAGCTGCACTTAAATCATTATAAGGTAAATTGCATCTATATATAAACAGAATAAAAAGAAAGGGGATAAAGAAAGCTGACCTTAAGGAACAGCCATACACAATCTTGAAAGCTCACAACGGGAGAAGCAATCACAGATACCTTGAATCAACAAAGGTCTGAATCAGCTAAAGAACCCAAGAAGATCAAAGTTCCCCATCAAATATATAACATGGGTTTTCAAGTCTAGGTAATTCTGAAAGCACTCTGAACCCAGTACTGGATCAACACAACATACATGCCAAACCTCAACAAACCAACATTGTCTTTGCATTTACATAAATCTCTATAGCATTTGCGAGTTGTGGGGAAGCACAGTGCTACATTCACATATGCCTCTCTGCAAACTAAAGCACAGCACAACCCATAAACAACAACCCACTCTTCTTAATACTTTGCTATCACTCCACACAAATTAAATTGGCCTTGACTAGACCTGCTTCTGTACTGGTTTGTTTGAAAAGTTTGTAAATAGAAACCAGGCACTAAACAACAGTCCAATCATAGTGCTTTGAACAGCTAGAATACCATTCAAAATGGCCATTTTTATGCTAGTCAGAATACATTTTTGGTGTTCCAATCTCAATTCAGAGCCTTTGCTTGTCTCTTACGTGTGTTTGATTTTGAAGGCAAAACTATCATTTTGAATCAAACTGCTCAGAAGTTGAAATATTTTCACATATCCAGTAAATAGACTCTATGAAATCATTTAAGGCCATCATCTTCAAAGGAAGAGGAGAAATGTGTTCTTTTTGTTTTATTTATTTTTTTTTAATAAATTTTGGTGCAGCAATGGCAGGAGCCTTTAATAGAAGAAAAGGTAACTGAAAATCTATGGTCAGGTATGAAATGAAGAAAGTGAAAAAGCATTGCCTCCAATGTATGTGTATGCTAATGCGGAGTCAGAGCAATATTTTTAAAATAGTCTTCACCTTTTGAATTGTAATGATACTTTATCAGAAGGATAAATGAGCATCCAAAAAAACAAACAAACCTGGAGAGAAATGGGAGAAAATACAGAGCAATTAATTGGCAATCTGGCCTAGAGATTTACAAGGTGGAAATTCCAGACAGAATACAAATTATGGAGAAATCTATTTTTATTGTGTTTAGTGCTGTGGAAATTAACAGCACTAAATTTAAATATATGCCCAGTTAACATGATGAAATAGTAGACTAGTATAATTTGATAGAGCTTTACTAGAATAAACTAAATAAAATACTTACTGCCAAAAACATCTTTAGTGGCAACAGTTATAATAGTATGAATTACATCCAGGTGTCTCTCTATATATCAAACAATAAAAAGAAAACTTCAATATTAAAATCCACAAAGCTATTTAAACTTTATGAATGACTCTAATTAGAATTTAAAATGTAGGACTGTAATAATTGTCAGCAACTTTGAAGTTATGATGGTATAAGCTGATTTAAAAATCTAAAATGTAAAAACAATACAAGAAAATACAAAGGCCATAAAAATGGATTCATAAAACTAAGATCTACAAACCTATACACCAAGTTATATGTCTATGCATTTAAATAAGCATAGGATTAAAACAGTACAGTTACATTTTGAATGCCATAAAAAATAAACCAATCACTAAAATCCAGAAAAGGACTGCAACACACCAATGTAAATCTTAACATGGTAGGATATTGTTGCATGATGTTTGATTGGGAATATGGAATGTCCAGCAGTTTCAAACATATTTATTGGACAAGATAATGTTATCATTGCAAACTATGAATTTAACATATATTTCTTAGCTTTTTCTAAATTTTCAGGAGCCAGGAAGGTGTATCAGTGTATGCCCAACACTTCTTCTGACTTTTATTAGTAACAGTGAATAAGTGACAATGATTCACTGTTAATCAACCTATCTGTAGATAAATAGTCTTTCTATAGTATCCATAGGTTGGAAAGCTCTTGCTCAACTACAAGCTTACTCCACCTAAGCTTATGAAGAAGAGGTGGGGGGTAGCAATGACCAGGCTCTTTCATTGTTGTACAACACTCTTTTTTTTGAAATGTAACTTCCACATTTTCTCAAAAAACTGCCCGAGACATTTTTTAATTTTCTTAGGTCTGAAAGTGAGATTTTTGGACTTTGTTTTATGATATTTCTGCTGCTTCTATAAGTTTCTTTTTTTTTCCTGTCCTTGGTGTTTATGTTGCGTTCAGATTTCTAATTTTTAGCTTTAATCTCAGCTACCTTTCTACCATGAACTACCCTGACCACTTTAACTCCATTGAATGCAGTTCAATAAAGTTCTGACTGCCAAATTCTACTTCACAAGAATGTTAGTTTTTTTTTTAAAAAAAAATCAAATTATACAAAATTAAAAAGAATATGCAAATATAGTTTGAATTTTTTAACTGTAGTAATTCCAAAATTCCTCAACGAGAACCATGCTGAACAGATCTTGCTGGAAATGGATTAAACATTCATACAATAGGCTACTTGCCAAGATTTGTATTTCAGCAGCTGGTTATATATGTGGCAAATCTCCCAGAAGCTGAGGTGAGCAACCCACTCCTTCTAAACTCCCCAACTTTCAGAAGAATTATCTTTACAGAAGCACATCTCACATGAGATCTTCTAACAAACCTCAATTATATTTTTGATAATTGAGCATCTCTGTAATTTAACATCCTGCCTGTTCCCTCTCTGGTCATAAACTTGCACACCAAACTTTCTGGAATTATTTTTATTGGGAAAATGCAGTTCACATATACAATGCAGAGTTGTTCAGAAGGAAGAGCCTCTAGACATATTTGCAACTAATCTTAGTTGGTAGCAGTCATGTTGTGCAAATATACCCTGATGTGACCACAAATTTTAGTGTTCAGTTTAAGAAATTAAAACTATTTCAAGAAATGTTCCGTTGTGCTGTGCAATTAGCTCTGCTGTATATTTGGCCTACTATTATTGTAAAGTCAAAAGAAAAATACTGCACAAGGCCACTGATTCTTAAACCATTGATTAAAGTGTGTCTCTCTATGCCAGTTATATGCAGTTTTCCTAATACAAACCAAGTTCACTTTCTCACATTCTGTGGCTCCCCAGTAGGCAATCTTTTTACTTCATCAACCCGATTCTTGTGAATCTGGAAGGCTGGAGTCACCCAATGGCCACAGGAACACTGCTCACCATGCCAGTGAAAAGAACCCAACTTTGATGCACATTTTGGGCACAGGAGCTACAAGAGAATCAGAGAGAAGGGACAGTTGATATTCTGTTTGCTCTTTCATCTTTAAAAAACAAGCATGGAACATGTGAAATTCTTAACTTTGAAACTTTTTGTGAGTTACGTCAAACTATTGAAACTTGGCCTCATTTTTTACTGCCCAATTTCACAAACCCTTCTTGTAATGTGTGACCCTTAGAAGACCATTTAAAAAAACAAAACAATCCAGTATGCTTCTTTCCACAGTTTGCTTTGGTTCCTGATTTAAAACATCCTATTCCAATTCCCTTGAAAGCATTCATCTTGTTCCCTCATACTGCCCACCTCTTCCTGGCCTCTTTTAAAAACTTCAGAAAATGTGTTCTCCATCTGGCATTCTCTTGAAATCTCAGAATTCCCTTTTGTTCAATTTTTCTATCTCTCAGTTTCTCATTCGTTGCCCAATCTATACGGGCTTCATATCTTCTACCAATACTGCACTTTTTTCCAGGCTCACGTGTGACATACGACTTTTCATTTCTTCCAAAAGCCACATCATTTGTTTCCTTGAGAAAAATGGATATGTTTTTGATTTGATGTTTAAATACTGAAGGAAAGGGTGCCCTAGGATAATCCAAAATTAAATACAAACCAGACAACCATCTAAACTGTTTGTTCAAAACATATGCTTCCAAACATCAAGCTGATACACACACACACACACACACACACACAACAACAACAACAACCCAACATTCTGATATAATAATAAAGGGGGCCTACATTTCCATAAAAATTCTTGATGTATCTTTCTTTTTATTGAACATAGTTTACTAGTTAATTTTCCATGAAGGAATACTGCATAGAATAACCCATCCATATATATACTGGGAGATTCCACATGCTTACAATACTCTGTCACCCATAACGTAGTAGTCAGTGGAACTTTGTTCAGTAATACTTTTTTTTTGGAGTTTTTAGACTAGGTACAATTAATCATCATAAATGATGGCCACCCATGGTCTTTTCAGAAGATCTCTAAAAACATCACAAAGCTAAAATGCTAAAGCAAAAGGATATTTGAAGAGCATATATAAGAATGGCAATTTTTCTTTACAACTGCTATAATAGCAATTAGCAATTTATATATGTGGTTTTGGAGGTTTTATTTATGTTTTTGTGTGTATGATAATGCTGTATAATATAAACACTTACAGATTATTCTCAAGGTAGCTTTTTGAATGGTGAAAACTATCCAAATTTGAAAGAGATCCAAATTTGATTCTACATACTATAAAACCAGTATTTTAAGCTGATGGCACTCTGATTTATGAACCTCTAATACTCAGGCTCCCATTTTGCTGGGTATGCTCAGCATCTGTTGGAAACGTGGACTTTTGCAGTGAGCAAGGAATCATATATAATGGTCCTTTCCAAATCTATGATTCTGTTGCTGGAATTTCTGTTCTGCTATTGTTTCATTTAATATTAATAGCCTAGATATTTGTTCTTTATACAGGTTGCTCTAAAATAATCAAGATGTTAATTTTTCAAAACCAAGAATCATTTTCTTTCCAGCTGACCCATAGTAAAGGGAATTATGAAATTCTATTATGAAAAAGGTCCCTCCACCCTCCCCCAGCTACATGATAGCACCGACTGAATTTTGTATCAATTATCTTTTTTTCATAATTCTTATTCAAAGTTTTTATTACAATAGTAAAAACAAATGCAAACTAAACACAAAGAAAAAAAATAGGGAGAACATTGGTAAGAAAAAAGAAAAAATATAAATCATCACAATAAGTACAAACAAATTTGATATATCTTCACCCCCCTTAAGGTTACAAACAAATATATCCTCCTATAATCTATCACTTATCTGTATACAAATCTACAAATCACCAACTTTTCAATCCTGGTATCAACAAAAAGTCTACAGAAACACGTCTCTTATTTTATAGAAACATTTCTTATTTTATAGAAATTTGTCTTATTTTAACCTTTATCAAACTTTATAGTCATGCCTTTTATTTCTAACTATCTTGATCTTTAATATATTCAGAAATGGTTGTAGGATTTGGTCTCTCTTCAATTTTTTTTTTCCATTCCAAAAGTTTTAGCAAACCTCTTTTGTAAATCCAGTAAAAAGTCATTATCTGGGTCCTTCTCTTGGTTTATCATTTGTAATTCCACTTTGATTTTCAAAGTTTTTTTTTAATTAAAAAGTTTTATAAAAACTACAATATAACCCACCCAAAAAAACCCTCTCTCCCTCCCCAACTTCCCAGAGCTGAGTACAGGGTTACAAATATGATAATCATAATCTAATTAACATTAACCAACTATATAAATAACCAAGTCCATAATGCACTTTAACTCACCTTTAACATAAATATAAACAAATTGAAAATAAACATAATAATGAAAACATAAACAAGCTAATATCCTAATTATTAAACAATACAATCTCCAAATTGTTAAACAATACTAATACTAAAAATAATAATAATATCATAATAATACTCTAAAATTCACTCATAGGCTAAATGAAACTTTTTAGTCTCATATTTATTCTGAATATAATTTATCCATCTTCTCCAAAGCAAAGTGTATCTTTCTTGTGAATGATCCTTCAAGTAAGCAGAAATCTTAGCCATTTCTGCTAAATTTGACACTTTAAGCATCCATTCTTCTATAGTAGGCAAGCAATCCTTCTTCCAATATTGCCCTACTAGTAACCTTGCAGCTGTTATCAAATTCAACATCAAATTAATTTCTTTAGCATCACAATCTGTAATAACACCCAATAACAATAATTGTGGGGTAAACTTTATCTTTCTCTTGAAAATCTGTTGAATGTTCCACCAAATCTTAATCCAAAAGCTTTTATATTTCTACAAGTCCACCATATATGAAAAGAAGTGGCATCCAAACTACCACATCTCCAACATTTGGGCTGTAAATTAGGATACATACAAGACAACTTTTTAGGATCCAGATGCCATCTATAAAACATTTTATAAAAATTTTCTCTTAAATTTTGTGCCTGGGTAAATTTTACATTTCTAACCCAAATTACCTCCCATGTATCCAATGGAATCGGTTCTTGAATATTTTGAGCCCACTTTACCATACAATCTTTAACTAATTCCATTTCCGAATCCATTTCTATTAAAACATTATAAATTCTCTTTATATGCGCTCGGTTGTGATCTTTGATCTGTTTACCCAAATTCTCATCCATTAAAGTAATACCAACCTTTTGATCTAACTTCCACCTAACCAACAATTGATTATACTGAAACCAAGATTGTACAATATTTTCTTGCTTTAACTCAACTAACGATTTTAAATGCCAATCATTCCCTACCAATCTAAGTAATTCCTTATAAGAAATCATATCCAAATTCACACCTCTAGATACCCCCTCTATCGCGTGTCCAGGAATCCCCCAAATTGGTATTTTATAATTTAACCTATAATAATACTTCTTCCAGACACGCAATAAAGCACTTCTTAAAATATGGAATTTAAAAACCTGATCCACTTTTTTATCATAAATTAAATATGCATGCCATCCATATAGTAAATCCCATCCCTCAAGAGAAAGTATATTTTTATTTGTTAAATTAAGCCAGTCACTAATCAGTGTTAAAGCCACCGCATCATAATATAATTTCAGATTAGGCGCCTTAAGTCCACCTCTTTCCCGTACATCTTGTATAATCTTAAACTTAACTCTTGGTTTTTTTGCCCGCCCAAATAAATTTATTAATACCCTTCTGACATTCATTTCAAAGTTTTAACCTACTTCTTTTGTGTATCCAATAGAAAATCATTGTCAGGATTCTCCTATTGTCTCACATTTCCGTTTTAATTGCCTTCTCTATTTTATAATCTATCCTTTTTTGTCATCCAGTATTTCTGATTATACAATTTCTGCATCAGGCAAAATTTGTTTTGTATCTGTCATTCCTTTATTAGCATCCATGGAAGCAGATATCATTGGTGACATTTCTGATAATATAGCTACTAATTTCTGGCCCTGTATATCAATTATATCTTTGAAGGATTCATATTTTAGAGTTAAAGGACAGCAAAAATAGAAAGCAAAATCTTTCCATCCATTAATTTCATGCTATAAATTACTGCCATAAAATGAATTGGAAATAATTTTACCTTGAGGAAATCTGCTGTATTGCTGCATCTTCTATACACACAATGTGGTAAAAATCTGGTGTTTTAACCACTTTTCACAATACCACAATATCTTAAAACAGCTTGTGAGTAGATAATTCTCTTTGAATAGAATTAGTCCTCATTTATCAGTTACTCTACATGATGTCCAAGCTCTACTATATACAGATTGAATGAGCCTTAGTAATGCAGCTTCTATTCTATTGTGGATCATGATTTGAGTTAGGGATGATTCACTTCAACGTAGCCCATGCCATCTGTTGTCAAACTCGTCAGAAAGCTAAATAAAATGAACAGTATCAGGGAAGGATAGGTGACTCCTTTTCCTAACATAGGCCAACCTTCGGCAAACTTACCTGGATGACAGATGGTAGAGGAGTTAAGCATACTTCCCTCCATCTAGTATGCAAGCTCCAGATGCTTTCCCCATATTCTAATTATTTAATGTATATAACAACATTTAAGTAGGTCACAGCCTTTGTTCAGCTTTTAGCAAAGCAGCAACTATTCTGACCTTCTTCAAAATAGAAGTCTCAGATTCTTTTCCTCACCTGTCCTTCCAAAACTCCTAACAGTGCTGCCTCCATCCACTGCACTGGCTCAATAAAGTAAGAAGTACAGTTTGTTTGACCAGCACGGCCTAAAGATCCAGGCTCTGAAACTTTTTTGTGAGCAAATGCTGCAGGTCCTTTGCCTTCATCATGGGGCAAAATGCTTGAACTTCGGAACAGCAAACGCCTGTTTATCAAAAGGAAAAGAGCAAAAATAATTTGAAAGGATACTCAAGCAGCATTGCTACCTGACATCTGAAATGTTGTTTTTTTACTTATTCGAACAAATGAAGTGGAAAAGAAATATATACACATAATTCTCGATTTACAACAGTTCCTTCAGTGACCGTTCGAAGTTACAATGGCACTGAAAAAAGTGACTTATGACCATTTTCCACACTTATGACCATTGCAGCATCCCTATGATCATGTGATCTACATTTGAATGCTTGACAACTGGTTCATATTTATGACCGTTGCAGTGTCCCAGGATCACGTGATCACCTTTTGTGACCTTCCGACAAGCAAAGTCAATGGGGAAGTCGGATTCACTTATCAACCGTGTTACTAACTTAACAACTGCAGTGATCCACTTAATTGTGGCAAGAACATAAAATGGAGCAAAATTCACAATGAATTTCTCACTTAACAATGTAATTGTGGTCGTAAGTCAACGCAGTGAACACAGCAAACCTGATCTAAAAAAGTTTCATTCTAAGAGTTCTACATTTCAAAATAAATGTTTTCTCATTTTCTTCACTGAAGCATAATGGCCCCATTTTCAAATGGCATGGAATTCTCATGTACTTTAGAGAAAACTAAATGATAAAGCGCTTACCAGCCGTGAGGGAACTATTTTCAGTAACCAGTTAACTTGAATTATCACCAGATGGAGAATTACCTACTGAGCAGGCCCACAACATATAGATTAAAATATTATTGCTGGATTTGGATCTCCTTATATCCCTTGCATATTGTTAAACCACCATATCAGGATGGACCTATTTTCTTTTTAATATACTGCTCAGATTTTAATTATCTTTTTAGAAAACATTTACCAGCTCATCCATCCACTATTCAATACCACCGACAATAAAAGTTCTCCAAGTTCTTCACAGGCAGCAATAACTTGCTCTTGTCTTCAAATTCCTTACTACCATCCCAAATAATCCATAGTTAAAATAGAAAACTGATTTACTTTTAGTTTGAAATGTCTTTGATACATTGCAACCGAACCGAGGTGGCGCAGCAGTTAGAGTGCAGTACTGCAGGCCACTTTAGCTGACTGTGTTCAGCAGGTCAGCGGTTCAAATCTCACCGGCTCAAGGTTGACTCAGCCTTCCATCCTTCCGGGTAGGTAAAATGAGGACCCAGATTGTTGGGGGCAATGTAAATATATATATATACATTGCTTACTGGTGTACACCGCTTAGAGAGTGCTTGCACTTAAAGCGGTATATAAGTCTCATAAATAAATAAATAAATAAACCCTATTTCTGGCAATAAGCTTCAATCTCCACCCAGGTGTACCCCCTACTACAACTTTTCCATCAATTACTATGACATTCAGCATTGATATACTACAGAGAACAAGCAGGACCTGATTAGAGAAGACCTACTGTATGTCTTTTATAACCAAGTCACCACTATTTTAGGACTGAATTCTAACCAACCCAGTCTACAACATTTCAACATACGTCCCTTTAACAATGGGATTTTTTTGCAAGATCAGCTACCCTTTTGGTAGCTATTGGGTCTAACTATGTACAATAGAGAACCATGTATGATAAGAACATTCAGTTGCAAGCAAAAATGACATTTGTTTTCAATAAATCTGTAAGTGAACAAAAACTGACACAACTCCACATGATAAAAATTTAAACATTACCACTTTGTGCAAAAATCTCTGCTAAGATTGCCCCAAACTGGTCAGATCTAAGAAACAGAACCAATGGACCACTATAAGTCACCTGTTGTAAAGTACAGTCTATATTGGAGTAGTTGTCCATAGTACACCATGGTTTTATTTATTCATTTATTTTTATCCCACCTTTATTATTTTTATAAATAGCTCAAGTGGGGGCAGACATACCTAATACTGCTTTCCTTCTCCTCCTTTTTCTCCCCACAACAACAAACTGTGAGATGGATTGGGCTGAAAGAGAGTAACTGGACAAACCTGATCAGATAATTCACCATTTAAAGTCAGCAGAAGAAAATCTTAGTAACATTTAGAAACAGTGATTTGGACTAATGAAACGAACACTGAACTATTTGGTTACACAAGATTCTTTTGGAGAAGAAGAACACTTTACCCAACTTTTAAGTATCGGGGTGGCTCTATTATGCTTTCGGGTTGCATCACAGCTAATGGTAAAATATTATACATGTGAAAAAAAAAATGGATTCTACTAATTATCAACCTAATCAAGAAGCAAGAGGCCGGCAGTCAGTGAAGAAACTGAAGCAGAAAAGAGGTTGGTTATTTCAACCAAACATCAGTCTGAAACACATCTCTAAATCAACCATGAAATACAATAAAAAAGAAGGCTAAAATGAAGGCAGGAGGGGAGGAAAATAAATAATGGCTTTCACAGTCCCCAGACTTGCATATCTATAGGGAGATCTATTTGCAGAAATATGTTTATATCATAGAAGAGCTGTGTCAACTGCTGTTCACCAGGGATTCACTGAAACATACACTCCGACCCCAATTTTTGTATGCAACTATTATCAGCTGTAAAGTTTTCTCAAAAAGTCCTTTTGCCTAGACCAGTGGTTCTCAACCTTTCTAATGCTGTGACCCCATAATACAGTTCCCCATGTTGTGGTGACCCCCAAGTGGGTGTGGCCAATAAGAGTAGGACAGCTAGGGAAAAGGGAAAAAAATGGCGGACAGCGTGGTTTGGCGACCCCCGTGAAATGGTCAATTGACCCCAAATGGGGTCCCGACCCACAGGTTGAGAACCACTGGCCTAGACTATCATTAATTCAACATTTAGTCTGTTTAAATCCCCAAGCAATTTAACTGCATTTAAAGTTAGCCCCCTTGGTCGCAAAAGTGCTAGAGCTCAGAAAACTGCTATAAACTGATCTCATAAGATACTATTCAATAAATGCTCCTCTGGAACCACGTACCTGCATTTCCTGCACCTGTACAGAATGTCATGATTTGGGATTTGATGTACTGTGTTTGGATCAATTGCAAAGACATGACCAGGCAAGCCTTCTGTCTCTGAAAACCAGAAACAACGAGTTTATATACTTATAATGAAGCATCTCTGAAAGTTTAGAGCACTTCTTTATTGCAGGTATTTACATGTAGTTCTACAGCAATATTCCCAGAGAAGTATACAATAAAACACGTCTTAAAAGGATGGTTTAAAGCTGCAACAATTTATCCCAATAGGGCTTTAAAAGAACTAATATGGCTAAAATCTCCCAAGTAAGATTTTAGCCTTTATTAAAATAAATCCACCAGGGTAACCATAACATTTCCAATTCAATATTCAGATACCAATTTTATGAGAATGCTGGGAGAAAAAAAATCACATAAAAATGTAATTAGCCATGTTTGCCCATGTAAAAAATGCAAAGGAGCAGCAACACTGTAATACTTATATTAGGTTCAAGAAAAGGTGACAAAACATTTTGCATTTGTCTAAAAATTTTACAGATGAATTAAAGAGAAGATATTTTGCCACAGTACAATAAGCTTTACGTTGTCTCATAGGCAATGACTATTTCATTGACAAGACCAACAATTCCTGGCAATTATTTAAGAATCTGCCTTTTGCTTTTTTCTTCTTCTTCAGTTTCAACCAGTTTAGAATCCTCAAAATGTTAATGTTTAATCATTAGTTCTTTTCTCGTGAAAAAAGGTGATAAAAATGCAGTGAATAGGATTAGTTTGGTTCTTTTGTAAAGTTGTGTAACACATATGACAAGTTCAACATAAAATATGGAAAGGGATATAAAAGAATGTTTTACTATTTTCAATATCAGCATGGTCTAGTCTGTATTTTTATTTTTTCCTTTTATTCAACTGCTTTTTCAGATTATTTTTCTCTCACTAGTTTTTAATGCAGCCTAATAATAAAAGTTATTATATATTTGACATATATATATATAAAACCTGCACATTTCTCTTGATAAAAAGAAGACAAGCATAGTTTTACTTAATTTATGCCTAATTTGAGTACAGAGAGAGGGAAGGTAGTCCTCGATCTAAGACCATTTGCTTAGCAAACATTTGAAGTTATGATAGTACTAGGAAAAAGTGACCTACAGTCAGTCTTTGCACTTGTGATCATCACAATATCCTAATGGTCATGTGATCAAAATTCAGGTGCAGACCCTGGGTGCAGGTCATATGATCTCCATTTGTGACCTTCCCAACGGGCTTCTGACAAGCAAAGTCAAGGTGGGAAGCTGAATTCGCTTAATGACCATGTGATTCATTTAATGACTGATGATACACAATCATGGCAAAGTCATAAAAATGCACACAACTCACTTAATGACTATCTTGCTAAGTGATGAAAGTTCCAGTCTCAGTTGTGGTCATAAGTAGAGGACTACCTATACATACATATCAAAGAGATACAAATTAAAGTCTAAAGCTAAGACATTCCATATCAAAATTTCTTCATTTTTATTTTGTATTTAAATGGCAGAAATTAAACATGGCGAGCCAAAACATTCTGTGTGCAACAAATAGAATGTAAAGAGAATGCGATCCTCCAAGGACAAGAATAAAAAATGGTAAATTTTACCCAAGGCAGTAAGAGTGCTCAAGATGACAGGATGAATGTACAGAGGACAGGACTGTCCTAGATGGCTTATTACTAGACCCCACAATATTGAAGCTCAGTGTGTGAAAGAGTTAGTTGAAAAACATGGTGGTAGAAAAATCAAGAATGAATTTCTTCTGAAGAAGACAGACTAGCAGAAGTGACAAAAATGCTATCAATCGGCTTAAAAATGACTAATGATTTATAGTTCAATCAAAGATAAATGCTTTTTTGCATCACGTGTATTAATTCTCAGATACTGATTTGCCTCTTTGGATGCCTTCAAATCCTTGAGTATCTAAACTCAGGTGACAAGTTTAGCTAATCAGTAAAAGCAATGTCTGTTGAGAATTGAGCAGACTCTGCCATCAAAAGCAAAAAAGCTGGAGGGGAAAAAACTGTACAAATAATATAAGAGCCATTAGTGACCTTTATATAGTTCGTTTTAATGTACTTGTCAGAGGCTAATTTTTCCTAGGATGGGTAGGAGCAAAAAAAAAATGAGAGATACAACATTGTTAATATTGCACATTGTTAGCTTTCTTACAGATATTGGGATGTTTCAAAGAAGCAGTAAACACCATGTTAAGTATCCTTTCAGAATTGAAGTTTCATCAGATAAGCTATCTATAATATAATTAACATACTGAAGAAAAAGGCTATTACAGTTCTGCTTACTGCCAATATTAAAAGGGTTGTAACAAGCAAAATGTAGCAATAAAAGTACAGTTTAATGTAGATAGCACAACATTTAAGTAATGGAGTATATGTGTGTGTTCGTGTGTGTGTGTGTATATGTTTTCTGAGGTTTTCGCGGGTGTTTGTATGGAGAGAGAGAGAGAGAGAGAGAGAGAGAGAGAGAGAGAGAGAGAGAGAGAGAGAGAGATATGGAACGGCTGCTGGAATTGGGTATGTCTAGTTTAATGAAGAGAAGGACGAGGGGGGACATGATAGCAGTGTTCCAGTATCTCAGGGGCTGCCACAAAGAAGAGGGAGTCAAGCTATTTTCCAAAGCACCTGAAGGCAGGACAAGAAGCAACGGGTGGAAACTAAGCAAGGAGAGAAGCAACCTAGACCTAAGGAGAAACTTCCTGACAGTTAGAACAATTAACCAGTGGAACAACCTGCCTCCAGAAGCAGTGAATGCTCCAACACTGGAAGTGTTTTCAAGAAAAGACTGGACAGCCATTTGTCTGAAATGGTATAGGGTTTCCTGCCTAAGCAGGGGGTTGGACTAGATGACCTCCAAGGCCCTTCCAACTTTACTATTATACATACATACATACACACACACACACACAAACATTGTAATTTATATTTGCCTTACCAAGACAGTTCTCTGCAATGTTTTCCAAACGATACTGCTTATAAATAATACTATTAACATCAACCTTACAACCCATTTTTTCATAGAGTTGCAGCTGCCACTCAAAGCCTTCATTCATCCTAAAAGAAAGAAAAAGAAAAATGAGAGATCAGAGAATGTGTATTTTAAACCTCATGAGAAAACACTTTTGCCAAAGGAAAAATAAATCATACTTAGCATCAGGTTTGATGGTCTGAACAAAGGCATAGGCCTCTTGAAAAGTAAGATGATTAGTTTTCATTAAATAGGCAGTTACAATGGCAACACTTCGACTAACTCCAGCATGACTGGAAAAAAGAACAGGAAGACATAAGTGAAGTACTGTTTCCCTCATATATACCACAAAATATATCATTCCTTTTAAACTATATTTGCATCTAGAGTGCTGCTTTTTATAATGCATTTTTAACTCAGGATCAGGAAGCAGAAGGCTGAGCACACATCCCTCATCTCATTTTTGACAGCTGCATTAATATAATGCTACAAAATCAGGGAATCTAATCTTTCCCCAGTTCCCACTAGACTGCTTGGATGCAAAACAATTATTATGTATCATGATTATCATGAAATCCCCCACTATTCAACCCTGGCAATTTTTGACATTATGTGACAGGAGGTTTCAGGTTGGTCTTTACTGTAAAGGTTGGATGATGACAATTCTACACTAACAATAGTTTATTCATACATTCTGAAAAAAATAAGCCCCTTAAGAACGTAACTGAAACAACAGTGTACCATTTAATCCTATGAAAATTAGGGCAATAACTTAGCATTTGTCATCAATGTATGTGATTATAATAAAAAAGAACTAACCTAGGAAAAGAAAACTATATTCTACATTCCACAATCAAATACATTTTGTTGATCAGCAATTATATTAATCAGTTTAAAAAGTGTTGGCAGAACTTTTTAAAGCATTTTTTCAGTACTGTGACTGACAAAAAGACCTTGCCACAAGCTAATGTAATGTACAGTTCCTCTTAAGATTTGACAGGGGAGAAGGCAAAATGAAAATTCAGGAAAAGAATGACAGCAATTTAAAAACCATCCTATTATTTGGGTTCACAAATCACAATAAACCATCATGTGACTCTTTTTTTTAACAGAGAATGAGATATGGTGTCAATTACAGTGAATTTTAAAGTAAGGTTTACATTTTGGGAGTATTTGCACACTCAGCAACAATTCTCTGCAAGTGCATTTGCAGCATTAAACGCACACACACACACACACACCTCCAGGCAACCTTTTAGCTTAGGTTTTAGGCTTACAAATATCTCAAAAACTCTTTAACCCAGATATTACACAGCGTTAGGTAAAAGGAATAAAGAAGGCTGTTATTGAGCTCAAACTCGGCGAACTCCCAAACTCAAACGGAATGGGCGGGGCTTTGTGACGTAACAAAGACAGTCTGGGAGGTTTTCTACGGAAGACGCGGGGAAAGTGCGGGCTGTCTGCAGCAAATATTGGCTGTAAAGTAAACAATCCGTGGAGGAACGCCGTATTTGGACCGGTTAAGTATTTAAAAACATAAAACCTTAAATCCGGTTGACACATGATTATACCCTAAGGAGGGCAGAAATTTTCTTCTATATCTTCAAGAAGGCCAGCTGCACTATAATCAAGGATTCCTCTATCCTGATTTCTACTCCGAAACGTTGCTCAAAGCTAGTATAGCACAACAACAACGCGGTTGGGCTTTTGCCGGTCAGATCCAGGCCACAGCCACCCCACCTCCCAAGCAGTCTCCTTAGGCCGGGCTCACCAGCGCACCAGGGCGCTTCCGCCGCCCTCCAGGACTTGGCTAAGAAAAGCCACGCACTCGTCCAAGCGACTCAGCAGATCGCTCTGCGGACAGTCCAGCGCCTGGACAAAGAGCGTGCTCTCAAAGCCCGCAAGCGCAGAGGCCCCGGCCGGCTCCGAGTCCACCTGCAGCAGCGCCGTGACGGCGAGCTTTTCGGAACCGTCTGCCGAGCCAAGATCGGCGCCGCTCAGATACAGCTGCGGAAGCACCGGCACCATGGCCTCCGCGCGGCTAGGAGGAAACGACGGAGGCTCCCGTTGCCCCGCCCTCACAGCGCCAGTCCCTGGTTCGGCGTGCGGCGGCGAATACGAAAGATGAACCCAGGGAAGTGGAGACTTCCATGAGCGGAAACGACTTCTAATTCCTTTAAATTGTTTAAGATGTGTGGACTTCAGCTCCCAGAATTCCCCAGCCCCATGGCTGGCTGAAGGATTCTGGGAGTTGAAGTCCCCACATCTTACTGTTGCCCAGTTTGAGAAACATCGCTGAGTAGATCTTTTCTCTGTCATCCCGCCCTCACCTCCACTTCCCATTTAAAAGGAAAAAACAAAAGATATATATTGTTATCATTGCATTGGGACCCTAGATTATCTTGGCCTTGGCTACTAACTTTTTTTGATGAAGGGGCCTTAGGAAAGGGGTAACATTAGGTGAATTATATTTTTAAATAAACATGGTAGATAATAGGAGAATCCTAAGTGTCAAACACACAATTGCCTAATTTATATGACTCCACTAGGGGTGCTGTTCTTTATTAATGTTTATTTTCAAAAATGGTCTCAAAGTGATGTTATTTTGTATTATTTTAGGGGTAAGCAATGTTATATGCAGTTCAAAAAAAGGAGTACAAAATGCTGAAGCAAACTAAGGAAAAGAAGACACAATTAAAACTGGTTTACACAAACACTATAATTCGCCGATCGGTGCCCCTGTTGTCCACACCTGAAGCATTTGATTAGTGGACCGGCAGGTAGCTTGGGGTTTTCCGCAGCCGCGATAGCTGGGAGTTTTCGTGGAGGCAGCCACCTGGTCTGCTATGGTATTGGCCCAGCTTCTGGAAGGAATGGGTTTTTAACAATATCTCCCCCTAAAATAACCCCCTCCCTCCCCCCTCCTCACTTCCCAGAGCTGATTACAGGGTTACAAATAAACAAACAAATTCTAAATAAACTTATCCAACTATACAAATAACAAAATCAATAATGTGCTTTAACTCGAATACAAAACATTTAAACAACAATATAAACAATTCCAAATTAAAAACTAAAAATTATTCATAATCTAAATAATACTTTTAAACCCCATATCAATAACCCATATTTACTATACATGTAATTTATCCATCTTCTCACGCTGAGGTGTATATTTCTTTTAAACATTCATCTATAATAAACACAAAATTTTCCTTCCAATATAACCCAACCAACAAACTTACATTCGATAAACTTGACTATTTGCTTTTTCTTTTTTTCCCCACCCCTAAGTAAATCTATTAATAGCCTCCTACTTAAGAAATTTCAACAAACCATCTTAATCACTAAAATTCTCGCCAACAGAGATCATTAAAATTTAAATTCTTTTACACATTTACCCATAATATCTCATAATTATTTTATACATTTTAAAATAAAAAATATTATAATATATATACTCCCAAATATTTAAACTTTTCCACTAAATCAACACCTTCTATTATTCTTTTTCTTTACATCTACATACTACACAAATCATTCACTATTCCTTTAAAACATACTAAATCAAACTACCAGCTAAACTAACATTTATTGTTCTTTTTCTTTACATCTACATATTACATGAATCATTCACTATTCCTTTAAAACATCTTCTATCTCAAAAAAAAAAACTACTACAAAAGTTCATCATTTCCTTTTCTTTATTCCAACATCCGCCTTCTACTGTTCTTTTACTTTACGTCTATAGGCTGCACGAGTCATTCTCGGTTTCTTTAAAAAATCTTCTGTCTCAAGAGACTGCTGCAGAGATTCAGCCTATACTAAATCCAATAACATAGCACCTTCAACCGGCTGCCCTTCCAACTTTTCTTCTATAATCTCAGGTCATAAAGATGATGGCGAGCCCGCCTTCAAAACAGAAGTGTAAAAATCTTTCGCCTTTGAAATTGTATTAAGTCTATGATATATCCCCGCATAATTCACCACTATTCCAGCCGGTACCTCCCATCTGAACCGAACCTGTCATTTTTTGAGCTTATCAGCCAAAAACACAAAATCCTTTCTTTTTCTAAGAATTTTTGAAGGTATTTCTTTTAAAATTATAACATCTTGAGTTGCAGTTTGAAATCTCCGCTTATAAAAAGCCTGTAAAATTTCATTACGAAGTGATCTCCTAGAAAAATAAATAACTACATATCGTGGCAAATTCCTCTGCCTCGCAACCCTTGAATTAACCCTAAAAACTTTTTCCGTCTCTCTTAGTATTTCTTCAGGCTCAGCCCCAAAATGAAAGCTATATCTTTGACCACCACTTGTCTCAAATTCTCTTGCGTGTTTTCCTTCATTCCCCTTATTCTTAAAGCAAATTCCGTGTCTCTATATTGTAACATAGTAATTTCATCCTGTGTTATTTCCGCCTTATTTTCTACTTTATCAATTCGATATTCCAATTTTTCAAAATTTTCCACAACATCATCAATACGATCATCCAGATGATCTATATCACCAACAAACTTTTGAAACACAGATGCAATGTCCTCTCTCAGTTCCCTAATTTTATTTTCAAGAAATTCCTCCATCTCTTCTTTAATCTGTCGTGCCTTATTTCCCAAGGCATCCTGTAAATCTTTAAGTATAGATGCTGGTAACGATGGAGAAAGTGGTGGTAATTTAACTTGCTGGGCTGACTGCATTACCGGGAAGATCGAGGCTTTAGAAACAATAGAAGCTCCGAGACGCTTTGAAGCCATTTTATTTTTAAGACCGCTTGTTAAAAAGTCTGCTAAAATCTTATAAAATCAACAAATACCAAAAAAAAGGGGAGGAAAAAAGACAAAAGCCCCCTTAAAAGAAAAAAGAAAATTCTTGCATTTTATATAAATACAAAATCTGTTACATTGTATCAAATAGAAGTTCCGGTCCTTTCACTCAACGAATCAACATCTCAGTGCCATTTTTCACCACTCTTAATTTAAAAAAAAGGAAAAGATAAATTCTTTTCCAGAGTTAAAGTCTCGAAATAATCACCATTTTAATCTCTCCTGGTCAGCTCTGTCTGCTTTAAATTTTACTCACAAGTTCATTTTAAGTGCAGATGTGGAAGCAGCATCTAGCTTTGCCCTGGATAAATCAGGGCAAAGGCATCCTGGAATGTGGAGGACACCTCAGACTCTGTGGGAGCTCTCACCCTCCGACCACCCAAAAAAAAGCTTTGGGGTCTTGGGGAGCTCTACCACTATCTGAGGAAAGCTCACCTCCTCCCATTCGCCCGGGGAGAGAGGTTCCAAGCCGTGAGATGGCTGAAAAAAGCCACCATCAGCGCGGCCGTCGCCACCGGAAGTCGGAAGGGATGGTTTCTTGTAATGAGCAAGCTCGACCCAATCTCACTGCCACCTGATACCACTCTTGCAATTGATCAGGGACAACTTGATAGACGCAGGCCTGGGAAAGGTGATCATCGAGCCTCTACTTGAAGTGATGCACTAGGGATTGCTCAGGCCACCTTTCAATCTGACCTGCTATCTTGCAAAACTCTTGTACATATTCCAGTGCAGGTCTACCATCTTGCTTTATTTTGTGAATCTGCTGTTCTGCTTTGAGGGCTATGGAGTGGTCCTTAAACCTGGTCCTCAATCTAAGAAAGAAGAGATGGAGATTTCTCAGTTCAGGCACAGATTTTTTAGCCACTCAGATGCTTCCCCTTCCAGATTAGCTGCGACAACGTCAACCTTGGCAGCTGGATCTGGGTAGAAATTGGCTTTGCAATTCATGTGGGATCATACTTGATTGAGGAAGAAAATCAGCTTCTCTGGATCACCATCAAAAGTCGCTTTAAGGCGTTAAGAAACCATCGTGGATGATCCTGGTGAGACTTTTTCCTCTCTCTTTTTGCCTAACTACTCTCCTGTTAAAAGCCTTTTGGAATTACTTCCCTGCTTTGAAAGAGCTGCCTTTGTTTATCTGGGGAAAAGAGCTTTCCATAACAAATATTTTTATTTTTGGTTACTTGGAGGTCCTGGAAAAATCCTTATCATAATTATTATTATTATATCTTCTAAGCTGGAGAATATTGTTTTCCTATGTCTTGGACTTATTTTTTAAAGGGATAAATCTTTATTGTTTGAAAACAACAACAACAACAACTCTATGAGAAGGCAGAAAAGAGATTTCATAGCTTTTTGACTTTGCTAATCTCATTCTTGGTGTCTGGAAGAGACTTTCATAGTTTACTGAGGACATCTTGTGGAGAAATTTAAAACTGCAACTATTTTTTGTTTCTTTGGTCCAACAGCTGTTATTGGTGGGGGTGGATACTGACTAAATGTTTTGGAATATAGCCTTCACTAAAAGATAACAGGATTGGATTTAGTTACTACTGAAATGGAGAAACCATATTTACAACTCAACTGTAAATTCATACTGAAAAAAATTTATGAAGCTACTGAGGAAATATGTTCCCAAATAAGAGAGAGAACTGCAGAAATAATAAACAGAAATTCTACTGTGAACTTACAAACTGACCTTCAGACTCTATTTGATCATTCTACAGACCAAAAAGCAATAGAAGAGGAATTAATTTACATACAACCTATGGAGACTTTGGATGACCAGAAAATGATTGTAACTAAACTATCTACAATTGCAAAACTAACAGAAACAGACTTGAAATTACAACTGTTGGAGAATTATGACAACTTTGATAATCATCTACTAATTATAAAATTGGGCATAATCGAGTGTTTTATCCAGCAGACAGGAGTCAGGCGTCAAAAACAGGATGGGAGTTCTTTTACTGACCCAAATGACATTACAAACAATAACAGGAGATCTATTTGCTGAAATAGAGGCTTTGTTATGGAAACCTGCGTGGCATAAAAAGAAAGCCAGAATAAGACTAAAAAGAGAAAATTAAAATTACATGTAATGGATTAAAAAGGTTTTGAGAAATATGGATTGATTTAAGGACTAAGATTTAGAGTTGAAAATTTGTGATTAGAATATATATGTTAAACAGAGTAAGAATGTATTTTTTGGAATAATATGTTTATTTGTATGAAAATTATTTTGTGATGGAATGAGAATAAGAATATGAAAGAGGTTTTTAGAAATTCGGATTGCTTTAACAACTAATTGAGTGTGTTAAGTTAGTAAGACAATGTTTTGTGTAATAATAGGTGTGTTCTCTTTTTTAGACATGATAATTATTTGAATGAGATTTAAATGCTATCTGAAGAAATAAGAGAGATTTGTGATAAAATCAATGATTTATGAGATTATGAATTAGAATATATCTGGATTAGTATTTTAGAAGGGATGCCCAAAGTGATAATACGTTTATCTAAGATTAAATTGGACTATGGTAACTGTGAATTAATAAAGTTCAAAACAGGATTAGGATTTATAGATATGTAATGTAGAAATGGATTATGTTAAATAGGTTATATTATTTGAGGGAAATAGAAAGGGAACATTTAATGTATTTACTTGAGCTATTATATGATTTTGGTTTTGGATGATTGATCACCTAACCACCACTGTGTATCTTGAGCATTCTGTTGTAAAAGTTAAAAAACCAATAAAATTTGTTATAAAAAAAGTTGCTTTAAGGGGTGGTGCCATCATGGGCTGCTGCCCCCCCCCATTTTTGCTGCACTCCTAACAGCTGTTGGCCTCCCTGCAGTGGCTGCTGCACTCCCAATGGTTGTTGACCTCCCAACAGTGGCTACGGCATTCCCAATTGCTGCAGGCCCCCAGCAGTTGCTGAGCATTCATGGGCTGTGCCCCCCCTCCATGGCTGCTGCATTCCTAATGGTTGTTGATCTCCCAGTGGCGGTGGCATCTCCAATTGCTGCAGGCCCCCCCAGTGGCTGTGGCATCCCAACCTGTTGCTGCCTGTCCAACAGGTCATGCAGCTGTTGAATCAAATCTTGTTGAACGTCCATATTTGGGTCTTCTCTCTGCACAGGCCTCAGGCTCGGGTGGCGCTGAAGGTGATGCTCAGGGCTGTGTGACTGATAGTAACGACGGTCAGGGCTCCTACGATATCTGTGACTATCTGGGCTTCGACTGTACCAGTGATGGCTCAGGCTTTGGTAGCAAGGGTGTCTGTTGGGGATGTCATCGTAGTCCCTCTACGGGAAACTATTGTGGTGGCAGCGCCTGTCAGGAGATTGCAATGATCGATGCTGAACAGGGCTTCTCTTGTAGCTGGGGCTCTTGTGTCGTGAGCGGTGCTCTGGAGTCCTAGAGGAGCGGCAACATCCCGGACTGCCGTGTCCCAAGTGGTGGCCGGGACTCTTCTTTCTCACCAGGCTGGAGGTTAACGCTGGTGGCTTTGAAGAGGGGGAAGCCGCTCAAACTCCATCAGTGGGGCTGGCTCCTCTTAGGCACAAATTGGCGTCAGCCTCACCGGTCATCGTGTTTACTTGCATGCAAGGAGTAGGAAAGTTGCTCCCCGCTTCTCACCTCTAGCCCCTCAAATCTCTCCACTAACTTCTCCACCAATTGGCTGCAGACTGTAGACAGGTACTTCCATTCTCCAGAGTCCTCAGTGGCTGCCAATCTCTTGGCCCCCCAACGGTCTGGGGAGCGTGATTCTCTAGAGGCTCCTGTCTGCAAGTCGGCTTTCAAAGAGCTCGTTTTTGGCAGGGTTGCTTCGAAATGTTTGGAGTCTCCGCTGGGCAGGATCCACTGCAATGACCAGATCACCTCTTGCGTCTTTGGTCTTGTCCCCAGCTGTAAGGCTTCTAAAGTCTCCTTCTTCACTGGTGCAATGTCTTTTTTTTTATTGAAAGTTTTTTAAATTTTACAAAACAAATCCCCTCCCCAAACCCCCCCACCCTCCCATACCCTCCCCCACCTCCCCAAACCTCCCAAACCCTCCCCCAACCTTCCCAGAGCTGAGTACAGGCTTAATTAAAATTTTTCAGAAAAAGAAAAGAAAAACTTAAAACACATATAAATCCTAAACAAATCTAAATACATTAAATTAAATAGGTTATCTTCTCTAAAAAATAATAATTGCAATCATTAAACACATTATAATATACTCTAAACATTTTTAGTATCATACTTATATTATTATCCATCATTCTGTATAAACTCCCTCCAAAACACAAATTTAAACATTACTTTCTTTGAATATCTATACCTACAATATAAAATCTAATCTCTCCCTCTTTCTTTATCCTAGAACACAAAAATAAACATATAAACCTTCATTATACCATTAAAACTAAATATTCTTTGAATACTTAAACTAAATACTTAAACTTAAACTTCTTATCTAAGATTTTCATTCAATCTCCATAATCTTCTCTCCTATAAAAAAAAAACTTAAAAGACATATAAATCCTAAAGAAATTTAGGTACATTTAATTAAACAAGTTATCTTCTCTTAAAAATAATAATAATGATAATAATAAAGAAACCCCAATCATTAAACACATTATAATATACTCTGAACATTTTCATATCATACTTATATTATTATCCATCATTCTTTATAAACTCCCTCCAAAACACAAATTTGAACATTACTTAAAACATTAGTCCATAAACCATTAAAATTCCCTTATACACATTTAAATCTTTACCAATAACAAATTCCATCCACAATAAACACATTCCTTATCAGGCTCTCTTGTCCATAAACCATTAAAATTCCCTTATACACATTTAAATCTTTACCAATAACAAATTCCATCCACAATAAACACATTCCTTATCAGTCTCTCTTGTCCATAAACCTCAAAAGAAGTGCTTTGAAAACTGCCCTTAAAGCTAACTCCAAAAAGTTTGTAAATCTTGCTTCTCCCACAGACTCAGTACTCTTTTGAATACTTAAACTAAGTACTTAAACTTAAACTTCTTATCTAGAATTTTCATTCGATCTCCATCCTTGTCAGTCTCTCTTATCCATAAATCTCGAAAGAAGTGCTTTGAAATCTGCCCTTAAAGGTAGCTCCAAAAAGTTTATAAATCCTGCTTCTCCCACAGACTCAGGAGCCAATACTTGTGAGGCTTCCTTAAACTCCTTCTTCTGTTGCTCTTTTTCTTTACGATTATATGTTGCACGAGTTGTCCTCTGCTCCTTCATCTCGACTTGTTGAGGCCCCTCAAACTGAGATTTCCCATTTTTCATTAATATAGGCTCTTCAGACTGCAATTCTACCCTTAAAGGTTGCTCCAAAAAATTTATAAATCCTACTTCTCCCGCAGATTCAGAAACCAATAGTTGTGAGGCTTCCTTAACCTTCTTCTGTTGCTCCTTTTCTTTACAGTTATATGTTGCACAGGTTATCCTCTGCTCCTCCATCTCAACTTGTTGAGGCCCCTCAAACTGAGGTTTCCCAATTTTCATAAGTATAGGCTCTTCAGACTGCAATTCTACCTTCTTTTCTTCCAAAACTTTAAACTTAATAATGGCGATGAACATACCCCCAGGACCGAAGTATAAAAGTCTTTTGCTTGAGAAACAGTATTAAGTCTATAACATATCCCCAGGTAGTTCACCACCATTCCAATCGGAACATCCCATCTGAACAAGATTCGTCTCTTTTTAAGTTCATCTGCTAAAAAAGCAAACTCCTTTCTTCTTCTTAAAATTTTAGATGGGATCTCCTTTAGAATTATAACATCTTGTGAAGCAATTTGAAATCTCTTCTTATAAAAAGCTTGTATAATTTCGTTGCGCAGGGATCTTTTCCCAAAGTAAATTACCACATCTCTTGGCAAATTCTTTTGCACTGCCACCACAGAGTTAACTCTAAATAATTTTTCAATTTCACTAAGTATTTCCTCTTTTTCTTTATTCAAAATCACAGCAAAGTCCTTTGCAACCATCTCTCTCAGATCTCCTTGCACAGACTCTCCCAAACCTCTGATTCTTAAGGTATATTCCATTTGTCTATATTGAAGCATAAGAATCTCATTTTCCATTTCTTTTTCCATGCTTTCAAATTTTCCCTCCATCAATTCCACTTTTTCGACTACCTCTTCTACACGAGAGTTCAGCTTTTCAAGAACAGAGGCAACTCCTTTTAGAGCCAAAACTATCTCTTGCCTCAAAATCTTATTATTTTCCTCTAAAATCTCTTTCATTTCTGCCCTAATTTGAGATATAACATTTCCCATCATATCTTGCAAATCCTTCACAATTATTGGCTGTACCAAGGAAGAGGGTGAAGCTATTGATTTAGGTTGTTGCACTGATGATAACACCGAAGAAGAAACCACCTTAGGAGCTGTAGGAATTACTGGACGCTTTGGAGCCATCTTAAAAAAAATCTTTACTCCTTCTTAAAAATTACAAAAATTAAGCAAAAGAAAAAGAGAGATTAAGTCCAAAAAAATTCAAAAAATCCTTCAAAAGGAGATCATTATAACAAAAAGATACTGAACGCTTTGGAGCCATCTTAGAAAAATCTTTACTCCTTCTTAAAAGTTACAAAAATTAAACAAAAGAAAAAGAGAGATTAACTCCAGAAAATCAAAAAATCCTTCAAAAGGAGATAATTATAATAAAAAGAAAGGAGTTAAAAAAAGAAAAGGGACTGGTGCAATGTCTTGCACTCCCTCCACTGAGGCAGCAGTCACGGCCGGGGTGCTGGTTACAGGTGCTTCTTCCTGCACCATGCTAAGATCTTCCCAGAGTCTTTGTCAGCCTATCCCTCAATTTAGGGAAGGTGACTGGACCCAAGGTGGTCAAGGAAGAAAGGAGTTTGGGGTTAATGTCATGGTTGTGATAGATGAAACCCATCAAAAGAACTTCAAGGCAAGAATTCTTTCTCAAAGAATGTTTTATTCGGGAAACAAAGTATCGGCACTATATATTTGAACCCAAAACTAGATTCCCTTCCCCCAGATACAAAGTAACAGAAGGCAAGTCCCACCTCCACAAAGCAATCATAAATCACATTCTCCAATTAGCCAGGAGGGCAGGTTCTCTTCCCAGCTCCTCAGCCCGCCAAAACGTTAGCAGTTTGTGTCCTTGAGTTTCCCACAGAGCTGCATTGTTATTATGCATTCACCCCATCCCTCTTTCAACATCATGTTTCTAAACAGAAGAAAAAGCATGTTAAAAGCAAAGTAAAAATAGCTGCAATTTCCATCAGTTGTCAGAGCAGGAACATCCAATGTTACAGAATTGACACCAGTTGCTACTCATCAACTTACTTAATACTTTCCATACTTTTCCCTCACTTTAGTAAATGCTGTGAAGACACAGAATTTCACCTTGTGAAAAAAATATTCCTGAAGACTAAAATATAATCTTCTAGGCATATATTACAGGAAAAGTTGAGGAAGTCCTCAGCTGACAAAGAATGCTTTTTCTCAAATCCTTTTTTAGGTGCCGACAGTGTTTTAACTATTTCCTTCTATATGTGGAAAAAGATAAATGTGCTCCTTGACTCCAACTTCTCTTTTTACATAAATTAAGAAGAATAGAATAGAGCTGGAAGGGTGGTTGTTTAGTCTCTTCTTAAAAATCTCCAGTGATGGAGCGCCCACGATTTCTGAGGGCAAGCTGTTCCACTGGTTGATTGTCTTCACTGTCAGGAAGTTTATCCTTAATTCCAGGTTGCTTCTCTCTTTGATCATTTTCCAGCCATTGTTTCTCGTCCTTCCCTCTGGTGCTCTGGCAAACAACCTGACCCCCTCTGCCTTATGGCAGCCCCTCAGATACTGGAACACTGCTATCATTTCTCCCCTATTTCTTCTTTTCTTTAGGCTAGCAAAACCCAAGTTCCGCAGCTGTTCTTCATATGTTTTTGCCTCCAGGCCTTTGATCATTTTAGTTGCTCTTCTCTGAATTTTTTCCAAACTCAACATTTTGTGTGTGTGTTATGATGACCAAAATTGGCTGCAGTATTCCAGGTGTGGTCTTACTAGGGCTTTGTAAAGCAATACTAGTACTTCGCATGATCTTGATTCTATATCTCTATTTATACAACCCAGGATTGTATTAGCTTTTTTGGCTGCTGCTGCACACCGCTGGCTCATAGTCAATTACTTCTGTCTCACTGGAATCTAGACTTCTCATGCCCCTAAACTACTGATACATATATGCTTCTTTTAAGATGTGCTGGTGGCTCTCTTTTATTATCCCAGATGTGATTAGATTTCCATTAATAGTTGGAAGATCTTCTAGAAAATTCGAGTAATAATAACTATACACAGTAAATCTGGAGCTCCATATGGATATGGTAGTACATTGGAAATGATATTTTAAAGAATGATTGTAGATAATCCTAGATATATTATCATATTCTGCTCTGTGATTAGAGAATGTTGTTTCTTTTTGCCTGCTTTTTAAATTAAATCATTTTAACTAAATATATAAAACAAAATGAATACCCCAAATTATAAAATCAGAAAAGGGAACCCTAAAATAGAAACAAAGCCATATAGGGCATACATTCACAAACATATACACATATATGGGGTTCTACAGTAAACATTTCAATGAATGAAATTACAGTCGTCCATAGTTATATTATTTAATTCTGCATATCATTGAATAGTTGAGTCACTTTCCAATACTGATCTGTAAGTAAGGTACAAAGATCCACCTTTTTTCAGATATCAGCTTCAAAAAATATAAATATTTGAAATGTCAACACTGAATGAAAGCATGTAATACTAACTACTTACCAAAATGGAGCAATTGTTGTTTAATTGTTCACTTTCTCTTCCAATTATTTATAGATTTTATACATTATTTCTCAGATTCAGGCATTCTACTAGAGCAGGGGTCCCCAAACCCTGGCCCACGCTCACTACCAGGCTGTGGAACTGGGCCACACACATGCAGATAGCTCGACTTGTATGAATGGCAGACCAGCATGCTCTCTCTCCCCACCCCCACCCAGCTGGGCCATCAAGCCATAAAGTTTGAGGACTGCTGTAGTAGAGGATGTTTAGCCCTCTTCTATTTTTTCATTAAAATCCTCCTGTACTCTCTCCATCTCTTAATTTTTAATCCTTCTTTGCTCTATTTGACATTTTTTGCATTTTGTATGTTATTCTTTTCTCCTCACTTTTGTAGCAATCAGTTTATGTACCTTTTTTTTCATCCAGTTTTTCACTTGATCATCCCACCAAGCGACTTTTATTTATACAATTCTGTACATTTCTATGGCATGATGTAACAATTCTTTAATTCTCATTAATAGACCCAATCAATCATCATAACAAATAAATCATGCTTCTAGATTTATATTAATTTCTTGGCCTGTATATGTAAGAACAGATTTATGCTTAAACCATGTATTCAAAATAAATCTTTTTCATCAGTCATCATTCCCATTGGCTCTCCAAATGCCAGAGTCACTTTTTGTACACAATATCATGTTTTAGCAATAGCATTAGCAATAGTATTTAGGCTTATTTACAGCCCCATGATATTTTAAAATACAGTTTCAAAGTAAGAATTATTTGCATATTGCCTCCAACAATCTAGGTCCTCATTTTATTGATCTCGGAACGGTGGAAGGCTGAGTCAACTTTGAGCCCTGTTACGATCAAACTCCAGGTTGTGAATAGAGTTTGCCTGCAATACTGCAGTTTAACCGCTGTGCCACTAGCCGATTAATAGATCAATAGATTATCAATAGATCAATACATAACACCTTGGTGGAACATTCAAAAGATTTTTAAAAGGAAGATAAAGTTCACCCCTCAATTATTCTTATTGGGTATCTTTGTGGATTTAAATGACAAAGAAACTACTTTAATGTTGAATTTATTAACTGCAGCAAGGTTATTAGTAGACTCGTATTGGAAGAAGGACTCGTTGCCTACTTTAGAAGAATGGATATTTAAAGTTTCTAACTTTGCAGAAATGGCAAAAATTTCTGCTTATTTGAAGGATCATACACAAGAAAGATATATTATTGTATGGAGAAGATGGATAGATTATATTCAGAAAAAATATGGGATTATAAAGTTTCATTTATTTTATGAGTAAATTTTATAGTAACTGTTGCAGAGATTTGTTTATATGACTTAATTTAAGGGGAGTTAAAGGTTAAGTATGATGTTTTTTTTTCTCTTTTATTTTCTTTTTTCTTTTTTATTATTGTTAACTTTCTTAATAATAACCCTGTATTCTGCTCTGGGAAGCGAGGGGGGGAGGGTTGAGAGTGGGTGGGTGGGTGGGTAATGATAATATAGACAGGGTAAACCCTTGGGCATTTCCCCTATGCTGTGTTCATGTGTGTGTGAGGGATGAGAGGGGAGGAAGGAGTAGGGAGGAAGTAGGATGGTTAGAGGAGAAGGGGAGGAGAAGAGAGTAGGAGGGGAGGAGAGAAAGAGGAGGGAAGTGGGGAAGGATTAGAGAGGGTGGACGCAGCCTGGGGGGAATGGGCAGGCAGTACCAATGGTTAGGAATTTAATTGTATTTTGTATGAATAAATGGAAAATAAAAACCTTTTAAAAAAATAGATAACACCTTAATCAAGAAACTGCCAAGAAGAAAACCATAACTCTACCAACACTGGCAGAGCAAACTATCCTATGTAAAGAGGGAGCAAACTCCGCACTCACTAATGAGATTATCTAGTTAGTTACATAGTGAAACAAACAAGAAAACAACCAAGTTCAGAGAGACTCCATAGTTCAATCCTCAACTACATGTATTCTCTTCCATTAGTACCATTTTTGATCCCATCCACTTTCCTAGTATTGAGTCCATGACACATTATGCATCAGAAAATATGATACTCAGCAGTTTAATCTAAGGCTAGTGGAAAAGTCAAGTCTTTTTTTTAAAACACCAATCAATCTTCCAGAGTGTTACTTGGACAATGAATGAGAGAAAGAATAATCATTAATTAATACCGACTTCATTATGTGCCAGTTTAAGTAAGTGGAATGAATTGTAATCAAATATGATTGAAAGATCTTCAAGTAACTAGATTACGGTTCCCAATTTCAAAATGAACTAAGAATGGATAATCACAGAGTACATTCACACATCACATTAAAATATAAACTATGATTTACAAAGGACAATATTTTTAATGTAAGCCAGAATTAAACAATGGTGATAACTTAATGCAGAATGTGCAACCTCCAGGCCACATGATATTTCAACAGCCCCCAGTGCAGGAAGGGCCAACAATTTTGAGCTTTTTTTTTTTTTTTTTGGCAATATGGGGTCTCAGAGAGCTAAAGACCAAAAAACATGCCACTTTTCAAAAGCTCTTGAAATTAAGGAGCAAAATGGTTAACCGTTTAAAAGTGTTCATACATTAGATGAGATAATCTTGAATCTTGGTCTAAGCTTTGAAATGAAATCTCCATTCTACTTTCAAAGGACAGAATGGATGATAAGTAGTTAATAGCCCATGCTGGTGATAAAGCCAGCAGTCTTTTCACAGAAACATGCTTTCTGGTTTTATTTTGTTCAACACCTGTTCCAGCAACTAAGGATTTAGTTTCGTGAGTTTGCTCACAAGCGTCCAAAATAAACGATTTTTTTTCCAGTTTCATCCACATCCCCCCACACTTCAGTCATTTCTGTAAAATGATTTACATTTTAGTACTTTGTTCTGTTCTTGCTTCCATGCAAATATCTTTAAAAAAATGTTTTCGACATCCTTCTCATTTTCAGCTCAGTGCATTTTAATTGGCCTAGTAATTCAAAGCAACGATAGAAGAATTTACTTCTTTTTCACCCCAGAAACCGTTCTGCCCATTAGATGTTTCATAGCTCTACTTTATAGTCATTTCTCTAAAATTGTACTGTTTAACATCAATCACCCTATTTTCCTAGGCTGGACTTTTGCTGGACTACCCATATGTACAGATTTTGCAGTATTAAATACACATCTAAAACCCAAGTAAACAGCAAAATCTCTTTAAGGCAAGAAGAAAACAGCTTGGCTGTTGACTCTCCTACTCTAGTTTTACTCTTCTTACTCTTCTTGAAAACCTTATCAAAGAGGCTCTGATCCTGAAATTTTCTGAAGGACTCAAATCTGCAGGAGTCTGCAGGCTTATTTGAGATAGTATTGAGCTTATTCCAGAGCCCTTTATTCCCCCCCCCCCATTTAAAAAATTCTCCATATCTTTTATTTAGCATTTTATGAATATAGGAGTTGTGGAAAAGCTGCTCCTTAAGCCTTGCTATTTTCTTTATTCCATGTACTGTTCTGTGTTTTCAATTCTCTAAATGATTCTGTTTCTGTGAAATGAGCTTTTACTGTATAAAAAATACACTGTGCTAATAAAAGTATAAAATATAAAATAGTTTAATGATTGATTAAAGCTTCCAAGTCCCTCACTATCTTGAAATTACTTTTCTGTTTGCCTTTCCTGCACAATAAATTCCTGTTGAACTAGCCAAATTTGGGGGTTCCGAAGGGGCCTTTTATGAGCTATTTTCAATTTTTATCTTTTTTGACTCACTTCTCCCTTCCTGTGAAATGCGAACTGTGAATTCGAGAAAAATTTATTTTACTGTGTGAGAGTTAGACCTCTCAAAAACATTTTTAACCTTGCAACCATGTTTGCTTCAATTAGCTCTTTCAGTAATGGATTGCCCCTAGGATAAGAAAATTTCGGCAGGTGTAATGTTACTGTATATGTTGGAGATGGTCCTCACACACCACCACTGTACCTCATATCCCCCTAATCATTAATTGCCTTACCCCATCTAGCTTTAAGTGGGGATTAGCACTCGCCATTTAACTGCATCAATGTCTGTTCTGATGTTTTGGGCTCTGCTGGAGCCTTGGCCATCCAGAGGCACTTGGGCTTATTTCTCCCAGTGGAGAGTTAAAAAGGTACATTTGGCTTTCCACATGTTGTACAATGGAGTTTACATTTACATTCCAATCGGGATGGAACGCACACTTTAAAAATATAAAGAACAATTCCCAAGTTGCAATAAGCCAGGTTTGGTTTAACCATGGTTTATTAAATAAGCCACAAGTGGGTATTTAGACAAGCCAAATTATGGTTTGAGAACTATTACATAGCAGATGTGAACTCAGTTAACTGTGGTTTATTCGATGAGCTGCTATTCAATATGATGATACAAGAACCCATTAGGCAAGGTATCTGGCCACGGTGAATTTGGTGTTGAACGTGGCGCAGGGAGTTAAGTTTCTAAAGAAGTCCAGTGCTGGGGAACAAAAATCAGAAGAGAACATTTTAGGTCCTGAAAACATCAGTTTGTATCTTGGTTCATGAATGGATCCAATTATTTCCATATCTCCGGGGCATAAGTTCTTAAGACGGCAACTTATTTTTAAACAAGACGGGACCTACCCATTAGGGAATCCGAAAATATGTTCAGTGAGCTCTTGATTCCAACCCCCATTATTTTAGTCATTCCCACTTCGCCCACTAAACCTCGCTCCCACTCTTAGACCATCGGTAGAAGCCAAAAGCGTTTTCGCTGCCCCGCCTGAAGGGGCGTAGTCTGTCCGAGGGCGGGGCTTATAAATGAATCCGCGAGGGGTGGAAAAACAAATAATGCTAAGCTGCAAGAAGAGAGCGGAACGGCCGGGCTGCCACCGCCGGTGAAGGGTCCAGCGTCGCGGAGGCTCCTGCGCCCTCCCCGCTCACCGACTTAGTTGGAAAACGGAGGTTTGTGTGCGAAATGCTGAGGGTTGTGTAGAACTGAGCGCCCTGGCCCCCAAACGCAGCAGGAAAAGCCTTTGCTGTCGCAGCGACATCGGGGAGGACTAAACAAAAGGACTCCTCTTTGGTCGCCCTTGTAGTGAAACACGCGGAGAAACCTGGTTCTGACTCCCCCCCCCCAAAAAAAGCCGGTTTAGGCTTCGTCCCCTTTCGGGTTCGACCTCTGGGCCAGCTGGGTGGCGTCTTCCCACATCCGTGGCGGATCTTGGTTCGCCCGGAATGTTTAGCGCGCATCTCCCCGACGCGTTTCAGTATGAAACGCGTGGAACGGTGTGGGCTGAGCGGTGTAGTTCGCGCGAAAGCGCAGATGCTGGCTCCGGTGTGATTTGGGGATGTGGCTTGAATTGCAATGCCTGCGTGATTATTTTTTTTTTAAAAAGTGGCAGCATTTCTTATTAATTGGTAGACCTTTTCAAGGAGTATGGCTTTGAAAGATTTTTCCCTGGCTTCTTAGCAGAAGAGAGAGAGCCGAATAAAATGACTGTTTACACCAATTTCCCTGGGGAGAACTGAGGCAGCTGGGTGTTTCTGTAGAAGCCAGTTACTAAGTGGGTGTTAACAGCCACACCTGTTGCTGAAATACCATGGGCTTCAGTGATAAGTTAACTTTTGTTGTTGTTCATTTATTTGGTCGCTTCCTACTCTTCTTGATCCGATGGGTGTTATTTTCTTGTGTTGGTTTATCAGAAAAAACTACTTTTGAAACCTTTCAAACTAGTGATAAGAGTCTAGTCATTTGCCTTCTCCTGGCTGCTTTTTAAAGTAGCCTTCCATTTTCCAAGCATCAGAGATTATTCTAGAGACTCTTCTTTCCATGTTGTATCCATCATACAATTCTGGCCTTGTGAAACAAGAATCTATAAAACATTATTAAACAGTGGTCTTCTACAGCAGCCTTTTCTAATGCAGGCACTCCCTAATATTTGAGCTTCAGTTTTCCAGCCAATGCCAGATGTCTGTAATGAAGGGTGCTTTTGGATGGACAGCTCCTAAACTCCTGCAGCATTGTTCAATTTTATCATGCAACTATTTTATTTTTATTTTATATATGTAGTGGCTTTAAAAAAAATGGTAGTAGTTACTCTTACTTGCAGGGTACCTTTAACATTCTGTGAATGAGGGAGGATGACTCCTGCATGAAAAATACCTTGTAATTAGGCTGCTTCAGATGAATGGGTTAGATTCAAATTGAGCATTCTGTAAATAGAAAGCAGAAGGATCCAGCAGAAACTTTTCTCTGAAATAAAGAATGAGCAGGCCATCTTTATCACATTTTGTTCCATCTGCATTGCCTTTCAGATCAGCTTTCTAGGAAAGCTGCAGAGCAAAATAACTCTACTAAGCATTAATATCTGACCATTTTACGGGAAAGAGTGTACTCTACAAAATAAGCACTTGCTTTTTATGTGAACGGCTCCAGTGATCTTTGTACCTCGGATTAAAGAAATCTTGTTTAGCAGTTTTGGGAAAGACTTCAGTGTAAGTCTCTAGGGAAATACTACCATCTAGTAATATAATAGTAGCCTTGATGGATCTACAGCCTAAAAATAGGTTTGTATGTTGAAGTGATGTCTCAGCATTGCTGTTGAGCATAGAGATTCCTGAAAAATATTTCACAATATTGATCTATTTTATAGTAATCCTTTGAATTATATAGTATATTGCTGATGTGCTTCTTATATAAAGATAAATACTGTGAAATAAGAGCTATTAGAATAATATTTCCTATGCATCTTCAAATGATGTAACTCCTTTTGCTGCTTTCCATATTTAGTTTTCTAATGCTGCCTTGAATACATTAAGATGATTTTCCTATATGTTTTTTAAGGGGCAACATGTCTAGTGTTTCAAATGGGACCCATTGAAAGTCTGTTACTTGACATTCTTAAGTTATTTGGCCTCTTTAGGCTACACATAATGGGGGATATAATGGCACTTTCATTTTTAATCTAAGCAGTTCTGCTAAGGAGGTACTAGACATTTGGTTCTTGTCCAGTCTTCTAAATAAGAAAATATCCCAGATAAGATGCTGTGATCTTTCGTAAGGGAACTGCATACAAATAGTACCTTTCCTGATATACTGCTTTTCATTTAGCCAAGTCTTATTGCTGGAATTTGCCATTCATGCCAGCAGCCAGCTGATGCCCACCTTGAGAATTTCTAGTAAGTAGGGAGAAGATAAGGGGCACATGTAAGCAACTCGGCTTCAGTGAATACCATATGTGCTGCATTCTTCTGCTACTGGTGCTGAAGTAATGTGGCAGAAAAGCAGAGATGGGACAAATTTCGGTCTCAACAGAAAGTGAGTCTTTTGTCTAAGCACTTGATTCATACGGAAATTAGCTGGTATTGTCCCGGGATTTGCAGACCAGCAAGAATTTCTGATTCCCAATATTCTAACAGTAATAGCAAAATTCTTTCTCCTCCAAGGATAGTCTTCTGAAAACAAAAGTGGTAGCAGAGGGGAAGGATACAAACAGATTTGGGTGCAGGGCTCATTTCTTTTGAAATCGAGTTCTGGATTAGAGCATACATGTGGAGGCATCTTCTTCATAGTTCTGTAGTTTGGAAGATCCCATCTGTCATTTTCACAAACTTCATGTGGCTGAAGAGATTTTCACATATAGTTCTTTAACAGGGAAGGCCTTTTCAAACAGTGGAAAACAGTGTGACATAGATACATTATTTAAAACTCTGGAGTATTTTTTTTATGATAACTTACTTATGGGTTCCCACATAGTAATACTAATTCTTAAATTAGGGATTACAAACCAGAGTGGCTGCTTTCCGATTATTAAGATCAATTGTTAACAACCATGAATTTGAGATGTAATTCTTGCAAAGTTTATCTATCTAATGGTACCAAATCCAAACTTAACACATAACTGCTCAGTGCAATGTGAGCATAGTGTAACCGTACATATCAGATGAGGGAGAAGTTCTTCTCTCTGTCTAGGGCAATCCAGTTTGTATCTTATGATCCTCTTTCTGCAGTAGTGTTTCAGTTGAGAACTTTTCTGTGCCATTCTGTTTACCCTAAAACAAGGCAGCCAGCATACTTCTTCTACCCACCTAAATTCAAATAATTAAACTTAGAGTATATGCTTCTGTGTGGATAAGTGTGAAATTGTAATTGTTGTGTCCAGCATTATCTAGTGAAACTTGTAATAGACTGACTGAAAATACTTGTTGACAATTAGCTATTTTTTTGTAATGTGTATTTATTAATTGTCTAGAGAGAACTCTGTCTTACAAGCCAGCCTAGAAATCCTTTAAAAGAAACGCTAAATGGTTTGGCTCCAGATTTAAAGGATTCAACAGGTTTCTTATAAGTGGATTTCTCTGTTTCTTTCACATGAAATCCTTTTCAAATCCCATTAAAATGATATACTATGTCGGAGGAAAGTGATAAGTAGGGCAGACTCTGGTATACAGATAAAGGGGGTAATCAAACTTTAACAGAGGCAACTTGTCATGAATTTAATTCTGTTCATGAAAGCGTCTAATCTTCCCCTTTCCCAGCCATTAGAATGAGGGTAGAATGAGAGGTCTCCAGCCTAATTTTTTTAGGGGCAAAAAGGGAGGAGCTGGGAAAATAGTTTTTAATATATTCATATAAATTTTGATCTAACAAATAAGAGCAGAAGTATCCCAAGCGCAAAATTTTCTCTTCAGGGTTTCTTGCCTCCCACAAAAATAATATGAGAATTTCAGGGATTCTGAGAAATATTGAAGTTGTTGGAGCTCTAACGTGCAAAGAAAATTGTAATGAATTGAATATAAAGAATCAATGAACTAGTTTAGACTACAGCAAATATAAAACGGTGCTTGTAATATTTCATCCAGATTCTTATTCCTTTCCATGAAGAATATTCCCAATCAGTCATTGTAAAGATCTCAAATTTGCTTAATTGTCCTAATAGGATGTATCTTATTTCAATATTCTCTTCCCTTCTAGTTCAGACATTCATCTACAATGGCAGACAAGAGACCAAAGGCTGACTCCACCTCCTGCAGTGTACTAAGTTGGGAACAGGTCAGTCGCTTGCATGAGCTTCTGTCAGAAGTGGTGCCAATTCATGGACGGGGCAATTTTCCAACTCTGAAGATAACCTTGAAGAAGATAATCCAAACTGTTCGGCGCAGGCTGGAAGAAGCCAGCATTCTAGTGCATGACGTTCGACTGAATGGTTCTGCAGCTGGTCATGTCTTGGTTAAAGATAACGGGCTGGGTTGTAAAGATCTAGATCTTGTTTTTCAGGTGTCCCTCCCAAGTGAGACTGAGTTCCAGTTGGTCAAAGAAGTGGTGCTGCGGTCCCTTTTAAATTTTTTGCCTGAAGGTGTAAACAAACTCAAGATTACGCCCATGACTCTTAAGGAAGTATACATTGAAAAGTTGGTGAAGGTGTCCACTGAAATTGACCGATGGAGCTTAATATCTCTTTCTAACAAACATGGCAGAAATGTAGAGCTCAAATTTGTGGATCGTATACGACGGCAATTTGAGTTCAGCGTGGATTCTTTTCAAATAATATTAGACTCTCTGCTTTTTTATTATGAGTGCTCAGCAAACCCAATGTCTGAGCATTTCCATCCAACTGTCATTGGGGAAAGTATGTATGGTGATTTTGAGGCAGCCTTTCTTCATCTTAAGAACAGACTGATAACTACCAAGAACCCCGAGGAAATTAGGGGAGGCGGGCTCCTCAAATACAGCAATCTTCTTGTGAGGGATTTCAAGCCCATGGACAAAGGGGAAATTAAAACCTTAGAGCGTTACATGTGCTCCAGGTTCTTCATAGACTTCCCAGACATTCTGGAACAGCAGCGCAAGTTGGAAACCTACCTGCAGAATCACTTTGCCGAAGAGGACAGAAGCAAATACGACTACCTAATGATCTTGCGGAAAGTGGTGAATGAGAGCACAGTATGCCTCATGGGGCACGAACGGAGACAGACCCTGAACCTTATCTCCCTTTTGGCCCTCAGGGTTCTTGTGGAGCAAAACATCATCCCTAACGCTAGTAATGTCACTTGCTACTACCAGCCAGCACCCTATGTTAGTGATGTAAATTTCAGCAGCTACTATGTTGCAGATATTTCCGGCCAGGTGTGTCCCACCTGGTTGCCTTGCAATTGATTTCTTATCTTCGGGGGGGGGGGCTCTAATTCAGCCAGAATGAAGTGTTTCCTGCATTTCTCTTAGCTGCTTAAATAGGACGAATGTTATCAAGCTTTAGTCAGGTCATAAAATAGTACTGCCTTACATAAAAGAAAATCTCTTTTCTATCTGTCCTAATGCGGGTCTGCAATTTTTAAAAGAAAGATGATGTCCAGCAACACCAGAACATTGATAGATGCTTAATTGCTTCCATGCGATCTTACTTTTTGACATTTCATTGTCTGCAGGTTCTGTTCCCAATTTAATGGAAGTAATGAGGACTAATCTGGTATTCTTGTGCAGGAAACATAGCTATATTGTAGCACAAAATTAGCTGATCAAAACCCCACTAAAAGGAACAGAATTGAAGCAGTTTAATGTAGGTACATGAGAGCCATTTTCCTGAAAGTCTTAATCAGTTTCCTTCTGGCGCCATAGCGGTAATAACGAAATTGTCTTTAAAAAGGAAAATCCTTACATTCAATTTGGTGGATTTTAGTTTAAAGAAATTGGATTCTGGCAACTTCGTGCTGGCAGAAATGGCTTCCCGAATACATAGCTTTCCTGATCTCTTCTTCTCACCTTCCTTGAAGAAGGAAGGTAGCAGCAATGGAGGCAAAGAAAGTCTAAACATTTTTAGGATAGCAGCATTGGCAATGGAGAGCTCTTGATTTGCGGCAATCCCAAAGCAGGAGGCCTGTTCCATTATTTCTCCTAGCTTCCTGTTTGGAAGACTGCCAAGCAAAGGAGGAAGCAGGAAAGTATTCTTGCAAGGGTAATATTGTATATTTGCCTTTTCTTAATAGTATACTCCAAAAAAAGAAAAAAATATGGAAAACATCTTAGGCAGCATAACAATCACCGGAAAACCCTCATAGAGGTTTATGAATCTGCAGTTTGGAATTCTATTTTCCCCTGCAACTGGGCATGTACAGAATATGGAGTTAGTATTTTTCTAAAATTATATTGAAACTATAGATTTTTAAAAAGTATTTTCAATTAGGATGAAAATCCCAAGAAATGAATGCAAACTAGAAGAAAATTTAAATATATGGAACCAGATTTTGGGAGGATGGTAAGGGTGGGAATTAATGCTATTGATGATGTGGGTAGCAGTAACTGTAATGGAAATGATGGTTTAAGTAGTTACCTGAGAATAAAATACTTCAGTTAGCACTCAGTTAACACTCCAGGTTCTTGAAAAAAGTTCTTAAGAGTGCGTTCAGTTTAAAACAGTTACAGATTTCTAGCTCTTACCGTACTATTCAGGGTTTATTGGTAGTTGTAGATTTTTAGGAAGCCTCTTAAAGTTCAAAGGTATAGAAAGGAGAGAAGAGCCCTTGGTCACAGCTGGTGAATAAATGAAGGTTTTGTAGGAAGGAAATCTGTCAAGCATGCTTCGACAGCTCCACTGTCTTTTTCATAAAGAAGAGGGCTCAAAACACTTGTGCAGGATTCTTTCTCAATTGCATTTTCTTGCAGCAAAGCTAATAATACAGAATACTCTGCTAGATTATTGAAGAAATTCATGGTTGATTAGCATAGATTTACCAAATCCAGATCTCAGCAGAACACCTGAAATTCCTAAATTGTCTATTAAATATAGAAAGAAGGTAAAGATAATTTTCAACCTATAGAGTTTTTACAGGTTTTCTATTGCAAAAGGCTATTTATTAAACTGTTGTATTTGTATTATAGCATAAGCATAACATTTCCAGAAAAGGAAACTAGGTAAGAATAGGGCAAGGTAATGACAAAGGAAAACATGTTTGGAAATGTTCATTACTGAGTGATAGAAATCCTTAAGTTTCTCTCAATAAAAGTTCAAAATAGGATAGCTTTTTTAAAAGTAGCATTTCTTCTGTAACTTAGAGATAAATTCTTATCTGTGGAAAGGTGGATGACCTTGGCAGTGCTAAAGTGGCACCGCCTTGTTGAATTCCTTCTTGAATCAAACAGATAAGCAGAGAAATGTTGAGCCAATTTCACTTGCTATAGTTAGGCTACATGTTTTGCTTGACCATATCAAATTGCCTGAATATTGCTGAAATTAATTGCGCTGGATTATTCAAAAACAGAAACAAAGCTAAACAGTAAAACACGATTTTCATGAAAAGATTTATTTTGCTTCCTGTTGTAGAATTGCACCTTAAGGCGAGAGGGGAATATAAAATAGAATTGTATCAAAAAGGGCACAACAAGCTAAAGTTTAGACCTTTGTTTAATATTTAATTCAAAGCTGAAATGCATAGATGATGTCCAAATGAATTTTTTACACTGGTAGAAACTTATTTTGTGTGCATTTCTGGCAAGTGTATGTTTCTTTAAATTGCAAAAATACTGTCAGTTGCTAGATAAGTATGATAGCTTTGGAGAGGGCTGTTGACATGCCCCTGATTTTGGTTTTCTTCAACTTGAAAGCTTAAAGTAAAATATTTTGGTCAATTGAATGGTGTATGTCCTTTTTTATTTCCTCTGCACCTCCATAAAATAAGGAGACTTTCAAAGAACTTCCCAGTTTGTTCCCAATTTCCCAACTAGTCATTGTAACTCTGTGTTCTCTCCAGTGCTTGTGATCCTGCCAGACCTGAACGTTATCACAGTACCAGTTTCTTGCCCATGAAACCATCTCATTTCAATTAAGGAAAATACATATTGGAGGATACATTTGGGCAATATCACTTGGAAGACCCAGGTTCAAATGCACTTTCAGCTGTAGAGATTCACAGGGACTGTCATCTGTTCAATCTTCTGTACTTTGCAATAATCTTCTGGGGACAGCAGTAAGAAGAGAATGCTATGGATATCTCTTGGGGTAATCTGAGTAAATAAGATGGTTTCTTGGTCTTGGTTTTCTACCATATGTTGAAGAGAGAGTTAACTTCAGATGAAACCTATGTTATGACCTTGGTCTGCCTTAAGACTATAGACAAAACGTGTCTTGCCAAATCTCTCTCCTTCAAAATATCTAGGCACCATTGCTTTCCTTTCCTTTTATACTCTTATGAATAGTTTATATTATGATATGTTCTGAAATTCAGCATTTCTTATGGGCAGATCTTTGAGAATGGCTTGAAGACATTTGAACCCTTAAGTGGCCAAGATCTGAATTTCTAACTCACTGAGATCTAGACTGTCTTAAAACCATGCTTTTTTCTTTTTAAAGGATTGACCATATTTCAGTTTGTTTTCTATTTTGACTAAACAGATACTAGAAGATTAAATTGGGATCTTTCAGAATAACTTGTTCTCAAGGCTTCAAAGTAAACAACCTTTTGGTTTCTGACAGCTGTTAGTTTCAGTCTGTAAATTCCACAAAATTGCTTTCAAAACTTTAAGAGAAATGTAGATTTTATTTCAAATCAGAATGGTAATGTTTTAAATGTCACTTCCCAGGGACTCCTTAAAAATCATGTAGCATAACCTACTTATGCAGAAAATGTGTTCTGAAAAAGTGGATAGTACTGTTTTGCAGTTCTGAAAAGAAAAGATATAAAAATATATATAAGTACTAGTGCTAGTGTAGGTTAATTTAATCATAGAATTGGAAAGACAATTTAAGCAGTTGAACTCAACCCCGTACTCAATGAAAAAATCCAAGTTAAAGATAAATGGCTGTTTAATTTCTGTTTCAACATACCCAATGAAATAGAATCTACAGCTGCTCTGGATAATAGATTCCAGTAACACAATCCTTACTAAGGAATTTTCAAAAGTTAATTGGAAATTGTCTTTCTCTAACTTAAATCTATTGTTCTATGTTCTACCTAAAAGTATAGAGAATAATTACTGATCTGTTTCAATGTGACATGCTTTTAGGTATTTGAAGAGTACTATTATATTCCCATTCCTTTTGAAACCAAATCTGCCCAGTTCCTTCAATCTGTACTCATAATTTTCTCTAATTGTTATGATCTACTCTGATTATGTGACACCTATGAGTCCGGCTGAAGGGTCTGAACCACTGGATTGCCACCTTCAAGGAGTTAGCAAGCAATCGGCCTTATGAGGCTGATGAGGCAGTTAATCAGCATAAGCATGTGAAGGTAGACTTGGGTGATGATGCCCAGAACCTGGTCAGGTTTTTAGCCCAATGATGCATTGGTATCAAGACAGAGGTGATCTGCTTGGCTCTTCAAGAAGCAAGAATGCTTAACTGAGCAATATCTGCAGCTGGGCATACTTCAAAACATCCATCAGCCTGGAAATAACCCTCTATTGTCAGACCTGTGCTCCTGCTCCTTGACTTTTAGCTTTGTGAGCCAGACCAGCTTGTAGAAGTATTTGGTGACTGACCTGTGGACTGTTCGTATTTTGTGGGGATTACCTATAAAATATGAATTTTGTAAAGAGTTTCTATTGCTACAATGATAGATATAAGCTTTCTAGAAATGTTATAATAGAGTTTCCTCATTAAGGGTTATTTGGTTTCATTTTTCCTCTGGATTTTTTCCTCAGGCCACTTTTGTAGTAAAGCATTGCAATTTTGGAACAGGATGAAGGAAAGATAAATCAGGTTTCCTTGAGATCTCTGGTTAAATGTCATTGTATGGCATGAAGGGAAAGTCTCAGTTGGGGTGAGTTTTTACTTTACCTTCATGATACAGTAGTATTGCCATTTGGTAAACATTTAGGTTAAAAATGTTTGATTAGCTATGTAATTAGGTTAGGGTCTGGATTGTGATTCCTGGATGTCTATTGTTCAGTTTGGAATTAGGATTAGTTTTAGAGATTAGTATTAATTGTATGTAGGAATTTCTGACACTAAATTTGGTGATAAACAGTTTCTCTTGCTGCAAGGGTTACGGTTAAGGTACCTTTTGATTTAGACTTTCTTAGTCAATGGTAGAATCTAATTCTGAGATTAGTTTTATGATTTGAGCTACATTCACAATACAGTTGGATTACCCTCTAGGAAAACATTTAGGTTAAGCAATTTTGGATTTGCCATGGGTGAAAATTAGAGTAAGGGCCATAGGGCTAAGTTAAATACATTTCCAGTAGTTGAATTTCTTATATGGATGAGATTTAGAATGAGTTTCTATGGATTGTGGTTGTCTGGTTTTGTTTCTTCTTGTGGAAATTATTTTTTAGACTAATTTGGGGAATAACAAATGTCTATGGGCAGGAAGGTCAGAATAAGGTTAGGTTTAGGCTTCCTTGAGGACAGTGGTGAAATTTAACTATAGTGTTAGCTCTGGTTTTCTGGTATGATTTTTATTCAGTGGTACACTTGTGATATGGGATAATTTATCTCTAGATAAACTCTTAGGTTAAAAACTATGGATATGCTATAGGATGAAATTAGAATTAGGTGTTTTTAAGATCTGTGGTTCAATTTCATGTGAGAAGTAACTTCAAGGTAAATTTGTATTGTTGTCTTAATTTCTTATGGCACTTTTTAGGGTACAGAATGTCTGTTGGCAGAGTTAAAATTAGAGGTGTTTTTTATGGTGAAATTTAAGATGAAATATAATTTGGGGGGAAGAATATTTTTGGTTAGCAAGTATTCTTATGTTGCTGCAACAAGAGGTATTACTTATCAGGGAAATATTTAGGTTGAAATTTTCTTTGGGGTTTTTATCATTATTGGGTGTCTTACTTTTATGTTATAACAGGAAATCCTTCCATAGAAACATTTGTGCATGAAAAAATGCTGCAGATAAATTGAGATTAGAATGAAATTTATACTTCTTTGAATGGTTGTTCAGTTTGATTGTGAGGACCAGCATTTAGTCAAAATTTTCTATTTAATTACCTAATATTTAAGTTTTTACAATGAAATGCTTAGAAGTTCTGCAGTTTTTTGTGCCCAAAGACTTGTCTTAGACTTCTGGAAAGGAAACACATCCACCCACAATGTTTGTTTACTTCTCTCGTCTCTTCTTCAAACTAACACTGCTATCTATAGAGAACTCCCATCATTATTAGCTACACCCTGACCTAATTATCGGGAACCAATGGTTATAGGAACAGGCAGCCTGTGGTGCTTTGCTGGCACTGAAAAAACTGTTGGTAGACAGAACATCAGGTTGTTTAAGGACAGAAGTGGCATTGAGACTGCAGGTGAGGTGACACATAATCAGCATAATTAAAACAAACTCATTAAAAATACAGTTAAACAGTTACAAATATTATAATAAAATATTATTCTATTCAGAGGAGAATCTTCTTCTTGTGCCATATCTGTTATCGGATGTTGGCAATCATGTTGGCGATCCTGTTTTTATCAGCAGCCACATGAAAAGGTGCTGCTGAGTTTTGTCCGAACCAGTCCCTTAGATTTTGAAGCCATAATGTTCTTCTTCTGCCTGGACCTCGTTTGTCTTCAATCTTTCCCTGGAGGATTAAATGGAGTATGCCATATTTTTCTGAGTGTCACATCACATGTCCTCTTAGGGGAGAATGCATTATAAATTTACATTCTGTGCAAGCATTAAACAGGCTCTACATTACTATAGGGTCCCTAAGCTTGATGGCAGAACCAAGTTTTAAAAGGCCTTCTGAAAGACCAGTAGGGTTGGGTCCAATTTCATCCCGGGGGAGGATGATGCTGTAGAGAGTGGGTACCATGGGAGAAAAAGCTCTCCTGGGTCTCACAAAACAAAGTTCCTTGGCCAATGGGACCTGCAATATGGCCGTCCTGCTAGGTCTGATGGGATGGATAAATGTAACTGAGAGAGGTGACCCCTCAACCTGACTGTATGCCATGTGCAGCTTTAAAGATTGTAACTAGCACTTTGAATTGCATCCAGAAGCAAATTGGCAACCAATGCAGCTCACAGAGTCAAGATGAGTCATGCAGTTCTAGAAGAACATTTTGCACTAGCTGAAGCATTTAGATATTCTTCAAAGGCAGCCTCATGTAAAGTGCATTGCAGTAATACATTCAACAAATGATCAGGGCTTGAGTGACTGATAGTATAGCTTCTGGATCCAGGAATTGGTACAACTGGTTCAAACATAAAGTTTTGACCCTCCTAGCCAAAACTGACATCTGCTTCTTAAGCAGGAGCCATAAGTCCAGAAGGAACTTCAGATGGTGCACCAAGTCTGTATGGAGCAGTGCAAAGATGATAAATTCTCAGATCCATTAGGTCCCCAAACCCAAAGCTACTTACTCTTGCCAAGGTTAAACCAAGGCCTGTTGTTTCCATACAAAGTCCTACAGTGTCCCAGAATTGTAAGCCAGGATATTTACAGCATTGCTTAGTTTTCTATGAGTGGGGATGACCAGCTGGATATTATCAATATACTGATAATATAGATGATGATGGATGACTCCACCCAGCAGCTTCAACTTAAGAAGGCTTGGGTCACCCTAAACAGAGCTACCAATTCAGCTATCAGTGGACAACATAAGGATGCTCAGTCAAATGTGTTCCTCATTGACTTCCAGTAGCATTCTAGACATCTCTTAACCCCATCAATTGTTCCATAAACACGGAAAGTGGAGGGATCCGCAGGAGAGAGGTTGCACATGTATGTATGTATGCATACATGTATTTTTAAGGAAGTTCCACATATCTTCCAATTCTTTCCCTATTGGATTCTCCTAACATAGAGAATCTACTTTGACAGCATTCAGTTTTAGTTTCCCTTAAAATCAAGAACTTCAGCATCACACTATTTCCTTTCCCAATGTTCCTGCTCCATCCTTTTAATTAAATCTTCCCTGTTGTTTTCTATTAAGTCATGGATAATTGAGCTATTTGAATTTTCCTTCATTCTCTGAAGCAGAAAATTATCAGCAATACAAATTTAAATTTTCATAGAAGGGCCATGCTGGGCAGAATGTGTCTCTTAACCAATGTTGAGATAATTAAAAGTCCTCATACTATTGCACAATGCCTCTTAAAAAGACCTTCAATTTGCTTTTGGAAAGCCTTATCCAAATTGGTGAATAGTGCGTAAAGGATCGTCTGATGGCCTCCTGTTCTAGGAATAGGCACAACTGATGCACCAGTTAGATGTGAGAGAAGACAGTCATAGAGTCGCAGGCTCCTGCGACTCTATGGAATAGTGAGTCCATTGTCCTTTGTCATTTTACAAGTTCCAAGCTGACTAAAGATGAGAGACAGGTTTTTCACTTCTTTTCTTTTTTTCCCTTGAATATTTATTCCCTTCCTGTGCTCAGCTTCTTAAATTATAAAGTCTCAAAGAGGTTTTCATTGTTCAGTTGCTAAGTTGTATCCAACTCTTTACAACCCATGGATCTTTGCATGGCCAGTCCCCCGTTCTCCACTGTCTCCCTCAGTTTGCCAAAATTCATGCTTATTGCATCAATGACACTATCTAACCATCATCCTCTGCCATCCCTTTCTGCTTTTGCCTTCAATCTTTCCCAGCTTCAGGGTCTTTTCCAATAAGTCCTCTCTTTTTATTAGGCAGCCAAAGTATTTCAGCTTCAGCTTCAGTATCTGTCCTTTCAAAGAACAGTCAGTGTTGTTTTCCTTTAGAATTGTCTTATTTGATCTGTTGCAGTCCAAGGGACTGTCAAGAGTCTTTTCCAACACCACAATTCCAAACCATCAATTCCAAACCATCAGTTCTCAGCCTTCCTTATGATCCGAATCTCACAGCCATATATTACTATGTCTATCAGAACCATGACAGTCGCATTGTGACCTCTCGGCCATTCCCCGTTTCAAGAGCTTTGCCTTAGTTCTGGCATGGCCCATCCTGATTCTGTTCAGATGGCTCCATATTTTCCAGGGCAACCCCATTCCTGGAAGTGGTTTGTTGGATCTGCATGATATCTTTGGTTGTGGTTATTGAAAGTTGCCCATCTTAATCACTATTCTTCATCCAGACTATAAGACTGTGATATGTTATCACAAACTGGTTTCCTAGACTTAAGCCTGGTGAGGGGTAGAGAGTCTAATATATTATGTACTGAAGGATCTCTAGGAATCAATGACATGTTTATCTTATTCTACTCTCAGACTGTCTGTTGTTGTCACCTGAGATCAGGAGGATCTACCCAGTCCTACCAGGATTGCTGAATATCCAATATAGACCAGTCATACTTACTCTAGAACAGGGGTGTCAAACTATCGGCCCATGGGCTGGATGAGTCACGCTGAAACCGCACCCACCCCATTGCTGGCCATGGAAAAAAAGTTGCGATACGTCATGACATTTTGTGAGTTTAACACCCCTGCTATAGGACTATAGATTCCACCCCTAATGGACAGAGATATTTTCTGCAGTGAATCATGATGTGAATTTCTGAGATCGCCTTTTAATAATGGCCCATGGATCACCTTACAATAATGACCGAATTTCATTCGAAACTAGTGTACCAAATGCTCTCTTGCTGTTGTCATAAACCAGTCATACTTACTCTGGGACTACAGATTCTGCCCTCAGCCTATTTGCATATTGGTCATTTTTATCTAATTCTTGGTTAATTTTAATGTTCCTGGCTGCTTCCAAGTTCTTCATTTCAATCTGACTATTGGGTGGGAAACAATTGCCTTTGTTTCAGGGCAAGGATAAGAACTTTCTGCCAGAACTCTGCCCACAACTTCTGAAGGCAAGCCACTCCACTGGTTAATTGTTCTCATAGTCAAGAAATTTCTCTATATTTCTAGGAAATCTTTTGGTCCCTCCTGTGGTTTATGTTGAAGTAGAACTTAAATGCAAGTGAGATTGCTCTCTAGATATAGTTTGTAATCCATAAATATATGAAAAAAGGCAAATGAATAAATGATGAAACAAAAGTTAAAATCTCAGCTAAAAAGAAAAAATAGTATCTCAGCTGAAAGTTAAAAAAAATGAAATATCAGTTTGTAGCTAGTGTAAAGGATTATAGAAAAATAGTAGTTTATAATAACACTGAAGAGATTCTTTCCTTTAAAAATGATGTATCCTTTATCATTTGTAATCCACAGAAGAAAGAAAATTGATAATTGCAGATAAGTAGAATCTGCAGTATCTTATTGCAGTTTAGGGAAGTTTCACAATCCTCATAAATCAGTTTACAATCCTTGTAAATTTGCAATCTTGTTTTGTGGTGAGTGTAAATAAGATTTGCTGTATAACAGCCAGAAAGTCTATAGCAGGGGTCTTCAAACTTGGCCCTTTTATGACTTGTGGACTTCAACTCCCAGAATTCCTCAGCCAGCATGCCTGGCTGAGGAATTCTGGGAGTTGAAGCTCACAAGTCATAAAACGGCCAAGTTTGAAGACCCCTGGTCTATAGTGTAAGCAGAACCTTGTAATATAAACAAAATATTGAATAAATGATCATTCTGTTTTCTCAGGATCATTCAATATAAGAATTCATATTCAGTTCATTCAGGATCAGTTAGTTCATATAAAATTACAGACCTATCAGCCTGACCTTAATACCTGGGAAGATCCTGGAAAAGATAATCAAACAACAAATCAGCGAACACCTAGAGGCAAACAAAGTCATTACTAAAAGCCAACATGAGTTTGTCAAAAATAGATCATGCCAGACAAATCTTATTGCATTCTTTGACCAAATGACAAAATTAGTGGCTCAGAGGAATGCTGTGGACATAATTTACTTGGACTTCAGTAAGGCATTTGATAAAGTAGATCACAATCTACTACTTGACAAGATAGAAAAATGTGGGGTAGACAGCACAACCACCAGATGGATCCGTAACTGGTTGACTGGCCGTACTCAGCGTGTGGTCCTCAATGGAACCGCATCTACATGGAGGGAAGTGTGTAGTGGGGTGCCCCAGGGCTCTGTTCTGGGCCCAGTGCTCTTCAACATCTTTATCAACAATTTGGACAAGGGGATAGATGGGGAACTCATCAAATTTGCAGACGACACCAAGCTGGCAGGAATAGCCAGCACTCCAGAAGACAGGCTTAAGATACAGAAGGATCTGGACAGACTTGAACACTGGAAGCTATCTAACAAAATGAAATTCAATGGTGAAAAAAGCAAGGTTCTACATTTAGGCAAGAAAAACCAAATGCACATATATAATATAGGGGGTACCTTGCTCAATAATAGTAACTGTGAGAGGGACCTCGGAGTCCTAGTGGACAATCATCTAAATATGAGCCAGCAGTGTGCTGCAGCTGCCAAAAAGGCCAACACAATGCTAGGCTGCATTAACAGAGGGATAGAATCAAGATCACGTTAAATGTTAATACCATTTTACAATGCCTTGGTAAGGCCACACTTGGAATACTGCATCCAGTTTTGGTCACCGCGATGTAAAAATGTTGAGACTCTAGAAAGAGTACAGAGAAGAACAACAAAGATGATTAGGGGACTGGAGGCTAAAGCATATAAGGAACGGCTGCTGGAATTGGGTATGTCTAGTTTAATGAAGAGAAGGACACGGGGGGACATGATAGCAGTGTTCCAATATCTGAGGGGCTGCCACAAAGAAGAGGGAGTCAAGCTATTCTCCAAAGCACCTGAAGGCAGGACAAGAAGCAATGGAGGAAAACTAACCAAAGAGAGAAGCAACCAGAACTATGGACAAACTTCCTGACAGAACAATTAACCAGTGGAACAACCTGCCTCCAGAAGTGGTGAATGCTTCAACACTGGAGGTTTTTAAGAAGCGACTGGACAGCCATTTGTCCGAAATGGTATAGGGTTTCCTGCCTGAGCAGGGGCTTGGACTAGATGACCTCCAAGGTCCCTTCCAACTTTACTATTATTATTATTAAATATACAGTACAGTTCAGAGATTATAATCCTTATAAGAAGTAAAAAAAAAACCTTTGCAAAAAGATTTGCACCAAATTATTATTTTTGAAAGTATACACATTAATGATAAAAAAACATGCAATTTATATTTAAAAATTAAAATGAATACAGTTTATATAAGAGAAAAGAAGAGATAATAAAGGCTGAGTTGCTATCATTTGTCTGCTCTCTCTCTCTCTCTCTCTCTCTCTCTCCCTCCCTCTCATAACAAAGGAAGAGCTTCTCTCCCCCCAACAAAATCACACTACTCAGCTGAACTCACCAGAGTAAAACTTTGCATCCAGATAAAACTTTGCTTTTCACAAAGTCTTCTCGTATCTCCAACTCCAGACTTTTCTCCATTCACTCATTTTCCTGTGGGTGCAATTCTGTCCTTGTTTAGAATTTTTGAGGCTTCAAGGAGACTATTTTTGATCATTGATGAGGGGAGAGGTTATTATACCATTGCTCCCCATGCTTGCTTCATGTCTGAGAAAAAATGAAAATGATGGGGGAAGATTCTGGAAAAGATAACCAAGTAACAGATCTGGAACACCTAGAAGCAAGCAAAATTATAACTAGAATCCAAAACCGGTTTGGCAAAACAGATCACATCAAACAAATCTTATTTCATTCTTTGACAAAGTGACTAAATTAGTGTACCAGGAAAATGCAGTGAACACTGTATTCTTATATTTCAGTAAGGATATAACAAAGTAGACCACAACCTACTTTTTAGCAAGTTAGAAAAATGTGGGGCAGACAGCATCACAACCAGATGGATTTGTAATTGTCTGACAATCAATGTGTAATTCTTAATGGAACTATATTTACATGGAGGGAAATAAGCAGGGGGGTACCCCAAGATTCTGTCTTAGCTCCAGTACTGTTCAATATCTTCATAAATGATTTAGATGAGGGAATATAAGGGGAACTCATCACATTTGCAGACAACACCAAGCTGGCAGGAATAGGCAATACCCCAGAAGGATATCGACAGACCTGAACATTGGGCCCTATCTAACAAAATGGAATTCAGCAGTGAGAAAAGTAAAGCTTTACCTTTAGCCAAAAAAAAAAAAAAAAAAAATGTTCAGGCATAAAATGGGTGGAATCTGGCTCAATAATAGTAACTGTGAGAGGGATCTATGATTACTAGTAGACAACCACTTAAATATAACATAATAACAGAGTTGGAAGGATCTTGGGGGTTTTCAAGTCCAACCCCTTGCTCAGGCAAGAAACCCTATACCAATTCACACAAATGATTGTCCAATCTCTTTTTAAAAACTCTCAGTGAGCCAGCAGTGTGCTGCAGCAGCCAAAAATGCCAATGGAGTCCTAGGCTGCATTAACAGAGGGATAGAATCAAGATCATATGAACTGTTAATACCACTTTATAATGCCTTGGTAAGACCACACTTGGAATTCTGCATCCAGTTTTGCTTGCCACAATATAAAAAAAATCTTGAGATTCTAGAAAGAGTGCAGAGAAAAGCAACAAAGATAATTAGAGGGCTGGACACTAAAACATATGAAGAATAGTTGCAGGAATTGGGTATGTCTAATCTAGAGAAAAGAAGGACTGGGGTGACATGAAAATAGTATTCCAGTATTTGAGGGGCTGCCACAAAGAAGAGGGGGTCAACTATTTTCCAAAGCATGAGAAGGCAAGACATGAAACAGTGGATGGAAACTAATCAAAGGAGAGAAGCAACCTAAAACTAAGGAGAAATTTCCTGACATGAGAACAATTAACCAGTGGAATGAGTTGCCTTCAGATGTTGTGGGTGCTTCCTCACTGGAGATGCTTAATAAGAGATTAGACAGCCATTTGTCCAGAATGGTATAGATTCTCCTGTCTGAATAGGGAATTGGACTAGAAGACCTCAAAAGTTCTTCCAATTCTGTTATTCTATGATCTGTAAACTCTGCTATCAGAATCTTATTAATTTTCCACCATTCGCTTGATCACTTTGCTTACTCTGTGGAAGATTAAATATCAAAGAAACAACCTTCAGATATATGTCAGAAGAATCTGTCTAGCTTGGTCTTTTTATATTGAAAGTTGTTTCTAATGCAAAGGGACTGTAGGGAAATTTTTAAAAGCAACGAATTTGAAATGCGGATGGGGCAGAAAAAGAGAAATAAAGTTTTAATTTCTAGTATGAAGGAAATACTTCTCAAAGCTATATGATCATACTGTTGTTGAGACTAGCCTCTTACTCTGGTTGGAAATAGTGCAAACAATCTGTTCATGGGAACTGCTACTATAGAATCTCTGTGGCCATCTAGGGCGAGCTGATGCCTTCATGGACAATGGATTGGAAAGTGTCTTCTGCTCATGCAAGACAAGCCTATTTTTCGTTTTGCTTTTTTGCATCCATTTTCTTTTATGCTTTCTTGGGCCTCAAAGGATAAAAAAAAACATATTGTAGAAGTTAATTTTGTTTGAATTTCTAAGGATCCATCCAGTGGTGCCCATAGGGTGGGATGGGATGGAGGTTTGTGTGTGTCGCAAATAAAAAAGGCAGAGTTTCAGTCACATGACCAAATCTGTTTTCTTGACTTTTATAACACCCTATCCAACCATCCAACTCAGTGGTGGGATTCAGCCAGTTCGCACCACTGCGACAGAACCAGTAGCTAATTTTTTGTTGCCCAGGCCCACAAGGAACTTCCAGAAGTGGTATCCACACAGAGAACCAACCGGTTGTTCACATATTTGAATCCCACCACTGATCCAACCCACAATCCACTTTTCTATACAAAGCAAATGCCATCCCAAATCCTGAAGAAATATTCTCATTCTTGTTTTAAGAAAAAAATTAAACAAACAAAAAACCCTCTAGTAAATATATTATTAAAAAAAGAACATACAGTTGTTATGTTTAATATTTTATTGACTCATATTGCTGGACAAGGGAATTTTGTTCTAGAAGTGAAATCTCACAAAAATATCTGCCTACTCAAAACAATGGATCTTTTATTCACTTTGGTTACTGTTTAAAGAAAGAGAAGGTATTGTTGCTTAAAAGATTTAAGAATATAGAGTTATTGCTACATTGGTCTTTTTTTTCTTCACATGGCCAGTCTTAAGGAATATGAATATGAGTACAATAAGGTCCTGGCATTGATATTTCTCAATATATATAGTTTGTAATAATACTGTACTAGTTAATAAATCCAATGTAAAATGCAATAATAAAAACATCACTACATCAGACAGGAAGGCAGTGCAGAGAGTGGTGAGGATGATAGAAAAGATAATTGCCAGTTCACTCCCTTCTATCCAGGACATAGCATATAAGCATTGCTTGAGCAGGGTCCGCATGATTGTCTGGGACACTACACATCCTCTTCACAACCTATTTCCCCTGTTAACTTCTGGGAAGAGGCTTTGTGGTATCCGAAGGAGAACGTCAAGATTCAGTCACAATTTTGTTCCATACAGTATTAACCTTGTGAACTCTCAAACTTCCTCTTTCCACTATGTATTCAAATGGCAGTGATTAATATTTATATGTATTGATATGTAAGGGTGTAGGTATATACATATGTATGTATATAGCATGTTTATGTGTTATGTATGTGTACACTTTTGAGACCAGGCAACAAAATTTCATTTTTAATGTGTTCCAGTAAAAAAATGACAATAAAGGTTATCTATCTTTCTATCTATCTAAAAGAGAAGACCACTAAGTTACACCTTTCTACATTTTCTATTTTTAATTGGTTCTCAGAGCCTGAGAAAGATAGTGCTTTGCAAAATATAAAATGTGTAGATTAACATAGGCTTGTAGTTCCTTTAAATGAAAAGCCACCTCTTCACTGTATCAAAAAGTGGTTGATAAGAAACTTTTACATCAATAAGTTTAAAGATGAATTGGGTTCTAAAATATCCAGTTTTCAAGATTTCCACAAACTTCTCACCCCCCCACCTCTGCCCCCCCACCCCTTTTTGGTAGGTTTGAGTGCATGTTGAGTTCTGGCAACTGCCTGAACTAATCCCTGTAGTTTTCTTGGCAAGATTTTCAGAAGTGGGTTGCCCTTCCCTTTTTCTTAGGGCTAAGAGAGAGTGACTGGCCCAAGGTCAGCATGGCCCATTTTCATCAGGACATGGGAGAGAAAATCAACTCTGCCGGTCTTCTTTCTTCACCTTTATTGTCCAAGAAAATAGAAAGGATCTACCAATAATGAAAAATTCAACTTCAGAAGTTTCCTCATTGCCCATATATTAAGCTCTGTTGGGTTCACCAAATACTGTAGTATATAGCCCAGGATGATAGTAGCCCTGGATCTCCCTCTCCCACCTCCAAACTTCCATTTTATTTCCTTTTAAAGTAGAATAGAATAGAATAGAATAGAATAGAATAGAATAGAATAGAATAGAATAGAATAGAATAGAATAGAATAACAGAGTTGGAAGGGACCTTGGAGGTCTTCTAGTCCAACCCCTTGCTCAGGCAGGAAACCCTATACCATTTCAGATAAGTGACTGTCTAGTCTCTTCTTAAAAACCTCCAGTGATGCCCATGATTTCTGAAGGCAAGCTGTTCCACTTGTTAATTGTCCTCACTGTTAGGAAGTTTCACCTTAATTCCAAGTTGCTTCTCTCTTCAATCAGTTTCCAACTGTTGTTTCTTGTCCTGCCCTCTGGTGCTTTGGAGAATAATTTGACCCCCCCTTCTTCTTTGTGGCAGCCCCCCAATTACTGGAATACTGCTGTTATGTCACTCTTATTTCTTCTTTTCCCTAGACTAGCCAAACCCAAATCCTACAAACATTCTTGATATGTTATAGTCTCCAGGCCTTTGATCGTTTTAGTTGTTCTTCTCTGATTTTTTTCCAAAGTCTGAACATCTTTTTTGTAGTGTGGTGACCAAAAGTATTCCAGATGTGGTCTTACTAAGGTTTTATCTAAATCAAGAGCAGCCATTACATCTGTCAATGATTCCTTCCTGTTTCTATATTACTCCATTCCCAAAGGCTCTGAGTAGCTTATATTCAGCAATAACGCAATACTAAAAATGCATGGTAATACTCCATCTGCATTTTCCATCTCATCTCCATCTCCATCCTATAAGGATGAATGGATCAACCTATTTACCAAAGAACCAGAAGGCAGGACAAGAAACAATGGATAGAAACTAACCAAAGAGAGAAGCAACCTAGAACTAAGAAGAAAATTTTCTAACAGTTGGAGCAATCAACCAGTGGAATAGCTTGCCTTAAGAAGGTGTGGGTACTCCATCACTGGAGACTTTCAAAATGAGAGTGGACAATCATTTGTCTGAAATGATAAAAGGGGTTGGACTAGAAGACCTCCGAGATCCCTTCCAATTCTATGTTCTATGCACATAAATTCAGGATTTATTTCTTTTGAAATGCGTCACTTTATAGTTCTCTACATTAAACTGTAAATGCCAATCTACTGCTCAATTCCCTATGGCTTGGAAAGATTCTTTTGCACATTTTCACTGTCTCTCTTTATTTTAATCACTTTCTTGGAGCAGTAAGCCCAATCCTATTTTTCAGAGTGACATGTGAACCCATGCTTTACATTACCTAATAAAAAATGGTCTTTGCTTGGAGCAAGGTGAGGTAGATTTGCAAAGGAATCCTTGTAAACCCACTGATACCTGGAGCACTAAGACCAGTCCAGCCCTGAAAAATCCTGAAAACAACCAATTGACCTGAGAGGCAACTCCACCACTCCGCAAGGCAGCACTGCAAGCCACCTGGCCTATGTCAGAAGGTTAATTGTACATTAAAGGAGCCAAGGCTTGAATGGCAGTGCTGGAAGCTGTCTGTGTTGACAGCAGGCAAGACGGCAACAGTCAAGTTACTGGATAAAAAGAGCCCAAGACACAATTTTCCTCTCTCCTTGTTTATTTGTACTCTGCCTTTGCTTGGAGGGGAAAGGAGAATGACATTATACAAAAATGAACAGAGATCAGCTCAGGAGCATTCATTCTGATGCGGCATGCTCCGGGGAATCTTCATTTCCAATGCTGAAGTAAGATTTATAGTCCAATTTGGTCATTGGTTAGACATGGAATGGGAGAGGGCATCATTTTGTCCTTATGTCTCTGGGGCTGCACAGCGACTTGAACTTGCCCAGTGCAGCTGAGTGAGAGCAATAAAAAAGCCATTCAGCTAATTGCCTGGATGTCACAAAACCTACTCGTGCTTTTTTAAACTTGATTTGCTGTGTCTATTGATGTTCATCCTAGCAGATGCATACTTTAATCTTATTAGCTGTAACCAGGGCAGTTGTTGAGTTATGAACTATTTATCCTCCGCAGGAAAGCTAGCTCCCGTGTACTTTGGAGACTCCTTGTGAAGACAGCAGAATATAATGGCAATTATGAGAGGCCACGCTAGACTGGAATTTTTTCTCAGATTGGTCTGAAGATGGATTTTGAAAGTAAGCTTTAACAGTAGCCAGTTTTTTTATTCCAGCAGAATCACTCTGTCTCAGAAGCTGAAATATAGCGATAGAAAACGTCTCTTTGCATCCCTTTGTAAAAAGTAAAAATCAGGCTGCAAAGGTCTTCTTTCCTAGAAAGGATATCCAGAAACAGATGCAGGGACACTAAGTATAGTAACTGCATCCATTTCAGATAAGGCTTACATCTAGTTAATATACTGGATCAAAGGATCATATCTGTCACACAGGAGTGCTATCTGAACTATTATCAGTGACGATCCACAATTCCTGTATCTTTTTGCAAGTGATTAAATTGTTCCCTTGAATATCTGAATTTATTTTCTCCACATTGCAATCCTTTATTCTACAAAGTAATTCTTAAACTCAAAGGGGAGAGGAATTTGATCCCTTTTCCTTTCTGATATTAGAATCATTTCTATCACTAGAATGTGGGTTCTAGACTAGGTGGTGATTGGGAATAGGAGATATGATTAAATGGATGTCAGATTCAGAGAAATCTGGAATGACTGGAATACAGCAAATAAAGAATGCAGCTTCTTCAAAAGGAACAGAAGAAAAAGATGATAAAGGCACATGTTCCTGCCCAGAAAGCCAAAGTAATAAACTTGGCAATGCTGTAGAGTAACTGGGTGAAAGTAAGTAGAGGTACAAGTAGAAACAACATTGCTGTTGGTGTCTACTATCACCTTTCCAGACAAGGAGAAGATGTGAATCATACAAATGACGCTCTTTCAAAGAGGCATGAAGTCAGTTGATGAGGGACCTAATTAACCGGACATCAGTTGGAAGACAAACTCTGTCAAGCGTAGTTCTTCCAGCAAATTCCTGACTTGTGTGGCTGACAGCTTTATCCTTCACAGGGTGAGAAAAGGCACAAGAAGTTCTCAACTTGATTCTAATCAAGAGAGAAGGTTTAGTTGGGGAAATGGAAAGGGCGGGGAGAGTATAATGCTGGAGCTGATTTTAAGGAGATTAAAATGGAGCGTAATCAAACCTGTATCTTGGATTTCCAAAAATGGATTTAAAACAATGGTAAGTAGGATCCCATGGGGAGAAGAAGCTAATTTGAAAAAGGACCTTAAAAAGATAGGGAGTTTCTAAAGAAAAAGGAGCTCAATGGGCAACTGTAAACAATTTCAATAAGAAGAAAAAGAATTAGAGACAGCAAATATGTGACTACATAAAGAGCTTAGTGAAAATCTAAAAACTGCAGCAAAAAGGGGCATATATATGAAATATAAAGAAGATCAGATGGTAGTCCTGAACAGGAATCAAGAAATCAAAAACTCGGGATAAGCTGAAGTTAGAGAAAGATGACAAAACAACAAAAGAAGCTACTTTTGTATATGCTCGAAATAAAAGAATCTATATACTGTCTGCTTAATCCATCTTTGCACTCCTGGATATCTTAGCAGCTTTCGATACCATCAACTGCAGCAGAGGTCTCCAAACTTAGCAACTTTAAGACTTGTGGACTTCAACTCCCAGAATTCCCCAACCAGCATGGCTGGCTGGGGAATTCTGGTAGTTATAGTCCACAAGTTTTAAACTTGCCAAGTTTGGAGACTTCTGAACTGCAGTATGCTTCAGTGATGGCTCCTTGGGTTGGGGATTGAGGGAACTATTTTACAACAGTTTTCTTCCTTTTTTTGGAGCCAGTTTCAGTCAGGATAGGTGGAGAGAGATCTTTCCCAGATCCCTTCTTTGTGGGGTGCCTCAGGGTTCTATTCTCCCCTTCTTTTCCTCATCTAGAGGAAACCTCTGGGATAAATTATCCACCAGTTTGGGATTTGGTATCATAATATATTGATGTGACCCAATTATATCTTTTCACTCCAGGCCAGCCAAGTGAGGCTGTTGCAGTTCTGTCACAGTGCCTGGAGGTGTGCGGGTTTGGATGGGGAGGAACTGCACAGTTTTATCTAAGGTTTCAGTTGTACCCTTTTCTAGATGGGGGAGAAGGGACTTCAAACAGGCACTCATGCTCTGGTCACCTCACAATTTGAGTCCTGAAACACTGTACATGGAACTAATCTTGAAGAACTGTCTGGAAGCTTCACCTAGTCCAGAAAGCAGTGGTGTGAGTGGTGATGGGAATGCCTCGGTATGATTCTTGCTTTGTGGACTGCATTGGTTATCAGTTTGCTTCCAAATCATAGAATCAGGGCTGGAAGGGACCTTGGAGGTATTGTAGTCCAACCCCCTGCCCAGGGCATAAGTACTTATTCCATCTGGGAAAAGTGTTTTTTTTTTTTAAAACCTCCAGTGATGGAACACCAACAACTTCCAGAGGCAAGCTGTTCCATTGATTAATTGTTCTCACTGACAGGAAGTTTCTCCGTAGTTCCAGGTTGGATCTGCTTCAGATGCTTTGGAAATAAATCAACCCCCTTTCCTGTGACAGCCCTTCAAGTATTGGAAGATGGCTAACAAGTTGCCCTTAGGCCTTCTCTTCATTAGACTAAACATACCTAGTTCCCACAACTATTCATCATATGGTTTAGCCTCAAGACCCTTCTTTTTTGTTACTCTTCTTCTGCACTCTTTCTAGGGCCTCAGCATCTTTTTTGTATGGTGATGACTAGAACTGGAGGAAGTATTCCAAGTGTGGCCTTACTTGTGCAGTATAGAGCAGTACTATTCACAGGTTCTTGGTACTATCCCTCTGTTGATGCAGCCTAGGACTGCATTGGCTTTTTTGGCAGTTGCAGCACACTGCTGGCTTATACATAGGCCGTGGTCCCACCAGTACACCTTTTCATATGTACTACTGTTGAGCCAGGTACTGCCTATTTTGACCCGGTACATTTGATTTTTCCTGGCTAAGTGTAGGACCTTACTTTTCTCACTACTCAACTGCATCTTATTGGATAACGGCCCAATGTTGAAGTCTGTCAAGGTCCCTCTGAATGTTGAGTCTAAATGTTAGCAATCCCTCCCCCCCTTTCTGGCTTGGTGTCATCTCCAAATTTGATGAGTTCCCCTTTCTTCATGTAGGTCATTTATGAAGATGCTGAAGAGCATTGGGCTCAAGAAAAAACCCTTCAGGTAATCCACTGCATGCTTTCTTCCACATAGATGTAGTTCTATTGAGAAGCAACAATGAATACAGTTGGTAAGCCAACTACAAATCTATCTGATGATGGTACTATCCCACGTTGTTCTACCTTACTAGAAGTAGGTTGTGGTCTAGCAAATGCTTTACTGAAGAACAAGTACACTGTGTCCACAGCATTTTCCTGATTCACTAATTTAGTAACTTTATCAAAGAAGGTAAGGTTTATTTGGCATCACCTATAGCAGCACCTGCCCTCAAGAACAAGATTTTCTCTGGCGCTTTTAACAGCCTCCACTCTACTTGCAATTTGAAGGGCTCTGAAAACTTGGCTGTTCACCCAGATCTTTGGCGAATGTGGTTGAAGTCTGCTTTTCCTTTTTCTTTATTCCTGAGTTATTTATGCTCTCTGTTCCTTTTTGCTTTGTGTGGTTTTCTTGTTATTAATGTTTTTAATAATTTGTAAACTGCTCTGAATCGCTGGAACTCAGGCAGCATACGCATTTAACAAATTGTTACTTTTACTGTTATTAATAATAATGGGACCAAACACAAACAGTAACTAAAAAGGCAAAGCTATTCAAATCCTATTTCAGTTCAATCTTCTCCAGCAAAATGATATAGGACCCACTTGGAAATTGAGGAACAGAATGAAAGGGCAAGATTAAAATTTAAGATTGATAGAACCATAGTCAGGGAATATCTAATGGAATGAATTAAAGTCTTTTGGACTAGATGAAACACATCTCTGGAGATCAGTTAAGAGCTTGACAGGGAACCCATTACCCAGAGAAATAGTTCTCCTTCACTGGCTAGTTTCAATCAGAGCCTGGACCACCATTTGTCTAGAATACTGTAAACTGTGTTCCTGAACTGAGCATACTCAGTTGCCTAAAGAGATCTCTCCAACTTTGATCTAGGTTCTTCAATATGCAGGATATGCTGTTTCTCTGCCTGTTTGTTGTTGTGTCCTTGCTAGCAACTTTTGTGGATGTGTTTTTTTTTCTATCTTAGCAAATTGGTTATTTTACATGGAAACAATTCACCATTATTTTATATGGGAAAATTCAGTAAGTAGATCAGAGAAGGAGGAGTAAAGAGCAAGTATGCAGGTGATTGCTAGGGTAGATTCTAAATTGGAGACGAGAAACTCTGCAAGCATTGTGGAAAGTGGGAGGTAACAAGAAAACAAAAATCTGTCTTATGATTTACATGTGGTGTTTTAAAGAAGTGCAGTATGGTTTTTTTTTGCCATCTTACTAAAGAGGTAGACCACATTTCAGTGGCAGAGCTATATTCAGCATGCAGAAAAGACACAAGAATTTTCAAGTCTGGCATCTCAAGTGAAAGGGATTTGAGTAGCAGGGCTGCTAAAAGAATTGAAGAGATAGCCAGTTCTCTTTGGAGTCAGATTTGGATTTTGAGCAAATGACATGGTGGTCAGATCAGAAAGCCCCTAACACGGACACAGTGCCCATCCACAAGATGGCTGTTGCCATAATGGTACTGCTTATTACACAATTGACAGAAGTGATGAGTGGTAATATTATATGACTACTTATCCCAAGGTAATAAATTTCTCAAATCTATTCTTTTTATTCTAGGGTTCTGTGATTTTTTTGCATTCATGACACATCTAAATATCCTAGTGAACAAGCACTTAAGAAGCACGAGCCAGCAGTGTGTTGCAGCAGCCAAAAATGTCAGTGGGGCTCTAGGTTGCATCAACAGAGGTATTTGCATCAAGATCATGACATAGTACTGGTCTATACTACGCTAGTGAGGCCACACTTGGAATACACTGTGTCCAATTCTGGTTAAAAAAAAAAGATGCTAAGACCCTAGAAAGAGTGCAGAGAAGAGCAACAAAAATGATAAAGGGTCTGGAGGTTAAAACAGATGGTTGCAGGAATTGGGTACATCTAGCGAATAAAGAGAATTAAGGATGACATGATAGGTATCTTCCAGTACTTGAGGGGCTGCCACCGTGAGTTAGGGCACCAGAGGGCAGGATGAGAAGCAATGGGTGGAAGCTACTCACAGAGTAGCGTGCCTGACAGAACAATTAACCAATGGAATAGCTTGCTTTTCAGAATTATGGGTGCACCGTTGCTGGAGGTTTTCAAGAAAAGTTTGGATGCCCATTTATCCAGGATGGAATAAGGTCTCCTGCCCTGGGCAGAGGTTTGGACTAGAAGAACTGTGAGTCCCTTCCAGCCCTATATTTCTACAAATAGTTTATTAGAAAAGTAGCTTCCTTTAGCTAAAAGAGGATGCTTGAACTGTCCAAACATCTACATTTGCTTTGGATTAGGTCTTTTAGATTTCACAGAAGCAAACGGATGAACCTAAGATTTAACAACCTAGTAGTGAAGCTTGTGGCAAGGCCTGCTGGAAGCTTGAACCTATCCAGAAAACATGAAATCCATGCCACAGAAGGCAAACTAAGTCATGAGTAGAGAAATATGATCTGAACCTGGGAAAATCTCTCACATCCATATCCTCACAACATAAAATACATATCATATGCATACTGCCGAAACAAAATAAATATCTCCCTTCCATCTGTGTCTTGCACACAGAAATATGCTACTTATAGTTAAACAAAATAATTAACTCTTCCTGTCTGTGGACTGAGCTTGCCCCAACTTAGCTCCCACTTACATTACCTGGGATCAGTTGTAAACAAAGCAATTGGCTGCAGCCAATTCAGCTGTTTTGTTTTTGAAGAATGCCTCCAAAGCCCACATTAGCACCAAAGCATTTGGGAAAAATAACCTGTATCCCTGGAGACTCCTTGCACTGTAGCTCACCAGCTTCCAGCTGTTTTAAAATATTTTTTTAAAATATGAGAATGGTATGGGATCTTGGGGACACAATTGTTTAATTTCTTAATTTAGATACCACATTGCTCTTGATGTTGGAATGATGTTCAAGCATTCCTTCTCCCAATCTGGAAATCTTCTTATCCCTGTGCAAACACCCAGGGCACTCTCTATCTCCCAACCACTGTACTAAGTTTGTAAATGAAAAGTTTCCACAGGCACAGCTGTGAACAGGTTTCCTCTGCATTAGGATTAATGAACAGGACAGCCACTCCAATTCCACACTGCCTCTCACAGAATACAAAATTAAACCTTCCTTTCCCAGGCATGAAGAGGGATGCTAGCATTGCACAATTGGTTTATGACTTTATGATTTACAATTATAACGGGCAGGTTCCATTATGGTCATAACTCAAGAACTACTTGTACAGTTCATTGTGACACTGAAGTCATACGTAACCTATTGGCATCTGCTGATATCACTATTTTGTTTCTGTTATAATAGCTGCATAGTAAAAATGTTCTATTACCATCACTGATTTCACAATCTGGGAAATGAGCAAAGCAACTGCAACAGCTAATCTGCGTGAGACATTATAGGCTTAATTCTCAAAGATGCATACAAATAAATTTATTTTCAAAACAAAAAAAAAATGAATTGCTGAATTTCTTCAATGACATAAATTAATTTTCAAACTTGCAATCAACACATTGTATTATTCCCCAAATGACTGCAAAACACAACTACACCAGGCAGTACTGATGTGCCCTTGAATTTTACTGGAGGAGGGATGTGCAAATGGCCACAGCAGCACATCCTTTACATCTCACATCATTTGGCAAGACAGAAACAGATGACAAATCCTTTAGTTTAAGTATTTCGGGGTAACTCTACAATTTAGTTCTGCCACCTGCAGAACTAAAGGGAATTCTATAAATATATGTCTCAGTGGTGGATTCAATATACAAAGGCCATAGAACTCTATTAAATAGATACTGTATCTTTCTCCCCCAAAACAGAATATCTGCAGATTGTGCCGCTGATCTTTTGGGAAAATATAATGGTAGTAACAACAGAATCACCTTGACATCTTGCAAAAGAAAAAAGAATGTTCCCACATGGAAAATCCATTTTCTCTTGGATACTTAGATCTGAAATACAGTTCATTATCCTATAGTTTTCTGATTGCTTGTGTCCTTGCAACTATCTCATTGTAAAAAAATAGCAGAGGTGGGGAAGACAGCCCTATCTCTGAACTCTGTAAATAACTTAGATTGACTTAATATGATATTGGCAAGCAACGTGTGAAAGATTGTTGAGCAATCAAAAACAATGGCAGAGTTGAAGAGTCAGAGGTCTGGAGAAGAAGGGTAAGAGTAGTAGGATCCATTTTCCTGCAGAGAGGGAAAAAAAAACATTAATACTAAGAACATATGTATACAAAGAAATCACATTCAGATCTTATTAAATCAGTGGTTCTCAACCTTTCTAATGCCGCGACCCCATAATACAGTTCCCCATGTTGTGGTGACCCCCAACCACTTATACATCACTGGGTGCCATGGGTGTGGCCAAAGAAAAGGAGGAAAAAAATGGCGGACAGCCTTGTTTGGCAACCCCCGTGAAATGGTCGTTTGACCCCAAATGGGGTCCCGACCCACAGGTTGAGAACCACTGTATTAAATGAAGAGCTGTGAAACCTCTACATGCTTAATTTCACAGATAGCACTCTGGGCCAAGTCACTGCCATTTATTGTATGGGGAAGAAGCCCTGTCATCTGAATTGCAGTGTTTTACTCCTGAACAGATTGGAAAGCTAGAAAGGTTAAGATATTACGGGCCAGACTAGGTTGCTTTATTTAACCCACCACAAGACAAATTGTATACTGTACAAATCTCACTTTTGACTGTTCTTTCTTTTCATCTGCATTCAGGTTTCCTTCTTTTTCAACTACAGGGAGCCTCCATTTTTTTTTTTTTTTTTAAGATATTACCCTGCCTAGCCAGAGGAGAATATATCTGAAAAAATGGTGTATCCATTCAGGTAATGGTGTATCCATGCTGAAAACAACAGCAGCAAGTTCTTTCGCATGAAAACAAAGAAATGTGCCAGAGCAGAGAAACAACAAGAAGCCACAATACACAGGGAATGAATCAAGGGAAGGGGGGTCACAGGCAACAATTGCTTTCTCTTTGTTTTCTTTAAAAGGGACAACTAGAGAAGCGCTTTCACTTGCATCTTCCCACATCACTACAAGAGAAACTGTATAAAAAACATCTGCCACAATGTACACTATAAGATTTCAAAAAATAAAATAAAAAAATGAAATACCCAATAACTACACCATAAATGAAGTCCAGGAACCTTAATTTAGAAATGATTGAATGAAAGGAAAAACAGATGAAGTAGGACGGACAGGAGGCAAAATGTCCTTCAGGGATAAGGAACAGCTTGTTAAAATGCGCTTTATATTAGACAACAGTTATCTACTCCATACTATTGTGCTTTATGCCTTCCTTTCCTCCCAGGCACTCATTAGCTTTCAAGATGACAAAAGCTATAGAATTCAACATTTTCTAGGTTATAATACCAGCCTCCTACGAAGTGCAGCTTTTTGCTCTAAAATGAGTGGTCATCTATTCTCTAGATAATGTGTTCTTACAGCAATATAATGTGTATTTTCAACAATACACAACAGTATTCTGCAGCATATTCTTTTAAAGGCCCAAACAATCCAACATGGCCTTCAAGTCTTGGCTGTTCCTAAAGCAAAACAATAGGCATCTTTGTAAACTAAGAGAAAGAAATGTTTCTTTATCTTCACTCTGCTTCATGAAATCTAAAAGACATCGAAGAGTGCTAAATTAATGTATATTCCCAGGAATCACCTACCCTGATGTCATATTCAAGAACAAATGGAGGAAAGTCAATTTGTTCAGGGGGTATTGCTGTGAACAACTGCTGGAGGTTTTCCACATGGTGAACTTTGTCCTTTAGACCTGAGACCGTAAAGGTTGTGAAGAACCAGGTTGAAACCTGAAGGGAAGAATACAGAAATTAATGCTTTCACAAATTATTTTGACTGCAAATGATTCAAAATCGTGTTGAAGTTATGAGACATGCAACAGAAACATATTTAATACAGTGCCATAAGTGTACTCTGCAAGGTTTTAAAGCAAAGCAGTTTTCTTTCCCAAAACAACTAATTTTTAAAGATAGACAATATAGAAAATATGTCAAGGAAAAGGAGAGAACAACATGCTATAAGTGTAAATAAATCGGTTTGAAGGCGTAATTTGTTTTACAAAACCCTTTCATTCAATTGATTGTTTGCTGGTTAGGCTTATATCCTGTGACTCCTCCAAGGGTCTGCGGTAACCTAAGCGATCCTCCATAGCAGTATGCGTAACCTCAGCAATATTGTTCAATACTTCAGGGGCACACTTATTTACGGCTGCATGCAAAAATGTACATTTTCCACCTGGAGATGACATACTTCACCTTCGAGCGAAATGTTGGATGGACAAAATACAAGGCCTTCAGATTTCTTTTGTACCTGGTTAATAACAAAATAAATTCCTTAAATCTTAAAACATTTGACTAATGACATATGTTTATTGATACCATCCAGCCGATTCACTGAACTGGCTTACTCTAAGCAACCAAATGAGACTGACATTTTTGCATATCTGGATAGGAACTGATACAAGACCTCTGATTTTGCAAAGAAGTCTATCTCAGTTTTCACAGTAAAGTACTACATCCATCCTCATCCTTCTTTGGTGTTTATTAAGTTTATGTCTCCGCCCCTTCCCCCACCCAACCATTATTATATATGTTTGCATATAAGCTCATGTGCGGATAAGCTGATCCTTGAATTTTTAATCAAAATACCATCAAAACTGCACCACCTGCAGATAAGTTGTCCTACATTTTTCATGGTATTTTGGTTAATAATTAAAGACTCGGCTTATCCGTGAATGGGCTTATACATGAAAGTATATGAGAAATATGGGTAGTTTAAAAAAGTATTATTATATATATATACTGTCATATAAGCCCATCTCCAGCTAAGTCAAACCTGCATTTTAGCACCTAAAATTCTCAGCTTATTCATGAGTATATACAGTACATTCTTTAAAGTAAATTTTCTTTGCAGTGCTTTTTAATCACAGATGCCAATAGGGAGAGATGGCTTCAAGATATTCGAATATAAAGCTTACTTTACGTCGACTTCCAGTGGATCTGCGCGCGCGATGGCGGCTACTTTGTAGCCGTCCTCCTGGGTAAGTGTTTGAATCGCTATGAACAGCGGACATCAGCTGTTCAGCGTTTCAAAATCCCCCTCCTGGGCAAAGGGGGGGGAAGAGGGTTGTCTGAATAGTGGTAGAGCCTCTTATGCACTCCCAAGGCTTTTTTTGGGGGGGTGAAAAGAGTACTCCCACGGAGTTCAGACTGTCTCCGCTTCCCAGCTGCTTTTGTCCCTAGGGACAAAACAAGCCGCTGCAACCACCTCCACGATTAAAGTGAACTGGTGAGTTTTTCTTAGAGACGGACAGAGCTGAGTAGAGGATTTAGCTTTTGCTTTCTTTGATTTTATTTGGATTTTAAGTTTAAAGATTTATTTTTACTTTTATATTCCCTTTTTATTTATTTATTTTTTTCCCTTTGTTGAAAGGGAAAGTAAAATGGCGATCGGCAGGCTTTTCAGTGTTTTTTTTTCCCTCTCTTTTTTTTTTTTAATGACTGGAACGGAATGTGGACTTGACTATTTATAATGATTTTTTGAGGTTGGGTTTGGATTTTAGAAGCATTATTATTTTTGTTTAACTTCTTTGTTTTGTTTTTTGTACTTTTAAAAAATGGAATGGATTTTTTCTATTTAATCATTTTTTTTCTTCTTCCTTTTTCCTTTTTTTTAACTCCTTTCTTTTTATTATAATGATCTCCTTTTGAAGGATTTTTGATTTTTTGGAGTTAATCTCTCTTTTTCTTTTGCTTAATTTTTGTAATTTTTAAGAAGGAGTAAAGATTTTTTTAAGATGGCTCCAAAGCGTCCAGTAATTCCTACAGTTCCTAAGGTGGTTTCTTCTTTGGTGTTATCATCAGCACAACAACCTAAATCAATAGCTTCACCCTCTTCTTTGGTACAGCCAATAATGGTGAAGGACTTGCAAGATATGATGGGAAATGTTATATCTCAAATTAGGGGAGAAATGAAAGAGATTTTAGAGGAAAATAATAAGATTTTGAGGCAAGAGATAGTTTTGGCTTTAAAAGGTGTTGCCTCTGTTCTTGAAAAGCTGAACTCTCGCGTAGAAGAGGTAACAGAAAAAGTGGAATTGATGGAGGGAAAATTTGAAAGCATGGAAAAACAGATGGAAAATTTTCAAGATGAGATTCTTATGCTTCAATATAGACAAATGGAATATGCTTTAAGAATCAGAGGTTTGAGAGAGTCTGTGCAAGGAGACCTGAGAGAGATGGTTGCAAAGGACTTTGCTGTGATTTTGAATAAAGAAAAAGAGGAAATACTTAGTGAAATTGAAAAATCATTTAGAGTTAACTCTGTGGTGGCAGAGCAAAAGAATTTGCCAAGAGATGTGGTAATTTACTTTGGGAAAAGATCCCTGCGCAACGAAATTATATAAGCTTTTTATAAGAAGAGGTTTCAAATTGCTTCACAAGATGTTATAATTCTAAAGTAGATCCCATCTAAAATTTTAAGAAGAAGAAAGGAGTTTGCTTTTTTAGCAGATGAACTTAAAAAGAGACGAATCTTGTTCAGATGGGATGTTCCGACTGGAATGGTGGTGAGTTACCTGGGGATACGTTATAGACTTAATACTGTTTCTAAAGCAAAAGACTTTTATACTTCGGTCCTATGTTCATCGCCATCTATTAAGTTTAAAGCTTTGGAAGAAAAGAAGGTAGAATTGCAGTCTGAAGAGCCTATACTTATGAAAATTGGGAAATCTCAGTTTGAGGGGCCTCAACAAGTTGAGATGGAGGAGCAGAGGATAACCTGTGCAAGATATAACTGTAAAGAAAAGGAGCAACAGAAGAAGGTCAAGGAAGCCTCACAAGTATTGGTTTCTGAATCTGCGGGAGAAGTAGGATTTATAAATTTTTTGGAGCAACCTTTAAGGGTACAATTGCAGTCTGAAGAGCCTATATTAATGAAAAATGGGAAATCTCAGTTCGAGGGGCTTCAACAAGTCGAGATGAAGGAGCAGAGGACAACTCGTGCAACATATAAACGTAAAGAAAAAGAGCAACAGAAGAAGGAGTTTAAGGAAGCCTCACAAGTATTGGTTCCTGAGTCTGTGGGAGAAGCAGGATTTATAAACTTTTTGGAGCTACCTTTAAGGGCAGATTTCAAAGCACTTCTTTCGAGGTTTATGGATAAGAGAGACTGATAAGGAATGTGTTTACTGTGGATGGAATTGGTTACTGGAGAGAAGATTATGGAGATCGAATGAAAATTCTAGATAAGAAGTTTAAGTTTAAGTACCTAGTTTAAGTATTCAAAAGAGTACTGAGTCTGCGGGAGAAGCAAGATTTACAAACTTTTTGGAGTTACTTTTAAGGGCAGATTTCAAAGCACTTCTTTCGAGGTTTATGGATAAGAGAGACTGATAAGCAATGTGTTTATTGTGGATGGAATTTGTTATTGGTAAAGATTTAAATATGTATAAGGGAATTTTAATGTTTTAAGTAATGTTTAAATTTGTGTTTTGGAGGGAGTTTATAAAGAATGATGGATAATAATATAAGTATGATATGAAAAGGTTCAGAGTATATTATAATGTGTTTAATGATTGGGCTTTTTTATTATTATTATCATTATTTTTAAGAGAAGATAACTTGTTTAATTAAATGTACTTAGATTTGTTTAGGATTTATATGTCTTTTAAGTTTTTTTGATAGGAGAGAAGATTATGGAGATTGAATGAAAATTTTAGATAAGAAGTTTAAGTTTAAGTACTTAGTTTAAGTATTCAAAGGAGTATTTAGTCTTAATGGTATAATGAATGTTTATATGTTTATTTTTGTGTTTTAGGATAAAGAAAGAGGGAGAGATTAGATTTTATATCGTAGGTATAGATATTTAAAGAAAGTAATGTTTAAATTTATGTTTTGGAGGGAGTTTATAAAGAATGATGGATAATAATATAAGTATGATATTAGAAAATGTTTAGAGTATACTATAACGTGTTTAATGATTGCAATTATTATTTTTTAGAGAAGATAACCTATTTAATTTAACGTATTTAGATTTGCTTAGGATTTATATGTGTTTTAAGTTTCTTTTTGAAAAATTTTAATTAAGCCTGTACTCAGCTCTGGGAAGGTTGGGGGAGGGTTTGGGAGGTTTGGGGAGGTGGGGGAGGGTATGGGAGGGTGGGGGGGTTTGGGGAAGGGATTTGTTTTGTAAAATTTAAAAACTTTCAATAAAAAAAACCTTACTTTACGTCGACAATGTCAGAGAGCTTCTTCAAGAAATCTGAGTCCAAGTGATTGTAGACATTGGTGAGTGTATGGAAATACACAATAATATATTCCTTCACTACAATATGGTCCATCACGTGGATAAAGTACAAGAGAGCCTGGAGAAAAAAAACCCATTTTATCAGAGACAATTGGGCATTCCCTCTTTTTTGTAATTCTACAAAAATAGTACTGGGGAAAATAATTTCCTCAATAGAAAGAAAATAGTACATTTTGTTCTGCTAAATGGCTTTTCTCTGTCATCAAGAATAGCAATGAGTAAGACACAATGGATTTAGAAAAAAAGGTATCAGACCCTCTTCTCAGCTATGAAAGTGATCTGGTGGCCTTGCCTATGTTTCAGCCTAATCTGTTTTACAGGAATTATTAAAATTTTATCCCATCTTTTTTATGTATAACTCAGAGTAACAAATATACTCACATAATGTCCTATTTCCCCACAACAACAATCCTGAAAGGTGGGCCAGGCCAAGCGAGTACAACTGGTCCCAAGTCCCCCAGCCAGTTTTCATGACAAAGGGTTGGGGGGGGGCTAGAACTCAACCCTCTCTGGGTTTCTAGCTCAGCACCTTCAGCAGTGTATCAGACTGGTTCCCTTTTATGCTGATAAAATAAGTTTGGAATCCATACTTCATTTCTGCAAGTCCTTTGGAGGAGTTCCCTTCCTTTTATGTGTGGAAGGGAATTCCTGGAGAAACGAAGTTGCAATTTTCGCAATCCCCTCTTTGTTTTTCTAGCCCAATTCCTCTCCCCTCTGTGTATTGGGCTGGAGAAACAAGGCAGGGATCCTGCAGCCCAAAGGAGGATTTTGTGAATGAAGGTGACTGGGAAATCTTTGACAGCCAGCAGCAGACTGCAACCTTCCCTGCCAGCTTCCCCTTTGACTTTATGGGGAAGCCAGCAGAGAAGACTGCAAATGATGACCACGTAATTGGAAGCACTTGGCAACTGGTCGTTAAGTGTGAACAAGTTGAGGATTACCTGTAACTGCACTCCTCCTTACAGATGATTAAAGCACTGTTAATATATAGAACATTTATTATTTGTTGTTATTAATTGCGAAGTCGTGTCCGACCCATCGTGACCCCATGGACAACGTTCCTCCAGGTCTTCCTGTCCTCTACCATCTTCTGGAGTCCATTTAAGTTCACACCTACTGCTTCAGTGACTCCATCCAGCCATCTCATTCTCTGTCGTCCCCTTCTTCTATTGCCCTCAATCTTTCCCAGCATTAGGCCCTTCTCCAGTGAGTCCTTCCTTCTCATTAGGTGGCCAAAGTATTTGAGTTTCAACTTCAGGATCTGGCCTTCTAAAGAGCAGTCAGGGTTGATCTCTTCTAGGACTGACCGGTTTGAACGCCTTGCAGTCCAAGGGACTCGCAGGAGTCTTCTCCAGCACCATAGTTCAAAGGCCTCAATTTTTTGGCGCTCAGCCTTTCTTATGGTCCAACTTTCACAGCCATACATTGCAACTGGGAAAACCATGGCCTGGACTATACGCACTTTTGTTGGCAGGGTGATGTCTCTGCTTTTTAGTATGCTGTCTAGATTTGCCATAGCTTTCCTCCCCAGGAGCAAGCGTCTTTTAATTTCTTGGCTGCAGTCCCCATCTGAGGTGATCTTGGAGCCCAGAAAAATAAAATCTGTCACTACCTCCATTTCTTCCCCATCTATTTGCCAGGAATTGAGAGGGCCGGATGCCATGATTTTGGTTTTCTTAATGTTGAGTTTCAAGCCAACTTTTGCACTCTCCTTCTTCACCCGCATCAAGAGGCTCTTTAGTTCCTCTTCACTTTCTGCCATTAGAGTGGTATCATCTGCATATCTTAGGTTGTTGATATTTCTCCCGGCAATCTTAATTCCAACTTTTGATTCATCTAGCCCTGCCTTTCTCATGATGTGCTCTGCATATAAGTTAAATAGGCAGGGCGACAGTATACAGCCTTGCCGGACTCCTTTTCCAATTTTGAACCAATCAGTGGTTCCGTGTCCAGTTCTCACTGTTGCTTCTTGACCCGCATATAGGTTTCTCAAGAGACAAATGAGATGGTCTGGTACTCCCATCTCTTTAAGAACTTGCCACAATTTGTTGTGATCCACACAATCAAAGGCTTTAGCATAGTCAATGAAGCAGAAATAGATGTTTTTCTGGAACTCCCTAGCTTTCTCCATGATCCAGCATATGTTGGCAATTTGATCTCTAGTTCCTCTGCCTCTTTGAAATCCTGCCTGTACTTCTGGTAGTTCTTGATCCACATACTGCTGGAGTCTAGCTTGTAGGATTTTAAGCATAACTTTGTGTAGCACTTTTACTGTAGCACTTTTACTGTATCGTCTTTTAAGATTTTGAATAGCTCAGCTGGAATACTGTCACCTCCACTAGCTTTGTTGTTGCTCAGATTTTCTAAGGCCCATTTCACTTCACATTCTAGGATGTCTGGTTCGAGGTCAGTGACCATCTCATTGTGGTTATCTGGGATGTTAAGCTCATTCTTGTATAGTTCTTCTGTGTAGTTTTGCCATCTCTTCTTAATCTCTTCTGCCTCTGTTAGGTCCCTGCCATTTAGGTCCTTTATCAGGAGGAGCTTGGGGAAATACCTGACTCCTTTGTCCACAACTCGTCCGGGTCCCTGGTTGCGGCCTGGAATGAGGCGGCGTCTGGGGCCCTGGATCGAATTGCGCCTTTGCGACCTCTCTGTGGTAGTAGTCCCCGGAGGACGCCTTGGTTTACTGAGGAGCTCCAGGAGATGAAGCGCCACAAGAGACGTCTAGAGCGACGTTGGAGGGCCAGTAACTCGGAATCTGACCGATCACTATTAAGAGCCTATCTTAGGACTTATTTAGTGGCGATAAGTGCGGCAAAGCGTGTTCACTTTTCCGCACTTATTGCGTTCACAGAATCTCGCCTGGCCGCCTTGTTTAGGGTGACCCGCTCCCTTCTTAAAGTGGAGGAGGCGGAGGAACCCTTGCAGGGGAGAGCTGAGGAGTTCGTTCAGTTTCTTTCGGACAAAATCGCTCAGATTCAGAGGGATCTGGACTCCGACTGGACAGTGCCAGCCGAGATGCCGGGGGCTGGTCTTAGTCATGTTATCTGGAGTGAGTTTGAGCCTGTGACCCGATGAAGTGGACAAGGCCGTGAGGGCAATGAATGCCGCCACCTGTTTATTGGACCCGTGCCCCTCCTGGCTGGTTTCTGCCAGTAGCGAGGTGACACGAGGCTGGCTCCAGGCGATAATCAACTCCTCTTTGATGGAGGGGTCTTTCCCGCAACCTTTGAAGGAAGCGGTGGTGAGGCCCCTCCTCAAGAAGCCTTCCCTAGACCCAGCTGTTTTGAAGAACTTTCGTCCTGTCTCCAATCTCCCCTTTGTGGGGAAGGTTGTAGAGCAGGTGGTGGTGTCCCAACTCTTGCGATCCTTGGATGAAACAAATTATCTGGACCCTTTTCAATCTGGCTTCAGGCCCGGCTACAGCACTGAGACTGCTTTGGTCGCACTGACCGATGACCTCTGGCGAGCCCGGGATAGGGGTCATTCCTCTATCTTGGTGCTTCTTGACCTCTCAGCGGCTTTCGATACCATCGACCATGGTATCCTTCTGCGTCGTCTCGGAGAGGTAGGGGTGGGCGGCACCGTATTGCGGTGGTTCTCCTACCTCTCTGACAGGTCGCAGTCAGTGTTGGTGGGCGGACAGAGATCGACCCCTAGGCGCCTCAATTATAGGGTGCCTCAGGGCTCAGTCCTGTCCCCCCTTCTTTTTAACATCTACATGAATCCGCTGGGTGAGATCATTCGGCGACACGGGGTGAGGTATCATCAGTATGCGGATGATACCCAATTATATATCTCCACTCCGTGTCCTTTCAGTGAAGCAGTCAACGTGATGTGCCGGTGCCTGGAAGATGTGAGGATCTGGATGGGGGTGAACAGGCTTAGACTCAACCCTGAGAAGACCGAGTGACTCTGGGTCTTGCCCCCCAAGGGTCATTCTGATGGTCCATTATTAGTCCTGGGGGGGGGAATTTACCTCCCTCAGTGCAGGCATGCAACTTGGGTGTCCTCCTGGACTCACAGTTAAATTTGGAACAACATCTATTGGCTGTGGCCATGGGGACCTTTGCCCAGGTTCGCCTGGTGCACCAGTTGCGGCTTTATTTGGACCGGGAGGCTCTACTCACGGTTACTCATGCCCTTGTCACTTCAAGACTGGACTACTGTAATGCGCTCTACATGGGGCTACCCTTGAAGAGCGTTCGGAGGCTGCAGTTGGTTCAGAATGCAGCTGCAAGAGCTATCCTCCGCGAGCTGCACTGGCTTCCTGTGGGTCTCCGGACGCAATTCAAGGTGTTGGTTGTCACTTTTAAAGCCCTTCATGGCTTAGGACCAGGTTACTTACAGGACCGCATACTGCCGCATAGTTCCCAGAGACCGATGAGGTCCCACAGACTGGGCCTCCTTCAGGTCCCGTCGGCCAGACAATGTCGGCTGGCGGGCCTTCGGGGAAGGGCCTTTTCTGTGGTGGCTCCGACGTGGTGGAATCAACTTCCCCCCGAGATTCGAACTACTCCCACCTTGCCGGCCTTCAAGAAAGCTATTAAAACTCTCCTGTTCCGGCAGGCCTGGGGTTGATGTCCCCGGGGGGGGGAGGCGGGATTCAATTGGGACATGCCGTGTGAATGTATTCATTTTTAATTGTTATATTTGTTGTTTTAAATTTTGTACGCCGCCCTGAGTCCCTTGGGATTGGGCGGCATATAAATTTTACCAATAAATAAATAAATAATGCCCATCTTTGCATGAAATGTTCCCTTCATATCTCCAATTTTCTTGAAGAGATCTCTGGTCCTCCCTATTCTGTTGTTTTCTTCTATTTCTTTGCATTGTTCATTTAAGAAGGCATTCTTATCTCTTCTAGCTACTATCTGGAATTCTGCATTCAATTGGCTGTATCTTTCTCTTTTGCCTTTCGCTTCCCTTCTTTCCTCAGCTATTTGCAAAGCTTCCTCAGACAGCCATTTTGCTTTCTTGCATTTCTTTTTCTTTGGGATGGTTTTAGTTGCTACCTTTTGTACAATGTTGCGAACTTCCATCCATAGTTCTTCAGGCACTCTGTCTAACAGATCTAATTCCTTAAATCTATTTGTCACCTCTACTGTATATTCATCAGGGATATGATTTAGTTCATACCTGAGTGGCCTAGTGCTTTTCCCTACTTTTTTCAATTTAAGCCTAAATTTTGCAACGAGAAGCTCATGATCTGAGCCACAGTCTTGTTTTTACTGACTGTATAGAGCTTCTCCATCTTTGGCTGCAGAGCACATAGTCAATCTGATTTCTATGTTGGCCGTCTGGTGATGTCCATGTGTAGAGCCGTCTCTTGGGTTGTTGGAAAAGAGTGTTTGTTATGACCATCGTATTCTCTTGACAAAATTCTATTAGCCTGTGCCCTGCTTCATTTTGTACTCCAAGGCCAAACTTGCCTGTTATTCCGGTTATCTTTTGGCTTCCTACCTTAGCATTCCAATCCCCCATGATGATAAGGACATCATTTTTTGGTGTTAATTCTATAAGGTGCTGTAGGGCTTCATAGAACCGGTCAATTTCATCCTCTTCAGCACCAGTGGTTGGGGCATAGATTTGGACTATTGTGATATTGAATGGTTTGCCTTGGATTCGAATTGAGATCATTCTGTCATTTTGGGGATTGTATCCCAGTATTGCTTTTCCTATTCTTTTATTGACTATGAAGGCTACTCCATTTCTTCTGAGGGATTCTTGCCCACAGTAGTATACCTGATGGTCATCTGAGTTAAATTCACCCATTCCTGTCCATTTTAGTTCGCTGATTCCTAAGATGTCGATGTTCAGTCTTGTCATCTCTTTTTTGACTACGTCTAGCTTGCCTTGATTCATGGATCTTACATTCCAGGTTCCTATGGAGAAAAAATCTTTACAGCATCAGACTTTCCTTTCACCACCAGATATATCCACAGCTGAACGTCCTTTCAGCTTTGGCCCAGTCGCTTCATTCCTTCTGGGGCTACTAGTACTAGCCCTCTGCTCTTCCCCAGTAGCATATTGGACACCTTCTGATCTGAGGGGCTCATCTTCCAGCGTCATATCTTTTTGCCTTTTAGTACTGTCCATGGGGTTTTCATGGCAAAGATACTGGAGTGGTTTGCCATTTCCTTCTCCAGTGGATCACATTTTGTCAGAACTCTCTGCTATGACCTGTCCATGTTGGGTGGCCCTGCACGGCATAGCTTATAGCTTCATTGAGTTACGCAAGCCCCTTCGCCATGACAAGGCAGTAATCCATAAAGGGGAAACATTTATTATATGAAATGTTTATTATATGAAATACACAAAGTTTACACTAACTGCAATTTGTCCAGGTCACTGATCCATATTCTTAGCAAAATCCTGTATGATTTTTATAATCAGTTGTTTGCAAAGTTGACTTTGGAAATGGTTCTAAGTTTTATTTGGTGAGCAATGAACGGAAACTAACTTGCAGACTAATAATGTGCATTCAGATGAAACTGCTTTGGTTTCCAGTCAGCTGTGAGAATAATTAAAAAAAAAGTTTCACGTATAATAGTCTGTGTGGCTAAGGATCAGTAGACCTCAAAGTACATTCAGCTGAGGCAAAATTGCTTGCACTATAGAATTGTCTTCTGAGGCAGTTGTGTAGGCTCTCCAAACCTTGGAATGTCTACTTTCAGTTGTGTCCAGAGTGGGTTTTTACTTTTAGTCTCAAATGTCCTTTTAAGGATGAAGAACGAATCTGGATGTATGATTTCTTAAAATTGTAAAATAATCTGTTATCATTATTGAAATTTTTCTCAGGATCTTACCTTCTCCATGTCTATAAGAGTTACAGGAATATTCCTTCCAACAACTGCCATCACTGTACGACCACAGTTGTCAACTCCTATGAACAGAATGAACAACATCAGGACAATATTTTAGATTCCAGAATTTAAAATGCACACACACACATACACACTAAATCAAATCCAGCTTAAAAGTCATTGTTTGAAAATTATCAGCATTGTTTGGGATTGCACAGGAATCAAAGACTACCTATTATATCTCTTGCATAATTATGAGATTACATAACTCACATTATGTCCTCTTTCAGGAGAATGGCTACCTTTTTTCTAAATCTAAAAAATATAAGTAAAACACTATTTCTTAACTGTTGAAATCCTTGAACTATCTTATCAGCTACATCAGGTAATGTAATATTCACCAGGAGCCCTGGTGGCGCAGTGGTTAGAATGCAGTATTGGAGGCAGACTCTGCTCACAGCCTGGAGTTCGATCCTGACTGGCTCAAGGTTGACTCAGCCTCCCATCCTTCTGAGGTCGATAAAATGAGGACCCAGATTGTTGGGGAAAATATGCTGACATTATAAACCACTCAAAGAGTACTGTAAAGCACTATGGAATCGTATATAACTCTAAGTGTTTTTGCTAGTGCTATTCTCCACTGAATATTGATTACGTAGCTGCTGTAACTCTCAAGGAACATTAACCATAAGTAAACTCTTATAGGCTAAATTTCTCATTGTTAGCATTACGATGTGAGATTCACTGCTTTTTCTTTACACAATCATCAATCGGGAGTCACAGACATTTTGGTTAATGTGACCTTAAACATACCTGTTTGGTACAATGCTTTAAGTGAAGCAATATCTGACAGGTCCTCAGATCTTGCTTGACAAAGCCAACGGTTGTAACTAGAAGGCAACCACACAGAATTGCAAAATAGTTAACAGTTTTCTAATAGCACAATTAGCATAGACGTCAAACCTGATGCTATGTATACTGCCAAATATCTTAATGCATTTCTTACTTAATCTAAAAAGGAAACTAATTATGAAAGAATTTGTTTGGAAACAACCAAACAAATATCGGAACCAAGCCATCATCTGCATGCCAACTTTAAGAAGTCTGTCCAAATCCACTAGCAGTTCACTATTTCCCCTTTCAAAGAAAAAACAAATCTATTACAGCAGAACACTATCCTGTGATCAAAATGAGTAAGTACACTGCTCTTAAGCATGTGCTACCCCAGAGACTGAAAACAAATGGCCTGCAAACAGGAGATGGACTTTGGTAAAAGTGCTTTACTTTCTCTGATGTTGTTTCTGTAGTGCTGCCTCAGACAGTTGTCCTTGAAGGATAAGACGCCTCTGTTTATCAACATCTCCCTCCATTCGAGCAAAAGCATGAGAGCCAATAAATGAGAAGTCAGCTTCCAGCCCCTCTTCATCAGAATTATCTGCAAAAGATATTCCAGGATAATGAAGAGTCTGTCACTGAGAATGTCATATTACACATCCAATACAGGAAAACAAGGGGCCATTTAAGTGAAAACAAATTGCAGTTAGAAGAGGTTCTATAGCAAAACATCAGAGATTAGTAGCAGTTCTATCTCTGGCGCAATCTGAACTGATGAAATTTTACCACTTACAATTTACAATGTTGCAAGCTTTGAACAGATCAAAAAGAGAAAAAAAGCATCAGTAGTGCTGAACACTGGATAGCACGTGAAGGGTGACTCTCCCATCAAACCTGTCTCAATTTCTCTCTGTGTCTGGTTGAAGCCACAGATATCATCAGCTGAAAACTGGATTATAAATCTAACTGAATTTGCAGAAATGTCAAAACTGATCAAATTGGTCCGAGAAGAAATGAAAATAAAACCTTTTTGAAAGACTGGGAACTTATACGGACTTTTTGTTGAAAGAAGAAAAGATCAAATTGACAATTTCAGGATAAAATAAGGATAAAGATGGTGGGAAAAAATTAAGACGATGATTATTCAAAAATTGTTTTTCTTCACTTTTTTTGGTTACTTTCTAACTTTTTATTTTGTTTGTTAAACTCTTAGTTATAAAAATCAAACATACATAAGCTAACTTTGAAAAATGGGTTAGGATTAAATTACTGTGGAAATATAATTTATATTAATAATGTTAAATGTAAAACTCACAGCCCTTTAAGGTTGGTTGCCTGTTTTAAGTCTCCTGCAAGTTACTTGGGGCACAAATGCAGACTCACCCTCTGGAGCGCCTGGCTTTTCACAAATTCTGATCTGACGTTCTGGCACAACGGGCTCCCCCTCTGCATTTCCTATATCTTCAGGAAGTAAAGGCAGGGACTCTCTCTCCTCTGCCAGCGATCTTGGAAAATACAGAGGCAGCATCTTCTGATAAGTAGCCTATAGAAAAAAGAATGTGAAAACTGTCTCATTTTGCATTTCACTTTTCAGGGCAAGACTGAAATCAGGAAAGTTATTAACTGGTGCTAAAATGAAATTACTGGTCACGCCAATATCATATCAAATGATCGACCAATATAAGCTTTCCAATGTGTAGAGCAGCCCCTGGCATTTCTCTTTCAATCTCTGATAGAACCGAATTCTTATTCTTTCAGCTTAGAAAATTAACCTCTGCAACTATCTGAAAATCCAGTTGACATATGGTAGGCGTCACAGTGCGTTCACTATGGCAAAACTTCTTCTGCATTCTGACATATGCAGAAATAGCACACACGCACATGCGCGTGCACACACAGACAGTGATAAACTTCCAAGATATCCCAACCTAACATCCAGACGATAAGTTCCCAATTTTTAAGTTTGAAGCTAGAAAGGAAGTACCTAGCTCTTTCCAAATCACCTTGTGTGCCTCTGAAGACATTTTGGTATTAACTATCTTTGAACTAAACAGAGACATATGTCTGTATCAGCTGAGTTTAGTGCTTCTGAAGTTCTCAGGATGCCTTGAAATGCAGAACCAAAACCACCTGTTTTAGTTGGACTAGTCAATGGGACTGTCCCAACTTTATAAGGCAGAGTAGAAAAGTTGAGACTATCTTCATATTTTTAGAGAGGTACAATGTACTAGCATTGTTTTTAAAAAGCCAACAATTTCATTTCTAGTGGAGGATTTAAAGAAAGAGAAATAGCTTTACAGAACAGCTTATCACAAGTCTATGTCTTTCTTGGTACATGCCACTTCCATATTGCGGGCAAAATTTGCATGATTATGCCTCCATTAACAGAGATAATCCAATGAGTAACACTAGTTTACAACCCTCTTCCTGCAGGGAATATAGGACCTGGCCCAGAAAACTACTAAATTTCCAAATACCACCTACCTACAGGACCTAAATTGGATTAGGATTCAGCTTCAGCCTACTTGCTGAATCACAACTGCTTCAAGGCATTGGTTTTGCCTGTGTGCAGTAACATTCACTTTTTGAACTCAACCCTTCAGATGAGAAAGGAAGCACTGCAAAACCTCCAGCTCTGCTCACAGCGAGGAGGATGCTATGGTTACTTGTATAAAAAACAACGGGAAAGCAAAGCAACTTCTCAAAGATATAGGAAAACAATTGCAAAATGAAGCATATCTTAGGAATAGCAAAGGTATCTCCTAAAACAGGGCTTTTCAACCAGTGGTACAGGTACCACCTGTGGTACATTGGCACCTGGCAGGTGGTATGTGACCATCCTAGAAAAGTGGTAGCGGGGGAGGGGAATAAGCTGAACTGGTGGCAGCACCACACAAGCCTGAGCAAGAGATGGCTGGAGCTGCAAGGCTGTCAGGGCTCAGCAGAAGCACCAGGAGCAGTGCCGCTTTCCAGCTGATTGGCGCTTCTTCGGGGCTGTCAGGGCTCAGTGGAAGCGTCAGGATCAGCGCCAGGCTCCAGCTGGAGCTTGGCACTGATCCTGGTGCTTCTGCTGAGCCCTGAAGAAGCACCAATTAGCTAGAGAGTGGCACTGATCCTGACACTTCTGCTGAGCCCAAAAGAAGTGCCGATCAGCTGGAATGTTGCAGCATCTCCAGGGTCTTGTGATTTATATTCACATGCTTGGTAACTGATTCATATTTATGACTGTCACAGTGTCCCAGGGTCATGTGAAGTGACCAAAACCTGCTGCAACCACCCAGCAGACGGGGGGAATAAAAACCAAACACCCCCTTACCCCAACCCCACTGCCAATCCTCAACAGAAATTCTCACAACAATGAAAACCTCAGACAGGAGGAAGAGCGCCGCCGAGTGGGCAGGCAGGTGTCTTGCTCGGCTGTGGCTTGGGGGGCACTTTTTTCAGTGCCACTGCAATTTCTAAGAGTCACTAAACAAACGGTTGTAAGTCGAGGACTACCTGTACTTTATCACTTTTTTCCTTTTTTTTTTTTTTTTGGTCATCAAGTTTTTGACACCTTGCTAGGCGACTGGTGGTACTTGGATGTTGCCATATCCTAAAAGCGGTACAATGGGTGAAAAGGTTGAAAAGCCCTGTCCTAAAACACCTATATATTGACAAGGATAATTTCCCAACTCTTTATATTATGGAAAATTGTAACTTGTAGCAAGTAGGGATTTGCAAACTTTTTTTGGATCACAGAACACTTTATAGAATTGGCAACATGTAAAAAGCTGCAACAGTGACACAAACCTAGTACTGTATTGTCGTTCTTTCTTTCAACATTCATTTTATGTAGAGGTATTTTTACACTGAGGAAGCATTCTTAAGTTAATACACTCAGAAACATGGATTACTTATCTAAACGTATTTTTATTCTATTTTCACCACATCTTATCATAATGAGAAACAGGCGACTTTAATATGTTTGGATGCAGAGAAGGCTTTTGACAACTTAAATTGGGCCTTTATATGTAAAGTATGGAAGATATGGTTTTTGAGCAAAGAAATACTGGAGTGGGATTCACAATCTAATACAGAAGGTTCTTAAAAGTGATTATAAAGATAAAACCATAGACTTTACTTTTAGGCTTAATGGATAAAGAATTTGAAAAATTTTTTGGGAACTTTGATGTTATACATGTTGATGGTAGCAAGATTACTTTATGCACAAACATGGAAGGATATTTTGATTCCCACAATTGATAATGGCTGCAAAAGTTGATGGAGTTAGCAGAGATGGCTAAATTGACTGCTTTAATTAAAGAAAAGAACACAATGAATTTAATTTTGACGTGGAAATCACTTTTGGAATTTGTGCTTTAGGTGGAAAAAAATGAAACTTTGATTTTGAATTAGATAGGTTTCGTGTTATAGAAATAGCTAGTATACATTATTATTATGGTATGTAAAAGTAAAAAGTTGAGGGTTTGTGTTATTGCTTTAATTCTACTGCACCAAAAGAAGTTGGAGGTCATTTTTTTTCTTTCTCACCCCCTCTATCCTACACTTTTCTCTCTTCCCTTTTTCTTCCCCTATTTTACCTTTATTTTCATTTTTCTTTATATTTTGTATTTTATGCTTTGATAAACTAATAAAATTTTTGAACCACAAGCCATTCTATTTTCATCACATTGTCAAGCTCCAAAGAAACTTGCTTAAGAAGAATCTCTGACATGAGATATATTATTTGATATTGAGCTCCTGTGCAGTAATATGTTTGCTCACACTTTTCATGCTTTTTTCAATCACGAATTATTCTACATTTATTGAGTGACACTCAATAGTCACTTAAGAGAACACAGGGAATCCAGGGATATATTTCCCTCTTTACAGTGGTACCTCAGTACTGTTAATTAATTAATTAATTCCAGAAGGCGCGATGAGTACTAAAAATGATGAGTATCAAACGAACCACGTGACTAATGCATGACTCTTTGTGTCAGCTGGAAAAGGTAGTGAGTTACGAGGTAGCCAACAGTGACAAGTCCTAGCTTGCATGTCGAGTGTGCAAGTACCAAATCTGACAAATTTTAAAGCAATCGAGTACTGAGGTTCCACTATATACTAATATTTTCTATAGTATGCCATATTTCATACAAGAAATCAGCATCAGTTTAATCATTATCACTTGGTTAATAAGTTACATTAGAAATAAAACATAAATCTACTTCTTCACTTTAATTAAGATCAACAAATGAAAGGGTTCACTAATTTTTTATCTGCAATCCAAAATACATCCACTTTTGAATCAAAATACATGGAGTTTGAAGCAAAACTTAGGAATCTATAAAGTAATGAAAACTTTCTTAAAATTAAGTTATTATACATTTCAAAAGAAAGCTATATGGAAAAACAAACATCATAACTGCACAGCTAAGACTTGCAAACATAAACAATGTACTTTACATACCTCCTCAAGATCAGAAACAGCAAACACTACTTTTTCAAGTGTTTCCCCATGAATCTCTAAAAATCGTCGGACTGTACCTATGGGTAGAGAAAATGAAAAGAAAAACAAATCAGAAAAATGAGAGGGAGCCAACGTTTAATTAAAAGTCATCCACATAATAAATGAAATAATATGAAATAGCAGAAATACCTAAAGTGCTTGCAGGAATGATTGTCTAACTTTCACACATGATCTACTTAGCAGCACAGGGTAAAAGCAAAATCCTTTCTTGCTGCATAGAGTTGCAGGTTCTCTAATAATCGTACAGATGTTGATGATAACACTGTACAGGACCAACATTCCCATCCCATCCGTGGTTGAATACAGTGGGAGGAAAGATCCATTCCAGGGAACTAAGATACAACTCAGTTCAGATACCATGAAAAATACGAAGGTGAAGACAACCCCTCCCTAAAAATTCCCAAAGTATATGCTTCATATAAGTAGTAGTCTACTTCAGTCACAAGATTCTGTCTATAGATGTAAAATAATAAAGAAATCTGCTCGGAAGAATCTCTGCGTGTGTACCCATTACTTTTTTGAATTTGGGGATGATTTTTGAGAGGTGAAATTGAGTTTTATAGTCCAATTTCCAGAAGAGTCAGCATTTTACCACATTTATATTCTACCTTTCCTCCAAAAGCTGAAATCAGCATACAGTCGCATCTTGCCTAACATGCATCCTAGAGAAACTTTGTAACATAAGATGGGTTGAGAAAGACAGACTGATCAAAGTCATTAAGTGCACTCAATGGCTGAGTTCTGGGTCGTCCCCTCCCTCCACATTTAACACCTTAACTACTATTCTATATTGGCTTTTACATCTCATATCCATTTCTCATCTACTCAGCCCTTTAATTCCTCCACATGAAACAGCACCCAGAATCCATGAAAAGGATGATAACCTGTGCCTCAGTGTTTACCCACAACACTATTTTATCGATGGATGAAAGGCAGCATTTCAGGAATTGTTGTAATCTTATTCTCATGTTATTTGTCTCAAATATTTTTTTTACTGAAAGAGAAACCATACAAAAGTGATCTGTAGATAGTAGAACTACACAACAAATAGAGAAGTCAATGGGCAGAAGTAGCTGCAGAATCCAGATGTTTTATCAGAATGCTAAAACAAGTGTTGCCGAGTAAGCTCTGCACTTTACATTTATACGTGTGATATTGCAACATGGGTATAAAAGGGGCAGAACTCTTGTTGTAATGCCTATTCATCATTTGACTCTCCTGCATATTTACTTTTTATTTATATCAATTGTTTCTTTTTTAATAAACAATTCAAGGTGGCAAACCTATTTAATATTCCTTCTTCCTGCTATTTTTCCCATAACAATAACTCTGTGAGGAGAGTTGGGTTGAATGAGAGTGTCTGTCCCAAAGTCGCGAATTGGGAACACACCATTTCCCAATTTCTATCTTGGTGCTTTAACCACTAGACCAAATTGTAGAATGATTTTCTCATCGTCATAAGTTTCTAGAAAGGTGGATAAGACCTAGTTCTTTCCCTGGGCCTTTGGATCAGGATAAGAAGAGTTCCCAATTTGATGAGCTACAGAAGATGTCAGTTTTAATCCCCATTGTATTGTTTAATATGTTTTGTATCAGTTGATGATCATTTTCCTTTCTTTTCTTCTTGTATGCTGTCCAGAGTCACATGATCTGGCCACAAATACTTTAATAGATAAATAAAGCAAGTCTGGGTGTTTATTTGTGTTTACAAAAAGTTTATTTTTAAATTATTGTTTGTAACATAAATGGCCCAATTGTGTGCCAAATACTAAAATAAATATACTATTGCATTATTATATATTTTGTACCATTTACATTTTATAAAATACAATAAATAACAATGTCTAGCCATGCTGACTAGGGTGAAGGTGGAATAAAGGATGTGGGTTCAAATATTAATACTGAAGCTTATGTATTCCCTGAAATGAAATAGAGAAGAGTCCACAATCATGCAATTATTACATATGTTTTGAAACTTTTTATATCTTTATGACTGAAATACAATGTATAAAATTTTGCAGAATCTTTGGCATATACTTTTAAATCAGACCTGGTATTTCATAACCTACACATTCACCTTGCCCATCATTTTGTGGAGAAATGGGAAACAAGGGAAGGAGCAAAATCAATGCAACATAAAAATTTGTGAATTGTTAAAGAGGTAGAAAGATGCACAATAAGCCTTACATCCCTTAACACCCCAGAGTGTGATGACCATATATGGGATAGAATATCTCATTAAATAACTCAAAATAAGTAAACATTCAACCTCATTTACTCCAGTGACATAATTCAATCATTTGCACTTGTGACCAGACCCTGGAAAAATAAACACCTCTTCTGGCCATAAGAAAGATTGCCCACCTGCTCTTAATCCATCATTCTATAACAGCTACTCATTGATATTATCACATATTCTTTCCTTGCCTCCATTATTTCTTTCTCCTGTGGTCTATTTTTGCTCTACTAATAGATTGTAAGGTGCTTCAGGCAGAGAGATCTGATCTCTGAAGTACCAGCTTTATAAATTTGATTGTGTCAACAATCACCTCTTCAAGGATACTTACGCAATGCTATGTGAGTTGCATCCACTAAAGGATAACCACGTTTCACAGTGTTTATCACGCAGAATCCCACCGAGGACATTGCTTGTTCCCTAAAATAACATTTGTAAATAATTTCAGCAAGGAGTAAGAACGTCAATTCTACTAAGTCAAAGCAAATGCATACCAATTTTCCTGTATGTATTTATTTAGGATAGAACTATGGTGATTAAGAACAGCAGTCAAACTTGGACGCTTTCTCCTAATTTTTTTTTTCGGGGGGGGGGGAAGAGGACCTTTGGCCTATTTACAGAATTAAAAATGGAAGAACATTCAAAGATGATTTTAAAAATGTGTATTGTGGATAGAGAAAAAGGTTGTTCTGAAAAGTATAGGGAGGTTACAAAGTAATTTTGAGGAAGGAATGCAAGAACTGAAATTACATGAATATCATCTTAGCCTTTAAAGTGCTGAGTGAGTGAGAAAAAAATATAAGATTATCCCACGTTGATTCTTTTTAATATAACAAAGCAGTAACTTCAACTTTCTGTTGTTATATCCTGTAGCAACAGAATTCTAGTTTGTTTCCTGATCTAGACTACCTCAAAGGGCTGGCAAAAAAGAGTCATTTGGATTCCTTCCTCCATCATGTTGCTCTTAAATACGGAGATAGGGAGGGATAGTATTACAATATGAAGGGGAAATGCACCCACCCACACAAAAATGTATTATAACCATCCTTGGTTTAACAGTTCACCGCTTTGTGTTATTTGTAAAAAATAATATATATATAAATATATATAAATAAATACTAATATAGCAAAAGGTAGAATTTGGATCAAAGCCTAAAAATGTGGCAAAATCGAACAGATAAAAATAAAATTATATGCAAATTCTTCACATGAGGACAGTACAAGCAAAAAGCATTAAATATTAGAGGATTAAAAACAGAATAAAAAGAAAGTAAATGTTCAACTATTCTGGATGGATAAAATGGCTGTGATGATGTAATTATCTGGATAATTACTGATTTCATAGATTAAACTAAATTCAAATAAATTTATAATGAATTGCCATTTAATATGAATTCTGTGAATCTTTCTAAATTTCTTGGACAATCTTACCACTACTCCCATCTCATCCCAAAACAAAGTCCAATGATTCAGTAGTGGTCTAGAGCAGTGGTTCTCAACGTTTGTGTGACAGCGACCCCCGTCACACAAACGTTTTGCGCATGCGCGGCGCCGCCCCCGGAGGGGAGAAAATGGCGGATCGCCGCCTTTGGCGACCCCCGAAAAATGGTCAATCGACCCCAAATGGGGTCGTGACCCATAGGTTGAGAACCGCTGGTCTAGAGGAATAAAATACTGTAAACCCAAAAGGAATGTGAAAAGAATTTGAGAAAATTATAAATAATATTCAGATGAGCCTAATTAGTTAACAGTGTTGAGTCAATCTAGGAAGACCAGAATGGTGACTAATTCACTAAAACTATTATGATGATGATGATGGATCATCGCACAGTCAGCCAGATGTTAAGACTGGATTTGGCATTTTGTCTACCTATTGAGTCCTTACCCAGGACCTGGGATAGGCAGATGTGGATGTTTGATGGTATTACAGGTATCGTCGCAGGATGGAAGCAGTTCCTAGTAAGGCCGCCTTTTGCAATTGACTAATAGCGAATTTGTCAATGCCAATGGTGTTCAAGTGGTGCTCCAGTTGTTTTGGGATTGCACCCAAGGAGCCTATTACTATTGGTACTACCCTTGCTTGCTAATATTATTATTATTATTATTGTTGTTGTTGTTGTTATTAAGTCCTAGATCTAAGATCAGGAATATTACTGAAGCATTTCTTATATTTAAAAAATGTGGAAAATCTTGTAAATCAGAAAAAGTTTGCATATCATATTCCGAGGAATGAAAAACAGGCTTTACCCATCATGATAAGCCATAATGTGGTGGTGGTTTGATTTTGACTTAGAATATTTGAACCAAGCTACTGTGATTTATAAACCACAATTCAGGGCTTAACATAACATACAAGTAACTAAACAACAAAGAATAAGGGATATGATCTGACAGGGGACAGAGAAAGTTGACTGGAACTGGTATTTACTTCTCATCAGCGCTAAATTAAAAATTCATGGGCTCCAGGTTCTGCACTACAGGGGATATTTCTGGTGATTTCTCTTTATTTCAAGAAAGGAAAAAAAGAGTGCTCTTAACAAATACTTTTGTTTCATTCCTAGCATTCATTATACTGTTGCTCAGAGGAATATGCATACTTTTTAGTATTTTACTCCTAATATTGGATAACTAATATTTGGAGGTGGGGGTGGGGAGGATAATTAAAATTACAGAAGTAGATAAGAAGAGGAAGGTGGTGGCACATGTCTGTAAAATTAATTTTACAATCCGCTAGATTGAGAGAAACAGGATGTAACAGCTGTGGTTTCTGAGCTATTTGCAGGTGTTTATTAGCCCATCTAGGTCACACTATTTTTTTTTAAAAAAAATAATCATTTAAATTGGCAGCTGGGCCAAAAATACGAATTAAAAAAAAAGTTGTTGCCATCTTGTGGATTTCAGGAGTGTAGAAGGATTGGTAGATTTCATTCAGGAATTAACGTGTGGAAAAATGATTTAAGATTAATTTTGAATTAATGTGGAGTCAAAATCTGTGCACTGGGCCCTTTATCCTCACCAATGCATCTTCCTCAGTGTTTGCTGTATCTTTCACCCACCTGTTAATAGGTATTTAATAGTTCATAGCAGCCATTTTTGGTAACATTTTAGATACACTGCCCTATTTTAAGGTGCATTCTAAAACCTCTGTTTTTACACTGGTTGCAGGCTACATGAACTTCATAGTTTACATGCAGTGTATGTTTTGGGGTGTGTAGAGAAGGTACTTGCCTGTCAAAGAAGAGACATGCTTACTTTGCAAATTGAAGGATGTTGCGATAGCAGCTGTATAAGGAGCTCTCTGCTGCTGTTCGGTATCGGCTTTTATATTTGGGTCCCACGGTGTGAATGATGAAGCGGGCAGCAAGATTAAACCCCTTGGTCATCTTTGCTTCCCCTGTCCGGCAACCTAATAAGAAACCAGAACAAGATGAGCAATATCAAACCAAAGGTCACCGAAGCATTTTGTTTTCAATTTAGAACCTTTTATTCTAAATCCTTTATATTCCTGGATGGGCTTGGGCCCAGGGATTTACATACCAGAGTTGGACAATTAATTTTCCCAAGGGGCCACATAAGAAACTGGGATTGTTGTGGAGGACAGACAAAGCCAAAGCCCCCAGCCCCACCCAGGCCCAACTGTGACAGCCTGCAGGCTGGATGTGCCCTATGGCCTACAAAATGCCCAGGTCTGTTATACACTATGTCCACTTTTTAAAAAAACTCAGTGTCATCCAGTGGAAAGCTGGATGGAGAAGAGACAGGCTGTTCAGTAAAGATAAGTTTCATTCACCTTTATTTTAAAGTATAATTTAGCAGACCAACTGCATACCTGTTAGTTATGCTATAACTATTTGTTAGCTGTCTGGAATTTCTGGAAATTATAAACCAACACTGATAGATGGCAACTATCTGGAAAAGTCTAGTTTAGGATTACAAGTCTTCTAATACCAGGTCAACTTCTGATAAAACATCTTGAATGAAAATACTGACTTGGCATTTATTATAAGACCTGCCTGAGGAAAGAGGGAACAGAGTTACTCCTAGAACTATATGTCAGGTTACACCAGATGCAGTCAGTAAGGGTAGAGAGCTGGTGTGATTATAATAACAAGAATCTACAAGTCCATTTCACTGACCAGAAATTCCATAAAGTAGCAGGATAGGTCCGACAGCTTGCTATTGCATTTGGATGGCTCTAAAATATGTTTGTCTACTTTTCACCAACTGCACAGGAGTTTCTTTTCCTGAACTAGAAGGAGTAATAATATCTGACCTTGCAGTGCAATACTCTAGAATTTTTGTTCCAAGAGACTTAAATGACCAATGTGAGATCACTCATTAGTGCTTCAGGTTTTCTGTCCATCAGACAATCATAGACTTTTTCCAGTTGAAAATTTTATTTCTTGCTTCAGCATCCATTCTTTCCTTTAAAACTTGAAACATTTTCCTGGAACCAAGTTTCTATTCTAGAAGATGAAGGAAACTAAACACCTCTTCCAATACTTTGTAATTTCATTCCCATCTGTTTTACATATTACCTGGGTGATAATGAATTTTTTTGCATAAAGATGATCATTTAGTTTTTAAAAATGCAATTATAGCTAAGTAAAGTTCACTAAAGCAAAGTTCATTTTATAAAAATTGACGTATTATTCTGACCTTTAAGTTTCTGTAGTTCAACTTTTAAGTCAGGTCCCGCATGGATGTAGATACTTTCAGAGACTGGATTCTTATCTGAGAGGGACTCATTGCTGGTGTTTACTATAGCAGTGCAGTTCAGCAGTGCTACATCTCCTCTCCTTTGAAAAGATTATAATTCATTAACAAAGTAGAAGAAATAAAAGCAGAATCAAAGCTACCTGCATATAAAAAGGAATTTCTTCAACTAGTTATTTGTTTCCCATAGCAGTACTGATTAACGAGGTAGACAGCAATGGAAGGTAGCTAAGATCTGCACATTTAAGCATCTGGTTATTTTCAAAAAATACCACCAGTTTTAATTCCCCTTTTAATCTTTTAATCTTAATTTTTCTTTTGCCAGATTCTCTTATACCAAATTTGGTTCCATTCTGGATTATTTTTGAAGTCTTGGAAAACATCAAGCATTATATGATAGCAGCCTATCAATAACCCTCAAATGTCTATTTCTGTTTTAAATACATAAAATATATGTCACCAAACTGTTCTTCTCAGTGTAATGAATTCTATCCAACTCCTATCAACCTATCCAATCTGTTTAGTGGTAAAGAATGATAAAAAGGAACCCAGAATATCTGGAGGAATCCTCTACATGAGGAATCTTACAGATTCTTTTATAAGCTTCACATAAAATTGAGGATTTGCTCTTACACTGTCAGTAAAATAAATATAATCATAATAACATAATGAACTCTGCTTCCACATTTTCTTTTTTAAAATACTAGCTATCTGAAATTCTTAGATTTTTTGTGCATTTGTAAATGTGATTCATTCTTGTTGGAATGAATCTGTCAGAAATCTAAACGTTTGATATTGTTTAATGGTGACTTAAGATGAAATGCAAACTTACCATAATATTATCTTTGCATTGATGTCTTTCCTATATGGGAAGGGTGATTGAACATCAACTTTTCCCCCTTTGATTGGTAAATGAGAGCTGTTTGATTGGTCCTCATTGTGATAATTAGACCATCCTGGCAAACTATTAATATCCACAAAATTGGAAGGAGCTCCCAAAGGATCCATGGAATCACTTATTTCAGTTCACTTCATAAGCATTTCACTGCTTATTGAGATATTATTGTTTCATATTAAAACATACAACAAAATAAAAATTCAGTGTGTTTAATACAGCAGAACACTCTAATTATTCATCTTTAAATCAATAACTCCATTCATACACCTTTTTTTTAATTAAAATTTTTTAAGTTTTACAAAACAATTCCCTTCCCCCAACCCCCCCAACCCTCCCATACCCTCCCCCGACCTTCCCAGAGCTGAATACAGGCTTAGTTCAATTTTTTTCAAAAAATCTTAGAACACATATAAACTATAAGCAAATCTAAATACATTAATTAAACAAGTTATAAAATAGTTAACAATAATATATAAAAAGAAAATACAAGAAGGAAGGAAAAAAGAAACAGAAAAAAAGAATCAAATAAAAAAGAAAAACAAAAAAAAATAAAAAGAATTAAAAAAAGAAAAATCTATAAAATATCTTAAGTTTTAAATGTAAACTGTTGAAAAACTAAATAATATTTTTTTATATCCAACTTATATTGTATAAAATCTATCCATTTTTTCCATACCAAAAAATACTTCTCTTGCGATTGATCTTTCAAGAAAGCCAAAATCTTTGCCATTTCCGCCAAGTAAGAAACTTTAAGAAACCACTCTTGCAAAGTAGGCAAAGATTCCTTCTTCCAACATTGCCCTACTAACAACCTTGCCGCTGTAATTAAATTTAACATCAATGTAGTCTCTTTACTATCACAATCAGAACATTCATACACCTTTTTAAATGATTTAGTACAACATACCTAAAATAAAGTCATACAAGTTTTGAGTTCATGTGCCTGGAATATCAATATCACCTGGAATATCAATTTGTTATTCCCATTGCCTATAGTTTTAAAGAGGCCAACATCAAATTTTAGTTTTATAACTGTCTAGTTGAAATAAAACAAATATGGGCTAAAAACAATTCTAAGCCCTGCTTACATCAAAAAGGGAAAAGACACACAAAAACTTCAATCCCCCCCCCTCCATAATATACAACAGGAAGTCTAAGTCTTAGGCATGTGAGTCTAAGGTCTTGCCCAGCTTCTGTATACCATACAAGAGATCATTGTTTCATTAGATGGGCAGAAATCTGCCTTCAGGGTTCTTTGGAATTTTTTTTTTAATTGCTGGAACTCTATCAGGAGAACTGGTGGAAAACATTAACTCGGATAAGAGTCATACAATAAGAATTAATGAAGTAAGTGGCTATGAGCACACATTCAGCTTAAGTATCAAAGTTAAGATCACCAAATATTTCACACAAAAAAAAATCCTGATCTTTTTGATTCCGCTATAACAGAAATGCAGATCAGAGGTATGGATTGTCACAATTTTCATCCAGGATCTGCCTGAAATAATTAAAGATGTGACAATTTTTTGAACTATTATGATGGAAATACTGAGCAATACATGATCAAAATTATTGATTAAAAACTAGAAGTTATGCATTTGGTTTCTTTTATATTTTTAAAACAAATCACAGAGAAATCTGCATTAATATGAACAAAAGCAATTACAAATCTGGTGATGTTAAGTGCCACAACAGACTTCTTCAGATCTGTAACTTGTGATTACTTTTGTGCAGGTGGAAGCAACCTATCATTTATGGCTTTAGGTGGATCACATGGTAATACATGTAAACCTATGGCTGTACCCCGTCTTATATGGTTAATATGGCTCATTCCATGCAGCTGTATGAAGTCCATATTTTGACAGTAGTTTCAATAGTATTGCATATGAAAACCCATAGGTATCTATACCTCAAATCCATGTTTGGGTAACAAGGCAGGGGTTTGTTGGAGCTATGAGAGTTATGGTTCAACATGCACACAGATTGGAATGAGCTTCAGATACCCCCCCAAAATCATGAGGATTTTTAAAAACATTTAATGGGTTCAATTTTTTACCCAGCACCCATCTTAAATAATCTAGAAACATATTGTATTGCTATTTATATTTTACATATATTTATTTCTAATTTATAAAAAAACTATTTACATCACTACTATAATTATATTATTACATTTACATTTATATAATTATAAGCATACCAATATTTATATATATTTAAATTATTTAGCCGCCCAGCTCCAATGGGATATCTTCCCCCCCTGAGAAGTTTAGCTTAAACTTAACATTTGTCCGGGCAGTATTCAAAGGTTCCAGCCTTTTAACTAACAGCAAAACTCAGGCACCCGAAAAGAATGGATGCATGGAAAACGAACCCCGACTGCAGAGGAACCACCCAGAACCAACAAATTTGGCCCGGTGAACGCGCCCTGCCTCCTCTTCTTCCCCGGAGTTTCAGTTCCTCTCTTATCTGACGAGAGAATAATTCTCCCCCGTCACCAGCGAACGACTGTCAAGAATTCCGCCCCCACCCCCCGGAGAGAGGCCACGAGCCAAAGGCGAACCCGGGGATAGGAAGGCACGCACAGCCCGGGCTCCGCGCGGCAAAGCAGGCGGCCGAGCCCCCGGAGACGACGAGGACACCCACCTCGGCGTGATGCCTCGCGGCACTCATGGCTGCTACCCCCGGCGGCCAGGACGTCTCCTTTTCCAGGGGCTTCGTGAAACCATAGCCCAGCAGAATCGCGAAAAGCAGCCACCGACTCCCCGCGTCCCTTTCGTAAGTCCCTCTTCCGGTGAACGCCCCAAGCCGCCAAGCGCCGCCTTCTGCTTTCCGCCCCGTAGTATCCGAGTCTCCAAACCCAAGCTACGCCGGAGACGCGAGAAAAGATCGAGAATGGAACAGAACACGAGTGGCTGCGATCGGTCACTCCAGTCGCTGTCCGGCCTGGCAGAGGCCCCCAAAGATGGCAGACCAGCCAGCTGAGCTTTCTACGACAGGGGCGGCGGGTCAACTTCTTGGCCGAGAAACAGGTTCCTTTGCTACCTGCGCGCCTTGTGGGTTTTGGGGTGGGGCTTAACAATTGCCGAGACCGCCCCGGTCCCTCTTGCAAACTGGGAAGAAGGCTAGAAGTTGGAACGTCTATAAAGTTAGACGGTAGACCGCTTTAAAGGCTTGTCTATTGCGAAAGTGTCCCGTTCACTGCGGCTATCACTATATGCATAGGGATCAGGATTTCTCTAACGTGACAATTTCAAGAAATATGGACTTCAACTCCCAGAATTCCCCAGCTTGCATGTTGGCTGGAGAATTCTAGGAGTTGAAGTCCACCCTTCTTAAAGTTGGCAAAGAGAAAAACAGATATGGATCATATTAACTGCCGTTTAATTTTGGGATTTTGCTTTTATTGTGGATAGATCCCGAAGGAAGGAGTATGTTATAAATAGCAACTTTGGTTTTTTTTTTTTCAATGATTGCTTACATAGACTTATCTACTAATCATTTTTGTAATTGGTTTGAAATCGGAATTGAGAGGGAGAGCAGAAGACAACTTTTACATCGTTGTTGGTCCTAAAGATGTACTGAGACATGGCACTTGGGCAGTGGCACTTGGGCAGTCCCACTTGACTGATCCCCACCTCAGGCTTCTTAAAACTGTCCCCAGCCCAATCCCAAGGTGCATCTTGCGTGCCACACTCTTGTTTGAGCGAGGCGTTACATTTGTTATGCTTACAGTTGGAAGTGGGCAGAGTTGTTCCTTGTGCTTTAAGCGAGCTACGATTGTCATTTGAAACTCGAGAGTTCAATACGGTAGTGAGATCAGTCTCTCTAATTTCTATAGCTCCATCTTCTGTTTGTTCTCGTCCCGCCTCTTCCGGTTCCTCTCCTAAGCATGCTGGGATGGCAGGTTACTCTTTTAGCCTGTCTACACGTGTAGCAGCTGGTGGGTGATAGGACATTTAATTTTTCTGGCGCGATTGTGAGCCCCTTTCCTCCCCTTTCTTATGCAGTGATATCGGTTGTCAACCTCGTGTTGTCTTCGGAGTTGACTGACAGAGAAACTGAGCTGGGCTGTCCAGCCAATTTCAGTGGCTGAGTCCAATCTACAATTCGGTCGTACCTGATAAAAATCCAACAACTGCAGAGTCAAAAAGAGCTCTGCAGAAGCAGAAGTGTACTCTGCAAAATACCAGAAATTGCAGTGTTTTCTGTGTTAGGTTTTTAGAAGTAGAAGAGTGATGATGGCTGGCTAAAAGGTAATGATTTTTTTTTTATGTCTAGCATTGCTTCAGAAATAATGTTCTACTAGCCTAATTTGGAATTTGCAAAAATCCGAAGCCTTCCCATGGGCCTCATCAAGCAATATTTGCGGTATGCGGACACTGCCCTCTTTGGAGTGATTGCCAGCCAGAAAGGCAATATTGCCTATGTGACCCTGCGTGGTGAGAAAGGTCGCTATGTTGCAGTGCCAGCCTGTGAACATGTTTTTCTCTGGGATACAAGGAAAGGAGAAAAGGTAAACAAAGACATGCTCATTATGTACATGGTGGGATTTTCTTCTTGATGCTTTTGTGTTTAAAAGATTAAACAAAGGTGCTGTGATGTAAATGAAGATTTATTTAAAATTATTGTTACGATCACACTGATATTTGAGGGAGTCACAAAAACATAAGTAGCCCTCTTTTAATGATTGCCTCATTTAGGAACAGTGATGGTGATGAAGAAATAACTTTATGACTATCTCCACATTTACAACATTCACAGATCTGTAAAGCAAAAAAAAAAAGATGAAATAAGGTATAGGTATATATTATAGATACAGTCACAGTTTCACTGAGGGACTGCTTTACTTGACAATCAAATAGCCAGTCCCAATTGTGATTGTTAAACAAAGACTACCTGTATGTTGTTATTAGTATTATATGTAAAAACTCAGAGCTGCGAACATACCTAATACTCCTCCCTCTTGTTTTCCTTACAGCAATAACCCTGTGAAGTGGGTTGGGCCAAGAGAGAGAGATTGGCCTAAAGTTACCCAGATGGCTTTTGTGCTTAAGGGAAGCCTCACAATCTTCTTTCTTGGCCAACACCTTAATCATAAATAATATGCATTGTTAAGAAAAAGTCACCATTCCACATTTTTTGCTAAAGGTTATTGAATAGTTATGGAATTACTGTTAGTAATTACTTCTGCTGTTTATATATATAGTTATTCTCTAAATATGCAGCTTTACTCTATAACCAAAACAGTTGTCTGTTTATAAGAGAAGAGTATTGTCAACTTAGGGGAACTTCAAGATTTGCATGTATAAAATCTTTAGGAAAAACTACCCTTTAATTATATATATATTTGGAGAGAGAGAAAGTCCTTGTTAATAGGACAAGATGGAAAAAAATAAGAGAGTGAATGAAAAAAGTATCATTCTGATAAATTCAACATGCCCATTTTTAAAAAAAATCAAAATATTGAAGTTGACCCTTCTTTTCCTATTAAAAACACCCAAAGTTTCAGTATTGGAATAATAGAGCAGTGAGTCTTGGTTCTATGCCAGATTATGTCATTTACTCTATGCCTTTTAAGTGTCTTGGTTATAATGAATGATGAAAGATAACAGAAATATATAAAATGACCTATTTCCTCAGATCAACCATGTACTGATTGATGCTTTCTTCTGAATCTTTTACCATTCCTTTGCTTTGCAGATTCTCATTTTTCAGGGCCCCAAACAGGAAGTCACTGCCCTCTGCCCATCCCCAGATGGTTTGCATTTGGTCCTTGGATATGAGGATGGTTCAATCTGTTTGTTCAACCTCTTAAGTGGTGAAAAAGCTGTCACATTCAATGGCCATACAGCTGCTGTTACAGTCTTGAAATTTGATGAGCTGGGAGGATGTTTGGCATCAGGATCAAAGGTGAGAATTATTATTTTTTTTGAGAAGCTGATTTATAATAGATGTAAAAGAAATATATGATTGAGGCTCAGTGCAAAGTAATTGCAGATATATGGAATGAATTTGTGTGAGATAGATTTTAGGTCCCTATTTTTTAGGGGTTTAGGAAAAGAGGGAGAGAAATAAGGGGGATGGGGAAAACAGGTAGGTATAACAGAAGAATGGAATATATGATTTTGTTTCTATGACTGATCAACTACATGTTTTTTGGTAGTTCCCAACTAAGATATGGACCTTTTTTTCATGGACCTTTAATGGACCTTTTTTTCAAATTAATGCAAAGATTGAAGTTCCATGAATATGATTCTACTTCACTGTACCTATTAGTTTTCTAAGTATTTAGTATTTGTATTGAGAGTGGTAGCATGTTAACACATGCCAAGGTATGTGCTGAGTTTTTGTGCTTGTCACCGGTCTATTTCTGCTTTATTCTGTTCATTTTGGGACCCATGATTTTCTAATCGAGACTATCCATTGACCTGGAACATGAAATGAGGGAAAGACAAGGGAAGATGAATGTCTTTTTTGCTTACCAACTAATATTGAAATTAAACAACTATGCTTGGGATTGGAGAAATAGCAATTAAGGTGAAAAATCTGCACCATTTGGGGAAATAATCAGTGAGGAATCGGGAAAATGCAGACAATGAAAATAAATTGTTATACATATGGTAAGTAGACACAAAAAGAAAAATGGAAATACTATCCATTTTTATTGGAAGCATTCCTCTCAGAGTAGCTAATTGGAAGTGTGCAGGACATTTTTAGAATTGCAAACGTCCTCTCAATTTTTGAGACCTGATTTAGAGATTTTTACCCTAAAGGAAGAACAAGCTTTCATAATTTTTTGCACCATGCAATGAAATAGTTCCAAATACAGTATAAAATTGTAAGAACTTACATGTCTTCCAGTCTTATAACTTGATTTCCAGTGCCTAAATAAATCAGTTCACAGATTCCTCTGAAATCCTTGGTACATGTAGGTTAATCTACATTACAGAGTACAGTCAAACTTTATAGGCTTTGATTAACTAGGGTTTTTTTTTTTGTCTATTGCCTTCAGATCCTTTTTAGGATAAAGGTTTTTAGTTTTGTTTTGTCTTTTGGGGTTTTCAAATCAGTCTTGATTCCTGATATCTTCCTTGACAGTCCTGGCAGTTTTCTTAACAAGATTTTTTGATGTGGTTTGCTACTACCTTTTCGGGCTGAAAGAGATTGACTGGCTTAAAATCACCCAGCTGACTTCATGTCTAAGGCAACCTAGAATTCATGGTCTCCTGGTTCTAGCCTAGTGCCCTTAATTATTACACGGAGCTGCATATAAAGGTTATTAAAGAATCAGGCAAGCAAAGCTTGACAGTAAATGTAGCTTCAAGGAAGTAGTAGCAAATCACAGGTATGAAGAAACCTGACTCTGCTATGAATAACCTGAGTGGCAGAAAGAAATGAATACAGAAACGTTTTTGTCTCTAGACCAGGTTTAGAAAACTTGTAACAGTCCAGACTCCATGTAAATGCATCTTTCACACATCTCTCAACCTTGGCTGGGGCTGCTGAGACTTGTAGTTTAGTGACAACTGGGACACCACTGACTGCTCTTAAGTCTTGTGAAGGAGATTTTGCTATCAGATTTTGTTACTCTTTTATTATCAAATAGTTTAAGAAGGCGTTTCTGAAGGATAGGCAGGACATGCAGTGAAGTAAGTAAACAACAAAAATATCGACCATTGCCTTTTGCTGTTTTGGTCTTTAAAAAAAAATCAGGAATGGCATTTTTAATTTTATATTTTTTGATTATATGGAAACAGGAAATATATTGGGCGCTTGGGTAAAGGGGTGAGTTTAGCCTGTTCATTGCCAGGAAAATAACATGTTGAGCCATTTAATTTTTTTTTCTAGGACACAGATATCATAATTTGGGATGTGATCAATGAGAGTGGTTTGTATCGGTTGAAAGGCCATAAGGATGCAATTACACAGCTATTGTTCTTCAAAACAAGAAATATATTGATTTCTAGGTAATTGTTTTCTACATATACATATAACTATCTCCCCCTTCCCAATCTCATACTAAGTACTGCAATTTTACTTAAGTTCAAAAAATTTGCTAGGAATTAAGGGAAAAAGTTAACCCTGAAAATTAATGATTAATTATTTATTGGGTCAGTTGTATTGTTTACGTTGGAGACAGTTGGCTTAGTGTTACTACCTCAAATAAGATGTTCTTGCATTAATTCTCCAAATCTGTGAATAAATTGAAGGAAACTTTAATTTTTTTCCTCTTATTCCATTGAGAAGATTAACCTGCAATTTATCCTACATGAAATATGCATAGATATTTCCTTTTTGAAAATTAAGGATATTAGGAAAGAATAGTCTACATATTCAAAAAGACTGTGTAATAATTGAAATAATGCATTGTCTGGAGAACTTACAATCTGTAGGTTTTAATTTTGTTTGTGTATATGTTATATATGGTACAGAATGGGGTAACTTTCTGATCTCATGTAATATTTTCAGTATTATTTATGAGGCCACATTTTCTTGCAGTGGAAAAGATACTCTAGTAAAATGGTGGGACCTGGATACTCAGCACTGTTTTAAAACATTGGTTGGGCACCGCTCTGAAGTAAGTAGAACGCAGATGTGCAGGTGAGAATAGTAGGAAGAAAAAATAATGCTTTTTAAAAGTACAGGTAGTCCTTGACATGTTATGACAAGGTTATGATGCCCATAAAATAGATTGGTCATGTGACCAGTCTGATTTTATGACCTTTTTGTTGTTGAATAAACACCATAGTCATTAGGTGAACCAATTGTTCTCTGGTGCAGTTTTGCCACAAACCAAAAGTGCCAATTTTCAGCAAAAATGCAGTCACATGACTGTGGGATGCTGCAAATGGTCATAAATTGTGGCCTTGTTGCTGAGCACCCAAAGTTCAGTTACATAACCATGGAAGAACCCCAACCATCAAAACTTTGAATCCAGGTTATCAGTAGCCCAGTGGTAGATTCATTGTAACTTTGAATGGTTGCTAAGCAACCAGTCATAACAGGACTACTTGTATAGGTAGCCCTCACTTACAGAATGCTCATTTAGTTATAATATCACAGGGATTTTCTTTTTCCACTTTATGTGCATTTTTTTTTATAAGGGGACTGTTTTTACAGACTAAGGTGAATTTGTAAAATGTTATTCTGAATTACCTATTATTTGGGTAAGAAGAGTATCCTAAATGCAAATAACTTTCAATGATTAAAGTAAAATAGCATATCATGGTAAGCCCAAATCTTATCTGAAGGGACCATTATTATCTTTTTGGCTTCGGGTTGTCTGGCAGGAAAAAGAGAAAATTAATCTTACAGAAATGATGGAAGTAGATTTAGTTTTCAGTCTTCTCTGAAGAACGAACTACAGTATTAAAATAAGAAATGCCATTGGTGTGCTCTCCCTTAGGTTTGGGGGTTAGTTTTGGTTTCTGAAGAAAGACTTCTTATTACCGGGTCTGCTGACAGTGAACTGAGAGCTTGGAACATCACGTATTCCCAGGAGGTCAGTTCTCGATGTTTCTACTGCTTGACTTTATTTGTATGATTATTCACGTTAAAGCTATTGTACATTATTTTTAGTGTCTTCAGTACTGAATGTGTAAAATCAAAATATAAAAAATGCAAATGGGGTCAAATAATATTCCTTGCACTGCTTAGGGCAATTTATGTTATACCTCTGATAATTTTGAACACAGAGAAGTCTAATGTAGGCCCAGTGAGGAAAAGAGTCATTCACTTATCCTTGGTAAGGTAGTGCTTTTGTAGTGTTACCTGTTGGGTCATCCTTTCAGAGAAATTTCCTTATCTAAACAGAGAAACAGAATGACCACAAGTGGCCAAAAAAGCAATGGCAGTGGAAGCGATTTCTGACTTTCTGCTTCCCCCTTGACTTTGTTTGTGGGAAACTGGCACGGAGCATCAGAAATCACAATTACGTGATCGAAGCAGCACTATAGTTGTGTGAAAATCCTTGAAATGTCAATTACACAGGAGTAATGGGTGCCAGATTTTGTATGCATTGTTTTAAGTTTGCAGATTTGGGGCACCTGGATACAAAAGTTTTTGCACTACAGCATACCATTTGGGCTAATCGAAGGTTACAAACAAAGTTTTAGTAGTATATCGATGGAAATGAACTTGCTTCTTTTACTGCGCGTATTGCAAGGAATCAACTGAGTTATGAAGCCATCTATTTTTCCAGGAGATACTTCAGCTGTTTGTTTCATATCACATGGTTCCCTTAATTTGAAATAAATCATCTTGTAGAAGCTGTATATTCGTAGAGACAAATTTTCATTGGATGTTACCTATTTTGTAACTTTTGTAGTCCCTGGCTCTAATATTCAGCATTGATGGATATGTTATTTTACTTACAAAGCAGTTGCTTTTACTTTGGCTTTATGTCTAAACCAGCTATATACTTGAGATGCTTAGTAAAGAAAGAAATGATTTGTCTGCAGGAAAGAAAAAACTTTCAGAGTGAGCCTCTCCTTTTAGCCAAGGTCTCTTATTGTTTTTGGTACACTTCATAGGACCAAGACTCCAGTGAGCCTGAAAACAAGAGAAACAAAGGACACATTCAGAGCTTGGAAGAATCTTCTGAAGATGATAAAGCAGATGCCCAAGATGAGGACCAAAATGAGGTAGCTTTTTAAAGTATACTTACTGATAGTACATAATTTACCATATTGAAAATGCATAAAATGCTTCCATCTGAAGCAAATAGACAGGATAGGTGCTTCCAATTTAAGCAGATTTTCCATGTTAGTGCTTTGCTAGTTTCAAATACAGTAAATGAATAATATTTTGAAGGGCACAAACTCATATATTTTACTATCTTATTGGATGTACATTCTCTCTCTCTCTCTCTCTGTGTGTGTGTGTGTGTGTGTGTGTGTGTGTGTACATCATGCATTCAGTGTCTTAACATCTCTTGCCAACACCTTGGTCTTTGGATCTCTGCCTGTATTCTCCATTAGATCTTTCCAGCATTGTGATTTGTGTAGGATCCTTCACTGAATGAAAGGGAATAGAGGAGAATGAATAGGAATGAAAGAGAATCAGATACCGCAAGCTGATCCATTATCGGATTGGAAAGAATGCCCTGTGGCATGGAAAGAAACTCAGTGCCTGCACAGTCACCTTTGACCATTGCAAACAAATACAACCAAGCAATTTCTGCCTGAGATCAATCCCCCTTCCCTGCCATTATAACGTTTAAAAAGAGAAAAAGCTTTGGAGGGAACAGATATCCTCTCCTTTTTGTGATGAAAAAGAAAGGTGGGAAAAATGCCAGTTCAGCTTTTCAGACAGTTTAGTTCTGGTAGTTAGCCAGATTCTTTTTTCCTGTCTTCTTTGTATTATGCCATTTTGGCTGAGCTAACCCATTTTTCTATGCTATCCCCCCTCTGTTAATTTTCTTTGATGATAACCCAGGGTTTTCTTTTCTTTTGACCCATTCACTGCTTTGTTTTCCTTCATGTTTGTCGATGGGTTTTTTCCAAGAAGGGCACTGAGAGCTGTAAAGTGATTGGACACCTTTGTTGGTCTAAAGCCACAGACGAACTGTCACAGCAATATTGTCATTTTCAGTTGCTTGGATAGTAATAAATAATTGCTGTTCAGTCCTCTGTGTTGCATGCATTTTATTGACTTCCTTGAAATTTTCAGACCGTAATTGTTTAGTCCTCTTTTAATTGATTTTTTTTTAGGACACAGTAAGGTGTGAGAAAGCTGGTTCCATCATGAGGGAAGGAAGGAATCGTGTTGTTGGTCTTGCTACTGATCGAACAGGGAGAATCCTTGCTTGCCATGTGAGTTGGGTAGCTTTTGGACCATATGGGAGTGTACTGCCAGACCGCTGGCCCTATAACTGTGGAAAGAAATTTCTGGGTCAGCGAGTTTCTAATTTATTTTGTTTTTTTCTTTGCTTAAGGGAACAGACTCGGTCCTGGAAATATTCTATATCCTTAGCAAGGAAGAAGTTCAGAAGAAATTAGAGAAGAAAATGAGGAAAGCAAGGAAAAAAGCCAAGTGAATGCAATACAATAGCTATGCATGTCATTTTTAAAATATTTTTCTGATACATAGAAGAACTATATTACATATTATTTTAGAACAGTTATCCATAAAATGATCAAATTAAAATGGGAACACTTCCATCATGAGGGATTCAAGGTACAACCTATTTATGTTAATATTTCTGATTCATACAGAGGTTGTGTTTTTTGTTCTAGGCAAAAGTCAAATGTGGAAGAGGAAGAACTTGATATCAATGTAGAGTGCGGTCTACAGGAAAAGATTCAACGTCTTGTTAACATCAAAGCTTCTGCTAAAATCAAGTGGGTTTCAAGTACTAAGGATGATAAATATATTGTTTCTTTAAATAGCAATCAAGTACTAAAAAAGCAATAATATTGTACAATAACTCAACTTTTTAAAGTGTATTAAAACTATATAAAAAGTTACTGATTGCTTCTAATATTGTCCCTTTTCATGATAGCACAACAAATTGATTCATGGGCCACTGTATATTACCAGGGGATTGGATAGTCTCTGCTTCTCTTGTAATATAAGCCCAAACCTAGGACCAAATAAAAAAAATGTAATTAAATATGTTTTACAATAAAGAGAACAGGAGAAGGAAAGCTTTTGTGTAATACAAAATGAACATAGTCAACTACACTCCTATTCTTTCTCCTCTGCCAAACTATTTCTGGTGAAGTAGGATTTGATGTAGCTTAACAGAGACATTCTCAAAAATAACAATGCACAAAGGATTGGGCTGTGTAATTAAATACTAATTTGGCTGCTAAATGCTGGAGATACATGATAAAAGTCAAAAGCAGAGACGTTGGTTAATCATAGGGAAAACAGACTGGGAGAAAGCTATAGCGGACTGTAGGTAGAGACTGAGCTTTGTTGGAAATGAAGGCTGCAACATTCTGTTGTATTCTCTCTCTTTGTGACAGGATGGATGTCATTTTTTCTGTGATTATTTTCAGTAATGGCTTCTTTGAAGTCTTGTATACTTTTGCTCATGTAACTAGTGATACATTTATTTATTAAACAGACTTATATTTCTATGAAATATTCCTTTATATTTCAACTCACAGTGACTCTGGATGGCATACAACATTTAAAAACCCACAGTTTAATATACATACACTTCAGCCATATTTTCTTCTAGTGGCCAATTTTTCCAAAGATAAGAGTTTTTTTCAATGGGTCTTACACTTCCAAAATATTTAACTTGAGCTTCATTACAGTGTTTTCACTAAGCAGTCATTGTTATTATTCATCATTAGTACTTCCACTACTGCTGAATAATTTGTTCTTATTTGGCTCAAGGTTTTCTCAAATATTGTCTCCAATATTTGAAGCTTCTTTTGTTCAGTCATAAAGTATTTCAATAGGTAAATTAGGCAGCCTTATACATCTGTGTTTTTAAAAGCTGTTCTCAATTTTGGGGGATCTACACATTTGTGTAAGCCTTAGTATAATTTATAAAGCAGAAATAAATATCTGGTGTTTCCTTATTGCCATTATCCATTGGAGATCAACAATATGACTATTGATTTTGGCATGTATGTCTGCTAATTGTCCTTTCATGTATTATTGAAACTTGGATTGCAAATGAAGTTTATATTTATCTTTGTTGACTTCTTTTACGTATTATTGCTTTTAATTCATTTAACATGACAATTACTCCTTTTTTAAACAATAAATAATATTTGATTGAAACAGATCTTTTGACTTGATGCTCAATCCAAAAGGAGAATTGAAAGCCACCTTAATGCTCCAGAACAACATAATTGAATGCTACAGCCTGAAGCTGTCAGAACAATCTCCCCAAGTTATGCAGACATCAAAGATAAATATTGGAGGTCACCGTACTGATGTTAGAACAGTGTCATTTAGCTCTGATAACATCGCCATTCTCTCTGCTGCTGCAGAATCAGTTAAGATATGGAACAGGTATGAATCCTTTATGAACGGTGAAGGAAAACGTGAGTTGCAATGCCTGTTTACAAGGACTGTTAAACATTTCCAAGTGTGAATCTGGACTCTTAATATGGAATCTAGGAATCTAGGAAAATATTTCTTTCATTGATCTCTTGGCATCATTCTTATTTATAAAGCAGCTGCAAGTGGAGCCAAGGACAATTGTATAGACTGCTAAGCTAATTTCACATGAGCTTTCTAAGGATTACTATTTTGAATTTTATTTTGAACTCTTTCATTTGCCATAAGTTGCAGGCTTGGGGGAAAGGCAGATAAGCACTCCTTCAGGGAATGATACAAAGAAAGAATGATGGGGAGAGAAAGTCATAAATCTATTTTTGTAGAACAGGGCTTTTCAACCAGTGGTACGGGTACCACCTGTGGTACATTGGCACCTGGCAGGTGGTACGCAACCATCCTAGAAAAGTGGTAGCGGGAGGGGAATGAGCTGAACCGGTGGCAGCACCACACAGGCCTGAGTGAGAGATGGCTGGAGCTGCAGGGCTGTCAGGTCTCAGCAGAAGCACCAGGATCAGCGCTTCTTCAGGGCTGTCAGGGCTCAGTGGAAGTGCCAGGATCAGCGCCAGGCTCCAGCTGGAGCTCAGTGCTGATCCTGGCACTTCCGCTGAGCCCAGAAGAAGCGCTGATCAGCTGGAATGTTGCAGCATCTCCAGGATCTTGTGATTTACATTCAGATGCTTGGCAACTGATTCAGGTTTATGACGGTCACAGTGTCCCAGGGACATGTGAAATGACCAAAACCTGCTGCAACCACCCATCAGACGAGCGGAATAAAAACCAAACAACCCCACCCCGACTGCCAATCCTCAACAGACATGCTCACAACAAAGGAAACCTCGGACAGGAGGAAGAGCGCCGCTGGGTGGGCAGGCAGGTGTCTTGCTCAGCTGTGCCTTGGGGGGCACTTTTTTCAGTGCCATTGTAACTTCAAACAGTCACTAAGCAAACTGTTGTAAGTCGAGGATTACCTGTACTTTATCACTTTTTTCCTTTTTTTTTGGTCATCAAGTTTTTGACACATTGCTAGGCAACTGGTGGTACTCAGATGTTGCCATATCCTAAAAGTGGTACAATGGGTGAAAAGGTTGAAAAGCCCTGTTCTAGAATAAACACTAAATCATCAGAAAATACTTGTAATTTATATTTTTCCCCTTTTATCTCCAATCCTTTAATTTTCTTTTCCAAAAGTACCTCCAGTAAATTTATTTCCTGTGTGTACAATGGATAACTTTGTGTGTTGTTTCTTTTCCCAGGTCTACCTTGCAGTGTATCCGGACCATGGAGTGTGATTATGCACTTTGCTCCCTTTTTGTCCCAGGAGACCGGCAGGTCATTATAGGGACAAAGGTGATTTTCGTCCTTTCTGAAGCATTAGGAGATCTTGCTAATGTCATATGTTTAATACAAAAAATCATATTTAGCCAATACAGAGCCATTACTCTTCTTTGCAGAAGTTTTGCTACTGCTACGGAAGTCCCATCTTTTTCCTTCAAGTTTCCTTTATGTATGGTTTATAGTTGTCCCGATCAGGCATTGCTTTAACTCATCTCAGTTTTTCTTGATAGGGACAGACAAAGTTTGTATTGTTCTCCATCCTATTAATTAATTATTCTTTTCAAACTAATTCATAGTCCTCTCCAGTTCTCCTTTTAAAAAAAAACTTATAGTTTCCTTTGAAACTTCTCTCTCTCCATTCTTCTTTCTTGTTTACTCTGGCTTTGATTATGGTGGCAGACGTTTCCTTAAACATTCTAAGTAATCCACCCATGTTTGAATAATTAGGAACAAGAAATACTTCATTCTTCCCCTTAGGTCTCCCATCAATGATATCACTTGTCCATCTGCCTCTGGTTCAGCAGTACAAAGGAGCTTACATTCCTAGCTCTATTCAAACTGCTGGTTCTCCAAATGTCCCTGTTGATGATGTACCAGAGACCCCAGCGCTTGACCAACTTGGCTATCCCAGCTGTTCTAATGATAGAACTCACTCATGTGGCCCTGATTCTCCATAAGTCTGAAACTATCAGTGTAGGAGTCTAAAGCAGAGTGCCTTTAGATCCCCTTCCAGGAGGGAAGTAATTTGAAAAACTCACTTTGGGACAGCAAGAAGTTCCTGTCACATCTCCTTTGCTTTCCTCCTTGTGGTAATGGGACTCATCTTTTCCAAAACTTATACCAGATCCTATGCACTTTGTAGTTCTGTTGTCATTTTTCTTCAGCATCTCTCCTTGAAAAGGGCTTTTTACCTAGTGCCTGAAATGAGCCATCTTTAGGCAATCAACAGCCATAGAAATTTTTAAACTCTAAATAGTTCCAAAAGAGAGGCAAGTATATTTAATAAAATTCTTTCTCTTTTCCTGATTCTGTCATCAAAGAGGAAGAAGTGTATCAATTTAACAAATAACACAATCATTCTTTTCTCCCAGCTCAAAAAGCAAATGACATTAATAAGTGCTGCTTCTGCAAAGAAGCTGCAGAAACAATGGACCACCTAGTTAGTTACAAAGAACGGTGTGACAAAGTAGCAACAATGGTATATTGGAATATCTGCAAGAAATGCCATTTGTCTGCAAGCTACTACAAAATAGGCAAAGTAATAGAAAATGTAGGTGCTAATGTGCTCTGGGATTTTAGAACTCTAACAGACAAGCAGTTGCTACATAAGACACCAGATATAAAAATTGGAAAAGATGTGATAGGTGATTAAAAATGCCAAATCCAGTCTAAACATCTGGCTAACTAATGAACCTTAATAATGATTTTTTTTAAAAAAAGGCTTTTGTCAGAAAACTCTCCCAAGTTCTTCACATCTCTAATTTTAAAGTAAATTTGTTTGAGCAAAAAATATGGAAAAATCTTCCTTGCTTTACTCTCTTCCATCACCAGCTGGGGTTATAGTAACACAGTTTTGACTCCCTGTAATATTTTTTGTTTGTCTATTCCTTTCGTTGGCACTTTCTTCTGATATAATCTTTGAAAAATTGCTGGTATTCATAGCTGGTATAAATTTGTGTACAAATGATAATTCATAATTTTTATTAGATTGGAAAGCTGCAGCTCTTTGATCTGGCTTCTGGATGCTTATTGGAAACTGTTGATGCTCATGAGGGGGCTCTGTGGTCCATATCTCTTTCTTCAGATCAAGTAGGTCAAATTTAAATTTGTTCCTTATTATTTGAATGTCTTGATAGAGTTATGTTCAAGGTGACATAATAGCTTGTAATAAGTAGAGTTTTGGGGGGATGGAAATGAAGGGCATAGTAGTTAGCTTCTCTTATCTACTGTAAAGATTGTTATTATCTTCCAACATTCCACGGAGAGCTACATTTCTCTGTGCCACTTGGTAGCTCCTGGAATGCTTCTGATACTTCCTGATTCTTGTTTGCTTTTTGCAATGCTTTGCAGATCTTGTGCATAATGACAGTAATTACTTAAAAATAAGTTATGGTGGCTGTTCAGGTATAATGTCAGATTGAGTAGTTTTTTGCATTAACAGTGTGAAATAGTAATAGCAGTTGATAAGGCAAAAGGGATGTTAATCATCTGTAGGTAGAGAATCCAAGTTAGAATTTGGATTGGTGAGGATTTTAGCTTTTGTTGCAAACTCATATTATTATGGAAATAAGCTACCGATTGATTTCCCAGTCCTGGAAAAAAAACTGGTTGGGATCCAATTTTTTTTTAATACTGCTTCTCTTCTAAATAATCTTCAGTGCGATTAGTCAAGGGGGAGTAGTAAATCATCGTAAATTGTTTAGGACAGACATGTCAAACTCGCAACATCACATGATGTCGCGTGACATATTGGAAGTTTTTGGGATGAGTGCGGTTTCATCGTGACACATCCAGCCCGCGGGCCGGCAGTTTGACACCCCTGGTTTAGGAGAAGAAGCAATAAAAACAGAAGTAAATTGATAATGGTTTGCAAATGGTAGTATTTTCAGATCAACTCACTAGCTTTTCTGGATATAAGATGCTCTTGAAGAATGAATAAAGCAATATTGAAGTTTCTGCTGTGTCATCTTTTATATATAGCAAAAGTGACCATGCTTAGTTTTAAGTTAAATTATTTTCTCCTTCAGCGTGGTTTTATAACTGGCGGTGCAGATAAATCGGTCAAGTTCTGGGAATTTCAGCTGGTAAAAGACAGGAACAGTATCCAAAAGAGGTGAAGGTGTTTTTTTAGAAATTAATAATATTTGAGCTCTAAATTTTATTCTCATAATATTGTTGATGCATAGAGCTTGCTAGCACGATGTGGAGTGCTTGTCCTTTTTTTAAAACATTGGATAGAAATAATATTGTATATCTTCTGGGTTATAAACCATTTCTAAGACATACTATCTATTGTCTTGTAGAAATAAATATTGATAATATCTTTTATATTAATATTTCTTCTTATACTTCTTGCACCAAATTAATATCTTCATTGGTAAGATGGATATATTTGAAAACTTTAAAAAACATGACATTTTTGTTTAAGCAGTGTTTAAAAAATATTTAAAATGATAAAAAGTGTTCTTTGCTTAAACATTTAGTTACTATCAAGTTATCTGGTTACAATCTGTTAGAACTATATTTGTTCTCTAAACTAATTTCTTTACCAGATGCACTGAGTTAAAGCTTTTCAAGATAAATGGAGAATGAATTTAATCATTTGGGGGGGGGTATATAAACTGCTTATCAAAAACGGGCCTTTCATTGTCTGTAGAACTATTCTGTCCTATTCATTAATTCTTTGGCCTTGTAGAGCCATTTTATCTGCCTCATTTTATCGTAAAAGTGAGCTATGGCACAGAAAAGTGGAAAGTAGAAAGAAGCAATTTTCAATTAAATTGTCTGTTGAGCAGATTTTTTTTTTATTATTCCGGGAAGTATTTTTGTAAGCTGTCGTGGGCGCCAATTGTAAAACAAGTCCTTTAGAAAAGGGTGGGATTAAGTCCACTTTTGCAGCTGACCTGGGGGGGGGGGGGCTGGATGAAATCAATGCAGAATGCTTAGCTGATGTCACTAGTGCCCATTAAGGCCTGTTCCTTCATGCAGGCAAAGAGGAGAATCAGTTTCTCCCCCTTGATTTCTGAATCTGACTGTGCAGTAAAAATCCATATGTTGTGCTCATCCCATCCTAGGCTCTCTGTGAAGCAGACACGCATTTTGCAGCTGGATGAAGATGTTCTCTGTGTTCGGTACAGCCCCAATCAGAAATTTCTGGCCGCTGCCTTATTGGACTGTACTGTAAAAATATTCTATACTGATACGCTCAAGGTAACCAATATTAGTTCGGATATAAAAGTAAGGAAAGTGATGGAGATTCTTTTTAGGCATTAAAAAAATGTACATTCCTAGTTTGATATGAAGGAGCCAGCCATATAATGAGTTAATTCTCTGCTGTGACCAAGGAAAAGAAAGAAGTGAAGGCCAAATCTTGATCCTATTTTGCTGTGATTGCTTGCTTGTTCTTTCAATCATTTTGCCAGAAATAATTCTCTTTATGATAATTTTCTTTTGTGGGTTATTGTTTTTCTTCAGTATTCTATTTCCTTCTGATTTTAATTACTTTTTTACTTGTTTTCCTTAAACTAAAAAAATCAAGCCAAATTTTTCTGTCTGTTACTTTGTGCAGTATTTGAAATGTATGGTTCAGGAAGTCAAAAACATCCTTGAAAATGGGGGGGAGGGGGGGGCGAAGGGAGGGCAAGTAACAAAGACCGTGCGGTGTTTATGGATACAGCTAAGCAGATGTGGTGTGGGCTTTCATAGCCAGTATCTGTTGGGTGGTATTGGGCTTCAAGGTTTAGTGACCCGGGTCTGGAGAACAGGTTTCCTGATGATAACTGTGCCTGGTGTCTTCAGAGGCAGAGTGGTCTGCTACCAAGATCACAGCAATTGAGCAGGGTCTGGCTGAACCTCCTGTCTTTCTAGCCAGGTGTTCTGGCTATAAGCAGTGTTGCTGCAGTTGAAAAATAATTTAATTTTCTCAAAGGGCATAATTAGCGCTTTCTATAATCGTGCCTTAATAGAGATAGATGATACTTCTGACAATGCTCTAAGTAACAGAGACTAGGCCAGGGGTAGGCAACCTTGGCTCTTCTCTGACTTGTGGTCGTCAACTGCCAGAATTCCTGAGCCAGCCACGCTGAGGGGAAAAGGAGAGGTTTCCAAGCTGAGCCATGCTGGCTGAGGAATTCTGGGAGTTGAAATCCACAAATGAGCCAAGGTTGCCTACCCCTGGACTAAGGCAATTGAGCTGAAAGAAAGGACAAAATCCTCGAGAGCACAGATTTGGTTATTTTCTGATACTGTTAAAGATGCTATTGCAGTGATATTAGCTAGTGTTATTCCTCTTTTGTGGGAGGAATTTAGATAATTTTTCTCAGCCTCTTATGTAGAAGTTTTAAAAATAATCTTTGGTCAACAAATCTGATTAAATGTTTTAAGGAGACTTACTGAAAATAGCGGATAACTGCTTTGATTCCTCATTAGTGTAAGAGGAAAAAAAGAAAAAAAAACTGAAGTTCCTCTTTGGAAACATCAAGTCCTTATCCACTTTCCCCAATACAGCGTGTAATCCCTAACTTTACTGTGAGCCCTACAACTGGAGAGCCTAGCATGAAACATGGGAAATTGGTGTTAAAGTTGCTCATGCTGAATTTGTCACAGAAGCAGGCATGATGTACACAGCTTCCTCATTTTCTCAGTTCGCTAAATCCTGTAGTGCGACAAAGTTCTCTGGGTTGGATAGTTGATTAAGACCAAACAAAAGCAGGACTTCATATCAGTGAAAGCTGGAAAGATCTAGGTGTTTACTAACACTCTACTTTTTAAAATGTGAAACCGATGTCTTCTTGGTTTTCAGTTTTTTCTTTCTCTCTATGGCCATAAATTGCCAGTGCTGTGCATGGATATCTCTTATGTAAGTATACCACCATGCTTTGGAGATTTTGGGGTGGCTTTATGCTGGAGGTTGCATGTGTGTGTGAGTGTCTCTGTGGGTATTTACTTATCATGTTGAGTTTATTTATGTAGCATATTTATTGATGTTGAGGGCTGATGTAATAATGTAAAGCCAAAAGTTTGAATGAACTTGACTGATTCTTAGTCTGTATTGAAATAGTATTGCCTATCAACACTAGGCAGGTAGTAGTAGTAATAGTACTTATCAATGTCTGTATAGATAGTCCTTGACTTAGAACCATAGTTGAACCTGAAGATACAGTTGTAAGTTGTAGTCGTTAAGCGGGTCACTAAATGAAGTGCTCGATTTTACAATCTTTTTTGTAGCAGTTTCTTAAGTGAGCCCCATGATCATTAAATAAGTTTGTATTCCCCAATTGGAGTTGGCTTTTTTTTTGCCAGAAACCAGAAGTAAAAGCTGGAAACAGGCCAAAAGACACTGAAAATCCACAGGATGCTGCAAACTGCCACAAATGCTGGCTGCCAAGCACACATAATGAAATCACATGACTCTGTGTCTGTTTGTGCTGTGTGTGTGTGTGTGTGTGTGTGTGTGCGCGTGTGCAGCTATTGGAACTCCAAAGACAGACCATAAATAATTCTAAGGATGTCCATTGTAAGTTCAAATGATTGCTAAGAAATCAGTCATTAAGTGAGGACTACTTGTACCAGAAACAAGATTTGTCTTAGCTGCCTGATCCCAGTTCATGTGCAGGATTTTGTTCTGCTCCAGAAAAAGGTACATGTCAGCGCTGCTAATATTGAATATTCTTGCTTTGACAAAATATGCAGAACTGTCTGGTATTTTTAGAATTAATTCAGATGACAGAAAAAGGGAGGAGATTAGTAAGGAAAGCCCAGGAAAAGGAACGGAAGTGAATCTTTGCCTTCCAGGTTAATTGGAAGATGTGAATCATGATCCCAAAATAGGGGAGGGGAAATGCCTGGAATGTTATGTGCAGAGGGAAGGGAAGGGAAATTCAGATCTTGGCATCCATCGTGCCGTGCTGACACGCCTCTACACTAATAAAGGCTTTTTTAGGTTAAACCATGCCTGAAAATTCTTTGAAGTGTTTCATTAGTCAGACACGTGACAGTACACATACATGTAAGCTAGACTGAACTGCAGGAACACCTTAACTGAAAAGGTTATTTCCTCTCTCTTCTGCTGAAGGACGGAGCATTAATTGCAACAGGCTCTGCTGACCGGAATGTGAAAATCTGGGGTTTGGACTTTGGGGATTGTCATAGGTCCCTTTTTGCTCACGATGACAGGTAGGTCAGTGGGAATTGTGAGATTAGAGATCTCTCCGTAAAAGGTGAAAAGTTTTACATTCCTGAAAGAAATCTATTATATTGTAGTCTGTGTAGAACTACCTGTGGTGCACGTATTGCACTTTTCAGGACAATGAATCTTCCTGATTAGAGCTCCTTACCTATCGTCTTCCTTTCTTTTTCTTAACTAACAGCTTTTGGCATCAAGCCACCTGAGTTGAAAAACAACCTTTTCCACACAATTTGCAATTCTGTTTGTGAAGCTGGACAGATTTACAGCTCCTTTGGAAGATTAAGATATAAACACTGTTTATTTTGTGGGCTTTATGGTAGTGGAGGGATTTCTTCAGAAATTTTAACAGTAAAAATGTGCACTGGGTTTTGAGCTTATAATGGCTGCTTGAAACACGTGAGAGAGATTTGTTTTGGGCAAAAAAATTTGTTTTCATGAGCTTGGTACAAAATGTAGCTTTTTCAACTTGCACTAATTAGATTGGAGAGTTCTTTTATATTTTGCCACTGTTTGCTCATTAAATTATCTTGGTATATATGGTAAATTTCAAGAACAGAATTGGGCAATTTTGCCCCAAAACACCAACTTCAATTAAAAAAAATATAGGATAAAATGTATTAATGTAGTCAACATATACTGAATTCATAAGTCTTTATCTTTTGGAAATATACGTGCATTTATAACATGCAGATCTTAAGTATATTCTTCCCTTTTTAAAATACTTTCCCTGATGTGACTATGCGAATGGGAATTTGGAAATGGTAATGATCTTCCATATCTTCTCATAGTTATTTTTTTCTTTCCTTTTTTTTTAGTGTAATGTATCTTCAGTTTGTTCCAAAGACCCACCTCTTCTTTACGGCAGGAAAGGACCACAAGATTAAACAGTGGGATGCCGATAAATTTGAGCATATCCAGACTTTAGAGGTAAAATAAAATATCTTTAGGAATAGACTGCTCATGAAACTTGCTGCGTATATGTGCATGCTTGCGTGCGGACCATTCGGAAATTATAACTAGTCAAGAATGTGGTATGAGCAGTGAAGAAATGTTTCATTATGTCCATGTGGCTACACTATTCCATGTGTGTGCTGGCTATCACTAGGTTCCAAGTGTGAATCAAGGTATCAGTTATCACCTCACCCATAAAACATTCATGGCATAGGGTTTGGCTACTTGAGATAATGGAGAAATGAGATAATGGAGAAACATCATCTCCAAATGTTTCTGCCCATCCAGCAAAGTCCTGCACATAGGATGCACTTTGGGTCTCATTAATTAGCAATGTCATCTAGTGGGACCCAGGAAATATGCCTTACTTGTCACAGCGCTTGCCCCTTGCTCCCACCCTGATGATGTTCAAAAAGCTGTTGAAAATCTGGTTGTTCGGGATCCCAGGGGTTGGTAAGTTAAGCCCTCATTGGATGGATGTGTATGTCTTATGTTCAGGGTACTTATGAATTTATTACTTTTTATAGTATTGTTCCTACTTTTAAAATTATAGTTTTTCCATATTGGGTAGCCTCTACATGGATAAATAAAAAATGGTTTCTTCCCTTCCCTATAACTAACCACCTGTCTAATTCATAGGGGCATCACCAGGAAGTGTGGTCCCTGGCCATCAGTCCCAATGGAGATTACCTTGTCTCCTGCTCTCATGATAAATCATTGCGCCTCTGGGAAAGAACAAGGGAACCCCTTATTCTGGAGGAGGAGAAGGAAATGGTAGGAAGTAATCAGAACTTCTCGTTTGAATCTATTTAGAGGAATTCCAGTCCCAGTTTTCTAATGTATACATTCATATGTACTTGCATTAGTAGGGCTTTTTAATAGTGGTCTCCTACTTGCAAACATATCTATTAGCTCAATGCTGAGGCTTCACACCAAGCAGGCTGTACTGTCAATCTATTGGTTGAATGGAAGAAAGTTGTAAATTTTTATTTTGGCTGATCACTCAAAAATATTTAAAGGTAAAGGTTCTCTTATTCTCTGATATAGGGATTAGAATTATCTTCTTATAAATGTCAATGAAACAAAGCAAATGTGTATTTCATAAGTAAAATAAGCTTGGTTTATTCAAAAGATTTAATTTAAGGGGGCAGCATGGCACAAATTAGCTGCTTTGTTCAAACATGTGTTATTTCATAAAATAGGATAGCTCAGCTTTCCAAGTTTCAGGAAATAAATTCTACTTATGTGCTTCATGTGAAAAAGGGGTGTTCCCTACCTCCCTTTCCCCACCCCGCTGCCTCTCCCCCTCAAAACCTTCCTCAGATGATCTCCCTAGCCTTCAAGAGCTATCTTGAGAACCAGCAGTGATCTGGAGATGGGAAAGAGGCCTCAGCCATGTATAATAAAACACATAACATTTCTTTCAGTCATGGCATCTTATAACACTACCCAGTTAGAAGAGAATATTTATAGTTCAGGATTGCGCTGTGGGGTCCTTGGTGTTCTCTGAGCTTGGTGGTTTTCTTGCAGATGTTTCATTACCAAACTAGGTAACATCATCAGACTGAAAGTTCTGAAACATCTGCAAGAAAACCATCAAGCTCAGAGAGCATCAAAGACCCCACTGCTATTTCATTGCTGTATTTCATTTATATTTCACCTTTGCTGAAGCATTCATGCAAGCCTCCCTTAATGTTTAGCTTTCTTGGTAGGTATTGAGAGCATAATAAAATTGTAGAGAAGAGAAGCAAATATTCTTGAACTGTTTGGAAAAAATGTGTAGAATAAAGTTTTCAGAGCTGGTTGGAATGAGGTATATACTCAAAAAAATAGGTTCCTTGGATACTCTGGATTGGGAAGAATTGTTTTCCATTTTAATATAATTGGACATCCTGACACACAAGATACTTTCCTTTCACAGCAAAGAGAAATAGACTATGAAGATAGTGTCGCTAAGGAAGATCAGCCAGTGGTAAGCAACATCTATTTGGACAGCTTTTTTCTCTTGTTTCTCAAGCTGCCTTTCTTGGGGACCTCAAGATGGAGTTGGAGCGTCCATGGAGACTGGAACATGGGATGCTTGGTTGGTTGCTGTTATCAACTAGCTGACTAGAATTTCCTGATTGTCTTTATCCTTCATATTTGAACTGAATTTTAGGTCAAACTTGCAGAAATGAATAACCCAAATGCTAATTTTTCATTTTACTTTTATGTTTATGTAATTAGTTTTGTTGGACATCATAATTATATACTTAGTACGTCTGTTTTGTAAAATAGTTTCAGATCCCACGAAAAAAATCTCTGCTAAAAAGCTTACTCTGCATTTGATTCTAACCCATATTAGCTTAATTCTTTTTCAACCCCACAATCCTAATATGAAATCAGTACCCCCGTCAGATTGAACTAGCTTTATTTTGGTCAGCAGAATTAAGCACAGTAATAGCCATAAGCTTTCGAACTAACTTCCAGTTCACACCTTCCTGTTTTTTTTTTCTAATCCAAGATTCCCATCACTGTATCTATGTAATATTTCATTTTTTGGTCACAATAGCGCATTATTCTTTTTAAAACAGTGAGGAATTATCTCATTTGTTTCTTGATTTTGCCTTGGAATTTTAACAGCATTGTCTCAGTTCTGTACATCGCATGCTAATAGTTAAAATTTAAAAAATGACTAAGAGAGCATGTGGAAATACACAAACAGAAGACAAAGCAAAGATTTCAGAAACAAAGCAGAAATTGCTTCACTTCAACTGGAAAGCAACAGTCACTAATATTGCCCTCACTGCCAGCCTTATGCTTTTCTTATCATTTAGTTTCTTCTAATTTTCTGGTCCATAAAAAATCAAAGTATTTGCCCTGGGCTATTGCAGAACTTATTTATATACAAAAGGTACACAATTCAAATAGAGAGTCATGGATGTTCAAATCAAAATGGACCTAAAATTTCAGTAGACATATTTAGATTTCAGGAGATGTATCCCTATTTTACAGATATTAATTTTAAAATGTTTTTGTTTCTTGCCAGGTTCCTGGGGAGATTCAGGGTGAGGCTGGATTAGCTGGGAAGAAGACCATTGAAACTGTCAAGGCTGTAAGTTCATTTTTCCTAGAATTTTCTACTAAAAGGGAAGATTCCTTCTTTTGTTTTAATAATAATAATAATAATAATAATGGCAGAATATTCATATCACTCCTTTAAAAAAATCCTCTACATCAATTGCTGATCAGAAAGTTGTCCAAATTAAGCACAAACTTTCTAATACACTGAATTAATTGCCTGTGTGTTGTTTCAGTGGGAGGCAGATCTATAAGTGAATAAATCATCATTGAAAAACTCAGCCTCTACATTATCTCATTTTCCTAGCAGTTGAACAATCAAGGGAGAAATATTAATGTTTCCTTAGACACACCTTCAGGACTTTTGTTAGCTCGATGGCAGGATTTGAAACTACTACAGCAGGGGTGTCAAACTCAATTTCATTGAGGACCGCATCAGCATTGCGGTTGCCCTCGGGGGGGGGGAATGGGTAGGTGTGGCCAAGGTGGGTGCAGCCTACTGGTGGGCGTGGATGGAGTGGGTGCGGCCTACTGGGTGGGCATGGCCAGCTCTACATCGTTCGCGTCAAGGGTGCCTATGGGGGCCTGGGCAGGAGTGAGACAGATCTGAGGGTCTCTGGCAGAAGATGGGACCGGGGCAAGCACCAAGTCATGGTCCATTTCTTCATTCCTCATAAAGGGTGACACCTCCCCAGCATGCACCCAGGGGGTGGGGCCGATGTGGCAGGGGCTTGTTTCTAGATGGCCTTATGGAGCTAAGACTGAATGCGTTTCAGCATAGATGGCCACCACAAAATTGTACATTGGCTCCCGGCCAGCCTGGGCCAGGGCCAAGGCAGGGGGACCATTCCCTCACTGTTTCCAGGATGGCTTTGTGGGCCACATGAAACCACTTTGCGGGCCGCATCCAGCCCCCAGGGCTTGTGTTTGACATGTCTGTATTACAGTACTCCCTTCCCTAAAACATAAAATGCAATTGATTTTTTTCAGCATTGCTATTGTAATGACTCTAGATTGCAATTATTTGTTCTAATAGGCTTTTCTAATTAATTAGTACCATGTGTTTTGGGTTTGTTTTTTTTTTTCTCTCTAGGCTGAACGAATCATGGAAGCCATTGAACTCTACAGGGAGGAGACTACGAAACTGGAAGAGCACAAGGCCGTCTGCAGAGTTGCTGGAAAAGAGGTGAGGAAGGAACGACTTGTGTTTTGTTCAGTGTAGTGCAAGCAAACCTATTTATTATCAGAGAGAATGCTTACAGGGCTGAAAAGAGACATAATCTTTGCATCATCAGTCTTATACATAATATTCAGCTGATTTTAGTATTTTTGAGATCCATGTAGTAAAGTGGATAAAAGTGCATTAATCATTTACAGTGAAAGGTTCTTCCCATTTGATGTAACAGAACCATCCAAATAAAAGTTAAACCCAACTTCCTAGGAACGCAGGAAAATCCCCAAACAAAATCTGCTATTATTTAAGTTTGGTTAGATTATCTCCCTTCAGTTTTCATCCTTGGCCAAGTTGAAAGGAACTTTAGAAGAGCCCCTATTTATTTATTTAGCATATTTATATAGCTGCCCATCTCACAAACATCTGATTAGGTGGCATACAACACAAGAGTTGAAAACTCCGTTACAGTCTAAAACAATAAAAAATAAACAGATAAAACCCAAGAAAGTAGGAGGACAAACATCACATCAACTCACCTTCCAGGCTGCCCCTGAGACCCCTCCTTCCCAAGGGTGGTGAAAAAAAACATATTTTATAAGTACTCTTCAAATATTTCAAAGGATCTTATGTAAAATAGGGTCAGTATCTATTTCTCTTTCTCCAAAGAGAATAATGGGCTTTAAGTTACAGGAAAGCAAATTCCAAATAACTATTATGAAACATTTCCAAAGGGCAAGAGCAGGGTCATACTACAAACAACTATCCAAAGACCACCTTTCACTGGTTGTTGTTGAGGAGGAAGCTGGATAGCCATCTGTCAAGAAAGCTTTAATTTAATGTTGAGTGTTGGACTCAACATCTGAATGGTCTCTTCCAATTTTTAAGATAGGACATAGAAGAAGACTGTCCTATCCCTATGCGGCTCTTTGGGCCTTCCCCTGTGGTTCCCAGCCTCCTCTGCCTTTGCAGAGAGAGACAGAGACAGAGAGAGGCAATTGCGCTTCCCTGCTTCTCTCTCTCTCTCTCTCTCTCTCTCTCTCTCTCTCTCTCTCTCTCTCTCTCTCTCTCTCTCTGTGTGTGTGTGTGTGTGTGTGTTTGTGTTTTTTTGTCTGTGTGTGTGTGTGTCTGTGTGTATGTGTAAAAGAGAGTGCACTCACAGTGTTCTCTGAGGAGCTGAAAAGCTTACTGGGCGGAGCTCCTCCCTTTGCTGCGTCTCTGCAGGAAGCAGGAAGCAGGAAGGGCAGGAGAGAGTTAGCTAGCCCAGCTAGGCTGACTCAGGAATTCTGGGAGTTGAAGTCCATGAGTCATAAAAGAGACGAGGTTGCTTACCCCTGAGCTTGTTGGACAACAGCTTGAAGCTTGCCAGGTGAGCAGCAGATAGGAGGGGGGGGGAGAGGGAGGGAGAGAGAGAGAGAGAGAGAGAGAGAGGAAAGAGAGAGAGAAAGAAAGTGGGGGAAGAGGAGTGGCAGACCAAGGGCAGATAGAGAGGGAGGGAGAGAGAGAGAGAGAGAGAGAGAGAGAGACCCTTTTGACATCTAAAATGAAGATAACACTGCATATATCCTTTTTTAACCTGTGTGTGTACACACACACACACACACACACACACACACACACACATATACATATATATATACACACAAACACACACACACCTATAATAAAGGTAAAAAAGGATATATGCAATGTTATCTTCATTTTAGATATCAAAAGGGTTTTGCGGCTCCCAGTGTTTTGTTTTTTGTGGGAAACGGGTCCAAGTGGCTCTTTAAGTGTTTTGGGTTGCCTACCCCTGCCCTAGGGGAAGCTGGCTAAAAAGCTCACTTGAAACAAACATGGTCTCGCATATCTTCTTTGCTTCAGACAAGAAATATTCATCATCAGTGAGCAATGCTCTTAATGCAAAGGCTTAACTTTTGAAATGGGGACTAAATATAGGATAATTTGATTGCCAATAAACATACTACTACCTCATTAGTATTTGTTTCTCTCTTAAGATATTGCTACTGTTTAGTATTGTTTGATACCTGTAGCAGTATTGACGCTAATGCTGCATGTTCTCTTCATATTTGATTCACCACATGTTATCTCCCTGTCTCTGTAGTCGCATGATTTGCTTCAGTTGTAACAGCTCAGATTTGAGCGTGCATGCGTAAAATGAGTTATTTGGAGAGCCATGATCCTGTCAAGAAAAGTTCTTTGCTGTTTAGTCATGTGTATATTTGGCTAGGGTAGATTAAATGTATATTTTATGAAATATTAAACTAAGTAGACAGAGGCGTGTTTTATAACCAGAAAGAAATGTTTTTTTTAAGTTGGTAGTGAAATGATGCATTTAATTTTTCAAAACAAGATATGTTAGCTAATTACTTTTGAACTCTCATGTAAGTTAGTTATTGTAACTCGGTTTATTTCTCCAGGTTCCTGCTCCTGTAAATCCAATTCTCCAGGCATCTGGCAATATTTCAGTAAGTCTGATTTAAGTCATTTGAAGGAACTATCTTGGCATAAAAACATATCATAAATAGAAGTATATATGTCATGTAAGGGTCTTGGTAGAGTTCATAATGGATTGGAAGTCATGTTTGTATGTTTCTTTTTTTTAACCTTTTCAAACTTAGTGTTCCTATAATTTCATATTTCAGTAACTTAAAATTTCCATGAACAGTATAATCTTAACGCAATTTATATTCTCTCTTTTGTATAGAGGTATATTTTCAGTCTTGAGATTAAATTTTATGTGTTCATATTTCTGCCTGAAAAGCTCTTTAATAGATCTGTCTCTTAAAGACTGTTTTGTAATTATAACTCAATAATTTACTGCAAGTAAGAATAGAAATCAGATCCAATAAATCTTACTTAACTAAAGGAATTTTCAAGGTACTTTGCCTTTTCTCACATTTACATTTTGTTTTGCTATTGTAAATATGGCAGCTAATAATAAAATAGAATTGATTACTTCCATCCATCTTACGTAGTTCCTGGGAGAATAGACAGTAAAGTCATATTAAAATTAATTTCCAAAAGGAGTTGTGTAATTTTTTGTTTTCCGATTTCTTTACAATCTTTTTTTCAATTTTTATACTTAACAAATTGCTGCATATTGGTAACAGTTCTGTTTACAGTAATTGTTCCTTTGAGCTTACCAAAGAACTAATTAAACAGACATTGCTACCGATATGTACTAATTTAATTACTAAGCTCCAACACAATTGGTAAATATAATGCAATTTCAAAATGGTGGAGTACTATCTATAAATTATTATTAAGGGTCAGTTCTTGATGATTTGCTGAAATAAATCAAAGAGATAAAGAATTTTGTCTCATCAAATTTGAACGTTAAGGTCTTTTCCCTATTTATTTAGAACTTCTAAAAGAGCTTGTTGCTTTTAATGTATGCATTGATTTCTGATAATTACATTTTTAATGTTAGCCTTTTAAACTTTTCCTTGGACAACTGGCCCACATGTAATACAGATATCTGAACTCCATTTGGGGCACCTACAAATATGAAGTAGATGGTCACTTCTGTGTGATAGTTGTGTGTGTAGTAAATAAGTTGTTTGTGTAGTGAGGTACTGAGAAAAATAGTATACATCCTAAAATTTGTTGCTGAAAGGTAATAATTTGAATTACCTGCTGTAGCTTATGATGAATTTTTTCTTGTTTTTCCTTGCAGCCTTCTGCATATGTATTGGATGTTCTGAAAAAGGTGAAATCAAGGTATGTTCTTAGAAACCTCTTACTAATAAAATCTTGAATTTCTTAATAGCTTGTCTAATGGGAGCTGCTGAGGTAAACGCTAGAAGGGTCTCAGCAAGTTGAATCTATTTTGTATGAATTCCATGTCTAATTTCATAATCTGTAGTTTTGTCAAGCTTCCAAATATACTGCATTAAGAGAATGTGCCCTAATAAAGTATTGAGCGCTACTGAATATGTAGCCTTCAAATATGATAATATCCTTGGAATCTCATGATACAATATATGTTCTGGGTCTTAATTAGATTTAGAATATACATTTTCCTTAGTCCTAATGATCAGAGTAATATGCAGGCATATCGCTGGAAGCATATAGACAGAAACATTATTATTATTTTGCAATTCTCCTTCTCCAGTCTCTCTCAGATGCACTGCAAGGAGCTAAATAATATTTCTGAGTGTTAAATGAACCATAAAATACAACTAATTTACTTCTAGAGAGCCAGTTCATTCAAGTATTTCTATGCAAATTGCCATCTTTTTTTTATGGAAGTATGGCTGTGAGTATTAATGGTTCCACTGGTAGAAATTGCCCTAGAATTTGGATTGGCAACTTGTAGTCCTCCATATATCTTTGGACTGCAATTCCTCTAGTATTTTTCCGTGATGGCTAAGGACCTAGAGCTCACCCGTATGCTACTTACCTCTGCTGTGAAATAAAATTAAGCCACATTTCACCCAGGATAAAGTTTCTCCAGAGCCCACTTGAAAGGCAAGTGTTTTGGGAAAAAAACTTCAGGCATTTGCTTCTAAATATTATTTAGCTGGCATCAAGTAAGGAGAACAAGGAGACCAAGCTGGATCAAGACAGAATCAGAGTTAGAACCAAACCTACCGTTTGAAACCATTGATTCAACGTGATCCCTAATTCTGTTTCTTGGAAAGGAGGCAATAACAGTGCCAGGACACTGTTTAAAGTATGCCTTCCCTTTGCCTTGAGCATCTGCTTTTCTGCCCTTGATAGAGAAAAACTTTATTGCCAGATTGTTGGGATTTTTTTTTAACGTTCTTGGTGCTTGATATGGAAATGATGATCCATATTTCTCTCTCTCCCTCTCATAGTGAATTGGAAGAATCCCTTTTGGTTTTGCCTTTCTCCTATGTGCCTGACCTTCTGAAGCTCTTCAGTCAATATTTTGAATTGGGTCTAGAGGTAGAATTGCTCTGCCGGGCTCTCCTGTTTCTGCTCAGGTAAATTGAAGGTTATTTCATTTCTTTTTTTAAAAAATCAGGTATATTACTATTTTCTGTAAGACCGAGACTGGCTAACTTACATTAGATTAATATGGGGAAGCTAATCAAAGTCTGGCATGCTTAGAAAGCAAATTTGAAATTAATAAAAAAAAAACAATAGCCCAATTTTTTTTAAAGTATTTTATTAAGTTTTACAAGGATAAGGAAAGGATAGGATCGATATGGGTATTAGGTAGGGTTCAGGAGTGGCATTAGGGTAGGTACAAAAATGGGGTTGCCCCCAACAATAATTCCACGCTTTAGCAAGCAGACTGTCGTCCGGATACAAATATTAAATAACAGTAATTAATATAATGATAAATAACTATAATCAATAATAACCATAATCATAAAAATACTAGTCAATAAACATCATTCATCCTAATAGACTTCACAATCCTTTCTCGCTAGATCATATTGCTAACCATTGATAGAATTTTTCCCATGTTTTAAAATAAACTGAATCTTCTTTCTCTTTAATCTCTAAGGTTAATCTATCCATTTCTGCACATTCTAAAATTTTTGTAATTATAATCTGGTCAGATGGTAAATTTTCATTTTTCCAAAATTGGGCAAATGCTATTCTCGCAGCTGTCAATATGTGTAATATTAAATATTCATTCTCTTTTCCATAATTAAGTCCTAGTATTCCCAATAAAAACAGTTCTGGTTTAAATTCTATGTGTATTTTAGTCATCTTTTCCAGCCATAAATGAATCTTAAACCAAAATTTCTTTGCGCTAGGACAGGGGTAGGCAACCTCGGCTCTTTTATGACTTATGGACTTCAACTTCCAGAATTCCTGAGTCAGCATACATGCACTAGGACATACCCACCAGGTATGGTAGTAAGCACCTGGTTTTTGTTTACATTTCCAACAATTTGGACTACTGCACTGCGCTCTACATGGGGCTACCCTTGAAAAGTATTTGGAGACTACAGTTGGTCCAGAATGCAGCCGCGCGAGTGATAGTGGGTGCTCCTCGATACACCCACGTTACACCTATCCTCCGTGAGCTGCACTGCTTGCCTATTGGTCTCCGGGTCCAATTCAAGGTGTTGGTCGTTACCTTTAAAGCCCTATATGGCTCAGGGCCAGGCTATTTGCGCCTACTACCTCATAGTTCCCTACATCTGGTTAGATCCCACAGGCTGGGCCTCCTTCAGGCCCCGTCGGCCAAGCAGTGCCATTTGGCGGGGCCGCGGAGGAGGGCCTTCTCTATGATGGCGCCCACGCTTTGGAATCAGCTCCCCCCGGAGATTAGGACCGCTCCCACCCTGTTGGTCTTCCGTAAGCTACTTAAGACCTGGCTTTTCCGGTAGGCCTGGGGTTTATAAAACCTTACCCCTGGATGATTGTTTTTGTATTGTTGTTTTGTTATGTTTTATGTGTTTTTTTTATTGTTAGCCACCCAGAGTCCTTTGGGAGTGGGGCGGCTTATAAATTTTAAAAATAAAAATAAATAAATAAATTATTTGATACATTTTTAAACATTTTCACTAATCTTACTGATGTCATATGCCATCTATAAAACATTTACAATAGCTCAATTTTTGTGCACAGCTTAGCAGTTCTTGTTTAGTCACTACGACATCATTTTTGTTGATTTAAAAACATACACCAATACAATCAATCTCTAGTCTAGGCAATGAACATTTCATCTAAGTTGGATATCAGTTTTTCCAGTCCCTTTGTCCGTTACTTCACATTCTTTGGTATCTTGTAATTGTCGAAGGCTGGTAAAACTGGCAATAAAGCCTGGCAATATTGAACATTTGTTCTATAGGCCACCCTATTCAGCATGCACATTCCTTATTTTATGTCAATAGCTAGTGACAAATCTTGTTTGAGGTTGGCTTTCTCTAGATCAGGGCTTTTCAACCAGTGGTACGGGTACCACCTGTGGTACATTGGCTCCTGGCAGGTGGTACGCGACCATCCTAGAAAAGTGGTAGCGGGGAAGGGGAATGAGCTGAACTGATGGCAGCACCGCACAAGCCTGAGTGAGAGATGGCTGGAGCTGCAGGACTGTCAGGGCTCAGGAGAAGTGCCAGTATCAGCGCTTCTTTGGGGATGTCAGGGCTCAGTGGAAGCACCAGGATCAGTGCCAGGCTCCAGCTGGAGCTCAGCGCTGATCCTGGGGCTTCTGCTGAGCCCCGAAGAAGCACCGATCAGCTGGAATGTTGTGATTTACATTCAGATGCTTGGCAACTGATTCATATTTATGACAGTCAGTGTCCCAGGGTCATGTGAAGTGACCAAAACCTGCTGCAACCACCTAGCAGATGGGGGGAATAAAAACCAAACACCCCCACCTCACCCTCACTGCCAATGCTCAACAGAAATGCTCACAACAATGAAAACCTCAGACAGGAGGAAGAGCGCCGCTGGGCGGGCAGGCAGGTGTCTTGCTTGGCTGTGGTTTGGGGGGCACTTTTTTCAGTGCCATTGTAACTTCAAACAGTCACTAAGCGAACGGTTGTAAGTCGAGGACTACCTGTACCTTATCACTTTTTTCCTCTTTTTAGGGGGGGGTCATCAAATTTTTGACACCTTGCTAGGCAACTGGTGATACTTGGATGTTGCCATATCCTAAAAGTGGTACAATGGGTGAAAAGGTTGAAAAGCCCTGCTCTAGATGTTCCAGGACTTTAGAACAACAAACAGTATCAATATCTTAGTTTTCCTGTATTTGTTCTTCCTCCTAGGATACACTTTGGGCAGATTACAAGCAATCAGCTTCTTGTTCAGGTGATGGAGAACCTGAAAAAAACCACCATTTCCAGAGTCGGTCAAGTGAAAGTAAGTGTGTAGTGGCACAATATTTTTCATGTTTAAAAAGTGCTGGTTTAGAATTCTGGTCTGATCTCCCAAGCTCTGCAGTTCCTTGTCCGTTATCGTGGAAGGGGCAGCAAGTGAATATCTCACTGAATATCATCTGCATTATCAGTTAGGAGCATGTTCTCAGCTCCAGCTCATGTCTCATTCCTTCTTTTCTTATGCTAGGAATATGGATGGAATAGGATGACAGAAGTTCCCGTAGCTTGCTTTGTCAAGTAGTGAAAGGGCAGGATTAAAGCTTGCTGGTATTTGAAACAAAGGGGAAGATTTGCTTGATAAGCTGATACTTACAGCAAGCTGCTCTGATTTCCCCGCCCCTCCCGTTTTGAACCCCATCTGAAGCAATAGGATAATATTGCCATTATCTTACAGTCTTAAAGTGGGTGTCAGGATCATTAGACAATTGAGCACTGAAATAGTAGCAAGTGGGTATGGAACTAAGTAGATGATGCTTTAATGGTTTTCCTGGTCTTTTCTTAAACTTCACTATTTATTTGTATTTATGCTGTACCTTTAGGATGTTCTGGGATTTAATATGGCCGGTCTTCAGTTCCTAAAAAGAGAAATTGAAGCCAGGGATGAAGTGACTTTTTTTGCTGATGCTACTGACCGATTTGAGGAGAAAAAGAGGAAGAGAAAGAAGAAACAGAAGATGATTCTTGCAATGCTATGAGGCAGTTTGCTGGAGGATTTGTTGCTATCTGAGAACACTGTGATGCATGCTTCCAGCTACTGAGGGGGAGTGACTTTCAAGGGCTTGGGAGAGGATGAGGGAACCAGAGAAAAAACATGCTGAGTTTTTATCCACGGGTTTTGAGATGGGTTGTAAGAGGACTATCCCCTTCATGTGTTCCCTGCTTTTGACTGCTACAACATCTTCTGACCTGCTGCTTTAGCTCTTCTTTAAAAAGCCACCTCCTATCCCAGGACCCCACATTGACTCTCATCCCACTCGTTATAATGACAAATCATGCAGATAGAGCTCTCTGCCCTCTTGCTGCATGGATGAATTTTTTTACTCTGTTTTACAACAACATTGTTTTCCCCACCTTTGGAAAAAAGAAAAGAAAAAAACAGTATTTGTTCAGATTTGATGTGGCTACGAATGACATGCTTCACATAATATAGCATTTTGGCCTGGTCTGAGAATAGATCTGTCTTCGCAGTTTGAGAAGATTTCATTTGTACTTGCTTTTCAGTCTTATTTTTGCTATTTAATGAATTTGTCATTTTAGTAATAGCAGTTTGTATTTGATTATTTTCTGATCTTAGTTTTGGGGTAGATATGAGACCAAGTGTTTTACCTCAATTGCATATTGCTTGCCATTTGCAATTACATAAATCATTGCTCCTCTGTGATACAATCCTAACAAAAGTCTTCTAGCTGGCATACAGAAGTTAAAAATTAGTTCTCCAGATGTATAATATTAGATGGGAATTTAATTTAGCCTAATAAGGAATCTGATTTCCTCGTTTAACCTGGAATTTAATTCAGCAAGCTGCTCAGCATGAATACAGTTAAATCTTCATACTTTTCTAGGGAGGGCACATTGGCAGAATTTCAAAATAAGTATTAATGGGTTATCAATTCTACGCTAGCATCAAAATTAGCTGATTTTGATGAATGCTAGTGATGTTCTCAAGATATTAGAGATGTTGCACAAGCTCTTTGTGCTTTTTCACCTCAGCAAGGGGAGTAGCAATTTGTTTACACACCCTTTCTGTTAAATTTTCATAAATTCAAACCAAGAGATTTACTGTAGTGCAGAATTTTTCTTATTTATTGCTACATGTTCATATTATTAAGATGACATGCTCACAATTGTTTACAATACCAATTTATATACATTACATAAATATTAGGTTAAAAACAATTTCATTAAAACATCGATTTAACATTCTTGGCATATTAAGAATGTTAGACACTGCAGGACTGTCATTAGAAAAAATTAATCCAGGTCTGCTCTGCAAAACAAACATAAAAAATTATATAAGCATATGGACACATTTTTAAGCAAGTTTTCAGATGTAACTTTCTAGTACAACTAACTTGACTGACAAAACGCATATGCCTTCTAAATTCAGCAGGTCGATATAATCATTTATATCTTATTTGCCTTGTGCATTTAAAGTAAGTTAAAGTAATTATGGAAGCAGATTTTTGCCTTTGACATTTCCTTAAATACAGAATTCTTACTTAATGAAGCAGAGGGCTTGAAATCACTTGTGGCCTCTGCTGTCCTCTGAAAACTGATGACAGAATTAAAAGTCTGTCTAAAAGAAAGAAAAATCCTGTCCTACCTCTTATAGGTCTCATTTTCCTCAAAAATGCCAAAGGCATATCACTGCTTATCCAATCATTCTAAAATTATTTCAAGTGATCATCTCTGCAAAAAACCTTGCATATGATTTGAACTTATGAATTTCTGTAGTTTTTAATTTGCATTTTCTGACTACTAGACATATATATTCCAAGTATTTTCTTGATTCAGGATGCAGAGGTGACTGGCAGAAAGCAGTTGGCCACACAAGAGTCAGGGGAAAGGAATCTCAATTTGCCAAATCTTTTTTTCACTGTTTCTTTTTTCCTGAGTACAAGAAGCATAGTGTATTTCTGTACCACCTACCCCAAAACTGCATTCAAATGTGTCCACCTAGAATTCTGCAAGCCACCTCTTAATGTGTACCATACAGTGTCCCAATAGGTTTTGTGCACATTTTTAAATTGTGATATGTAATACTTAGAAACAGGTATGTATTTGGTTGCTTGAATATTCTGGTCTTGTAATTTTCTCATTTAGGATCCGTCCCCATCAATGCCATTCATGTCTCTTACACCCAAATGGTCTCTTGGTTGCCCTCCACCACCACCCCCGACCCCCCAGCTTTCCTAACCCCTTCCCCACCAGTACATCCCAAGCTCCTTACTTCTTCCCCCCAATAGTGGCTTAATTGCCATTCATAAACTCTCCTTTTGAAACCCAGACTTTCCACACTGAAATACAATTGCTTACATTAATGAGGAAGCTTGTGAGGAAGTATTACTCTAAACTGAGAGATTGGACTTGCTGGAATCAACTGGATGTTGGAGGCCTGCCCTCCTTTGGGATAGTTTGGTGGTCTCTCATCATAGACGGTGTCTGTTAAGACTGGTGAAAAAGCAAGTTAAGGAGATACATTGTTTTGCTAAACCCCTTCTCCAGCCTTGAGTGTAATAAAGCCTAATAATGAAGCATAAAGACAGTTTTTAAAAAAGGGGCTGCCTGAACCACTAACTTCTACTTTCATTTTGACAACACAAAAAGCATTGAGATAATACAATGAGACAAGAGACTCCAGAGTCTCTTTCTTTCTTACACAGTTTAGCAGAAAAAGTAATAATGATGTCCCTATGGCAGCTAGCTTACATTTTTGTCCATGTAATAGAGTGGCACAGGGTCATAGAGCACACCAGATAAACTGTTTATAATTCCTTCGGTGTTAATATAGCAACTCGTGTTTGACAGTGCTGGGGCTGATAATGAAATGCTGCATTATTCTCAGTTGTACAAACCAGTAATGTGTGTTTGTCCTTTCAGATATCTCCTGGGAGATGTAAATTAGTGGGACAACAATAGAACACTGAAAAATTCCAAACATTTTAGACTTTGTTATACAATAGATTGAAGTGATATTCTGGTTCTTAGAAATGGGAGCAATGTAATTGTATGTAAACACCTTTTTTTGATATTATGCCAGCAGCTGAAGAGAACAATAGAAGGTAGGCATGACTGCTCCTATAACAATTACAAAATAAACATGCATAATGTTTATGATGGATATTGTAAAGCCTTGGAAAGGTTTTACTCTGAAAGACAGCACTGGAAATAAATAAAAATAACAAGGGTGGGATACTAAATAAGTGATTTAAAGAAAGGTAAGATTGCCACTTGTCAGTGAAGTGAAGACCATTAGTTTATCCTATATAAATTCAATGTAGAACAAAAGAAAAAAAAACACTGAAAGATATTTGCTTCTACAGGAAGAAATAGTGTTTCAGTTTCTGTGTGAATTTCAATCTGATGGGAAAGTTTGTCCAAGCCCTCATCTCCTTCCACTCCAACAGCCATGGCAAAAATCTCTATTTCCAGTACAGTTTGCAGTCCAGCAGCCACCTAGAAAAGACAGATCATATAATTCACCATGGAGAAAATTAGATTCTTGTCTCCTACCCCACTATCTTGCCCTCTTTAAATTACTCCTAACCATCACCCCTAAATAAACTTGCTGGTGAGACGTTTTATTTGTGACTTGAATTTTCACCATAACATTACTACTATAAACTTCTCTACCTGAAACTGTGGTAACAAATGACTTGTTTGGATCATAGAATGAAAGAAAGCTAAATCCCATGTAATTTTCTTATGTATGAATAGTGCCAAACCACTTTTATGGCAATATATCCTTCGTGTGCTCAACATAGAATTTTGTTCCAGTTACTATACTGTATAATCCTCAAAGCTGATGATACAGCATTTGGACAGAAAGAAAACTAAAGAATTGTGGATAAGTAGCATTTAAAGGATTTCCCATATTTAGGAAAAGGAATAAGTCCATTTTTTAAAAAGTGCTGAAATGTGTTCATTAGAAGAAATGAAGTTTTATTAAAGCCTATATGATAAAACAGACTACATATAGGAGACTATATGAAATACCTTAATGAAATATCTTAAGGAGATTACTACATCATTCTATTAAGATACAGCAATCGGCCCATTTGTCCTGACACCCATATATATGCTGCTTGGGCACATTTTCATTAGAGTAGCACTCATTCTTGGGGCAATTTACTGGCTAAATGAAGAGATGCTTTCCAGTTTGCATCAGACGTTCTCATGTTGCTCCAACGACTTCTATAATCTTAGTCGGCGAAGGAGAAGGTTCTCCTGAATGTTATACACATTTGTACATGACCCTTCAGAATTGTTTTGAAGAGTTTAAAAAAACAAAACCTGACTCAAAAAATGTGATCACTCCTCTCCACTATTGCAGAGTAAAAGGAAACATGGGTATTCTGCTTTCTCTCTACCACGGGTTTTCAGAACTTATATTTTATTGCTATTTGAAAAGAAGGGCCATCTCAATAAACCTGGAGTATCAAGTCAATCCCACATAGAAGTAAGATAATCCATTTTATGCCTCTTTATTAATTTGTTGCTAGTAGTTGTACAGATGTGCTTGGTCGTTTTTAAATCCTTAACTATTGCAGAGAACCCTTGTGATTAATCATTAGCCCAGGAAAATCTTTAGTGCACTGATTTCTATTAATCACTAATCACGAGCAGCATTATTCAGTGACAATTCAGAGGCAACAGACACTAGACAGGTATCAGCTAAGAAGCTCGTAATATTCTGCCAGTTCTAGATGGGTGGATAGCACTTGAACTCAGTTGTGAGGAAAGGCCCATAGGCAATATTTAAGAACAGTGTTCTGCCTGCAGAAGAAAATTAATCCAAATTAATTAAACACTCTACAACTTACAGGCCCTGGGGTATAGTTCACACGCAATCCTGTAGAAGGTGGTGGTTGTTTCACCCGAAACCTGCCAAGTAATAGAAAAATTAATTTCTTGTTTTGTATTGGACCAGAGAAATAAGCAGACCATGGAGGAAAACGGATCCACACAGACGTTGGCTTCCATAATTATTAAGATATTTTCAGTCTGTGTCAAGTATAAGTTTGGACATGGAGGCAAAGTTTAAATTCATAGCTTAAGAAGCCTCAAAATATCCACCTAGAATGGGTTACTAAAGCTACATTCAACATTTTTCATTTCCTAGCTACCGTCTTTATCTAAAATAAAGACATTATATAGTGTGGCTTGGATATTTCTAATGAGGGAACAGCATATTGCTTCCTTGTCATTAGTATTTGAAAGATCATTTGTACTGGGTCTCATTTGAAGCCATCTAAAGCTAAATGTTTGGTTGGAAATCTGGTCCCACTGCAACCTGTATGCATCATAAAATAGATGCAGCCTCCCTCCTAATCTCTTCAGTCTGATGACAGATAAAAGTGGTCTCAAACAGGATATGTATCTAAAGGACCAAAGTGAGACTGCTATGTAAATTTTCACATCCTCCAGCTGTTCTCTGTAGTCTCTATCACAAGGGAAAAGGCAAAGTAGTAAAAAGGCAAACATCACTTGGCCAAGGGATCAATTGAAAACTTCTTATTCCAGTTAGATTAATGGGAAGATTTTTATGTAATTGTGCAGAAAACTTGGATCCAGACTATGGACAGAGCATCTGAGAAAGCTTCTCAGATGGGCTATTAAAAACCAGTCCAACAGTGACTTAGATCTCTTCAGAAGGAGGAAAGTTTTTTAAACTATCTTTAGTCTTTATGGCTGTAATTCTTTAAGAGCCATGTGGGATACAGTGGTTTTGCCTATTAAACATACTGTCTGTTATCATCAAACCTAGGAATGAAATTGTCATGTAATTAGAATTTCTGGAGGAAAGGGCCAGTGAGAAACAACATGCCTGCTTCCTTTAGGCAAAAATATCTGTCCAAAGAGCAAGGATTGGAAGTATCTCAGGCAACTGCCCCCTTCATGCTCCTGCTGGTGGTCTCATCTATAGTCCAAACTAGATTCTCCTGAATAATAAGATTTTGATGAACATTGACAGAAGAAGAAGAAAAACTCCCACATGACAACTTGTAAGATATCACCAATGCTAGCATGATAATTCCCTCCCAAAATGAAGATTTCACTCTCAGCATAGATGCAACTTTATGGATATGAACCCAAAAAATTGTGTTTGAAATCCACTACATTTCTTTCTGCATTGGATTGAATAGGCAAACTGAGTAAAAGTGAGGGTATTGGAACATTCAGCAGGTATGTCCATGTGGGTCCATAGGCCATGTAGTTGAACTAAATGGTCTTTGACTATTATAACTATCTTGTTCTTTTTAAATGCCAGGGCAGATAATACTGGGCATTATAGTGTCACCTTTATTCTAAAATCAAAAGATTGTTCTGCTGAAAAAAGCCATCAGAAATGAAATTCTGTCTCATGCCATTGCAAAGTATAGTTTCAATTATTATAGGTGACTTGCACCTTCAGAATAGAATAGAATAAAAACATTGTTGTCACTTTAAATGTACACTAATCAGCATACATTAAAATGAAATTTCATTGCATTCAGTCCTCAAAATATACCATTATGCATATACCCCCCCACACACATATGAAACAGACAAACATCATAGTCTAGTTCAAATGTACTGTATACATGGCAGGGGGGGGAAAGAATCCTGTCAATTTACAAGACAGATGGCATAAAGAACAAAGCTGTTAATCTAGTAGTCCTGCTAGAAATACTTTGAAACCTCCTCCCAGAGGGGAGCAGCAGAAACAGATCATGAAGTGAGTGTGTGGGGTCTCTAACAATTCTTTGAGCTCTAAGCATGTAAAACTTATAAGCAGTATCCTGAATAATGGGAAGCAAGCGTCCTATAATCTTCTCAGCTGTCCTTACCACTCTCTGTATGGACCTACCACCAAACCAAACAACAATGATGCAGTTTGTTAGAACATTCTCAATTGTGCCTCTGTTAAAAGTGGCCAGGACAGAAGGAGAAAGATGTGCTCTCCTCATCTGATGCAAGAAATGCAATTGCTGCTTTGCACACTTCATTAAAGATAACATATGAAGAGACCAAGTCAGATTGTTAGTTATCTGCACCTCAGGTACTTAATACTATTGATCACCTTCACAGCTGCAGCTTTGATACAAAGTGGAGTATGACTACGCAGGCTCTTCCTAAAATCTACAATGATCTCCTTTGTTTTATTAACATTCAAAACCAGGTTATTTTTATTGCACCAGTCCAGAAAAATCTTTATCTCCTCCCTAGAAGAATCTTCATTATCATCCCGGATAAGATTCACCACTGCCATTTCACCTTCACTCCATGTTATTCTAACAGAACCTTAGACCTCAGAAGTTGGTGTATCCTTGGCAGTTCTACTCAAAGTTGCTAAATGCTAACACTGCAGCAATGGGGACAGAAGGGAGATTAGGTAGGCATTTCACCTTTTGGATAAATACTTGAAGGCAAAAGGTTTACCATTGTAATGTTTTGCTCTAAAAAGTGCCATCTGAGTTATACAAACTACATGCATGACTTATAGAAGAACAAGGCTACTGCATGCTTCTATTTTGAAAATTGTTATTACTGATGAAATTCTCTCTCCTTGAACAATGTACCACTCTGACATCATTGATATAGAAAAGAATCTGTTATCTACAAACAGTTCCGTGGCATATCTCCAAACAGCCAAAAAGCAAAATATTTTGATGTATTATCCTTTGGCAGATACAAAACTTGCTAGTAATATATACAAACCTGCAGAAATCCATTCCAACATTCTTCAAAACCACTGTGGTTGAATAAATGCAGCCCTCCTTAAGAATGCCAAATGTCACCTTCGGTGGGATAAGAAGGAATCCTGACATTTTCTGGGAAGGTGCTGTGACAGAGCATGTGCGGACTTTGCCAGAAACAAGATCTACATTCTTCACAAACGAGAGAGATTATTTAGGATGGATAGACAGATCAAAACTTTTAATCCATATATCTATTGATAAGAATAAAAGGGCATTTATAGATTGATATTCTACCAATTCACAGCTATTGATACTTCAATTCTGAAAGGAAGATTTGTATTCAGAAGTCACAATAGGCTAAATATAAAATAATCATTTTTGTCAAATTGGAACATAATATACCTTGAATTGTAAGTGGATTAGCCTACCGTATTTTCCGGCATATAAGGCGACCCAGTGTATAAGACGACCCCCGACTTCAGCGCCGATTTCCATGCCTAGAAAGTCATCTTTTCTGCCGGAAACTACCGTAATTTCCGGCGTATAAGATGACTCAGCTTATAAGACAACCCCCGACTTCAACACCGATTTCCACGCTTTAGAAAGTCATCTTATAGGCTAGAAAATATGGTATGTGAAATCAGTCTTGTGAATAATTCAACATGTACACAAATGTGCAATATTTATGTTCTGTAGTATGGATTTGAACTTAAGGCATGGAAATCTATTTAACCTTCAGTAAGTTCCTGGATGAGAAACAGAAATTTGCAATATACTTTTTGCTAAGGGTTTTATTTTTGTTTCAGTAAAATTATACTGCACACTCCTTGGACACTCAGAGCATATTGAGTATTATTCCATAATGTTGGATTGTACTTCTCTTACTTTCAGCTGCCATCAAGCCTATTTTAGTCTTACACAATCAGATGGACAGGATTTACTAAATGATAAGCTATGGTTGGTTATCATTGGACCACTTATCAAGAAAATAGGCAGAAGCCATTCAACAGCAGAAGGCGATGTTCACAAGGTAGCAAAGATTTGAAATTAATTCCTTTGTTCCCAATCCTAGCTTCTTCTGTCCTTGTGAACAAGAGGGGCAAAACTCATTTTGTACTCACTATATAAGCAGCTCAGAGGGAGGGACGAAAAGTCCCCTCCTTCTAATCCATCTAAGGCAGGCCCCAAAACCAAGCTACAAGCATTCTAGGAGACAGAGAGGATTATGGTACACTGTTGTCAATTTGCTCCAATCCCTTTGGCTATTGTTTAGTGACAGCTGGGGGAAAAAACAGCTACTTGTGGTGGTGATTTGTGGCAGGAATCCAGTACTCTTAGGTACTTGAGTTGCTATTCTACTTCTGTAACCTTTAAGTCATAACTGATATCCTGATAAGGAAGGAAAGGAGTATACAATGGTAGAGGGATGACCCTGTATGCTTTTTTGTGACATTCTATGACAGCAGCTTTTCTAGATTCCCCCCCCAAAAGATAAATTAGATAAATTCAGAATAATTTAGGATCATGCACATCTCAAGGCTTCCAATTTTGCGCAGTAGTGCAGCAGCCAAGAGATCGCGCGGCTCTGCACCCTACGGCTGAATTCTTCCTGTTAGGGGACCCTAAATGGGCCTAAAGTCGCCCCAGAGAGGCAAAGAAGAAGGAGAGGTTCCCATCGACCACAGAGAGATGGCGGACGATCTGATCAGTGTGGGAAAAGCCCTCCAGAAACCAGCAGGAGAAAGGCTAGCTTCACTCCAGAGTCTAGCCCAAGCTACAAACAGCCAAAGCCCAAAAGCACTATTTTAAGCTGGATCGTAAACAATGTGCTTGGAACTGGGTAAGAATATTTATTCTCTCTGTTCTATTTGATAATTGATTTCCTGGAGAAAAAAAATAACCAAGAAGCAAAACTCCTCCGAAAGTGAGGAGGGGGACTTTTGCCCACCCTCTCACAGACAGGCAAATTAAACTTTTATGGGGGATAGAAATATATTGAAATAAAATGAATATAAGACTAAAATCTGGATAAGTTTGGAATTGGTGGAAATAGTTAAGATTTTCTTATCAAAACACTATTGATGAAAACAGAAGAAAGTAATTTCTTGTTTTGAAAACTGAAAAATGAATTGGTGCTGACATATAGGTGGATGAAAATATACAACTGTAGTCGCTTTGATACAGGAATTGGCAGGAAGCCCATAAAAAGATAACTTGTTTCTTTGACCTTCAATGTCCTAACCAAACAGAGAACAACTGCAACAAAGAAAAGAAAACATTTTGGATACCGACAAAGCGAGAATCATAAACCTTAGGAAAAAAAATTGACCTTCCTGGACTATAAATACTTATTGAACTGTGACTCTAAAGCTGTTTGCAGAAAAAGGAAAACTTTGATTTTTGGCTATCATGGAACATCTGCAGAAAGAACATATCAGGAAAAAACAAATACTTTCCAGGAGGAAATGTATGCCATGTTGTAACTAATTCAAATGACAATGATTTTAAACAACGAGGAAATTAAAAACAACTTTGAAAATATAAATGAACGCATTTTTAATTTAACCTCACAACAAAAAAAAAAACTTTCAGAAAATAAAAATAGAGAGGGATCAGATAAATCAGACAACTGAATATAAACCAAAATAAAAAGATTTAAAGATGGAACATCAATGGAAGGAATTATGACTTAACCCAGGCAGAGAAAAACTTGCAGGAAATATTGGACATGGAAAAGATAACTTATACTTCAAGATTGCAAAATAAGTGAGGACAAGAAAAAAGATTCTACAAAATGGATTATAGAACTGTCAGGAGAACTATGAGAACTTGAGAGACAAAAAATGATAAAAGAAATTAAGAGAGAAAGAAGGAAAGAAAATTTCAATGAATACAAATGGGCAAAACCTTCCTACAAAAACACTTTACTTGACTTGTCTCTTGCACTTACAACAACATCTACAAGACTACAGGAAGACTTTTTGGTTTAGCAGAGTATACTGATTAGGAAAGAGGTTTGGCAAAAAAAGGCTAAAGTTAGAATCAAGAAATCAGACGATGGGATTTATCAGATGGAATATCTAAAGATTAAACAATTGTTTGAATAAGGTTAAAGAAATAGAAAAATTCTGAATATAAATGAATTTTAGTTTAAGAGGGATGGGCCCTTCAAATAACATAGTATTTTTTATGATATGAGAATATAAAAATGTTGGGATGGTTAATATGAGGGAAATGTTTTATATACTTAAGTGTAATGATATAAATGTATTTTAGCTTAAAAGGGATACGTTTTTTAAGTGGCATAGTATTTCCTTCCTTTTTTCTCTCTCTTTTTAAGATATGAGAAATGTAAAACTGTTGGGATGACTTGTATGAGGAAAAAGACTTAGATACTTAAGTGTAATTAACTCTGATAAAATCTTAACAGATAAGAATGTCTTGAACATTGATGGGAAAATAAATCTAAATAAGAACTTTGAAAACAGGATCTACGATGAGGTAATTAAGATGTTTAATTAGAAAAGAAGCCTTATACTGATGTTGTAGTTACTTGTATAAATACTAGAAAAATGTTTATATTCAATTTTTATCTATCAAAATACTAAGAAATGTACTAATTTAAGATTGGTAAAAGAGAATATTACTGGAAGAAGAGAAAATCAAGGAAAGCTACTATGTGGATTAAGGAATTATAGAAATGAATTGTTATTGATTGTTTTTAAATATAAACCCAGACAACACACTGTTTACCAAATATTAAGGTTACTATGTTAAGAAAACAATAAAATAATTTTTTAAAAAATAGGATCAAGCACATCTCATTGGCTCTTTGATTAATATGCCATCTCTTAACCAATGGTTGAACTAGTCATTAATTCCAGGTAGGATATGTTCTTGGATCAAGTTCAACATTCAATCTTCTACCCATCTGTTGTGAAAATACCCCTCTGAATTCCATCTATTGGATTTTAAGCCCAACAATGCTGGTATTGAGTAAGTGCCAATAAGGTACTTCTCTGGAGTGGGCTGTTTTAGGAGGAAAATAATCATTATACAGCATTTATTTCTTATAGTCTACCTTTCCTCTAAACAACTCAAAAGTGGTGTTCATGTGATCCTCACGTTAACATCACTTTGAGATAGGTTGAGTTGAGGAAAAGGAATTTTCTGATTCAACTAGCAAACTCCAACTGGGATGTGGGAATTTGTCCCAGTACAATACTATAATCACTGCACTGCACCAGTAGGAAAGCTCAACTGATTGCATTGAAACCTCTGCTGAAATTTCTAAAACTTGAGAACTGGATAGAAGACATCTTTCATACCTCTTTTAAACATGATAATCTTAACTAGAACAAAAAAGTTTCAAGAGACAGAACAATTCCAAATATAATGAAGGCAAAGTCAAGGAAAATTAAAGAGAAAAGTAATTGTAAAGTAGGAATTATGTTACTTTTTGCCTTGGCACTGATTGTGGCTTGTTTCTTTGTATCAAAGCGGGCAATTTCACTTTCTCTTTTCTTGGGGATCCTGTAGCATCCATAAGAAGTGATTGAAGTTTTGGATGGATCGGGACTCCGTTTTCACTTCCTTCTACATCTACTGAAAAGGAAAAGAGTTTTAAAACTACAGCATATGCCCTAGACCAGCGGTTCTCAACCTATGGGCCGCGACCCCATTTGGGGTCGATCGACCATTTTTGGGGGGTCGCCAAAGGCAGCGATCCGCCATTTTCTCCCCTCCGGGGGCAGTGCCGTGCATGCACATAACGTTTGTGTGACGGGGGTCGCTGTCACACAAACGTTGAGAACCGCTGCCCTAGACTAATTCTACAACTCGCCGAAGAGGTTAGGGTACAGTGAGAGCAAAGTTCCTTGTGACGGAGGAAGACAAGTTTGTTTGTGGTGATGCTCTCTGAGATCGTTTAGGAGAAAAAGAACCTGATTGGTAAAAAAAATATGGAATTTTATTTGATAACCAATTGATAACTAACCTGGAAGAAATGTTGATTCTTTCAAGGGAAAGAGACTGGCATCCATTTTCGCTGAGGAGAGGTAAGCCCAAAGGCTCCAACTGTACTATTAAATATATTAAGTGCCAAAATTTTGCTATTTTTTATTTTTCTATTTTTTGCTACTTCAGTAGCTCAAAAAAAATCAATTTGGTCATCTCAGATCAAACTCTAAACAAAGCAATATGCCTATACATAAACAATAGATTTTAATTTTAGGATCCAGTTAAGATACCAAAGGAATAAAAAAGGAACTTTATTCTAGAGTTCCATTTTTGCAGAATTATGCAATTTTTCTAGGTTGAAGGCTTTTGAGTGGCATGCCAGAGGTTTAAGTAACAAATTAAATAGAATTAATGCAAATACCCTTCGATCTTGTATTTAATATTTTCCCTTTTTTGTTACATTAAAAATCTCAATTAAGTCAATTAAGTTTTATAGATGCATGAAGCCATTTTTAATACTTTAGGGATCAAAGGAGGCTATTGGGCCAAAGGTGAGTTACCTGCATTTTTAAAGCTAGCTTTGGCATCTCAAAATATTGCCAATACTGATGATAGTTAGTGGATGTTGTGGGTGTTGTAATTTGCTATAGATCTCATTTTCTCCACTGTGTTACATACTTATAGTATATTCACAAATAGTAATATATCTTTTATGGCATTTTGAGCCTTTGATCTCTCTTCTTCCAAAGAAAGCTTAATGTGTCAGAATAAATATTTTTTGTACTCAAGAAAATAGCTGTTGACAACAAAATATGCTACATGTAGAACACATAAGATATATGCAACTTACCAATATTATTAAGTGGGGATCAACTAACTAGCTATAAATGTATACAGAAGATGTTTTAACATGTTATAAAGTTCTATTAATAATTGCTTTTTTCAAAGAGTCCTTTGGAATGGTTTACCGTTTGTAAAATGGGATGGATAGGTTTCAGCATAGATTGAGGAAGAAATGGTGTTTGGGGGCAGTTCTTTGGAATGCTTACGTCTGAGCAAGTCATCTCTGGCTCCTAAAACATAAATATAAATTCATCTGAGCATTTCTATTTTGCTATTTATTTATTAAGCTAATTTATATCTGCCCAATTCAACCAGAGGTGAATCTGGGTGGCTTACAAAATTTTCAAAATGCACCATATAATAAAAATCCATTTAAAAAACCCCTATCCCTCCCCTATGGCAGCAACAGCACAATCAAATCAGCCACTACGACAACTTGCCACGGCCAACTCACTGCAGCTAACTTGCAGTGGCCAACTTGTCATGGGACAACTCACCACAGGGCAACTTACCAGGGGACAAGAGTAACACTAATAACAAAGAAATGGTGGAATAGAATCCTTAAATAAAAGGTGGAAAAAGAGGGACAAAATGAAATGTGAATGACAAAAAATTAAATTATTTTAAAGAACTGTTGGCTTATCTATGTCTTTAAAATTTCTTGTCTACTTGAAGGCACAATACGCAAGAAAAATTCTTTGAGTTTTGTGCCATCTTAACTGTAAAAAGGCAAGTGATTTCATTGCTGTGTAACTCAAACTTTCCACGTTGATGGTTCCAGTAATCCAGGGAACAGGATTGTGGGAGCAGGACTGCTAGCCGCAGCAGGTATTGATGGGTCTGACAGGTGAAAGATTTAACAATTGCAAGAAACATGCTTCAAAGGACATTCAAGGAATATGGTTTGTTAAGTTTTATGAAGAAAATTCATAATCTATTTTCGTGGTAACCAATCAGTTAGAACAATGCGATTTTTAAGAGGAAAGCATCCAATTAATCTTACTGCCCTTATTCACTGCAGAATTTAAAATAAATAGCAGGAGAGAAAAAGTGAAAACACAGAAACTATTGCGGATATTTCTCTCTATCATGTGTTTTTTTTTTAAAGTATACTTAATGTATACAAGTAGTCAGCTTTTCTAAATAAAAACTGGTAGCATAGAAGCCACTCTGAATCTGATAGACATATGCTACAAGGTTTTCACCAGGCCTTTGCAGATATTAGTGTGCAGAGAAGCTTTGCACCAGAGTAACCTAGTTTCTAAGCTCAGGAAAAACCGACCAAAATTATGAATTTTAGGATCAACCAATTTTTTTGTGATCTATTTATTCTGCATTATTTATTGTGCTATTAGCCAACCAGAGTGGCTGAGAGATGTGGCCATATAAATCAAATCAATTAATAAATAGCTAATTATAAGTAGATGAAAAGCTACCAGGGAGAAAGAAGTCTGACCATCTGACCATCTGCACATCCACTTTAGCTTCCTTACCAAATGTTATTAAAAAAAATTCTAAAGAAACTGAATTCTTGATTAACGATTAACGATATTAGCAATTAGCTAGCAATTTAATGTCCAAGATGCTATACTTATGCCACTCCTAAATACCACCTATGGTTTCTTTGTGGTTTTTTTAAAAATATAAATTAGAATTGAAAAATTGAACTGAATAAGCTTCTTAGATGAGAAGTGAAACATTTTCAAAGAAAAAAACCAAAAAAAAAAAAAATCCAGTTGCCTTTTGGAAAAGCACCATTGGGACATACCTGGATGATTGAGAATCTCCACAGACTGTAAATTAGGACATTTTTTTGTGTGTGAAATAACCAAATTTTTTAAGAGTTCTGTATTTTCTCATTGGAGGTTACAAAGTTCTGGACATTGAAATAAAAAAATAATAATTTATATTTATTGCTGACAACACTGTGTAAAATATTATTTACATTTGCTTCATTGACTACAAAAAAGCCTTCAATTGTGTTGATCATGAGAAGCTATGGAGAGCCCTACAAGACCAGGGGGTACCAGCACATCTGGTCAAGTTGGTTAAATCAAGAAGCCATTTTGCGAATACCATATGGAGACACTGATTGGTTTAAGATAGAGAAAAGAATGTGACAAGGTTGCATTCTCTCCCCTTTCTTATTCAATCTGTATGCCAAAATGACTGCGAAGAACCTAGAGCAGTGATGGCGAACCTTTTAGAGACCAAGTGCCCAAACTGCAAAGCAAAGCCCACTTACCCATCATCGGGTGCCGGGTGGGTGTGGCCCAGTGGGTGGATGTGGCTGCGGTGGTAACAGCAGACTGGGTGGGATTAAAAAGTTCAATCAATCAATTCCAACTTTGCAAGATCTTTTTTTTTCCCACGAGAAGTTGAAATTGACTGATTGATTGAACCTTTTTTTTTTATACAAGGCGGCGGAGGCCTAAAACGAAAAGGTTTTATAAAACCCAGCTGAAGGCCTAGGACTGGGGCGACAGTGTACGTGCCCATAGAGAGGGCTCTGAGTGCCACCTCTGGCACCCGTGCCATAGGTTTGCCACCACTGACCTACAGTTTAAAGAATCAAAAATCGGGATAAAGATTGGAGGTGGAAATATCAAAATTCTTTGATATTCTGACGATACAACTCTCATTTCAGAAACCAAAGAAGATCTGGAACATTTGATCAAGAAAATCAAAGAAGAAAGTGAGAATTTTGGTCATTTTCTGAACATCAAAAAGACCAAGTTCATGACCACTGGAAACATCAAAATAGAAACTGACATTGAAGAGACAGACTATGTGGAAAAATTCACTTTACTAGGGTCACAGATTACTCAAAGCAGTGAATGTGTCCCAGAAATAATATGTCGGGTTGCATCAGGTCACACAGCAGTGATGAACATAATATGGAAAAGTAAGGACATCAGCCTGGCAAGCAAATGTAGGATAATCCATTCTATTGTATTCCCCATAGTACCTATTCCCCAGAGCTTTCACAACTTTCATGATTTTGAAAGTTGGACATTAACAAAGCAAGACAAGAAGAAAATTGATTCATTTGAATTGTAATAATAGAGAAAGCTCCTGCATATTCCTTGGATAGTAAAGGTGACTAACAAGCAAGTACTGGAGCGCATAACAGCAAATATGTCACTGGAAGGAAAAATTACAAAACTGCATTTTACTTATTTTGGTCATGTCATGAGGGAGAATTCACAGGGGAAAACAATTCTGTTTGGAAGAGTTAGAGGTAAAAGGAAACCAGGCCACCAAAAAAACATGGTGGTTGGATGCCATCAAACCTGACACCAGCCAGAGCATAGAAGTAGTAGTGCAAGATAAGAAGATCTGGCGAGATCTGCCCATAGAATTGCCAAAAGATAGTGTCCATACCACTGAATGAACAACATTGTCGTCATCGTCATCATCATCATGTTTGTTTTTCAGTCCCACAATTCTGTAAAATACATCTGCAATAGCCTAAAAGCATTTTTTTCCCATTCTCTTTTCTGTCAGTATGAATTACTGGTCTCTTTCCATATTACTTTTCAAGCATTTGTTATACAGTAGTGTTACCACCTTCAAAGTTTCCAGCACCCAATAAATGCAGTAAATGCAGTATTACTTGCTCTCTCTCTAGCAGCTTCATTTTCAGAAGACTCTATAAATGTATCCAACAACGGTTCCTTTGTTTCTCTGTCTGGAAAAGGAGGGAGCATTCCTGAGACAATTTCAACATCTGGAAACTTTAAGGGGAGAAAAGAACAAAACGATGAAATGCACTTTCTGACAAAAACACTGCTAAAACAAAATAAAGAACACAAACAATAATCTCTAAAACAAATGGTTTATTTGTATATGTCAATTATTAGTATTTGTAGTGGATTTGTTTTATACGTTTAGAAGGACAAAAACAAGAGATTAACTTAATGGGCCCTACATAATATGGTCTGATTTTCTTTTTTTTATCTGCTGGTCCTTGACCATATTTTATTGATAAAAACTCTCCTAAAAACTGTGATGTGCTTAAGAAAACTGCAAATCCATAGATCAATACCATAAAATTTATTTTCATATTAAATATACACAAAATGTCATAATTCAGCTCCTCCTCTTCCCTAGTGTTTTGAAGTATTTTTATTTAAATTATGAAGAATATTCATACATATCCATTATGGCCTCAAACAGGGAGTCACCAGACATAAGAAGGCATTAAGACTAGCTTAAATATAAGCGAAAATAAAGCTAAAATAAGAATCAAAGACTAAAATGATCCAGTGCTGTTTAAAGGCAATAGAGAATAAATGCTTTTACTTGAAATCTAAGACCATAGCCCGGGAGACCAGGATAGATAGCAATTTTGTGCTCCACTTTTTTAATACGTAACATTTTTTTAAACTCCAAAATATTTGACAGTAGAGTTCTTCTGTTGTAGCTGGCCTACAACTCTTCGAGATATTCTAGACCATTTTGTAAGTCAATGGTTAAATCGCCAAAAGTCATATCCAACTTTTGGTGACTTAATCCTTTTCAGAAAGGTTTCTTTGAACTAATCTAACCTGACCCATCGTCCACAACTTGCTCACCTCTTTTTGAAGAAATTGCATTCCAAATTCAGACTTGAAATAGGGAGGGATCATTTTGTACCTCATCCTCCTAAGACAATTCTTTCCGTCCTCAATTTCCTGCCTGAATTTTTTTTTAAATAGGAGTAAAGCAGAAATATATATATAGTAATATAATGGTTTCACATTATTTTATAATTTATTCCGGTGATTATTAATGCATACTATTGGTTTTAAAAAAGACAATTTAGATGTGTTTATAGATCTTTATTATTTTTTCAATTTTGCTCAAATTAATAAAGAGAAAGGACTACTGAATAAGCCTTATGCATGCATATAGATTTGTAAACTTTATTCTGTTTATATAATAGTTACTTTTTATATTCTAGAAGTTATTTCTTCCACTCTGGAAGACAGTAAGTTTAAAAAAAAACTGATTCACAAAAAGCTGAGGGACTGACAAACTGTTTTCATTTTTCATGTGTAATTCTCTTGCTCACTTATAGAAAAATAATTTTCAGTTGCAATGATATACTTTTTTTTCTGGCAGTACATTACTGAAAATTAAATGAAAAAAATCATTTCATAGATCATAAAAGTTCCCCAACTCTGTTTTATAGAATACAGGAAAGCAGGAGAAGCGAGGTCCAGGGAGTGAGAAGAATTCCAGGATGCAACTGAAGAATTAAAGCCTTTCTGTTCTCTCATTAATACATGTTTTTATTTTGATATGTCACTGATACTAGACAAATTACAAATTACTAACATGTGCTATCATTTGTGTATGTGTGTATGCACATACAGAGAAAAAAGTTATGCAAGCTCAACGAAGGCCTTCTTTATTGGTTCTCTCCAAGAGCATGCTAATATAATAAAAATATAAACCTGCTTACAATGTAAACTTTTAAGAGGTCTTGGAAATACCATATTAAGTACATAGCTAAAGGAGTGGGAATTCTCCCATTAGGGAAGCTAGTAGTAATTTGTGAGATTAAGTTAAATAAAATTTACACAATAGAAAATAAAGGAAAGGAGATGAAAATACTAGGAAGAATACAAGAAACAATATAAAAAAACAGGTTACTTAAACATTTTTCCTATATTTATCCTGGAGAAGGGGATATGGGGAATAGAATTGTTGGTTCAAATAGGTAGTAGATTTTCATTTGTTAGAGATATTAGAGGAAATCTTGCATGGTTATCTTACAAGGAGTTTACAGCAACATCCTATAAAAAACAGCATGAAGTAGGACATTGGTGAGATTATTTTGAAGTTGACATCCAATTCTGATTCTCTCTTCCCAAATCTTTGCTGAGCACTATGGAATTCTGCTCAGAGTTATTCCTAATAGTACTTAAATGAGAAACAGTTTCCAGAAATTTATACTAGAAATAATTGTCTAATTCAAAATCTTCAGACTTCAAAATCCCCCCCCCCCAGCTTCTGATTATGGCTTCTAAATATATCCTAAAACTAATGCACCATTACCTCGTCTGTGCTAATTTGCTCTGCCAGACAGAAGCCTTCACGGACTCGTCATGGCTGCATAAAGGAAAATGAAACATTTCATAAAATTCATAGTTATTTAAAAAGCATTCCATTTTATTTTAAATATGACATGGCATATGGCTCTATTTCATATGGTAAAATCCAATCATATGTTTCTATTTCAAGGCACCTGGAATAATCTCATTTCAGCAACACTAAAAAGAGTTAGATGGTTAGCTTCCTTAGATATCCCATTATAACATCTATCCTATTGTGACTCTATAGCACCATATTATGGTGACTTATCATGGTTTTACCTTAATTTAATATTTTATCTTGTGTACTGTAAATGCAGCTCCATCTGCATGAGTGGTGGTCGAACGTGCCCACTGCTCATGCAAGTGGAGCTGTGTGCACAGGCACACTCATCTGCCACTTGTGTGGCCCAGTTCCGAACAGAGCACGGCCCAGTACCGGCCCATGGCCTGCAGGTTGGAAACACCTGCTTTTAGAGTAACTTCTGAAAGCTGGTAGTGGGATGGAGTCAAAAAGAAAATCTTGCTACACTAACAGATATCCTCTATCACAATATTGGGTCCACCAAATATGAAATTAAATAAAATAAACTGTCCATGAAAGAGCAAACAATACCTGAAATAACGGTGTTACCTTCAAATCTAATGCCTACTCTAAAGGGTAGTTTGCTTACTCAATATCTATTAAACAACGTATGAGGTACACAATAAATGTACATGTTATAATTTTTCATTTCTGCTAAAGGAATAGGCATATAGAGGCACTTAACTAAGGTATTTTTAGGAAAGGAGATATGGTAAGCTGGAGGAATAGAAACTATATACACTGACTTAAAACATACTTTTAGAATAGTGCACACTATTGTAGAATAGCTTATAGCTTATGAATAACATATTATTCATTTATATAAGGTTTATTCTTTATAAAACTGCCTAGAGTTAGTATTTTAAAGTATAACTAGGAACCAAAGTGCAGCTATGTTTAACTGAAGCATGAAGTCTGTTACACACATAGCTTTTAGATGAAAAGTAGGCACTCTTATAGATAAACAAGGGAAGACATAAATCTTTTATAATTGCAATTATCCAGTTTGGGTAACAGTTCACCTTGTAGATAAGGTAGTTAGCAGGATGTTACAAATCATGCCACAGAAAAGGGAGGGAGGATAAGACAGGAACAAAGGGGGCTTTTTGATCTAATAATTGGAGGGTTTGGTAACTGTAATGGTTGCTAGGCAGTCAGAAAGCATGTGACTGGGTGGGCCTATCAACTGGGCTCACTTTGGAAGGATGTGGCGTGATCCACGGGACAGGGTACAAAAAACTATGCAAAAATTGATTCAGGTGTGAACTCTGGGATTTGCCATTACCAAGAGTTCCACTAGCTTTTGCAAAAAAGCTTTAATAAAACTTGTTTTGTTTTCCAACACCTTGGAGTTGAATATTTATTCCTCACAAATGTATCAGGATTAGGGCACCCAGGAAGAGTTTTAATCTAACATTTTTTAAAGCTATTTTTTTTGGAATTTTCCAACAGCTCTCCATGTAAGAACTTATACTTTAGGATCAAACTAGATGAGAATATAATTCCCGATTTCTTTCTGCTTTTGCACAAGAGAAACAGTAGTTTTGGAGTATGACAACAGCACTGGAGTCAATGGAAATTCATTCTTGGGAGGTTTCTCTAAAAATTGCTTCAAAGCTTCAGGAAATGACTGTGTTACAGTTGAAATGCTAAAAGCTGGTGATCACAGTTTACACAAGATACTAGCAAAACTATACTTAAAATGCCTCAGAGAAGAAAAAATACCCAATGCATGGAAAAATGCTGAAGTGATTCTTATACACAAGAAAGGGTCCAAGATGATTTAAAGAACTGTCGCCCAATAAGCCTTCTTTCAAGCCATCTACAAGGTTTTCAGATAATAACAAAAAGAATATTGAGAATATTAAATGATGCACAGCCAAAGGATCAGGCAGGGTTCAGAAGTGACTACAGCACAATGGATCACATCCAGGTTGTTCAGCAAGTCATTGAAAGGCACAATGAGTACACCATGCTTCTGTGCATGGCTTTCATTGACTACAAAAAGGCATTTGACTCAGTATTCCAACAAGCAATAATTAAGGCATTGCTCAACCAAGGTGTAGACACTGCTTACATAAACTTACAACAATCAATTTATGAAAAAAACAATGGTAACAATTTACAGTAATGACCTTAAAGTAGAAATCAACATAGAATGAGGTGTATGACAAGGTGATACAATATCACCTACCCTTTTCTCCGCCTGTTTGAAAAAGTATTTCACAAAGTAGATTGGGCAAAAGATAGAATAAAAATCAATGATGTCTATTTAAAACACTTCAGATTTGCAGATGATGTTGTTCTCTTCTCACAAGACCAATAAGAACTACAAAGACACATGCAAGAGTTGCACAAAGCAGGAGAACCATTTGTCTTAAAAATAAACCTGAAAAAGAGCCAGGTTATGTTTAATAAATTTACCAAAGAAAGAAAAAAATATATCTGGAAAAGAGCTATAGTAGATGTAGTAGACCACTATGTATACCATGGCCAACAGATCTCAATGGAAGGTGATACAATAAAGGAAATTGAACAGTGTGTTAAATATGGTTGGCAGGCATTTGGCAAGCTAAGCATAATTTTCAAGAACAAACTCCTTCTATGCCCGAACAGAAAAGTTTTTGATCAGTGTGTGCTACCTTCTCTAACATATGCAAGTAAAACATGGACACTAACCTTACAATCAATACAAAAGCTACAAGTGGCACAAAGAGCTATGGAAAGATACACACTCGGCATTACAAGAAAAATAGAAAGACCTGCACATGGATTAGAGAACAAATAAAACTATACAATATCATCAAGAAAGTAAAAGAATTGAAATGGAAATGGGCTGGTCACATAGCAAGAAGAACTGATGGCAGGTCAACCAAGGCAGTCATAGAATAGATCCCACTTGATAAAAAGCATCCATGAAAGAGACCTAAAACAAGATGGATTGACAACATCAGCAAGTATTGCGGGCCTAATTGGCAAAAGAAAGCTCAGGACAATATTGGTTGGAAACATTTGGAAGAGGCTTTCATCCTGCAGTGGATAGACAGTGGATAGAATGATGATGATGATATTGAAGTAATCTGATTGTTTTAGATACCAATATCTCCAAGAGAAGAGAGTTCAGTTTAGTAACAACAGCAGAAAAATCTTTGGAGATTTCCTTCACTAATCTCATGTTTTGTAAAATACTACAGTACAATATTTGTATTTTTATTAAATTTATTTCTGCTCTACAAGACATACTGTGTGGAAGACATACTGTCCAGTCATAGGAGGAAGGAGAGCTTTCCCAGAGAGCAGGAAGAGGCTGAAGGTGGATGCCCCTAGCGATTCACAGACTACCTCTAGTAGTTATGCAGGTAGTTGCTTTAGTCTGGCAAGATTAATGTCAGACCCAGTCAAGAATGACACGTGAAGTTACTTCCGAGTAGTCTTTTTTATTTTGTTCACCTATAGACAGAAATCTTGGCAGACTAAAACAACTACTAGCGTAACTATTAGATACACTGTGAATTGCTGGGGTGAGTCCGCCTTCACCCTCTTGATTCCAAGCTCTGCTGTCTGCTCTCTAGGAAAGAATCCTCCCTCCTGCGACTCTGCACTACATTCCATCACACATATCCAACCATACATAATAAGAAAACCATTGCTATAACTTTTGGGAAAGTTTCTTGCACCAAATTTTCTTACCTCATCTTCATCATTTTCCAATATTCTTCCGTTTGTTTTGAGAATACTTCCCGTGATGAACTTTGCACCTGTGAAATCATTGCCTCCTCATACAGTACAGAAACTGGAGCTGGAAATTCATGGAAAAAAAATAACAAAAACTAATCTTACATTTGTTGCCATTTTTCACTTAAAGTCTGCATTCATTCTTTTACTGAATAAGGTTGGATCTATCTCATCCATTTCCAAAACGAAATGGAACATCTCAGTGCTGTCATCTCAGCACCACCATCTTGCTATGGCCATGTCACCAGGGGCATCTTTGCACTGCCATCTCAGCGCAGAACAAATCACCATGGAAAACTCACTGTGGGATAACTTGATGAGCCTCCCACGGCAGCTCCCTTCGTGGGTCTGTGTGTGCTGGAAAGCGAGGCAAAGAAACCTTTGGAGAAGGGAGATGAACCTCCCCCATAAAAGGCAGGCTAAGCAGGCGTCATTAACAGTCACCAGACAGCTGTCACCATCCCTGCTTGCCCCTCTCCCCACCTGGGAGCCATCAGGGTCCAGCGCAGCATGTCAAGAAGTCCAGAATGCCGAGACTGGCACACTTCCAGTGAGGACCCGCAGGAAAAAAGGAATGGGTGGGATATGCTTCTTGTGCATGGGCAATGCCAAGGCAGGCGGGACATGCTTCTCGCATGTGGGCAGCACAACACTGAGACTGACACAGATACCATCCTCCCATGAGGAAAAAGGAATGGGTGGGACATGCCTCTTATGTGCAGTGCAGTACTGAGACTGGCACAGAGAACACCCTCCTATGAGGGCCTGTGGGGAAAAAAGAACCGCCAAATGTGGCCCAGAGGGAAGGCCTCCCTAGTGGGTGAATAGCAGACAGGATGTGAAGGGAGGTGCTGTGGAGGGTGCATGTCAAATTGTCCCGTGGCAAGTTTTCCATGGCAATTTGTCCTATGCCGAAGTGGTTGTGGCGACATGTCCGTGGCAAGGTGGCAGTGCCAAGATGTCATAGCTCCTTCACAAAACAATATGTTCACAGGTATTTTGCTGTACAAAGAAGTTCCAATTAGGATACGAGTACCAATGGCCTCCAGACATGGCAGTCATTGTTTCTCAAACAGGGAATATATAAGAATCATTGATCATTTTCCATATGAACATCTTTAAGTAGTACTCAATTCTTGCTATCTAAATTATGCTAGAATTCTCATTCGTATACCTTTAACTAGGAGAAAAAGTGCATTATAGGGCAACAATTTTTGAATCAAGGTACCTCAAACGGATTAACTTATAGAATGCATCCAAAATCTGGGGCCAATAACTCCCGTGGAAATAAAATTTAGCAAATTTTATAAAACATTTTATGACATAAACATTATCATAAAACAGTTTAGTACATAATACAAAATGTTATGAAACATTCTTGTATTGATATTTGACTGTGCTATGCAGTTCAAGACAGATATATCTCTATATGTATCCCAACTTTTCAATTGAATGTAGTACATTACAAGTTCTGTCATTTTTTTTAAAGCACTGAGGAACATGACAAGAAAATATCTCAAAAGAGTGATCCAATGGGTCACAGGTTTATCTACTAGCAATGTAAAATGCAAACATTGGGCTACCATAATGAATTGTGAGTTAAGCTTTACCCAAATCAATGCTCAACCTAGGGAATATGGTCAAATGGTTTAACTGACAGAGCCACAGAACTGCTGGGTTTTCCTCTACTGGTCTCTTCCTTCAATAATCTGAGCAAGCTGAGAATGTATACCCTCACAGCTGCCATTTTCAATCTACACTGGAACTGAAATTAGGGCTTCCCGACTGACACTTGCACTGGAATGCAGTTGGACAGCAAATGAAGATAACATGCACAGTATTTAGCAAGGAAACCCTTTTGCAAATGGCTGATGCAGTAAATCAAGGGATGACATGCAGGTGCCATTTACATAAAGCAAGCAAAGAGAATTGCTAGATACTGCCTTCTTCCCCCTACTGCAAATCACTTGTTTGTCACAACAGAAGTCTTTTAGAATCTAGCTGGCTTCTTGAATAGATTGTGACAGGTTTGAGCATTGGTATGACAGGTGTAAAGCACCCTATGAATATAATTTGACGAGAACAAGTGAGAAGCCAAGGCTTCTAACTACTGAGAAGAGAATTTCCTGTCAGGCAGTCTACAAAAGTACACATGAATCCTTGTCTTAGGATACTATCTAGGTCTGGACTGGACAATTGCAAGACAATTATGCAAATTGTATACATAAAAATACATACATATAGGTGTGTGTATGTGCATACACACAGTTTAGAGTCAACTGCTGTTAATTTAGATACATGGTATAAACTTCTAAAACATACTGATTGCAGCACTCAATGCTCAGATACTTCTCGGTTTCAAAAAAACCCTCAAATTATGAAAATCCTGATTTTCAATATGTTAGGACCCATGAAACACATTTTCCAAAAAGAAGCAATTGACTTTCTATACTTTGTAGTGCCAAATTAAAATGCTCACACTCATCCCAACATTTTTAATAAATGTACGGCAAATTTCAATCCTGAACATTTACAAGATTTCCTGAATGGTTTCTAGGATTCCCATTTGTAAATAATAGTTAATAATTCTGTATCCTTTTTGAATGACACACATTAGAATTTGAAGAAGACTTACAAAATGGAGGAAAATATTATTCAAAATATGAATAATCATTAACTCCACAAGGGAAGATTTAAAAACGTAGAATATTAAATTCTTACCTCTACTGCAAAATTCTGAGGATTCTTCAAGACTGGGAAAAGACTGCAATAAACATAAATAGAAGTTCTCTTGACTCTATTCATATAAAATGATTGTGGGACAAACTGTACATCTCATCTTTTGCTAGAGACCTGATTGCACTTATTAAAATGTTGCCTCATAATGCCTATATCCAATTAGGCTTTAAAACCAAGTCAGTTTTCTGTTGTAATCCTACTTTCCAGTCTGCCAAACAAGGGTATGTTTTAGCTTTCTTGCTACTTATTTTTTGTGTCAATGATACAGCTTTGTGAGTTAGGTGGACAGTCTCTAAATCTGATAAATAAATAAATAATAAATAAAACTCACAAACCTGCCATCACAGATCTGGATAGTAAATCTACTGTATTATTTTTATATGCAGATAAGTAATTACCAAAAGATGCCAAAAAAATGGGACTCTAACTGAACAGATCTTTAAATATCTTGCAATTAAATTTTTAAATTTAATTAAATATTTTCCTACTAAAGGCACTTGTAGGGGGCTCAATGTCAATAATCAAAAGAGAAGATAATAAGAAGGTAGCTGTTATTTTAAGGCTTTTCTGTAAAAAAAGTTATATACCAGGTAGACTAAAAGCTTTTGAGGTCAAAGTAATAACAAAATTATCTTATAGCTTCTAAATGATTGCAATATATAAAGACATAGAGTCATTAGAACATGTTCAACCAGGATTTCTAAGGGATTTCTAAACCTCCAAGCACAAAATGACATTAAATAAAATTTGAGTGCAAATTGGGTATGTTACATATTGACTTTTTTTTGTTAATACAAGCCATTTGATTGTGGTTTATCATTGCATTTGAACTGCCTAGAGATTGCTGGGAGGAGCTGCAAGCTGTGAGTTAAGGGGGAGTGTGGAGGAGAAAAGGGGCTGAACTTCTGGTTGGACCTCCATTGCATTTGAACTTCCCAGGGGTTGCTGGGTGGAGCTGCAAGCTATGAGTTAAGGGCTGAGCTTCTGATTGGCTTAGTTCAGTGCAACACTTGTTTTGCAGCTGTCTTTTGCAGTACTCTTTTCAAACTTGCAACTGTCCTATGTGTAAACAAATCACTAGTCTAGGACATATTACTTATCTAGGGTCTGTAATCTGTGCTCTTCAGGCAGAAATTAGGTGTCCAGTTCAGCCCTTCTGCTCTACTGAGGTGCTGTGCTATCAGCCCCCTTCACCACAAAGATTCTGCAGGAGAAGGGCAGTATGGACAACTATGGGATCTGGCAGGGTGAGACCTGTGAACCATAAACACGAAGCTTTCGCTGTGTCCCTGCATAACTAATACAGTGCCCTTGCTGGCCTTAATAGGGACACCAAGGAGACAGGTCAAGGTTGTGATGATGATAACTCAAATAAGCAGGGAATCGTGGTCCGAGATGAAGAACATGTTTTGGACAGAGGAAAGTGTGAATCAGGTATTACACATCAGTCATGCATGAAGAGCAAGGTATCCAAAAAGAGAAGCCACCTTCTGGTTGGTGATTCAATTATAAGGGATGTAAATTTAGGAAAGGATACAGATGTTTCGAAGGAAGTCAGGTGTCTTCCAGGTGCTACTGCCAGTAGGGACAAGAAGCGTATTTTTAAGATAGTCAAGAATGCCAGCAAGGACTGTGATGTGGATGCTATTGTAATAATAATGATGATGATGATGATGATGATGATGTTGGAAGTGACCTTGGAGGTCATTGAGTCCAACCCCCTGCTCAGGCAGGAAACCCTATATCATTTCAGACAAATGGCTGTCCAGTCTCTTCTTAAAAATTTCCAGTTTTGGAGCATTCACCGCTTCTGGAGGCAGGTTGTTCCATTGGTTAATTGTTCTAACTGTCAGGAAGTTTCTCCTTAGTTCTAGGTTGCTTCTCTCCTTGATTAGTTTCCATCCGTTGCTTCTTGTCCTGCCTTCAGGCGCTTTGGAGAATAGCTTGACTCCCTCTTCTTTGTGGCAGCCCCTGAGATATTGGAACACTGCTATCATGTCCCCCCTCGTCCTTCTCTTCGTTAAACTAGACATACCCAATTCCAGCAATCGCTCCTTATATGTTTTAGCCTCCAGTCCCCCAATCATCTTTATCCCAAAAAGATGTACTTTCTGTGAAGAATGATTTCCAGAGTTTGGGGCAGGAACATAGCAGGATAGGCTGTAGGGTTACTTTTTCAGAAGTTTCACCAGTGTATAAGGAACAAAATGGAAAAGGCCAGCGTATAGCAGAATTCAATATGTGGCTAAAGGAGTGGTGTAAAGGGGAAGGCTTTGGTTATATTAGTCACTATGTTTGCAGCTGGTCCAATGAAAAAGTGTACAAAAGAGACCGCTTGCATCCATCAAAGAAACGGATTGAGTTACTTGGCAATAAATTCACACATTTTCTGGAGAAATATTTAAACTAAACAACAGGGACAGTGAGTTAATTGATACAGAACATTCCTGTTCCCGTCAATCTAAAAATTATAGGATTATCAGTGCGTGTAACATAGAGGTCCATAGAGGACAAGAATATCAACCTAGCTGTCAAGCAAAATCAAGCTTTTAATAGTGAGTGCCACATCAAGTGTACTAATCAAACAAAAGGTAAGAAAATAGGGGAACTCAGGCACCACACAGGTTATGTAGAAAGTAAACACAGGGTCAGTCATAAAGGACTCAAATGTCTATACACCAACGCACAGAGTATGAGCAATAAATAGGGTGAACTAGAAATTCAGGTAAATGAGGGCAGATATGATATTGTTGTCATTAATGGAAACTTGATGGGATGAAACCCACAAATGGAACATACAGCTGTTGTTGTTGTTAGTTGTGAAGTCATGTCCAACCCATCGTGACCCCATGGACAACATTCCTCCAGGCAGAACACACAGCTAGAGGGATTTAAATTATTTAAAAGAAACAGACCAAATAAAAGAGGAGGTGGAATTGCTCTCTATGTAAGAAATAATATCTCCACAGAAATAGAGCACAACAATGTCTTGAATGCATTTGGGTCAATATAAAAGAGGGAAAAAATGACATTGCTATGTAACTTGCTTTAAAAAAAAAACACAGAAAACTTTTAAAAGGAATAATTCTCCTTCCATAAAAACAATTATATATTTCCTTTTGAATTTTGACTTATTTAACTAAGCCTATTTTACAAAAGTGTATCAGTTTCACAAAAGCATGCCCACTTATCCAAGCATAAGAACATTTTATTTGTTCATTATTTTGTGTTTTTTTGGATATACCTTTCTACCCATGAAACATTTATGACAGCCGAATACTTCCGCAGTATTCACCATACATAAATATTATTTCTATAAGAACAACTGCTATTATTATTACTTGTTGATGATGATCATGATATTACTATCTTAATCTTAAATTGGAAGGATGCAAACTCTGAAATATTAGTGTCGTCTGTAATTTTAGAACGTTGTCGTGAAATAAAGAAGTTATTTGCAATTCTCTGAATAGAAACTCATAATTTAAAAATGCCTATAAAAAGCCAGCATCAATATGTGCATAATTTATATAAAATTTTTAAAGAATATGAATCTATGATTGGCTAATAAAGAAAAATCTACTCCTTGTACTATGTACTTAGAACTAGAATAGAAAATCAGAATCAAGCAAGCCATAATTCAGTGGTTGGGGTAAAATTATAAATTATGATTTGTTACAAAAATGAAATTAAGAGAACAGAACACACACACACACAATTTCAGAATGAGCTAACCACTACCAAGCAATAACATGATTGTTATGACTGTTCTTTTTTTGTATAAGTGCATAAACCTAGATAATTAAAATTATTTAAGGATGAGTAAGAAGCCAAAATTCAACAGCAAAAGTCTTCCATTTCACTAGAAGAGGCTGGGCTGAATTTTTTCTTATGATGAGGAGGTGGCTTTGGAGGATTTTAATAGTTGAAAGTGAGCTTGTAAAAAAGAATTCTGTTAAAAAAATTTCTGGCCTCAAAATACCATGCTTCAAACTCTGAAGTATTGTTTGAAAAAGATAGAAACCTGACTGAAAGTCCAATGGGCTTATTAGCTCAGTTTGTGAGCTAATAAGCCACGTCTAATTATTTGATCTTCTGATGTTTCACCAGCAACTCTTGCCGGTATCTTCAGAGGTGAAAGTGCTCACCGACACTGGGTTGACACTGGGCATGAAAACCTGCATCCAGTTATTGAAAGTATTGCAAAACTTTCTAATGATCGAACAAATAATCTGCACTCATGATATTACCTAGTTTGGTTAATGAAATGTCTGCAAGAAAACAACCAAGCTCAGAGAGCATGAAGGACCCCTCATTTCAACCATGAGCTACAAATATTCTCCTTTATTGGTAAGAAAGAATCTGTTTCACATCTGAAACAGAAATGTCTGATTCAAGTTTGAAATATTTCACCCAAATCATGCCATTAACATTTATCCATGAAATTTCAATAATCTGACTTTGGGGGCAGCAAGTAGTGTTATAGGACACACTATGTTGCTTGCCTGATGTAGTTTCCACTTTCACCCCAACTGGAACTGTAAAGAAGTCACAAGGAAAAAAGCACATTTCTCACCATAACAAGCTTGAGAAGGTCTGCAGCATTTTTCTTTTCCTGTTCCGTTCTTGGTTCTTTAATCACCCTATCTTCAATCTCATCTTCTTGCTTAATGATTTTGTCAATGTATTCCTAACAATATGACAAGTAAGACATGCTACTTGATCAATTCCTGTTAATTGATTTCTTTTGGAAATGGATTTATAAATACAGACCAAAGTTTCAACATCTTAACTATTTTACATATATTTTAAAAATATATTTCATAATCTTCCCATGGGGGGGGAGAAAATTTTTTTCCCCCAAGCCTTGAAATCTCTAATTTGATTCTTTGTACAGTTCCCTAGGAATAATTTCCACTGAATGCAGAGACAGCTACTTTTGAGTAAGCATATTTTATCAGGGTAACTAACAGTAGATACGAAAACTAATATTAAGTAAATGAATATTCATTTCAATAACCTTGCCAAATTTGACTGAATTTTATAATAATATTATTTGAGAAAGCCAGTACAAGATTCCTTAAATTGTTTCAAGTTGATAAATTTATTAAGGGAAATGGAAGTAAAGAGACTTGAGATTTTAATTCTCTCATATATTTGTAATATCTAAAGTAGTTGTCATGGTCCTGAAACATATTCCTCTCACCAGATCTATTTGGGTGAGCAGAGACAATCAATATGATCTGCTGTACGTTGATTATCTCTCTTTTTATGCCTGCCATTCTTCTTGATTTTCTTAATATTTCATGTCTCACTTGCTCTCAACTACATTAAAACAGTCTGTCGTTAAAATTGTTTGGGTGGAAATTCACAAATCATTTTAGTTTTGAACATATTTTAAATACAAATTTTGTACAAATCCCACCCCATCTTCCATTTGCTCTATTGTCACACACCAAAGCTGTTTCACCTGACTCCAGCTCCTTACATTAATCTGGCAGTCTCTTCCCACCATTTCAGCCCTTTCATGTACGTTATGGTTTAAATATCTTTTCAGTAGTTTCTTCCCTTACTTACAAAAGCAAGCCACTTTTTTTTTCAGGGATACATTAATCACCTACTTTATTTTTGCACTTTACCTTGACAGAAGATTGCAATTTGTGTCTTAATTCATCAGTGACTGGCTCATACTGGATTAGTCGACGAATTTGGAGCACATTTGGACATTTTTTTATAGGTGCAGGAGAAACTGCTAATTCCTTGAACTCAATGCACAGGCCTTTCCAAGCATGCATTCCAAATGGAGGACCAGGAGTCTTCCTCTGAATCGAGACGATAAGGGGAAAAGGAGAGGAGTGCTTATCATGTAATTCTACTGAACTTTCTTCTACATAAATGTCAGTAACAGCATATAATCAAATCAAATGTCAGCCAGAGACTGAAATGCTTGCTATTTACGTAACAGGAATTATATCTCAATGTAAGTACATTTAGAAAACTAAAATTACAACCAGTCCTCACCTACTGCAATAGTGGAATTGGAAAATGTATTGCTAAGCAGCACAGTAATTATGTGTGATGTCATGTGGTTACACCGATGGCAGTTCCAGTTGCAATTGTTCAGTGAAGCACCACAGGTTGTAAATTGCAAATGCCATGTGACCATAACTTGTGACTTCTTGCAATTTTCCCACTGACTTTGCTTGATGGAAGCTGGCTGTCAAGGTTGCAAATGATGATCAATAGCTATAGCAAATAGCACTCATGTGTCTATATGATTGCAAACAACTTTGAGGACTGGTTGTAGTTCTCTAATTTCAGCATCCTTGTAAGTTTGAACAGTCAGTGAACAAGTGACTATTCACTTGCATACAGTGAACAATAAGCAAGGACTACCTGTAATGTTCTTGAGACCAAAATTGTTACATGATGTTGTAATCGTGAGTACATTAAAATGTGTTTTCTATGTAGTTTGAATAAATGTAAAGAATGGTTCTTGGGAGATAAATAAAGAATTAGACATCACTAGTAATAAGGACTGAGCTCTTCTTGTTTTCTTCTTCACAGTCTTATATGCAATTGCATTACTAATGGAACGAAAGAAAATTAGCACAAATCACTGTATATTCCTATGGCTTTTTCTTTGTTCTTGTAAATTATAATGTGATTAAAATTCTGAATTTGTCAAAAACTAATACTTTGTTTATTTAACTTATTAAGCTTCTTAGCCGGCCAGATGCCAATGAAATGGGCAGAAGCATCCATGGATGCGGTGACAATGTACAAGATGACAGAGTGGGACGTCATAGTACAATCCTTATCCGTTTTGTGCCTGCATGTGATGTCAACATATACACAAAAGGTGAAAAGCTCAGATCCAAATATCATATTCGCTATCGTGCAGATTTTGACATAGACACATCCCTACAGATGCAGCAGGGTACAGGGCTTCAAAGACAAAAAGTGAAAAGATAATATAGTGTCACTTAACAGATCAAAAATGTCATATCATAGTCAAATATTGAAGGATGTGAAAACTACCTACCTCCACAGGAGGAAAGTTTTCCCAATCCCTGGACTGGAGATTGTAAGGAACAATGGTGTCAGAGTCTTTTTTCATTATCCATTGAGATACTTCAGTCAAAGGGCAAAGAACAGTAATGCTTAAGACTCCTGTTTTGAAAGATGAGAGAAAATTTGGGAATACAATAATATACGAATAGCTGCTTGTAGTGTGGAATATTTGTATGAGGCTATTTGTCCTTATTAACAGAGATAAATAATATAAATATGTTTTAAAATCAAGGTTAATAAGTCCTCCCAGTTCAGAAACTCTTGTAGTTTTTCAGTACCACTCTTAAAAAATACATAATATGGAAAAGAATAGTTATAAATTAGAATTTAATACTATCTGGTATTAAAACTACTTGGACAGTAGTCTATGTCAGTGCTTTTCAACCTTTTCACCGATTGTACCTCTTTTAGAATATGGCAACCTTCGAGTACCACCAGTCACCTAGCAAGGTGTCAAAATCTTGATGACCAAAAAAATTGGAAAAAAGTGATAAAGTACAGGTAGTCCTCAACTTACAACATTTTGCTTAGTGACTGTTCAAAGTTACAACGGCATTGAAAAAGTGACTTATGACCATTTTTCACACTTATGACCATTGCCGCATCCTCAGGGTCATGTGATTTACATTCAGATGATTCTTATTTATGGTGGTCACATTGTTCCAGGGTTATGTGATCACTTTTTGCAACCTTGTGACAAGCAAAGTTAGTGGGGAAACCAGATTCACTGAACAACCATGTTACTAATTTAATCTCTCTCCCTCTTTCTTTCTCTCTCTCCCTCTCTTTCTCTCTCTCCCTTTCTCTTTCCTTCTCTCCATTTCTTTCTCCCTCCCTGTCTCTTTCTCTCTCCCTCTGTCTCCCTTTCTTTCTCTCTCTCACTGTCTCCCTTTCTCTCTCCCTCTTTCTCTCTCCCTCTCCCTCCTTCTCTTTCTCTCTCTCTCCCTTTGACTCCCTCTTTCTCTCTCCCTCTTTCTCCCTCTCCTCTTTCTCTCTCTCCCTCTCTCTCTATTTCTATTTCCCTCTTTCTCTCCCTCTCTATTTCTCTCTCCCTCTCAAAGATCCTTAAAATCCTTTAAAGTTATGCTTGGACAGAAGACTTTTTCTTTTACAGATGGGGCGGGTTGGCAGACAAATACTCAAAAAAAAAAAAAAAAAAAGGAAAAAAAAGTGCGAATAGGCATCCAGTAGCTAGCTTGAACTTTGAACAACTTCTTTTTCTTGCCACTGCCTTTTAGGAGGAGCAAAAGACATCCAGCATTGCAACCAGACAGCCTGGACCGGCCCTTCCAGGGCTTCCTTCACCAGCTGACTTAGTTGTCTGCAACCTCCTGTTGTCGCTTGAGGGGGGGGAAGGGACACGGGTGGGAGAGATTCCTTCTTTCTCATCCGAGGAGGGAGGTTATGTCGGAGCATCGACTCTGTGTCGAGCCCCGTGGCCTGACATTTGTGGGCAGGCAGGAACCTCCCCGCCGAGCCACCGCCTCCCCATTGCCCTCCACGCCAGCTGGCTCCGTTGCCAGACCTCCCAGCTGACAAGCGAAAGTTTGGGGGGTCACCAGCTGACGGTCGCAGGAGTTTGGCGCTGCGGCGGCTTCCCCTTCACCCTCACCGGCCAAAGCGTTGCCGGATGTTCCAGCTGATGGGCGCAAGTCCGGAGGTCGCCAGCTGACGGGCGCAGGAGGTCAGCGTCACGGCGGCCTCCCAGCCGCCCGCTTCTTCGGCTGCAGCAGTTGCCAGGGCTTGCATGGTCACCCGTGGCGGGGAGCACGTCAGCGACCATTGGAGACCACGCCAGCGGTTCTGTGCCACAGAGGCTTGAGACATGGAGGTGCAGGATGTGGAACAGCGTGGTGCCATGGGAGGCTGCAGGGGGGAGGGGTTACCTGCATCCTGCCAGCCAAACTCTGGAAGCCTGCTTGAATGAAGAATTTTAGGGGGTGTTGAAAGCGAGACAGACTTAGGGCTGTATTAAGACGATAGATGACTGCATAAGGAGAGTGGAAGGGAGGCAAATTCGGGGTAGAGCAGAAAACACGGGGGGAAGGCGTTAGGAAATAAGCACCAAGGTACATGGTGCCTTGCAAGAGATTCCCAAGTGTTCCGCAATTGTTTTTTCTCTCTCCTCTGCACGAGAAAAACTTTTACGGTGTAAATCTGAATCCAGGTGTTCCTGTGAGGTGGCGCAGGAGGTCCTTGGGAGAGGCGAGTACAAGCTTGGTGTTTTCTCTCTCCCAATCCCCTTCCTCTTCTTCACCCCCTTCCCCGGCCTACCTGCGATCTTAGCTTGCTGCTCTGTGGCTTTTCTTTGCCTAGCCTAGCCAAGCTTTCTTCCATCCGCCCTGTTCCCGGGAGTACCCAGGAGGTATGGCAGAAACACATGAAGGCGAGACGTAAAAAACAAAACAAACGTGGAGTTCCAGCCAGTAGAGGCTTGGCAGCCCGGCTGCTGAGAAACAGGAGAGCACAAAGCCAAGCAGAAGAAGGTGGCGGTTTCCTCCCAAAGGGGGCTCCTTTTCTTTACCCCTTTCCCTGGATTTGTGGGGGAGTTTCTTGTCTCTGATGCTGACAGGTGCTCCTTCGAGCCCGCCACGAGCTTTCTCGCCCCCTTTGCTTCTCCTTGCTTTCGTGAGGATTGTGGCACCCTTGGGAAGCTGATCATGTTTGAACCTTAGGAGAGGAGGAGGAGTCCCTTTCTCCTTCCCTCCCTCTCTCCCTGTCAAGCCCCCGCGGGCTCGATGTGAACAGGCGGGGGGAGGGATTGAGGACGACGTGTGGGGTGGCAAAGGAGACCAGCAGTCAGCACCGTTCTACCTGGCAGCGTGGGTGTTGGCTCCATGGGCATCCCGACCAACAGCTGAGCGGCTCCGACTTCTGGCCGCCGAACAGCTGAGTCCTCCAGGAGGCAACATGAGGGCCCTGAGGGGTATCGCAAGCTTGCGGTGGGGGAAGAAAAAGAAGATGGAAGAGTGAGGCCACAACAGAGAGAGAGAGAGAGTGAGGGGGAAAAGAAGGAGGGACGGTTGTTATGTTGCTGCTCAGGGCCGCGACGCAAGCGGTCTCAAACCCCTTCCTGCGGTGTCAAACCCCTTCCTGCCGAGGGAGTGGACAGCTCTGTCTCCTATCAGACTAGCACTTGTTGTGAAGTAAGAAGAGAGAGGGGAAGGGCGATATGGATCCCGCTGATCTGCGTGCACAAGAAGTCAATCCGGTTGCTGCACAATGAGTCCCTGGGGAGGGCGGGGCCTTGCTCTGCACCTGCGCTCTTCACACGCCCTCCTGCACGGCACATTCGGTAGGGTTCGTGCAGGCTGCCGCCAAGCAGCATGTTTTCCATAAACAAGTGAGCTGGGAAGGAGTGGAGCAGGGGGGAGGAAGGCGACGCCACGTACCACCAGCCAGGTGGTCGCATGCCACTAGTTGAAAAGCCTTGGTCTATGTTACAGAATACATATCGTACAAAAATATTTATATTTTTATTTTTCTGAACATTTCCTAAAACAAATAGAAGGCTCATAGAAGAGTATCAAGTATCTATAATTACATCTCAGAAAATTTTCAAAATTCTCATACAGCCATGTAACCAGAGGATATATTTCTGTGATATTAAAAAAAAAACAATATTTGAAAATCATGTAAAGGCTAAAACTAATTTTGAAACTGGCATATGAATTTTTCTTAAATTCATATATACATTTACAACAAAACTGCATCTGTCTCTATTCGGAGGAACCTTGCTTTAACGTTTCCTTATTAACACGCAAAAATCTAATTCTGAAGTCAGGCTCAGAGAAACAAGAGATATCTCTGTGAAATGGTGCATTCTTACCTGGGCATTCTTGTATTGCCTCCTGAAGAACAGTTATAGTGGGATGACCATATGCCATGGCCAGATATTCTTCTGTATCTTTGCTGCGGAGGAGTTCAGTTCCTGAGCCATCCGCATGGACAATGAAGAATCTAGGTCATCGTTCCCACAAATGAGATCAGTTCAATTATGCAAAGCAAATTAAACAAAAAATTCCATACAAATTACTTGACAAATACAATTAAACCCACAATATTTATGCACAACATACCTGGGTGCATGTTCCCCATATATTACAGGAGTCTGAATTTCTGTGGGTTCAGTTACTTTGCTTTCAATTTCAATGGCAGGAATGAATGTAGATATGTTACCATCAGCCATGACCTGCAAAACAAAAGAAATGCTTTTTCTTAATTATCCTTCTGCCTACTTTGGTAGAGTGCACATAGAAGCATCTTTCATATAAACATACAGAGCTACCACAATCATGTAATATTTGGATTGGTTACTATTTGATTCCAGACTTTGCAACCATTCTCTCTCCTCCCTGCTTCTATGACCAAGATGGGAAATGTCAGCAATAACATGGTAAAAAAAAAGAATTTGCCCAAAAACTAAGCATAAGCATGACAACAAATACAAAGGCAAAAAGCATCAAAGACTGAGCCTTCATCATCAATCAATGGCTAAAGTACCATTCGGCCTAAAATTGAGAATTTATTAGGGCCAAATAACCCACAAGGTGACTCATCAGTCTGCTGTAGTAACATCCAAGCCTTGCTTCATTGGGATAGCGAGGAACTAACTATCCAGAGGAGAAAGTTAATAAGAGTTGGAGAATGAGATGAAGCCCTAATCAGTCAATTTTGTATCCGATGTGGAATTAGTTGCTAGAACTGGCTCACAATTAGACTGGCAGAGAAATACCGGTAACTGGCTGTTGCTGGGTGGGAGAAGATGCAAAAAGTGGTTTCTTTCCAATATTCCTCCAGTGCTAATAGATAATACTAAAATTATTATATTTTTAAACCAAATAAAGCTGCAAGTGCAGAGTACAATATATCAGTTCTGAAATTTCTGGAATGAGATTACCTCAGGTAATTTTGGCCTATATTTCAGATTTGTAAATTGATGAAATATCAATTATGGCCTAGGGGAAATAAACCTTTGATTATCCAGGAGCAAAATGTATCGTTAAGAAATTTTTTTTTATTTATATGATATTCAAGTTAAGCATTTTTAAATACATCACAATTTATAGTTAATCCATTAAGAATTTTAAAAACAAATTACATAGAAAAAAGCATTGAATAATTTGAACATTAACCTTTCCATTTTACCTTGAAAATATTTCCTGCGGGGTCTGTCATCTCACAGACAATCTTGGAATTGTGTTTCATAATATATTTCCCTACATGCTGGTTCTCATCACTGGACAATTCACTCTCATTTTTTTCAAACGCCTCTGGCGAGTAAACTGCAGAGTAATTTTCATCTATGAAGAGGGAACCTTTGTTTATGGGTAAAATCTACCACAATAATAAAGGAAGAAATTCAGAAAACATACCTTAGTCTTTAACACTTCAGAGGTCTTTAATATTTGTAACTAGTGAGCACATTTGCAATTTACAGAATAACAGAAAAACAGAATAACAGAATTGGATATGACCTTGGAGGTCTTCTAGTCCAACCCCCCTGCTCAAGCAGGAAATCCCATACCATTTCAGACAAGTGGCTGTCCAATGATGAAGCAGCCACAACTTCTGATGGCAAGCCATTCTACTGATTAATTATTCTAACCATCAGGAAATTTCTCCTTAGTTCTAGGTTGTTTCTCTTCTTGATTAGTTTCCATCCATTGTGTCTTGTCCTTTCTTCAGGTGCTTTGGAGAATAGCTTGACTCCCCTTCTTTGTGGTAGCCCCTCAGATATTGGAACACTGCTATCATGTCTCCCCCTCATCCTTTTCTTCATTAAACTAGACATACTCAATTCCTACAACCGTTTTAGCCTCCAGTCCCCTAATCATCTTTGTTGTTCTTTTCTGCACTCTTTCTAGAGTGCATATCATTCAAAAGAATATTATGGATGTCTGACACAACTATTACCATGATGTGTGCCCTTAGTCACAAAATATCATTTTTTAAAAAGACGCACTAGTAAGATTAAAGGAAATATAAAGTATTTGTGAGTTTATGGATAACAGATTATGGCATCTGAGTTTTACCATGCAAAACTACTAGTTTGCACTTAATTTTATGCTCCAACATCTACTTCAAATTTATGAAGTTCAGAAATAAGTAATGTCACAAAATAATAATAATAATAATAATAATGATGATGATGATGATGATGATGATGGAAGTGACCTTGGAGGTCATCTAGTCCAACCCCCTGCTCAGGCAGGAAACCCTATACCATTTTGGACAAATGGCTGTCCAGTCTCTTCTTAAAAACTTCCAGTGTTGGAGCATTCACCGCTTCTGGAGTACCAAATTAAAAAATATCTACTTCACAGCAGGCAACTGGTGAAACTCAGAGAAAGATTCACCATATTACACAAGAATAAGCAAACAAGATGTACACCAGGTCAAAACAAAACCACTGGCAAAACATACACTATACCTAGACAAGCCAGTTGGCTAAAATAAAAAGCAGGAAAAACTATATAAATAAACTGTACAAATACAATATAAATATTCAGTAGATATTCCTTCTAGCTGTCTTAAAAGCATTCTTACAAATAAAGACTATGTTGGAGGCTACTGTACCTCCTCCTAATATGGCATTTAAAAAGAAATCTAGTATCATAAGAAGAGGAGTGTATCTATCAGGCACTATAGCAGTGGTGGCGAACCTATGGCATGGGTGCCAGAGGCGGCACTTGGAGCCCTCTCTGTGGGCACACATGCCGTTGACACAGCCTTGCCTCCCCCCATGATCCCCTCCTCACCAGCAGCCCCCCTGGAGGAGAGTCGCCCCCCAGCGTGCCCATGTGGAGCAGCGCAGCCAAGGACATGGCAGCCAGGCAGCATAGACAAGACTCTGCCCTCATGCCCCATCACACACAGTTGATGCTGCTTGGTACGGGCAGAGGGCATGGCCACTGCGCTGCTGGGCTGCCTGGGCGATCTGCAGCGAGCCCTGGAGGTGGTGAGTGGCTCTGCAGGCAGGTGGGGACGGAGTGGGGGATGGAGCGGGGGCGGGGCCACTTTTTGGGCACTCGGTCTCTAAAAGGTTTGCCATCACTGCACTATAGGAAGCCTGACTGTAATCAGGAGTGATTACTTATTTAGTATAACTCTCACTCTTTTTTTTGGTGCTTTTCCCTTTCTAGAATAATCATTTCTCCAGCATTAGTTTCAGGTGCATATAATTGCGTTCAATAGTAATGGTTAGACTGTTTTTACTTAAATTGGTAGCACTGAGATAAATTGATCTCTGAGATAAAAAGAATGAAACTTTTGACAGATCTTAATTTCCAACTAACCTGATATGTTCCTTGTGGCTTGGATATAATTGAAGTGCCATCAGCAAAAATGGCACAACAAGTGCTGTCCTCAGAGTTTGTTAGGACTGTTGCAAAGTGTGGATTTTCGATACGCATGCATTTCACCTTCCTTGTGGTGGTTTGAGGGTAACTGTCTATAAAAGAAAAACCAACTCATCTTAAAAAAGCATTCATATTGAACAAAGTATGTTTGTGAAAGAAGGCAAAAGTTCTCTTTCAAAAAGGCTAATTTAATTATTTGGACTATAATCCAAATGATCTAGAATTATTGAAGGGATAGTCCATCGTTTGGAGAGAAATGCTGTGATAAAATAATGCTTTTGGAGAACTTCTCATTTGTTCAATTTGTTAACGATGGGAACTGGAGCAGGCACAGATGGCTGAGGAGGTGCAGCCTGAGCATGGTTGGGCTGGTGGGGAGGCTGCTGCTGGGCCTGTGAGAGTGGGCAGATGGCTGGGGAGATATAGAGTGTGCATTTTTAAAAAAATAGCAATAAGCAATCACCAAATTTTACGATTGCTTGGGATAGTTTTAAAACATATATTTAGAACTTTTGTTACCCATTCTACAAATGTATTCCTTACCGCCATTGGGAGAACTTAGATCTTGGAGCAGAGAAAACATTAGATTGCCTTTTTTGAAAAGGATGCTAATGCTAATAAAAACGCCAGTGTAATTTTTCACCTTGATTTTATCATTATAAACACACAGAAACCTCTCCAGTACCCAGTTAACATAACCAGTGTTTCATTGAGAAAGATTTTAACATCCCTTTATCTGCCCTACACATATTTTGAAGGAAGATTTTGTAAGCTCCCTGTCAAACAATACCTCTGTCCTTGTAGTGCTGGCCAAGTGGAGGACAGTATCTATTATATTTTCCACCGCCTCATTTTCAATCAAATCAGGGTCAAATGGTAAATGAACTCAAGGGCTCTGACCTTGAAAAACTGAATTATCTCCTTTGTAGATATATTTCCAACTGTCAGCAAACAAGTTGCTACTTTTTTGCTCTACTATCATTTAGAAAGAAATATTTAAGTTCTTAGTTGTAACTTTGACTTTACTGTATTATGACCTTTTTAGATCTAATATATTTGTTACTCTATAGTTTTATTCAGGACTTTTTTTTTTCTCATAGAACACCCAGAACGGAGTTCCGGCACCTTTTTGGGATGGAACCTTGTAGGGTAGGCAAGGCGGGTTGTATGATGTGTTGAGTTCCAGCACCTTTTTTCTTTTTTTTAATAAAAAAGCACTGGTTTTATTGTGTTTTATGGCATTCCTATGTTACGATTTATAGTTACAACAATCTTTCTTATTTACTTACTTACTATATTTAGGACTGGATTATTGAATATACAATATGAAAGAAAAAAATAATCAGATTTCCCTGAACTTTAATATATATTATTTGGACCTGCACTTTGATTGTCTCTTTCTTGTTTAATATTTATATTTTTATTCATAAGGTATTGAGAAGAAAATTAGGTTTTAAAGATATGAACCTCATGTGCAATCATATATGTAAATTGTTTGGAATTTGTTAATTTATGAGAAATCATGGATATGTCAATTTTGAGGCATCACGGAGAATACATAAGGTATGAATAAAAAATTCTAAATTGAAGAAGTATATTTATTTTCAGCCTTCGTGTGGTTCTTTATAGGTGCAAAATGGAAAATGTCAAATGTGATTCCATGTGGTAAAGATTTAAAATATGGCATAGTATTTGATTGTTTTATAGTATATTTTGTTTTTGTATGTTTTTTTCCTTTATTTTGTTCCTATTTATAGCAGTAAAACAATATTTAATAAAGTTAAAAGGAATAATATAAACCCATGCCTGATTAACTGCTTCCTGCAACTGATCTTGACAATGGAATAAAAATCATGCATGTTTGTGTGTGTATGCACACGTGCAGTATAATGTATATAAGTTCTTTAATTTGATCCAAATATTAACCTGCATGTTAACCTGCATATTTTAATCTGCATGTGTTAACCCACATGTTTTACATACTGATTTGTCTGTGTGAAATATTTCGCACAGACAAATCAGTATGTAAAACAGCTTACTGTAGTTTGAATTCCCTGATCTGTAAAATAAGTAGATAAGTAGATGCTCGAGGTTTTTATCCAGTTTGAATTTTAATCTTACTGAAATACTTCCCTGCTTATCTCCCAGCCACATACTTGCGAGGTGCTATGGGGGAAGACATTTAATAATATTTTTTTAAAAAATTAGGAAAAAAGGAGTTCCCAAATTAATAATTGTCAGCTTTAATTTCAAATGAAACTGGAAGTTTTTTGCCCACCATTAGGTTCTGCATGTTGCAAATAAGAGAATCTGATCATGGGGAATCTGATCACCATAAATATTTGGCAAAAGCTTAGTACGAAGAAAGCTGCTACGACGGATCGTAATAGATATAGCTCTCAATGTGATTTATTTATGCACCACATCTGCAAGAATAAGTGAAAAGCCAGGAATTTTTCTTGTTGACTAATCTTAGATATAGCCTCAATTTTAATTGAAGAATATATATAAAGAAATGAACTAGCTGCACTTAATCACTGAAAAGTGATTACATTTATATTTTTAGAAATATAATAAAGTAATGAGAAATTAAAGCCACAAGTATTTGAAATTATCAACATACTATTATCTACTACTATCTACCTGCTTCTTCACTGTCATTAGGAGAAACAATTTCTACACAGTCCTGGAAAAGGGTGCTTATTCTGGTGCCATCGGCATGATCTACTATTCGGGATCCATCTGTTTTCTCCACTATTAATACTTTATCTTCTCTCATTACCATTACCTAGAATAGAAAATTATTAATGAAGTGTCACAAATGGATTAAATGCTCAACAAACATGTCAGAATATTTTAATACAAACATTGGAAACGTAATTTGATCTTTTAAGTTGTGAAAATGGATTGTATCACTTATAAAGACATCAGGATAATGAAACAGTACCGTTCCATTAACTGGATCAGTGGCCTGGTAAGACAAGAGTGGTTTCAGGTCAAGCTTTTCGGTTCCCTTGGTGCCTATCTGAATGCCTAATGGGGTAGTCGTTATCCAGGTGCCAGCAAAGGCATCAGTGGATGATTGTTCAGGCTCAGGCAGATGTTCTTGGGCAATTGTTTCAATAGCTTCATTTTTTCCTGCAAGCAGACCTTTAGTATTTTTTCCTAGAAAATAACAGGAAAAAATAACATTTATTCATACACTTGGATAACATTCTAAGAACTTCATTGTGTGAAGGACAGCTAAAGTGCCAGCATATATTTTTCCAATAACTACCTAGCCACAAAATGTGGACATTGGAAGACTTACTCCTTCATGGTTACTCTTTGATTGTCAAAATACAGAACTCTTTTTCCTTAAAGCATACCTACTCCTAAAATAAAGGATATAGACACAGAAATTGTTTGTAAGAAAATCATAACTTAGACCAGAGATTTTCAGCTCCATGGAATCCTATGGCTCCATGATAGATCAAGAGCAAAAAAAGAAAATCATTATTTTTCACAGACAGTTTAGATTCTGATCTGGAAGAATTTGACTTCCAGACTCAAGATGGACTTTTACGAAAAGATTTGTTTCCAAGGATTCTTGAGGTATCTAGGTTTTTTTTTTTTTATCCTTTCAGTTGTCAGCCTATTTCTTTGAGAAGGAATAGTACTGGATAAATGCATCTTACTGCTGTTTGAGAATATGTGACATTATTTTTTATAAAGGCACAAATATTGAATATGATTCTTTGCATTACGGATGCCCTACAGAACAATGTGATATAAATTATATATTACACAAAGCACTATAATTATACAACATTATATTATTTTACTCAATAAGATTTGTTTGTTTGTTTGACTTCTTCAACTTCAACTTCTTCTTCAGTCCTGGACTATATGACTTACTGCTTTTTTTGCTGCTTGTCTCCGGAGTTGGTGTGATCTCTGTATGAGGTGTGCTGGGTGCAGGTGGAGGTGGGATCACAGGGCCAGAATCGGGACTCCTAATCACCGTGCCATCAGCAAAGAGTATCTTAAAAACAGCAAAGGAAAACATGATCAGCTACAAAGATATGCAGAACAGCAGATACAATACTATGTTCAAGTTTTAAAAAAATTACCAAAACATGTAAAGAATTCAACAAAGTTTTATACTTGGATTTAACATTTCTACAGACTTATATTTACATTTGGATGAAACAGTTTTATAGATTTCAAATCTACTCAATAATTAAACTTCCTCAGTGGCCACGTTTCATACTGAAAAATGACTGAAACCGTTTGAAAATATTAGCAAAGCACAATGGCTTCTCCATGTGCATCTAAGCTAAGAGAAAAATAATTTACAGAAAAAACATAACATGCAGGGATATATATTCAAACACAGGTTGTCATAATTTGAGGTGGTCTACTTAATTAGGATGTTATGATTCAGTTGGGATTTAATTCAGTAATAAAAAGTGAACTTTACATTCAAAGCTAAACGAATATAAGTATACCTGAGTGGATCCATCTATCATGTACTTTACAACAGTCCCTTGTCGTGTTATTACTCTGGATACTTCTTGCTCTATTGGTTTCTTCACCATTTTGTGAAGTTGAGACTGTTTTACTCTTTGTGGATAGCTCTGCCTAATAAATATTTCAAAAGGAGATTCCTTGACCATATTGTTATCCTCTGTTTCCATCTCAGCCTTGCTGTCACTGGCAGTCTCATTCCTGACAGTAAGATCTGCTCCAGACTCAACACTGGCTTTAGCATTGAATGTCTTTTCTCGACTGTCTTTAGCTAAAGGTTCGTGGGGCTGAATCTGCTTTTCTTTGCTGTCCTCTGTTTTGATTTCTTCCAGCTTGACTTCACCTGATTTAGTCTCATCTGTTTTGCTTTCTTCGTCATCGTTCTTGTCTTTCTCTCCTTTTTCTTCACCTTTTACATAGCAAAACAATTTTGTTAATCGGTTAAAATTATTATAGTAACAGTTGTCTATGGAAACTTGTGGACCTCACCAATGTTACAAAATGTCAAAACTGGAAACCCAGTAAGAACAATACAGATACTGACCCAAATTTATGCTTATACCTCTTCGTATGAAAGGTTAGTCAGAGAGGAAAGGCAGCAGTTCAAATGTAACGCTACAAATGATCTATTTATATATATTTTAATCCTGCAAATTAATACCTTTACCATTAGTTTCATTAGCTATACTTGTTACCATAAACTGAGCAGAATGCCACCACAGATTTTACTGTATTAGGAACAAATAAAGTCTTTTCAACAGGAGGAATGGTAGCATCAAATGGAGTCCAACTACTATTCAGCATTTCCCAATCTTAAATCTGCAACCTAAAGAAGTATCTCTGACACAGGTATCTTGCTGAAAGTCTTAGTTATACTTTGAAGTGAGGTTACATGGATGAAAACTTCATTTAAAAGGGAAACTGATGCATCAAAGATTGAAAACAGAGTGCTTCATATTGTTAAAAAGTTATCTGGGAAATTAAACAACTAAGTATGGGAACATGTATATATGCTGTAAAAATAAAATGGATATGAACATTTTTTATTGCAGGGAAAATCATCCCAGAATTCTGTCTGATTTAGAAGATTAAAAAGTGAATTTTCCCTGATTCAGATATCCTTAGATGTAAATTCATTCTAGCTGAACTGGGGTAGGTTCCCATCCAGAGCTTTGGTAGAAAATATGTCACCATCCCTATATAGTTGAAGTAAAAACCTGAGTAGATCCCAGTTCATCTTAAGTTTACTATATTTCCTGTTTGCCTTCAATATGCTTACTAAAGGATATTTTAGCCACTAAAGCTAATATTGCTTTTTCTTTTTGTGTGGACTGAAAAGCTTGTGTACTCAGGAAGTAACATAAGAGTTTTCATTACCTGATGGAACATTAACACAATTTCTTTTGTAAAAAAAATGTTTATTTAACAAACCTGCAAATTTTTGACCAATAAAGGTAAGTACCAATCCATTGGGAGAAGACACGTTCAAAGTATTGAAAATATGAGTTTCAGGAACAGCCTGTGTTTGGACTGGCTCATTTCTTTCTGTCTACAATATGCAAAAGAAGCAGAAAATGCTAATGTATTTAAAAGCACTTACAAACATTTCAGTTCTCCACAGTGCCAAACAGCTTTAAGGATTAATAGAATAGTGCACTAGTACATAAAATCAGTTTGAAAAGTTTTTGCCAAGTGTTAATTTAATTTTAGCGTTAGCAAAGGCACTTAAACATTTTGAGAATAATTTTCTATTGATTTTAGATTCTGTTTGTCAAATTGCTTGCCATAATTTCTAAGTATTTGTTAATGTAATATTTTTTTAAAAAAATTTTTAAATGTAACATGGTATCTGTATTCCACCTTCATTATTTTTACAATTAACTCAAGGTGAGAAACATATTCAACACATCAGTAGAAGTAGTGTATACCTTTTTTTAATGAAAATTATCAGCACTTTTGATCAGTGACGTCATCAAAGTAAACAAACCCACGTGCTGATTACGTCAACAGGGCACAGCCCTAAAAGGAAGTGACGTGCTCAGCCCCCACCCTCCGGATGTGACGTTTTGGCCTAATACCATCAAGATTGGCAGGCAATCCTCTGGGTACATGATTAGGTTAACCCTAGACTAATTCTATGGACGTTCAAAACCAAAAAGAGCTAAGTAAAGTGAATAATTAGCAGAGGCCTGTGTTTTTGGGGAACAAGCCCTACTTTGGGGAGCTGTTAACCCTAGACTATTTCTATGGACATTCAAAACCCCAAAGAGCTAAGTGAATAATTAGCAGAGGCCTGTGTTTTTGGGAAACAAGCCCTACTTTGGGGAGCTGTGAAATAAAAAATAAAAAAAGGCTTTTTATTTCTAATCATTCTAGCCTAACGATGCTTTTAATTTTTGTGGATTTTTAAAAATCAGTGCCTCAAAAGCTGGGGAAAAAGAAGCCCCTGAAAGGCAGCCAGAGCCTGCATTTAACCCCTTTTTTCTAAAAGATATTTTTTTCTAAAAGGTATTTATGTCTAGGTGGTTTTAAAAGCATTTCCTCGAATGCAGGGGAAAAAACAAACAAACACAGCCCCTTTTAAAACCCACAGCTGGTTTTTACCTTTGTAAAAAATCTAAAGACACATATTTTGCCATTTGCACCCTGAATAAAATTTATTCTGCCCCCCTCCCCACTATAGCAAAAGAAAAGGAATATTAACAGGAATTAAAATGCTCACAAGAGGCAAGCAGCCAACCAGGCTCACAAGAGGCAAGCAGCAAGCAGCCATGCCTCTCTGTCTGCTAGTAAAAAAAGGGGGGGGTTAGGCCTTGTTTGGGACGTGCCCGGGCATGTCATGCTCCCCGTGATCTGGGCATGCGCCATGCTCAAGGGCGTGTCATTGCAAGGGGCAGGGGAGTTTGCTCCCCGTGATCTGGGCATGCGCAATGCTCAAGGGCGTGTCATTGCAAGGGGCAGGGGAGTTTGCGCGGGC